>NC_138983.1:42904845-43504845 GCF_964341445.2 Mesoplodon mirus | reverse complement strand
CAGAAAGGGTTTCAGCATGAGCCATACACCCTTTACCTCCCTACAACATCATAGGCTTTGGTGTTGAGTCCAGCTCTCTTACCTTTTCCTTATTGCGAATATCACTTGGGAGGTTTTGTTGTCTTCTGCCAGCCAACCAGAGTGCCGGATAATTTTTGTCTTCAAGAGAAATAATCTCTGTCCTGCCATCTTTCCATCCAGAAAGTTCCCTGAGGAAATATGATGGGTCAAACAAGTGAGTATTAGGTAAGTATCCTGGAACTTCACCTTCAAACAGAATTTAAACCCTAGAATCTCTCAGAGCCGAAAAAGGATCTTGTCCATCCCCTCCCACCCCGACAATGTGTGGGCATTGTTTTGCTTTCTATAATCAAAGGTTCCTTATGAGGGCCTTCTCAAACCAGTAACATTGTGGTCAAAGGTGGCTTGATCACACAACCATCAGCAACAGAAACAGCAAGCAGTTTTTTGTTTAAGAGAACGACTGTTCTCTTGAACAAAAGAAAAAAGTTCTGCCTCACTGGGTACTTCCCTGTAAGTACACACATTTACACACCACACACACACACACACACACACTTTTGTAATAGGGAAGAACAAACGTGACTCCATATTAGATCTGTTCCTTTTACTTTAACCATTGTGCTTTTTGGCCTGCACCTTTTGTAAAAGAATGTTGTCTATAGCCTAAAATATATAGAATAGCCTATTCTCAGGGCTCTGACCTTTAAGAATCCATTCATATAGAGATAAAAAGTTGCAGAACAGAGAATAACATTTGTTTTGTTGGAGGTTTATAGGAACATGGTGGCCTAACCTGTGTGGACAGCTACAAGAACAAAGGATTCCAACACCAAGAAGTTTGCAACAACTAATCACGTCTTCCTCTCCTCTCTCTGTTTTTAAAAACGCTTTGCTGAAACCCTTAGAGGAGTCTGGGGCTTTTGAGGCACGAGCCACCCATCTCTTTGCATGGCCCTGCAATAAACCTTTCTCTGCTCCAAACTCTAACGGTTCGGTTTGTTTGGCCTCACTGTGCATCAGGCACATGAACCTTGCGTTTGGTAACAACTTTTCCTACACAAAAATATTTCAAACTTAGCACAAGAACTCACTCAACTAGTCAAACAATTTAATTTTTTGTCTGCAAAGGTACCAAGTCTTCATAAAATAAACCATAACTAAAGTACCAACACACTGATTCAGCAAAATATTATGAGTTCTGCTGCAGCTTCTTTCTCTAAGGACATCATCTTATAATAATTGATTTTTCCTAGAAATAGAAAAGGTCTCATTTCTCTCTTCTCCCTTTAACATACAAACAAGCCTCATTTATAAACTTAAAGGTCACAATTCCCTCACCCCATCAACATAACACTGACAGTGTTGCTTTTTACCATACTTCCTACCTCCACAAATAATTCCTCCTAAAGCAGTGTGTGTGTGTGTGTGTGTGTGTGTGTGTTGAAGGGGGGGAGGCTTAGTAAGGAGTGTACAAAGCTCCCCCGGGAACTGTTCCTTTGTGATGGCTTGTAGTCTCATTCAGTTTTTCGGTCTTTGGGTCACTAGTCAAAATATTTTAGGCACAACATGTCCATTTTCTTAATCTCCTTCCCCCACTCCCAAAATACAGCACCAAAGACTGATTGAAGAATTAGCTATGGAGAATCTAACCCAGAACTAACACGCACACACCAGAAGAAACACCAACAGTGTCTGCATCCCACCATCAAAGTGTTAGAAGTACTTGATATTTAGTCTAAGGAATTTTAGCTTAATGCTTCAGCTCATTTCCAAAACAGATCTCGCTTGCAACCTGGAGCATCAAAGGGCTTGTCCTTTTCATTGAGCTCTGTGGCAACTCACCAGTATTGGTAAAATTTAAACACACAGCAGTAAAACCAATCAAGTTTTGAGAATGTACATTTCATGGTTGTTTCAGTAACTTCAGGTTGGAGGTGGTGCCCCCTCCTCTCAAGGAGAGGGATGCGCTGGCACCTAATGCAGCATGCATCCCTGGCTTTTCCTCTGGAAAAGGCATAGAAGTCTCTTACAGGAATTTCCTACACTTCCTTCAAATGAGAATAATAATAACCTTTTACTGAGACTGACTTTCGCATCTGTTACCCCAGGGGCATTTACCTGTTTGCCTCTCTTCCCACCCATGCCTCCCACAGCTAAAAATCCCTTCAATGCAGAGGTTGTGTTTCACTGACTTCTGTATCTTCAGCATTTAGCATGGCACATACTGCCTGGCACATTAGGAGTTAAGAAAAATGGATTGAAGTGATGTCTACATCATAGAAATCATACATTTAAAATGAAAGTGAATCACAAATTATTTTTTTTCCACTATTCACAGAGCCTTTATTTAGACTACCTAAAGGCAATGTTTGGAATGGCACTTCATGCCTAAATGAGTAAATGCTTAAAGATAAACTGTTTTTAGTTGTATCTTTGTTTAGTATGAATTATCTGTGAAACTTGCTTACCTCACTTTTTCTCAGTTATTACCTGCATATAAACACAAGTTGAACTTGTCATTAAAAGAACCGATAAGAAAAGCTGATGCTACATAGCTGCTGTCAGGGAGAAAAAAATTTCCTTTTACCTTTCTAGGTTCTTTGGCTGGTCTAATAATCAAATTTTTAAAACAAATTAATGGGGTAAGGGTCTGGGGCTTCAATGGGAAGGAAGACAATTTACAGGAAGCTGGGAAAAGCAAATGTTTAGTAAAGAAACATTTGCCATGCCAAGCAGAGACAAGAGGACACAGAGTGGTATATGTAAAAACAGGCTTCCCTAATTTTCTCCCAGTCTACCATAGCCAGCTCATGTTCTTTGTAGTTATCTCCCGGTGATAGCTCTCTTCCTGGAATAGAACCTCTATCTAAATTCTTTTTAGGAAGTTAAGGGGAAGGTAAGAAGAAAAACTTCCTTAGTCTTCTGTTTCTTAAAAAGAATCAGCCTAAAATAATCCTCATGCCAAAAAGATATTTTGAGGTGGCATATTTTGCTCCCCTACACTGGGAAGGGAGGGTAGTTTCCATTAACTAAATTCTAAAAACTCATGTGAGGCTGAAGTTGTCAAACCTCTTAAATCCCAAGATTAAACTGTGCCATTTGCAGCTCTGCACAGAGCCTGGACCCTTCTGAGAACTCACTCTCCACACAGAGCCTGGGTCATCGTGGGGAATCCTACCACCTGGAAATGGTTGGTGGAATTATGAAACTCACAGACGTGCCCTCCTAATCATTTTACTTTTTCCCCCCACTTCACAGCTGTTGAAAACAACAGTATCGAAGGCAAATTTTCTGCTGAGAAGAAATTTCGTTTGAAAAGATCCTGAGAAAAGTATTCTTCAGAAAATGGTGTTTGTTCCTGACAATGATATATCTTTCTTAATACTGATCTTAAAAAAGACCCTGAATTGAGATATCAATGGCATGCCATGGTTCAATCCTAGGCAACAAGTTACAATTGTAACAGCAACTTTCAACATGAAAATAAGATGTTCTTTCCTCATTCCTGAATTAAATATCCTTTATATCTTTTTCACAGGGCTAAAATCAAACAATGCTGGAATTAGATAGGATGGTTTACAAATCCGGATAGTAACAACTGAGGGTTAGGAGGAGTGGTATATAATAGCACAGCGTACAATCTTGTTTTGCTGCTGTCCTCTCCCCTTCTGTTGGTCTGCAAACTGGCCCCCATACACAGAGGGAAAGGAGAGACTGAAGAAAGAGGCAGACCACTCCAGATGGGTAGGTGGCAGGTTAATAAGCAAGGGAACTTACATATGAGGCTTGTCTTGGGTGGCTACAAGATAAGTAGGTCTCTGCACCAGCCTGTCAGAATCTTACAAGTTTATAGAGAGGTTTAATGGGGCTCAGCCATGCATACTGTCCAGAAGTTCACAACATTGTTTTCTCAAGGCTGCATCCTTGAACTGACTCCAGCCATGGGAAGGGTGGGCAGAACGTACATTCCAAGGACTGGGGAGGGGATTAGGAGCTTCCAATTGCTGGGGTTGAGCTCACAGGTCAACTGGGAGTCATGTCCTCTCAGTGACCCCTCAGAATCTTTGCCTGCTCTCGTTTTTACTGCCTTTTCAAATTCCCCTGGATCTCTCAGCAGTGCTTCTTCTACTCTGCAAATAAGTCTTTTCGTGTCTCTGAAGCCTTGACACTAGCCAAAATCCAGATCCTGGTAGTTACACATCTACCTGAAATTGACTTATCAAGGTATATTTCACAACAAAATGAAATGCTTCCTAACTAACAGGAATACTTGTAATAACTGAGGTAAATTTTAAAGTCTGCATCTTGTTATAAACTAATGTGCCATCATTGTCATATCACAGGTGAAGCAGAACATCCATTTGGGTTAAGAAAAGGATTGGTCAGGTACATCTGGGAAGGTCTGGGTAGGCTCTGCAAAGGACACGACATTTCATTCAAGGCAGAAGTGATAACAAGAATCAACGGATGGAAGGATACAATAAATGCTATGGTCTAGGAGAAGGAAGTTTGATTGGACCAGACATCTGTGATTTGGGAGCAGTGGAAGATAGAGCTACAAAATATTTGAATTTTCAAATCAGGAAAGTCTGGAATGTGACTGAACTGCTGGTGTATTAGTTTCCTATTGCTGTTGTAACTAGTCACCATAAACTTAGTGGCTTAAAACAGCACAACTTTATTATCTTACAATTCTGTATCCCAGAGGTCTGATATGATCTCACCAGCCTAAAATCAAGGTGCCAGTAGAGCTACTGCATTCCTTTTTAGAGGCTCCAGTGGTGGATCCAGTTCCGATTATTCAGGTTGTTGGCAGAATTAATGACGACCCTCCATCCCTTTTCCTCTTTGTTTCTTCCTGGCTGTCAGCTGAGGGCCTCTTTGGTTTCTAGAGGTTGCCCAGGCTCATGTCCTCTTACTCCACCTTCAAAGCCAGCAATAACAGGTAGACTCCTGCTCACATTACCTCTCTCCCCACAGCCATGACAGGTTCTCTGCTTTTAATGGCTCACGTGTTAGGTTGGACCCATCTGGATGATCCAGGATACTCTCTCCATCTCGAGGTCCTAAACTTTAATCATATCTGCAAAGTCTTTTTTGCCATGTAAGGTAACATATTCACAGGTTCTAGGGATCAGCCTGTGGATATCTTTGGGTGATCATTATTCTGATGACCAGTCGGTAAATGAAATATTTCAGTTGATGCAATAGCAGATAAATCAGTTGATATTCTATACAACTTATCTGAAAATGTGGTGTCTCATTAATATCCAGGCTTAAGTTGTCCTTTGTGCTCATAGAAGAGTGCTTGCTGTGAAACTCTATGGGAAATTGAAAGAATCTTCTTTCACTTGTCTCAGGTTCTTTTCTTATAATTATCCTTTCTATGGGACAAATATAATGGATGGGGTGAATAGGGAAATGATCCACTCTTGGCACATAAACTTGCTATTGGAACATGGATTTGGAGAGAACTGAGTATTCATCCAGTAGGAAGCCAATTGTTCCCTTGGTCTTTTGACTTAGTCCATGGTAGTAACCACATGTAAAGCCATGATAAGTGAAATATTTTCTTCCTAGAAACAAAATTTTATAATTGAACTTCTGTTCACAAACATTAATTTTATGCCATGAAAATACCAAAATTAATCCAAAAAATAGGGAATTAAAACACCTTTTTTTAAACAAACATTTCTTAATTATGTAAAACTCAAACAGTAGATACAGAAAATTATAGGGTAATATTTTTTCTGTGTGTATTTTATACATCTGTTAAACTGGCTGAGATTTCTCAGTCTATTGAAGTTTGCACTAAAGAGTCCGTCTATTTTTCATGAAAAATTTTCCTGTTAGCAAGCAGGGGGAATTTATTTTATTCCATTGCTCTGAAGACGCTCAGATTTCTTCAAAATTAGAATTGTCAGTTCTCAAATTTTTCATGGTTTATTCAGTGCATATGAATGTTTCCATAAAGTCTTGGATGGAATGTCAGGGAGAAGCATAGTTTCCTTGGTGGTCTCCTTTTCTTCAATAACCTCCTGTTCTTCCATTTCAACAGTATCCCTGTAGACCTCTACTGGTCTACTGAGGTTATAAATCAACTCAGAACAGTGGCCTTGTCAACATCATGCACAGTCATCAGAGAGTAACAAATAATATTTTGGTCATTATGCTGGAGGCATTATTTATTGTAAACCATGGCTTCAGGTTGATCCATTCCAAGGTATTAAAGTTAATGTGGAGAATACAGAAGGTGGAATGAAGTAGAAGTTTTAAAATATCACTTTACAAATAATGGTTTACAACTATTTTCAAAGATTATCAGAGAAGAGAAATAACAAAACTGTTTCATAGAATAAACACCTAACCTATGGAATAAACATAGGGATGCAGGTGTTAGAATTTAGTCTTTTTCTACATAGAAAATACTCTATACATTCTAGTTGTAATAGATATTTATATTTCTTTTTTTACATTAATCTTTTAAGCAAACCTAAATAATTCTGGTGATTAGGATAGCCTCAGCATAGTTGTTCAGCAGCTATGTCTTCATATTTTTCTGTCTATACCTTCCATATGTTTCCTACAGGGAAATATTCAATCTGATAATAAAGCACAGAACATTCCAACATTTAGTTAAGTGTTCCTCAAAGCTTTTAAACTAATGGCTTTCTAAAAGTCATCATAATTTTGTAAAAAGCATAATGTACTTAAATACAAAGTTAAAACAATTAAAGAGATATATTGTGATATATGTGAAAGAGACAGTGCTATAAATTCACCAAATTTATTTCATTTTATTACTGGACATACATGGAGATTAAATATCCTAACTCTTAGAAGTAAATTTGGAGTCATAAACTGCATTCAGGCCATTAGAACTGAGTGGAAGTGATGTGCTCCACTTCTATGACTGACATGCAAAAACCATCTGGATGATTCTCCACATACTCCTCCTGTCCTATTTGAACTCTGTGTTAAAGATGGAGGTGACATGACATGAAAAGATTCTGGGTATGTGAATGTCTGCCTGGATACAACCCTCACTAACTCACACTGGACTATAATATGAGCAAAAGATGAATATTATTTTAAACCACTAAGATTTGAAGGTTGTTTATTGCAGCAACTAGACATACTTATCCTAATACAACATTTTATATAGATTTTTAGTATGTGAAAGGAAGAACAAACACCAAAGGTTTTAAATAAATTTATTATTGAAAAATATTTTTTCATCAAATCTAGAAATAATTGAAATAATTTGAATTTAACATTAGAATGCCTTGTTCGCACTAAAGCATAGCTTGAGGACAACTGCTTCGAAACAAAACAAGGATTGAATTATGTCACAAAATCTAGTTCATCAAGGTTTATCTATACTTGATTGAGGCAAGTTTTAAGCTATATTTCAGTCCAGCAGGTAAATATTTCACTTGACAGAGAAAGTATACAATCCACTTTCAGGTGAAGAGTATGAAGAAAAATAAGGGTCAAGGATACACTTATGAGGAATAAAAACAGGGAGTAACACTTGCCCTGTAAGATATCAGGATTTCTATGAAGCTATATTAATTGAGAAAATGTGGTATTGGTGCAGGAATAAATTTATTAACCATATATGATAGAGAAGTCAGACACATACACATGTATATGAACTCTGGCATATGGTTGAGGTTGCATATTAGCTTAATGAGGAAAAGAAGAAATGTTAAATAACTAGAAATGCAATGAACTGCCCATCCATATGAAAAAAGTTATTAGCTCTCTACTTCATATAATTTGTAAAAACAAAAACCCTAGATCAAAGGCCAGCAAACAATGGTCCATGGGCCAAGTCCAAACTGCTGCCTATTTTTATAAATAAAGTTTTTTTGGAACACAGCCATACACATTAATTCATGGATTGCTTATAACTTCTTTCATGCTACACCATCTGAGTTGAACAGTTTCAACAGAAATCATGTGACCCGCAAAGCCAAAATACTAACTATCTGGCTCAAGTTTTTTGGCCCCTGCCCTAGATGAGTTAATAAATATAATACACTTTAAAACTCTTAGTACAATATATAGGTAAATATCTTTTAGATCTCTTTGGGGGAAATATTTTTAAGCAAAATAATAAGATTATTGATTACAAAATTAAAAATTATAATCCTGTCTGTATTAAAATAAAGAACTATGGTTCATAAATAAGCACCTCAAAAAACATGAAAGGACAAGTTATAAATGGCGATATTTGCATTATACACCACTGACAAAGAATTAGTATCAGTATCAATGATTCATAAAGAATATATAAATTTTAAATATATATATATTTTTCAATACGAAAATGCATAAAGAATCCCAGAAACATGAACAGACATTTTCACAGGTGAGGCAACACATTAAGCAAACATAGGAAGATACATTTAACATGTCATTATTCAGGTAAATGCTAGTCAAAATTACACTGAAATATATTTTATGCCTGATTCAAAAATTTTAAAATCTAACACTGCCAAGTGTTAGAAAAACTGTAGAGCCAAAGAAGATATTGCTGGTGAGAACATAGATTAATGCAACAATATTATAAAAATATTTGGCATTATCTCCTAATGCTAAATATTTATATAACCAACTCTATTCCCGGCTATATTTCCAAGAGAAAACTTTACACATGTCAGTACTGCCCTTAGACCTGGGCAAGAGGAGGCTCTTGCCCTGGACCCTAACTCTAACCTCCTTGTTTAGAGTAACTTCCTCATATTTTTCTAAGTTCCCCTCCAATGGCTGGGGTTAGTCTTGGTCTACAGTGACATCCAGGTGGGCACCCTGATCCCAGACCAGAACCTGTGGTCCTTAGTCATTGTTTATCCCCTTTGGGACACTCTCTGACCCTCTACTCTGTTGTGGGGTTGACCAAACGCTCTGAGGAACTTTGGACTCATGCCTATATCATCCTCCTAGGGCTCAGTGGCAGGGTCCTGGTTTCAGGAGGGCAACCTGACAAGTGGATTACTCCTACAGGCCTATTTCATTCACAGGATCACATGAGATTAGGTAGCTAGAAAGGTTCTGGCATGCTTATTTGGGGTGATTCAAATTATTAATAGACAGAGGTCTCACAAAAAAATATTTCTCCAAAGCCCTGCAAATCCTAAGGGCATCTCTAGTCTCATTTAAAGTTAACAAATTAAAATAAATGTTTAATTCTAGAAATACATATAGAACTAATAAAGTACATAATAGTATTTACAAAGGAAGAAAGAGAACAATGGGTTAACAGGAAATGGAATAGAGAGAAGGGAACCAAAAAGTTACATGTAGGTCCATTGTCAAGGTCATAGATTTTGCTCTCAGTGATGGATTTGCAGCTGTTTATTAAATTGTCAAACCAACCGAATACATGAAATCAGGTAATTCAGAAGCCAGTGGTGACAGTATACAATAAAATAAAGAATATGATTAATACAATTATGTGTACCTGAGTCCAAAAAATAAAAAGTAAAATGGATCAGTGAAGCAGAATAAAGTTAAGCAACAGACTTAGGTTTAAGAAGGATATAACAAATGATAGAAATGTCATTTCGAATCATTGGGAGGGAATGAGCTACTTAACAAATAGTATTTAGCACAATTGACTATTATATATTACCTCGCAATATGCAACCAAATGAATTCTAAATATTTTTAAAAGCAAATACTAAAATAGTAAAAGAGTAAAATAAATATTTTTAAACTAAGTATAAAAAAAATAAAAACTTAAGGAGCTTAATATGTTCCAGGAAGGCCCTCTAAACAAGACAAAAAAAAAAAAAATCAACTACAAAGGAAATAACTGACAGATGTCATGTCACTGGTAAAATTTTAAAACATCTATATAAGAATACCATAAATAATGTTTCAAGACAAGGGGCACTTTGGAAGAAAATACACATACCTTACGTAATAAAGCATTAATTTAAAGGATATATGAAGACTCTCTAAAAAGCGTATGAATGATCTAATAGAAGAACAGGACAAGGGAGTTGAGGAAGATGGCGGAAGAGTAAGATGTGGAGATCACCTTCCTCCCCACAGATACATCAGAAATACATCTACACGTGGAACTGCTCCTATAGAACACCCACTGAATGCTGGCAGAAGACCTCAAACCTCCCAAAAGGCAAGAATCTCCCCACGTACCTGGGTAGGGCAAAAGAAAAAAGAATAAACAGAGACAAAGAATAGGGACGGGGCCTGCACCAGTGGGAGGGAGCAGTGAAGGAGGAAAGGTGTCCACACACTAGAAGCCCCTTCGCGGGAGGAGACTGAGGGTGGTGGAGGAGGAAATCTTCGGAGCCACGGAGGAGAGCGCAGCAACAGGGGTGCGGAGGGCAAAGTGGAGAGATTCCCGCACAGAGGATCGGTGCCGACCGGCACTCACCAGGCCGAAAGGCTCGACTGCTCACCCGCCGGGGTGGGGGCTAGGAGCTCAGGCTCGGGCTTCGGTCAGATCCCAGGGAGAGGACTGGGGTTGGTGGCGTGAACACAACCTGCAGGGGGTTAGTGCACCACAGCTAGCCGGGAGGGAGTCCAGGAAAAAGTCTGGACCTGCCGAAGAGGCAAGAGACTTTTTCTTCCCTCTCTGTTTCCTGGTGTGCGAGGACAGGGGATTAAGAGCGCTGCTTAAAGGAGCTCCAGACATGGGCGTGAGCCACAGCTATCAGCGCGGACCCCAGAGACGGGCATGAGATGCTAAGGCTGCTGCCGCCGCCACCACCAAAAAGCCTGTGTGCAAGCACAGGTCACTATCCACACCTCCCCTCCCTGGAGCCTGTGCAGCCTGCCACTGCCAGGGTCCCATGATGCAGGGACAACTTCCCCGGGAGAACGCAGGGTGCGCCTCAGGCTGCTGCAACGTAACGCCGGCCTCTGCCGCTGCAGGCTCGCCCCATACCCCTCCCTCCCTCCGGCCTGAGTGAACCAGAGCCCCCAAATCAGCTTCTCCTTTAACCCCAGCCTGTCTGAGCGAACAACAGACACCCTCAGGCGACCTACACTCAGAAGCGGGGCCAAATCCATAGCAGAACCTCGGGAGCTGTGCGAACAAAGAAGAGAAAGGGAAATCTCTCCCAGCAGCCTCAGGAGCAGCGGATTAAATCTCCACAATCAACTTGGTGTACCCTGCATCTGTGGAATACCTGAATAGACAATGAATCATCCCAAATTGAGGAGGTGGACTTTGAGAGCAAAATATATTATTTTTTCCCCTTTTCCTCTTTTTTTTTTTTTTTTTTGTTACGCGGACCTCTCACTGTTGTGGCCTCTCCCGTCACGGAGCACAGGCTCCGGATGCATGCACAGGCCCAGAGGCCATGGCTCACGGGCCCAGCCGCTCTGCGGCATGCGGGATCCCCCCAGACCGGGGCACGAACCCATGTCCTCTGCATCGGCAGGCAGACTCTCAACCACTGCGCCACCAGGGAAGCCCCCCTTTTCCTCTTTTTGAGAGTGTGTATGTGTATGCTTCTGTGTGAGATTTTGTCTGTATAGCTTTGCGTTCACCATTTGTCCTAGGGTTCTATCCATCTGTTTTTTGTTTTTTTGTTTTCTTTTCACTTTTTAAAAAAAATTTTTCTTAATAATTATTTTTTATTTTAATAACTTTATATTATTTTATTGTGCTTTATTTTAGTTTATTTTAACCTCTTTCTTTCTTTCTACCTTTTCTCCCTTTTATTCTGAGGCGTGTGGATGAAAGGCTCTTTGTGCTCCAGCCAGGAGTCAGTGCTGTGCCTCTGGGGTGGGAGAGCCAACTTTAGTACAATGATCCACAAGAGACCTCCCAGCTCCACATAGTATCAAATGGCGAAAATCTCTCAGAGATCTCCATCTCAACACCAAGACCCAGCTTCACTCAACGACCAGCAAGCTACAGTGCTGTACACCCTATGCCAAACAACTAGGAAGACAGGAACACAACCCCCCCCCCCACCCATTAGCAGAAAGGCTGCCTAAAATCATAATAAGGTCACAGACACTCCAAAACACACCACCGGATGTGGTCCTGCCCACCAGAAAGACAAGATCCAGCCTCATCCACCAGAACACAGGCACTAGTCCCTTCCACCAGGAAGCCTACACAACCCACTGAAACAACCTTAGCCACTGGGGACAGACACCAAAAACAATGGGAACTACGAACCTGCAGCACGCGAAAAGGAGACTCCAAACACAGTAAGTTAAGCAAAATGAGAAGACAGAGAAACACATAGCAGATGAAGGAGCAAAGCAAAAACCCACCAGACCTAACAAATGAAGAGGAAATAGGCAGTCTACCTGAAAAATAATTCAGAGTAATGATAGTAAAGATGATCCAAAAACCTTGGAAAAAGAATGGAGAAAATACAAGAAACGTTTAACAAGGACCTAGAAGATCTCACATGCCGTGGAGCATAAAGATCAGATCAGAAATAAATGAAAAAGAAATAAAGGAAAAAATAATAAAGATCAGTAAAAGTAAAAGCTAGTTGTTTGAGAAGATAAATAAAACTGATAAACCATTAGCCAGATTCATCAAGAAAAAAAGGAAGAAGACTCAAATCAATAGAATTAGAAATGAAAAAGGAGAAGTAACAACTGACACTGCAGAAATACAAAGGATCATGAGAGATTACCAATAAAATGGACAATAAAATGGACAACCTGGAAGAAATGGATAAATTCTTAGAAAATGCACAACCTGCCAAGACTGAACCAGGAAGAAATAGAAAATATGAATAGACCAATCACAAGCACTGAAATTGAAACTGTGATTAAAAATCTTCCAACAAACAAAAGCCCAGGACCAGATAGCTTCACAGGCGAATTCTATCAAACATTTAGAGAAGACCTAAAAACTATCCTTGTCAAACTCTTCCAAAATATAGCAGAGGGAGGAACACTCCCAAACTCATTCTACGAGGCCACCATCACCCTGACACCAAAACCAGACAAAGATGTCACAAAGAAAGAAAACTACAGGCCAATATCACTGATGAACATAGATGCAAAAATCCTCAATAAAATACTAGCAAACAGAATCCAACAGCACATTAAGAGGATCATACACCATGATCAAGTGGGGTTTATCCCAGGAATGCAAGGATTCTTCAATATACACAAATCAATCAACATGATACACCATATTAACAAATTGAAGGAGAAAAACCATATGATCATCTCAATAGATGCAGAGAAAGCTTTCAACAAAAGTCAACACCCATTTATGATAAAAACCCTGCAGAAAGTAGGCATAGAAGGAACTTTCCTCAACATAATAAAGGCCATATATGACAAACCCACAGCCAACATTGTCCTCAATGGTGAAAAACTGAAACCATTTCCACTAAGATCAGGAACAAGACAAGGTTGCCCACTCTCACCACTCTTATTCAACATAGTTTTGGAAGTTTTAGCCACAGCAATCAGAGAAGAAAAAGAAATAAAAGGAATCCAAATCAGAAAAGAAGAAGCAAAGCTGTCACTGTTTGCAGATGACATGATACTATAAACAGAGAATCCTAAAGTTGCTACCAGAAAACTACCAGAGCTAATCAATGAATTTGGTAAAGTAGCAGGATACAAAATTAATGCATAGAAATCTCTGGCATTCCTATACACTAATGATGAAAATCTGAAAGTGAAATTAAGAAAACACTCCCATTTACCATTGCAACAAAAAGAATAAAATATCCAGGAATAAACCTAAGGAGACAAAAGACCTGTATGCAGAAAATTATAAGACACTGATGAAAGAAATTAAAGATGATACAAATAGAGGTAGAGATATACCATGTTCTTGGACTGGAAGAATCAACATTGTGAAAATGACTCTGCTTCCTAAAGCAATCTACAGATTCAATGCAATCCCTATCAAACTACCACTGGCATTTTTCACAGAACTAGAACAAAAAATTTCACAATTTGTATGGAAACACAAAAGACCCCGAATAGCCAAAGCAATCTTGAGAACGAAAATGGAGCTGGAGGAATCAGTCTCCCTGACTTCACACTATACTACAAAGCTACAGTAATCAGGACAGTATGGTACTGGCACAAAAACAGAAATATAGATCAATGGAACAGGATAGAAAGCCCAGAGATAAACCCATGCACATATGGTCACCTTATCTTTGATAAAGGAGGCAAGAATATACAGTGGAGAAAAGACAGCCTCTTCAATAAGTGGTGCTGGGAAAACTGGATAGGGACATGTAAAAGTATGAGATTAGAACATTCCCCAACATCATACACAAAAATAAGTTCAAAATGGATTAAAGACCTAAATGTAAGGCCAGACACTATAAAACTCTTACAGGAAAACATAGGCAGAACACTCTATGACATAAATCACAGCAAGATCCTTTTGGACCCACCTCCTAGAGAAATGGAAATAAAGACAAAAATAAACAAATGGGACCTAATGAAACTTCAAAGCTTTTGCACAGCAAAGGAAACCATAAACAAGACCAAAAGACAACCCTCAGAATGGGAGAAAATATTTGCAAATGAAGCAACTGACAAAGGATTAATCTCCAAAATTTATAAGCAGCTCATGCAGCTCAATAACAAAAAAACAAACAACCCAATCCAAAAATGGGCAGAAGACCTAAATAGACATTTCTCCAAAGAACATATACAGACTGCCAACAAACACATGAAAGAATGCTCAACATCATTAATCATTAGAGAAATGCCAATCAAAACTACAATGAGATATCATCTCACACCGGTCAGAATGGCCATCATCAAAAAACCTAGAAACAGGGCTTCCCTGGTGGTGCAGTGGTTGAAAGTCTGCTTGCCGATGCAGGGGACACGGGTTCTTGCCCCGGTCCGGGAAGATCCCACATGCCGCGGTCTGGAGCCTATGCTCCGCAACAGGAGAGGCCACAACAGTGAGAGGCCCGCGTACCGCAAAAAGAAAAAAAAAAAAAATCTAGAGACAATAAATGCTGGAGAGGGTGTGGAGAAAAGGGAACACTCTTGCACTTCTGGTGGGAATGTAAATTGATACAGCCACTATGGAGAACAGTATGGAGGTTCCTTAAAAAACTACAAATAGAACTACCATATGACCCAGCAATCCCACTACTGGGCATATACCCTGAGGAAACCATAATTCAAAGAGAGTTATGTACCACAATGTTCATTGCAGCTCTATGTACAATAGCCAGGAGATGGAAACAACCTAAGTGTCCATCATCGGATGAATGGATAAAGAGGATGTGGCACATATGTACAATGGAATATTACTCAGCCATAAAAAGAAACGAAATTGAGTTATTTGTAGTGAGGTGGATGGGCCTAGAGTCTGTCATACAGAGTGAAGTAAGTCAGAAAGAGAAAAACAAATACCGTATGCTAACACATATATATGGAATCTAAGAAAAAAAAAAAGGTCATGCAGAACCTAGGGGTAACACGGGAATAAAGACGCAGACCTAGTAGAGAATGGACGTGAGGATATGGGGAGGGGGAAGGGCAAGCTGTGACAAAGTGAGAGAGTGGCGTGAACATATATACACTACCAAACGTAAAATAGATAGCTAGTGGGAAGCAGCCGCATAGCACAGGGAGATCAGCTCCCTGTGCTTTGTGACCACCTAGAGGGGTGGGATAGGGAGGGTGGGAGGGAGGGAGATGCAAGAGGGAGGAGATATGGGAACATATGTATAACTGATTCACTTTGTTATAAAGCAGAAACTAACACACCATCGTAAAGCAATTATACTCCAATAAAGGTGTTTAAAAAAAAGAAAAATAGGACAAAAGCATGTACAATTAAATCACAGAAGAAAAATTATAAATGGCCAAAACATATATGAAAAGATCATCAACCACCTAGTTAACACATAATGCAATTTAAAAGTAATTTTTTAAATATTTTGTCAAAAGATAAAATTTATGATAGCTGGGGTTTGTTGTATTTTGGTTGGTAGAGTCTATGGAAGGGCAATTTGTTAGTATCTATCATAATTTCAACTGTATGTACCCTTAAGTAGCCTGACAATTATACTTCTAGGTATCTATCAGCATCAGCAAGATATCTTTTGGTTGTCATGAACAGAAAAACTAACTTAAAATGGCTTAGTCAGAAAATCGGAATTTATTGGCTCACATAACTGTAAAGTCCCAGGGCTAGTTCTTGCTGGCAGTAGAAACATCTTGTTTGAGGGAATGGCATTAGGTCAACAGGACTTACGTCTCCCGCTGCTTCTTGGCTCTGCTTCCTTTATTTTGGATCCATTCCCAGACAGGTTCATTCATGGTAGAGGCCGAAAAGTTGCAGCAGTTTCAACACTGTATTGTATCAGACTTGCAGTCAGTAGAAAATAATGTTTCTCTTCTTTCCAAATTAAGTGAAAGATTTACATCTATCAAGTGCCCATCACTAAAGCAAACTACAGGTCTGTGGTGTGGGATATTCTGACTGACAGAGGTCTGGGCCACACTTGGTTGACTGGGATAGGGTCCTTTCTGAATCACATGGAAGAGCAGTGGAGGAGAGTCCAACAAAAGTCATTTAGTCACTTGGATTTCATTATAAAAAAAAATAGATAATGGATGCTAGATGCCTAAAAGTTTCACTATACTATATTAAAGAAAGATATCATAAAGATATCATAAAGATAGAAAGACAGCATTGTAGTAGTGATAACATAGAAAAATATTTATTCATCAATCAAGCAGTAGTTAAATGAATTACATGACTTCAACCAAATAAATCTAATTGTATGGACTTAGAAATAGCACTGAGACATATCACTAAGTAAAGAGGGCATATTACAAAACAACAAAAACAGTGTGACCCGTTTATGTAAAAATAAATTATAACTTGTAAAGTTAAATGTACATGCAATGTACATGAAGGTTATAAAAGAACATATATCAAACTGTTAACAGTGATTACTTTTAGAGAAGAGAGCAGGGAATTTGAGGGGGTGAGATAAAGTGAGACATTTCCTTTTCATTGTACATAATTCTGTATTGTATATAATTTAAAAAGAAAATGTATAATAGTTTTCATAAAATATTAAAATGGATTCAACCTTTTAAAATAGAACATGGAGTTATCTGCCAAGTGACTGATTTACTTGATTGTTAGGCTAAGCTGATTAAAAACTAATGCTAGGGAAATAATAACAATGAAACCAAAATTCCAGCTTACTTGATAGAAAATAACATCTGAACCTTGTATCTTCTGAGAAAGTCAAATGTGAAAGATAGGAATTTGGGTTTTTCTGTTTGTTTTTATCTTAAAAGTCAGAGCTGTTTATATAACCAGCCAGAGCTTTTTGAAGAAAGGAGCTGTATGTTTTAAATTAAGAATTCCACTTTGAATATTATATATGTTTTATAGCTATGAAGCTCTTATCTTGATCAATGAATAAACTTATCTGTTAGGTGCATATTTTAACCTAAGGCTCACTTTAATACAGTAATTCATTTATTATGCATTCCTTCTGCATGAATCATTGAGCTTCTCCAGTGTTATTGCATGTACACCTTCAGTGTCTTGAACGTGGCCGGATATATAGATGATGTTTAACGTTAGTGGGTGGATAGAGAAGAGTGAGGAAAGAATAAATAGCAGAGGAGTGGTGAGCATCATCTTCCAAAGTTATAGAGGTCTGTGTTCTAATACCGGTTCTGCAAGAGTAGAAGCTGTGTGACTTTAAGTAGGTTATTTAATTTCTCTAATTCTTATTTCCTCATCCATAAAACAGAACAATAATCTTGCCTTTAGAAGGGGGAAAGAAGGATTAAAGAAAATACCATACTTAAAGTATTGAGTACCCCAAAATGCTCAGTATGTGTTACATGCCCAGTATATGTTATATGCCCAAATAGTTTGGTTTCCTTTCTTCCTTCTGCATTCTTTTTGTAAGACAACCACAGATCAATGTGTCTCACTCTTCACAGCAAGCATGAAGTGGGAGTGAGCTGAAGGGTGAGACTACAGCCATGGTGGTGTATGTACAACCTAAATTCCCAGGGGGAAAAAGTGTCCTAACTTTCTGGCACAGAACTGGGTCAGAATTTGCAGAAATACATGAAAACCTGAAAGTAAACTGTGAAACATAAGACACAACTCTATTTGTTGCATGATAGTGAAAGGGCCACAGTGCTCTAAATAAAAATCTGGAGAGCGAAAGTTAGATTTTGGGCCCCCTCAAAAGTCATAATTCACTGCTTGATAGAACAACCCTCTGGTGGCTATGTTTGTAATCCTTTGGCAGAGGATGGTGGTAGGTACTAAGACATATGACTCCTGCATCATTTAGTGACCAATGCAATTACTCACTGAAAATCTGCACTTTCAAAATTGTTTATTTCTTCTCCTACTCATATCTCTGGTCATTTAGCTCATGCATTCATCCAAAGTCTTATTCACATATTTTTATTTTAAGTCAATGAGAGAAAGCGGTGAAAAGAACTCATTTTGCAGTCAGAAGTCCTTGGTTGGAACTCCAGTTCTATGACTGTCTCTTGCTGTGACCTTGGGCAATTTTCTCTCCCTGAGCCTTGGTCTTGGGTTTTACAATGGGAATAATAAATATTTAACAAGTTTGCCAAAAAAATCAAATAAGTGATGCATGTGAACATACTTAGAAGTGTGGCTAGCATGTAGCTGGATCTTAAAAACTATGAAATAAAATTTAGAAAAATTAAAATAATCAACATGTTATTTTCAACTTTTTGTACTGGCTGGAAAATGCTTATTAAATATAAATTTGTATTTACACATATGAGTTTTAAAGATTTTTTTTGGCAGGGATTATGCCTGCTTTTGCTGCTATTTGATTCTTTTCCTGGAATACCCTGAAGTAGCTAATCAGTATTAACTAATTACAGAGAATGTTTCAACAACTGTTAGTTATTTCATTATCTCTCTCAGTTCATTTTCTGTCTCAGAACAACAGTAAAATCCTCCTCTGCATTTGTATAGCTCAAAGTCCTTTCTAATTAGGTTCCACCTTCCTTATCTATTGGGTTGGCCAAAAAGTTTGCTCAGGTTTTTGTAAGATCGTATGGAAAACCCGAATGAACTTTTTGGCCAACCCAATACATTGTTTCCCACTATTCCCTACCTCAGAATTTACACAAGTGTTCATGGGAACTCCAGTGCAATAGGATATCATTATATGTTCCTTAAAAGAAAGAGGATTCATGGTCAAATTAACTAGGGAAATTTTATGTAGATTTCTCTATTGCTAAGTTAGGCAAAGCCTTGAATATGATGAAATACAATGAGAATCTCCAAGAAAGTAATATTATATTCAGTATTTCCCAAACTATTTTGACAATGGAATCTCTTGCTCATGAAGTCCCTCACAGATAGTTAACGTGGAGATTTTGGAAACCATGCTCTGCCTGGAAAGCAACTCCAGGACCTTCCTCCTACTTGTGTTGGTCCCCTCATTGTTTCCCTCTTGGGCCTGGTGAGGACCACACTGCTATTCTACTAGACTGATGTAATTCTCCTTCCATTGGATCTATTCAGATACTCCCCTCATGGACAATTTGTTGTAACACCTCTTATAGGAGACCCTGCCCAGTAAGTCTAATTGCTGATTTTCTTGATTATGTAAAACATGGAGGGTTTAATAGTACATTTGAGTCACCTTATTACATTATGGCATTTACATTATTTGAGCACTTACTCTAGGAATGAAAATAGTATGAAGTTAAAGAGATTCATCAAAAATAAACATAATTTTGTAGTATCTACCTCGAGCTTGAGAAAATGAATTGCTTTCTTGTAAAGCATTTAGCACAGTGACTGGCCCATAGAATTCACTCAATACATGTAAATTATTACTATTATTACTAGTAGGAGTAGTAGCAGTGGCAGCAGCATTTTACTTCATGCTTCTCATATGTCATTTCGTTTAACCTTGCAACAACCTTGTCAGAAGGTCTCACAATATTCTTACTTCACATTTTCTTAGAACATCACAGTCTTCAGGCATTATATGAATGATCTTATTTAATTCTGACAGCATATTTAGGGGGTGAGAGTTTTTAACCTTTTCTTTAATCATACAAAGAAATTCAGTCTCAAAGGAGCTAAATGATTTGTCCAAAGCCATGCAGCTAGTGAACGTCAGGCTAGGATCTAATGTCAGTTATTTGGAATCCTAATCTAAGTTCTTTCCTCCACACCAACTGCTAAGAGAATAATGGAATGCTTACAAATATTGAAAGAAACAAGAAAGGTAAAGTGTGAAAAAAATTTATTAGTCGAAGAAAACTTAGATGGGGGCAAGAGAAAATAGAGTTTAGGTAACATCACAGATGTGTAGTTCTCAGTGTGGTCAATCATCACCAACATAAACTCCCAGAGAAGACTGAGCAGCAGATCCTCCATCCAATTTATGTATTTGTAGAATCCGTTTTTCTACCTCATAATCTAATTGAGTAAATATGACTATTCTCCTGTCATCTGCCCTTTGCAAAGTGTTTGAGTAAATGATAGTCATTTATTTTGACCATGTGAGATAGAGGAGGCACAGATGTGCTCCTATAAGAAAGTCACCAGAAAGGAAAACAGGCACAAGGAAGGGTAGAAGGAGAAGTAGAAGAAGGGAAGAAATGGGGTGTGGAAGGCTGAATAATGGACCCCCCTCCAAATCTCCATGTCCTCATTCCCAGCACTTGTAAATATGTTACCTTACATAAATATGTTATATCTTGAGATGTGGCAATTATGCTGGATTATCCAGGTGAGCCCAATCACAAGGGTCCTTATAAGAAGGAAGCAGGTGAATCAGAGTCAGAGAGAGAAGATATAAAGAAAGAAGCAAAGGTCAGAGAGGAGAGAAGATGCTATGCAGCTGGCTTTGAAGATGGAGGAAGGGGCCACAAGCCAAGGAATGCAGACAACTCTAAAATCTGGAGAAGGCAAGGAAACAGATTCTCCCCTAGAACTTCCTAAGGGAACACAGGTCTGCTGACACCTTGATTTTAGACCAGTGAAACTGATTTTGGACTTCTAAATTCAAAACTGTAAGATAATAAATATGTGTTGTCTTGAGTCACTAAATTTGTGGTAATTTGTTAGAGCAGCAATAGGAAACTAATACATAGAGGAGGTCAAGAAAAGAGGAAATGAAGGGAAGGGAAGGAAGAGGAAGACAGACAAGAGAAGGAAGGAGAAAAAGCCAAAACTAAGAAACTGTGAGAGTCAGCAGACTCGGAAAGCCAATCAGGGTAAATATAACAAAGGAGGATTTGTATTTACTAGAATTTCTCCCAGAAGAGTATTACACATGGTTGAAAGAATTGAGGGGCGGGGCATTGGGTGGCAAAGGTTAGATCCCAGGGAGCACATTGGAGCAACAACAGATGGCTTCTCATCTTTCTTCTTAGTCTTGTAAAGAAGGAAACAGAGGTAAACTTACATTTATTACGTACCTACAATGGGTTAGTTGCTAGCGTTTGCAATAGAAAAAATATTATTCTCAATTTTAGAAAAGAGAAATCTGAGGCACAGAAGGCATGAATAAAAAATGGAGCCAGGACTTCCGGGTAAGATGGCGGAAGAGTAAGACGCGGAGATCACCTTCCTCCCCACGGATACACCAGAAATACAGCTACACGTGGAACAACTCCTACAGAACACCTACTGAACGCTGGCAGAAGACCCCAG
The DNA here is from genome assembly GCF_964341445.2 of Mesoplodon mirus. Classification (NCBI taxonomy): domain Eukaryota; kingdom Metazoa; phylum Chordata; class Mammalia; order Artiodactyla; family Ziphiidae; genus Mesoplodon; species Mesoplodon mirus. Next base: position 43,483,157 of record NC_138983.1, on the reverse strand, counting down.
ACCTCCCAAAAGGCAAGAAACTCCCCACATACCTGGGTAGGGCAAAGCGGAGAGATCCGCACACAGAGGATCGGTGCCGAGCGGCACTCACCAGCCCGAAAGGCTTGTCTGCTCGCCCGCCGGGGCGCACAGCGCTGGAAGCTGAGGCTCGGGCTTCGGTCAGAGCACAGGGAGAGGACTGGGGCTGGCGGCGAGAACTCAGCCTGAAGGGGGCTAATGTGCCACAGCTAGCCGGGAGGGAGTCCGGGAAAACTCTGGAGCTGCCGAAGAGGCAAGAGACTTTTTCTCCCCTCTTGGTTTCCTGGTGCGCTAGGAGAGGGGATTAAGAGCGCTGCTTAAAGGGGCTCCACGGACGGGCGCGAGTCGCGACTGAAAGCGCGGAGCCCAGTGACAGGCGTGGGACGCTGGGGCTGCTGCTGCCGCCGCCAAGAAGCCTGTGTGCGAGCGCAGGTCACTGCCCACACCGCCCTTCCGGGAGCCTGTGCAGCCCGCCACTGCCGGGGTCCCGGGATCCAGGGGCGGCTTCCCTGGGAGAACGCACGGCGCGCCTCGGGCTGGTGCAACGTCACGCCGACCTCTGCCGCTGCAGGCTCGCCCCGTACTCCGTGCCCCTCCCTCCCGCCCGGCCTGAGTGAGCCAGAGTCCCCGAAGAGGCTGCTCCTTTAACCCTGTCCTATCTGAGCGAAGAACAGACGCCCTCCGGCGACCTACACGCAGAGGCGGGGCCAAATCCAAAGCTGAGACCCAGGAGCTGTGAGAACAAAGAAGAGAAAGGGAAACCTCTCCCAGCAGCCTCAGAAGCAGCGGATTAAAGCTCCACAATCAACTTGATGTACCCTGCATCTGCGGAATACATGAATAGACAACACATCATCCCAAATTGAGGAGCCCGGAGTCAGTGCTGTGCCTCTGAGGTGGGAGAGCCAACTTCAGGACACTGGTCCACAAGAGACCTCCCAGCTCCACATAATATCAAACGGCGAAAATCTTCCAGAGATCTCCATCTCAACACCAGCACCCAGCTTCACTCAACGACCAGCAGGCTACAGTGCTGGACACCCTGAGCCAAACAACTAGCAAGACAGGAACACAACGCCACCCATTAGCAGAGAGGTGGCCTAAAATCATAAAAAGTCCACAGACACCCCAAAACACACCACCAGACGTGGACCTGCCCACCAGAAAGACAAGATCCAGCCTCATCCACCAGAACACAGGCACTAGTCCCCTCCACCAGGAAGCCTACACAACCTACTAAACCAACCTTAGCCACTGGGGACAGACACCAAAAACAACAGGAACTACGAACCTGCAGCCTGCAAAAAGGAGACCCCAAACACAGTAACATAAGCAAAATGAGAAGACAGAAAAACACACAGCAGGAGAAGGAGCAAGATAAAAACCCACCAGACCTAACAAATGAAGAGGTAATAGGCAGTCTACCTGAAAAAGAATTCAGAATAATGATGGTAAAGATGATCCAAGATTCTATTTCCCAGATCCAAAATCTTGGAAATAGAATAGACAAAATGCAAGAAACAGTTAACAAGGACCTAGAAGAACTAAAGATGAATCAAACATCGATTAAAAACACAATACATGAAATAAAAAATACTCTAGATGGGATCAATAGCAGAATAACTGAGGCAGAAGAACGGATAAGTGAGGTGGAAGATAAAATAGTGGAAATAACTGCTGCAGAGCAAAATAAAGAAAAAAGAATGAAAAGAACAGAGGACAGTCTCAGAGACCTCTGGGACAACATTAAATGCACCAACATTCGAATTATAGGGGTTCCAGAAGAAGAAGAGAAAAAGAAAGGGACTGAGAAAATATTTGAAGAGATTATAGTTGAAAACTTCCCTAATATGGGAAAAGAAATAGTTAATCAAGTCCAGGAGGCACAGAGAGTCCCATACAGAATAAATCCAAGGAGAAATACGCCAAGACACATATTAATCAAACTGTCAAAAATTAAACACAAAGAAATCATATTAAAAGCAGCAAGGCAAAAACAACAAATAACACACAAGGGAATCCCCATCAGGATAACAGCTGATCTCTCAGCAGAAACTCTACAAGCCAGAAGGGAGTGGCAGGACATACTTAAAGTGATGAAGGAGAAAAACCTGCAACCAAGATTACTCTACCCAGCAAGGATCTCATTCAGATTTGATGGAGAAATTAAAACGTTTACAGACAAGCAAAAGCTGAGAGAGTTCAGTACCACCAAACCAGCTTTACAACAAATGCTAAAGGAACTTCTCTAGGCAAGAAACACAACAGAAGTAAAAGACCTACAATAATGAACCCAAAACAATTAAGAAAATGGGAATAGGAACATACATATCGATAATTACCTTAAATGTAAATGGACTAAATGCTCCCACCAAAAGACACAGAGTGGCTGAATGGATACAAAAACAAGACCCATCTATATGCTGTCTACAAGAGACCCACTTCAGACCTAGAGACACATACAGACTGAAAGTAAGGGGATGGAAAAAGATATTCCATGCAAATGGAAACCAAAAGAAAGCTGGAGTAGCAATTCTCATATCAGACAAAATAGACTTTAAAATAAGGACTACTAGAAGAGACAAAGAAGGACACTACATAATGATCAAGGGATCGATCCAAGAAGAAGATATAACAATTGTAAATATTTATGCACCCAACATAGGAGCACCTCAATACATAAGGCAAATACTAACAGCCATAAAAGGAGAAATCGACAGTAACACACTCATAGTAGGGGACTTTAACACCCCACTTTCACCAATGGACAGATCATCCAAAATGAAAATAAATAAGGAAACACAAGCTTTAAATGATACATTAAACAAGATGGACTTAATTGATATTTATAGGACATTCCATCCAAAAACAACAGAATACACATTTCTCTCAAGTGCTCATGGAACATTCTCCAGGATAGATCATATCTTGGGTCACAAATCAAGCCTTGGTAAATTTAAGAAAATTGAAATTGTATCAAGTATCTTTTCCGACCACAATGCTATGAGACTAGATATCAATTACAGGAAAAGAGCTGTAAAAAATACAAACACATGGAGGCTAAACAATACACTACTTAATAACGAAGTGATCACTGAAGAAATCAAAGAGGAAATTAAAAAATACCTAGAAACAAATGACAATGGAGACACGACGACCCAAAACCTATGGGATGCAGCAAAAGCAGTTCTAAGAGGGAAGTTTATAGCAATACAATCCCACCTTAAGAAACAGGAAACATCTCGAATAAACAACCTAACCTTGCACCTAAAGCAATTAGAGAAAGAAGAACAAAAACATCCCAAAGTTAGCAGAAGGAAAGAAATCATAAAAATCAGATCAGAAATAAATGAAAAAGAAATGAAGGAAACGATAGCAAAGATCAATAAAACTAAAAGCTGGTTCTTTGAGAAGATAAACAAAATTGATAAACCATTAGCCAGACTCATCAAGAAAAAAAGGGAGAAGACTCAAATCAATAGAATTAGAAATGAAAAAGGAGAAGTAACAACTGACACTACAGAAATACAAAAGATCATGAGAGATTACTATAAGCAACTCTATGCCAATAAAATGGACAACCTGGAAGAAATGGACAAATTCTTAGAAATGCACAACCTGCCGAGACTGAATCAGGAAGAAATAGAAAATATGAACAGACCAATCACAAGCACTGAAATTGAAACTGTGATAAAAAATCTTCCAACAAACAAAAGCCCAGGACCAGATGGCTTCACAGGCGAATTCTATCAAGCATTTAGAGAAGAGCTAACACCTATCCTTCTGAAACTCTTCCAAAATATACCAGAGGGAGGAACACTCCCAAACTCATTCTACGAGGCCACCATCACCTTGATACCAAAACCAGGCAAGGATGTCACAAAGAAAGAAAACTACAGGCCAATATCACTGATGAACATAGATGCAAAAATCCTCAACAAAATACTAGCAAACAGAATCCAACAGCACATTAAAAGGATCATACACCATGATCAAGTGGGGTTTATTCCAGGAATGCAAGGATTCTTCAATATACGCAAATCAATCAACGTGATACACCATATTAACAAATTGAAGGAGAAAAACCATATGATCATCTCAATAGATGCAGAGAAAGCTTTCAACAAAATTCAACACCCATTTATGATAAAAACCCTCCAGAAAGTAGGCATAGAGGGAACTTTCCTCAACATAATAAAGGCCATATATGACAAACCCACAGCCAGCATCGTCCTCAATGGTGAAAAACTGAAACCATTTCCACTAAGATCAGGAACAAGACAAGGTTGCCCACTCTCACCACTCTTATTCAACCTAGTTTTGGAAGTTTTAGCCACAGCAATCAGAGAAGAAAAGGAAATAAAAGGAATCCAAATTGGAAAAGAAGAAGTAAAGCTGTCACTGTTTGCAGATGACATGATACTATACATAGAGAATCCTAAAGATGCTACCAGAAAACTACTAGAGTTAATCAATGAATTTGGTAAAGTTGCAGGATACAAAATTAATGCACAGAAATCTCTGGCATTCCTATATACTGATGATGAAAAATCTGAAAGTGAAATCAAGGAAACACTCCCATTTACCATTGCAACAAAAAGAATAAAATATCTAGGAATAAACCTACCTAAGGAGACAAAAGACCTGTATGCAGAAAATTATAAGACACTGATGAAAGAAATTAAAGATGATACAAATAGATGGAGAGATGTACCATGTTCTTGGATTGGAAGAATCAACATTGTGAAAATGACTCTACTACCCAAAGCAATCTACAGGTTCAATGCAATCCCTATCAAACTACCACTGGCATTTTTCACAGAACTAGAACAAAAAATTTCACAATTTGTATGGAAACACAAAAGACCCCGAATAGCCAAAGCAATCTTGAGAACGAAAAATGGAGCTGGAGGAATCAGGCTCCCTGACTTCAGACTATACTACAAAGCTACAGTAATCAAGACAGTATGGTACTGGCACAAAAACAGAAAGATAGATCAATGGAACAGGATAGAAAGCCCAGAGTTAAACCCACGGACATATGGTCACCTTATCTTTGATAAAGGAGGCAGGAATGTACAGTGGAGAAAGGACAGTCTCTTCAATAAGTGGTGCTGGGAAAACTGGATAGGGACATGTAAAAGTATGAGATTAGATCACTCCCTAACACCATACACAAAAATAAGCTCAAAATGGATTAAAGACCTAAATGTAAGGCCAGACACTATCAAACTCTTAGAGGAAAACATAGGCAGAACACTCTATGACATAAATCACAGCAAGATCCTTTTTGACCCACCTCCTAGAGAAATGGAAATAAAGACAAAAATAAACACATGGGACCTAATGAAACTTAAAAGCTTTTGCACAGCAAAGGAAACCATAAACAAGACCAAAAGACAACCCTCAGAATGGGAGAAAATATTTGCAAATGAAGCAACTGACAAAGGATTAATCTCCAAAATTTATAAGCAGCTCATGCAGCTCAATAACAAAAAAACAAACAACCCAATCCAAAAATGGGCAGAAGACCTAAATAGACATTTCTCCACAGAAGATATACAGACTGCCAACAAACACATGAAAGGATGCTCAACATCTTTACTCATTAGAGAAATGCAAATCAAAACTACAATGAGATATCATCTCACACCAGTCAGAATGGCCATCATCAAAAAATCTAGAAACAATAAATGCTGGAGAGGGTGTGGAAAAAAGGGAACACTCTTGCACTGCTGGTGGGAATGTGAATTGGTACAGCCGCTATGGAGAACGGTATGGAGGTTCCTTAAAAAACTACAAATAGAACTACCATATGACCCAGCAATCCCACTACTGGGCATATACCCTGAGAAAACCATAATTCAAAAAGAGACATGTACCAAAATGTTCACAGCAGCCCTATTTACAATAGCCCGGAGATGGAAACAACCTAAGTGTCCATCATCGGATGAATGGATAAAGAAGATGTGGCACATATATACAATGGAATATTACTCAGCCATAAAAAGAAATGAAATTGAGCTATTTGTAATGAGGTGGATAGACCTAGAGTCTGTCATACAGAGTGAAGTAAGTCAGAAAGAGAAAGACAAATACTGTATGCTAACACATATATATGGAATTTAAGAAAAAAAAATGTCATGAAGAACATAGGGGTAAGACAGGAATAAAGACACAGACCTACTAGAGAATGGACTTGAGGATATGGGGAGGGGGAAGGGTAAGCTGTGACAAAGTGAAAGAGCGGCATGGACATATATACACTACCAAACGTGAGGTAGATAGCTAGTGGGAAGCAGCCGCATAGCACAGGGAGATCAGCTCGGTACTTTGTGACCGCCTGGAGGGGTGGGATAGGGAGGGTGGGAGGGAGACGCAAAAGGGAGGGGATATGGAAACATATGTATATGTATAACTGATTAAATTTGTTATAAAGCAAAAAAATAAAATAAGTTAAAAAAAAAAAAAATGGAGCCAGGATTCAAAGCCTGGTTGGTCTCCTTCCAGAATGAGGAATTAAACTACCTGAAAAGGAGAAAATTAAGAAAAAGAACAAGGATATCCAAAGCAGGAAGGGAGTCGGGGCGGGGGGAGAGGCTGAGAGCTACTGAACATTGCCAGAATATTGAGAAAAGAGTTAAACAAGAAACAAGTATCAGGATTTCTGAGTCCCTGAGTGTACATTAGCTTTAATTTGGGGCAAGCCCTCTGGCAAGCACTGATGCTACTCCATGGGCAATATTTCCAACTGAGTCACTTCCAATACCATTGCTTTCTATGGATTTCTTGACAAATTTCTCTTTATAAACATGTTTATCAGGTAAAAAAATAATAAGCCAACCCTACTTAGGCACTATTTTTACATTTCTATCATAACTGAAATGAGCTGGATTCTATTATTGATTTTAGCTGCTTTCTAAAGCATCTTGGCACTTCCCTTATGATATATACTCATGGAGAAAACTCCCTTCACTAAACCTCTTTTTTTATTTTTCCTCTCTCTCTTCATTCTATCTCAATAGGCGTGTACTGAACGCCAACCATGTGCCAGATAATGGGCAAGGTGCTGGAGTAAGATGTGACCTCTACACTAATAGAAGAAACAGGCACTTCTGCAATCTTCTGAAAAAAATGTCTGAAGGTCAATGACTGAAATACCCAGTATGGAACAGGGGTACAGGGATGAATATTCAACTGAAAATGGGGAGTCAGGGGAGTTTCTAGAGTGAGCTGAATTGTGCTGAGGGGACTTAGGTAAGCCGGGAACCATGTCTTCCAGAATTCCTCTCCCTGTATAGTTCTAGCTTAGAGTTGGTCAAAAAGAAACCTGGACAAGATCTGGAAGGCAGAGGTGAATCAGTGGTCACTGCCCTCGTTAAGGTACTGGAGGTCACTTATGGTGACAGGTAGATGCAGAAATGACTGGATGGAGCCAATCTACCCTTGTTCTTCTCTGGTTTGCATCCAGCTCATTTTCCTGAATGCTGGTTGTGAAAACCAAAGGCCCCCTACCAATATGCTTGGCAGCAGGCCAGCAGAAACGGTTGCTACACAGAGACAACAGTATTCTATAGACCCTCCCACAAGTTCCTACTTTATGATTCTACCTTGCTGTGTGGCCAAGTTTGGCTCCTCCAATTTCCCTGCAAGCTCCGACTTGCCCATCTGTGACACCTTCCCTGATACTCTGACTCCCCCCCCACACCAGATCTTCACTGCCCTAGCTTTTCCCCCAATTATGTAAGATCTAATTTCTATCATAAATTCTTTATTCCGTAATACTCATAGTGGTGCTGTTTCCTTAATCCTGATTGGGATACATAACAATAGAAAAAGATCAACAGACAACATCTTTAACAAAACTGGGTATATTTTATTCTCCAGTATCCAACACACAAGGAGATGAGGATAAAATCCCTACATCAATAAGCCTGTGAGGGATCAGCAATTGTGTAGGAAGCAGTAAAAGAAAGAGTAAGATGACTCTTGGTGGTTGTAAGAACAGGGAAATCCAGAAATCACCTAGACACCCCTAAGAGGGAAGGCTCTCACTTTGGAAGAAACTCCACAACCAGATATGAGAAATATACAAAATCTTTAGAAGAGGCTTCGAAAGCCCTAGGCTGGGGAGGATGGTCAGAGGGTGCTGTGGTGGCCTAAGCACTAGAGGGTCTCAGCAATACCTTACAAACCAACCAATCCAGAAGACAGACCACCTACCCTTAGGAAAAACTTCTGGGAATAGATTCCTAATTGAGCAGGGAAGGAATGCTGGAGGTAAAGAAACTTAAAGTTCTACTGGAGATGGGATGAGACAATAAATATCTTGGAAACTACTGTGAAAATTACTATACGGATGAGCCATATTTCTCTCAAAAATATTCATTTTGAGAAATTTCAAACCTGTAGAAAAAGTGAAAGACTAATATACTGAACATTCCAATATCTACAACTGAGGTTGACAAATTGTTAGCATTTTGCTACATTTGTTCCTCTTTCACACACCTATGGGTGCACACATACTTTGTTTGCTCAAACTATTTGAAAATAAGTTTTGCACTATCTAAACACTATTTCAACAGTATTTCTTAAAAATAATTACATTATCCTATATAAGCGTACTGCCTTTATTTTTATTTATTTATTTATTTATTTATTTATGGCTGTGCTGGGTCTTCGTTTCTGTGCGTGGGCTTTCTCTAGTTGCGGCGACTGGGGGCCACTCTTCATCGTGGTGCATGGGCCTCTCTCACTGTCATGGCCTCTCTTGTTGTGGAGCACAAGCTCCAGACACACAGGCTCAGTAGCTGTGGCTCACGGGTCTAGCTGCTCCGTGCATGTGGGATCTTCCCAGACCAGGGCTTGAACCCATGTCCCCTGCATTGGCAGGCAGACTCTCAACCACTGCACCACCAGGGAAGCCCCATACTGCCTTTATAACACTCAAGAACTTTGACATGGATATATTTGTGGCCCATATTTAAATGTCCCCATTGTTCCAATCCCTTACTCTCTAAAGTGCAGTCTGTAGACTGGGCAGAAAGAGCATTACCTGGGAGCTTACTAGAAATGCAGAACCCCAGATTCTACTCATCTAACAAGATCCCAGTGCTTTATTGTGTTTTTTTCCTTTCAAATCTAGGATCCAACTGAGAGAATCACACATAGAATTTAGGTGTCTTGTCTTATCCCTTTAGTATCCTTTAATCTGAAGTTCCTGACTTTTTTAATTCTCACTAATGACATTGACATTTTTGAAGAATCCAGTCTGACTGTCCTATAGAATGCCTCACAAAGGATTTGTCTAATCATTTTCTTACTATTAAAATTCATGAGTCCTCTATTTATCCAAGGATACCCCAAGCCTTTACCCAATACTTATTCACAAACCGTGCTTCCCTCTATCTTCTCATAACCATGTATAATAGGGGTTGACATTTAAATATACACTTTTATATATTATCTTATTTGCTCTATGTAACTCTATAAATAGCCAGTATTATTAGCCCTACTTTAAAAGAAGAGGAAAGAGCAGCATGGTGATGTCTGACAACCACCTAGAGTCACCATCACTAAGTGGTCTGAGTAACCATTACAGCACAGAGCTTTCCCCAGTGTATTATTTGAAAACCCCCAGAAGTTCAAACTGTAAATGGAGATGGAATCAGGAATCTGGTGATCACTAAAATGACAATACATTTCAGTTACAAAGTGACATTTACCCTATCTTTACCCACTAAAAGGACAATTCAAAACAACTGTCAATAATAAATGACAATAATTAATTGCTTAAATAATAGAAATTAACCAATATCAGCTTTTCCTTGAATGTAAACTTTGGTGAAGAACTAGACACATTAGATGCTTTAGAACCTGGCCTAGGCAGATTTGTGTGTGTGTGTGTGAGTGTGTGTGTGTGTGTTTCTGGGGCCTCGCCTATGTAGAACCTTGGTGCAGTAGGCCCTGTGGCACCTGAGGTAGCCCACAAGTAGTGAGCATGAAACAGTTAAACACAAATCTGCTTTGTGACCTTGTATGTGAACTGAATCTTTCTCCCTGCTTCTTTTTTTCTTTCTTTCTTTTTTTATTGAAGTATGGTTGGTTTACAATGTTAGTCTCAGGTGTACAACATAGTCAATACTTTTATAGATTATACTCCATTTAAAGTTACTATAAAATAGTGGTTATATTCCCAGTATCTCATTTTATACTTAGTAGTTTGTACCTTTTAATTCCCTTCCCTTGTATTGCCCCTCCCCCATCCCTCTCCTCTCTTGTAACTACTAGTTTCTCTGTATCTATGAGTCTGTTTCTGTTCTGTTATATTCATTCACTTGTTTTATTTTTTAGATTCCATGTATAAGTGAAAACATACAGCATATGTCTTTCTCTGTCTGACTTAGTTCACTAAGCATAAGACCCTCCAGGTCCATCCATGTTGTAGTTAATGGCAAGATTTCATTCTTTTTTATGGCTGAGTAATAATTCATTTATATATACACCACATCTTCTTTATCCATTCATCTGTTGATAGACATTTACATTGTTTCCATATCTTGGCTATTGTAAATAATGCTGCTATGAACACTGGGGTACATATATCTTTTTAAATTAGGGTTTTCATTTTCTTTGGATATATAACCAGAAGTAGAATAGCTGGATCATATAGTAATTCTATTTTTAATTTTTTGAGAAACCTCCATACTGTTTTCCATAGTGGCTGCACCAATTTACATTCCCACCAACAGTGAGCTAGTGTTCCCTTTTCTCCACATCCTCACCAACATTTATTATTTGTTGTCTTTTTGGCAACAGCCATTTTGACAAGTGTGAGGTGATATCTCACTGTGTTTCTGATTTTCATTTCCCTGATGATTAGTGATACTGAACATCTTTTCATGTGCCTTTTGGTCATCTGTTATGTCTTCTTTGGAAAAAAATGTCTATCAGGTTTTCTGCCCATTTTTTAAATAAGGGTTTTTTTTATTGAGTTGTATGAGCTCTTTATATATTTTGGATACTAACCCCTTATCAGATAAATCATTTGAAAATATCTTCTCCCCTTCAGTAGATTGTCTTTTAGTTTTGTTGGTTTTCCTTGATGTGCAAAGCTTTTAAGTTTAATTAGGTCCCATTTGTTTATTTTTGCTTTTGTTTCCCTTGCCTGAAGAGACAGATCCAAAAAATATTGCTAAGATTTATGTCAAAGAGTATTCTGCCTATGTTTTCTTCTAGGAGTTTTATGGTTTCCAGTCTTACATTTAGGGCTTTCTTACTGCTTTAGTTTCTAAATCAATGGGGATAATATCTCTTAGGGTAATTTTTGGTATTAAATGAGCACCACAGTGGCCAAACAGTGGTATGTATTGTTATTTTTAAAGACTAAAATTTTGTCTCCATGAGGCAATTTTATTCTCAGTCTTTGGAGCTTGGGAAACAGTAGATATGAGACAGAAAATATATGCCATAAAAAAAGGGCTTCATGGCAACGCGGAAGAGTCCTCCACGCAACACTTGGTCTAAAAATCAGTCATAGCTTCACTAAAAACCACACCTCATTAGTATAGTCACAGAGGGTATTCATAAGGCTTTTCTGGAAATTGTTTGTAGGCAGAAGACATTGGTGGAGCTTGCCGACATTCAGGAAGAATTAGACCTTATGGATGCCCCAAAATTGCACAAATGTGGGCAATAGCTATTAAGAGAGATGATAATAACCAGAGAATTAAAAACATAATTGATATATTATGAGGTTGAAAAAGGCATCCTCTGTGTTTTACGACCATGAATGTTCATAATTAGCTATTGCTTCCCCTGTGTCAGCGACTGCTCTGAGTGCTTTAAATGTACTAGCTCATTGAATTACCAAGGAACATTAAGAGGTAGGTAACACTTCTATTAGAGGCAGGTATTACTTCTATTTCACAGATAAAGAGACTGAGACCCAGAGCTCAGCTCACTGAGCCAGTGAATGGTGGAGAAAAGTTTCACACCCAAGTTAGATCACTGTACCCTGGACCTTACCCACGTCACTCTGCAGTATTTCACACTTTAAGGACAAGACACTCCAGAGTTATGAACAAAGATGTTGAAACAGTCTGCAGTGGGTATATCAAGACTGATATATGGAAATGACAGGCATGACATGGAGTATCTTGAATTATAGGACATTATGGAAGAAAGAATATGACAACAGAAATTAAAGAGTGATCCAGATCAGGGAGAGGGAGAAAGAAAAGAGAGAGAGAAGAAAGGATAAGTCAGAGGGTAGACACACAATTAGGCCATATACTCCTAGCAGAGAGCTTCTCTGCTACTGAGTAGCCCCTACTGAGGATGGATGGTAGTCACAGGGACACTATTGTGGTGCTCTGCCCATATCCCCTTTATTGGCTGGTGTATCACCCCAGCTGCTTCAAGTGCTGCCTCCTCAGGAGAATTGCCCCCTATTAGGTAAGAAAGATCCCCATCCCAGTCCCACCTTCTTCAGATCCATATATTGTGGCCAATGACGGACTTCCCTGGTGGGGGGGGTGTAGCAAGGGCTGCCTCCACTGCCCCAAGATGAGACCAAGACTGTCAGACTGTTCATGCTTCAGAGCTTCCTACTGAGAACAGACTGAAGTGAGTTTGCAGCTGAGACCTCATTCTTGATTCACTTTTCCTACTGCCCTATCCTATTCTTACTCTTATCAACATCCAGGAAAGTAAAACCATAAATCTAACAACTTAAAATATCACTGTTATAAAAACTTACATTTTTGTGGCAAACATTTAATGTTCTCTGCTGCCTGATCATTTGCTTTCATCAAGATCAGCTACGGGCTTCCCTGGTGGCGCAGTGGTTGAGAGTCTGCCTGCCGATGCAGGAGACGTGGGTTCGTGCCCCGGTCCAGGAAGATCCCACATGCCGCGGAGCGGCTGGGCCCGTGAGCCATGGCCGTTGAGCCTGCGCGTCCGGAGCCTGTGCTCCGCAACGGGAGAGGCCACAACAGTGAGAGGCCCGCGTAATGCAAAAAAAAAAAAAAAGATCAGCTACTATTTTTTTTTCATTTATTTTTTGAATTTTATTTATTTTTCTTATATAGCAGGTCCTTATTAGTCATCAATTTTATACACATCAGTGTATACATGTCAATCCCAATCGCCCAATTCATCACACCACCACAACCATCCCCCGCCGCTTCCCCCCTTGGTGTCCATACATTTGTTCTCTACATCTGTATCTCAATTTCTGCCCTGCAAACCGGTTCATCTGTACCATTTTTCTAGGTTCCAGATATATGCATTAATATACGATATTTGTTTTTATCTTTCTGACTTACTTCACTCTGTATGACAGTCTCTAGAACCATCCACATCTCTACAAATGACCCAATTTAGTTCCTTTCTATGGCTGAGTAATATTCCATTGTATATATGTACCACATCTTCTTTATCCATTCATCTGTCGATGGGCATTTATGTTGCTTCCATGACCTGGCTATTGTAAACAGTGCTGCAATGAACATTAAGGTGCATGTGTCTCTTTGAATTATGGTTTTCTCTGGGTATATGCCCAGTAGTGGGATTACTGAATCATATGGCAAGTCTATTTTTAGTTTTTGAAAGAACCTCTGTACTGTTCTCAATAGTGACTGCACCATTTTACATTCCTACCAACAGTGCAAGAGGGTTCCCTTTTCTCCACACCCTCTCCAGCATTTGTTTGTAGATTTTCTGATGATGCCCATTCTCACCAGTGTGAGGTGATACCTCATTGTAGTTTTGATTTGCATTTCTCTAATAATTAGTGATGTTGAGCAGCTTTTCATGTGCTTTTTGACCATCTGTATGTCTTTGGAGAAATGTCTATTTAGGTCTTCTGCCCATTTTTGGATTGGGTTGTTTTTTTAATATTGATCAGCTACTATTTTTTATATTATTTATTATGTTCCAGGAACAGGGATAAGCACTTAACACCTGTTATCTCATTTAATCTTCCTTATAATCATGTGGTGAATATTATTATCCTAAACTTAAATATTAGAAAACTGGGATTCTGATAAATTAAATGACCACTCACAGTCACTTGGCAAGTATAGCTTTAGGGACTGAATGTGAACCCTGAGCAGTGCCCTGCTCACTCTACTACACAGCTTCTATGAACAGGTCTGCATTAACAGAAGTATCAACTCTCCTTGAAAAATGCAATAATTTTATAGTAATAGGATGTATCACAGCAGAAATGTTATAGTGCTATCATTCTAAGGTATATATCAGGTAATTTATTTCTTGTTGTTTTCATTGATTTCTGTGAAGTTCAAGTATTTGTGAAGGATTTACAGAAAAAAACATTGGGGTACATTCAAGGTTATCTTTAATAACACCATCACTGTTCATTTGTATTCTTTTATGCCTTCTTGAGTAAGAGACAGCCCATAACGTACAACCTCCCTATCTGTGCAACACAGCCCAACCAGTTGGCTGTGTTCCTGTGCATACCCATCTCTTTGATATATATCAGTGAGGGAGATGTGCAGAATACTTCTAGCACTAAATTCACAAAAGCATGTACCTGTTACCAAATCAAAGGCAACCAGATTAAGCTAATACTGGAAAAACATTAGTACCATAAAATATGTGATGAAGGTCAGAAAATTCTATTACCACTTTAACAATAAAATTAATTATGTTTGTGCTTAGCCTGAAATGATATTAAATTGTTCATCTTAATAATACCTGTGGAATAGTAGTCTGGAAAAAAAATCAGACCTTTCTAAAAGTAATCACTTTAGATTAGCCATGATACTCTTTAGGCTTTTAAAGTAAATACTTATTTGGGACCAATTTTATTATTCACATACTCTCAATAAATATTTTGCATGAATTCCTCACCAAAAAAAAAAGATTTTTGTGGGGCTATTTACTGTACATTCTCACTAAAGCTTTTATAGTTCTGCAAAAAAATCTGTACATGCCCAGTATGTCAGATATATGAACATCACCTACCATGAGTCACCGTGAAAATGGCTCAGAAATACTGCTATACAGGGGTGTATAAAACAGATGTGTACCAAAGCTGAAATAGGTCTTCTTTTTATGATGCAGCTAGTCGTGCTCACTTTTATTCTTAATTCAATTTTTTAAAAACTACTGTCAAATTAAAATAAAAATCAATGCAGGGCCTACACACCTATTGTCACCAGAGCTCCATCACTTTTCTTTACTATAGCCACTGGCTCCTCTGGTTTTGGGGGCTCTACATGTTTCTTTATTCTTGTTTTTCTTTTGGTGATCTTGAGCTAAGTTAGAATTCTATTTGTATTTTCTAATAACAATCAACATTACAAAAGATGTCCATGTAAATTGCAGCAGGAAAAATGACAATCAGGCAAAGATACAACACAATTGCTATTGTACTCTGCCCAAGCCAGTTCTTAGACTCAAATTCTGAAGCTGGGGTTTGGAAAGGAAAGTAAGGGGTTGAAAGTGACAGCCTCATAATCATGTGGAATTTTTCCCAGTCTGTTGTTTGTGTGTGGAATAACTATCATCGTCTTTATGTTTGTGCTTTTTGTTCAGACCAAATAAAAACTATGGTTTTTCATTTCCAATGCAATCGTTCAATCCTGTATTTTATGCAATTTAATTGTTTTTTTTACCATTCATAGCATTATGTTGTGTTTTACTACATTATTCAAAATGTTAAAATGATTTCATAACTATATTTTATGTACAAACAATCCCATTTGTTCCAAACTTTAATCTGGATCCAAACACTGGCTTTAATATGTAAAAATTGAACCAAACAATTTTGAGAAAATCATTTTGATGTTTAGTTGATTTTCACCTGAGGGCCCAAATATGATTCAAGTTTGTTGTTAGTCTGTTTGTCAAAGCATGTCATTGTGTATTCTGACTGCTTCCAGGACAAGCTGTGAAATGTCTAGATTCCAGAGAAGCAGACTGCGATCTATTCTCAACAGTTCCTCCCCACCTTCTGCCACCAGCTCGGCTTAGGTAAGATGTCAGTCTTCATGTGAAAAAAAGACTACATCTACAAAACAAATCCCCAAATATATGATATGTACTAGAAATTTGAACCTGATCCAGAAGTTTGTGGTCTACACGCACACACACACACACACACATACACACACATATACATTTTAAATCTTTTTTAGTGTCTTCCAATGAAAAGCATAAATTATCCACAAGAAATCTTGCACATTTTAAAATATACTTTCATAGAAATACACATACAGAAAAATGGGCAAACCATAAGTATCTAGCTCAATCCATCTTCTTCCAGTCTCTCCCCACCTCCCTTGCTGAATGGTCTCCACTTCGCTAGCAGTGTGGACTCCCTAAAGCAGTTTCATTCTCACCGTTGATATCCTCGGTGAGGATCTCACTCCATTTCACTATCTGGGTCACTATAAGAGCCATCCAGTCAGGGACTCCTCCTGCTACATAATCCTATACTGCCAGATCCCAACTTGTCCTATCCTCTTCTTGAGTGCATGACTAATCTCTGTTGTAATAGTTCCATAGTGTGGTGTCTACTCTGTTTCAGATACTTGGCATGCATTATTTATTCTTATAACATGATGCAAATAAGTGTTATATTCCAATTTTGCATATAAGGAAACAGCCTTAAGCCTGAGAAAATGTAAATGAATCCCCAACAATCCCATGGCTGGCATGAGTTGGAGGAATCAGGACTCATTTTTCCTGACTTTAAAACCTGGGGTTTACTCAATATACTCTTTTTAAATTGTTCTTGCACCCCCAGTGCTTAGCAGGTGCTCAGAGTATTTCATTTGAATTAAATGATCTCAGTGTCTTACTTGTGAACACCCAGCTTATGCAGCTCAGAAAACAGCAGAGGGCAGTGCAAGAGCTTCACAACATTTCATAAAGTAGACAATAAGATGCTATAAAACTCCAAAATGAAGAAGAAATATTCCATGCTTTCTGGAAAAATTTATCCCAAGGCAATGTTGAGGATGCCAAAGAACGTTTTCATCAAGGATACTTTCAGTTTTAGAAAAGCAATTCCCATTGCTGACAGTGAGACTGTGCTAAAAATTGCATTTCCCACTCCCGGGTTTCATCTCCTCTTTATTTTATGTAATACCACATACGGGTAAGCAAATCACAGCAGTTAAATCGAGCTGCAAGCCACTTAACATCTGCAAAAACAGTGGGTTCACCAGGTGAGCTGTTTGCTCGACCCACCTCTTTACTCCATCCTGTGAAGAGAGAAAAATGTGACTTTGGCTCAAAGATGAAATTGTTTCCCTGGCTCATTATACAATTTTCATGAAATCTGGTATCTCCACATTATTGCAATGGAAAATATCCTGTTCTAGCTGGCTTCTTTACTTTGCAGAACAATTATTGAATCTTTCTTTTGCCTCTGTGGGAAATTTGTATTGCCTAGGAATTTAAATTCTGGTAGAGAAGCTGGAGTGGGGTGAGGGGGAGGCAGGTCATATTAAAAAGCTAAGCAGAACCTTGGTTATTTTCAGTTTGCTTTTTGACTATGAAAAGATAATGGTTTTCATATTAAGGATATCATAGGAGAGACCTTCAAGATGGTGGAAGAGTAAGACGTGGAGATCACCTTCCTCCCCAAAAATACATCAGAAATACATCTACACGTGGAACAACTCCTACAGAACACCTACTGAACTCTGGCAGAAGACCTCAGACCTCCCAAAAGGCAAGAAACTCCCCATGTACCTGGGTAGGGCAAAAGATAAAAGGAAAAAACAGAGACAAAAGGATAGGGACGGGACCTGCACCAGTGGGAGGGAGCTGTGAAGGAGGAAAAGTTTCCACACACTAGGAAGCCCCTTCTCTGGCGGAGACGGGGGGTGGGTGGGGGGAAGCTTCGGAGCCCCGGAGGAGAGCGCAGCAACAGGGGTGCAGAGGGCAAATTGGAGAGATTCCCGCACAGAGGATTGGTGCCGACCAGCACTCACCAGCCCGAGAGGCTTGCCTGCTCACCCGCTGGGGCGGGCGGGGGCTGGGAGCTGAGACTCAGGCTTCAGTTGGATCGCAGGGAGAGGACTGGGGCTGGTGGCGTGAACACAGCCTGAAGGGGGCTAGTGCGCCACAGTTAGCTGAGAGGGAGTCCGGGGAAAAGTCTGGACCTGCCTAAGAGGCAAGAGACCATTGTTTCAGGGTGTGTGAGGAGAGGGGATTCAGAGCACCGCCTAAACGAGCTCCAAAGACGGGCGCGAGCCGCGGCTATCAGCATGGACCCCAGAGACGGGCGTGAGACGCTAAGGCTGCTGCTGCAGCCACCAAGAAGCCTGTGTGCAAGCACAGGTCACTATCCACACATCCCCTCCCGGGAGCCTGTGCAGCCCGCCACTGCCAGGGTCCCGTGATCCAGGGACAGCTTCCCTGGGAGAACACAGGGCGCGCCTCAGCCTGTTGCAACGTCACGCTGGCCTCTGCCACCACAGGCTTGCCCTGCATTCCGTACCCCTCCCTCCCCCCAGCCTGAGTGAGCCAGAGCCCCTTAATCAGCTGCTTCTTTAACCCCGTCCTGTCTGAGCGAAGAACAGATGGCCTAAGGTGACCTACACGCAGAGGCAGGGTCAAACCACTGAACCCCAGGAGCTGTGTGCAAACAAAGAAAGGGAAATTTCTCCCAGCAGCCTCAGGAGCAGAAGATTAAATCTCCACAATTAACTTGATGTACCTGCATCTGTGGAATACCTGAATAGAAAACGAATCATCCCAAAATTAAGACGGTGAACTCAGTTGAGAAGGGAGAAATGATATATAATTTTTGTCCTTTTTCTCTTTTTGTGACTATGTATGTGTATGCTTCTGTCTGCGATTTTGTCTGTATAGCTTTGCTTTTACCACTTCTCCTAGGGTTCTGTGTGTCCATCTTTTTTTTTTTTTATTATTATAGTTTTTAGTGATTGTTCTCAGTGGTGGATTTCTTTTTTGGATTGGTTGCTCTCTTCTTCTTTTTTTTCTCTTTTTTATTACTTTTTACTTTTTTTATCTTTAATAATTATATTTTACTTTAATAAATTTATTTTATTTTATTATTTTCTTTCTTTCTTTCATTTTTTTCTCCCTTTTCTTCTGAGCTGTGTGGCTGACAGGGTCTTGGTGCCCCGGCCAGGTGTTGGGTCTTTGCCTCTGAGGAGGGAGAGCTGAGTTCAAGACATTGGTTCACCAGAGACCTCCCGGTTTCACATAATATCAAGAGGCGAATGCTCTCCCAGAGATCTCTATCTCAACACTAAGACCCAGCTCCACTCAATGAAGAGCAAGGTACAGTGCAGGACAACCTATGCCAAAAAACTAGCAAGACAGGAACACAACCCCATCCACTAAAAGAGAGGCTGCCTAAAATCATAATACGGTCACAGACAACCCCAAAACACACCATTGGATGCGGACCTGCCCACCAGAAAGACAAGATCCGGCCTCATCCACCAGAATTCAGGCACTAGTCACCTCCACCAGGAAGCCTACACAACCCACTGAACCAACATTACCCACTGGGGACAGACACCAAAAACAAAGAAACTACAAACCTGCAGCCTGCGAAAAGGAAACCCTAAACACAATAAGTTAAGCAAAATGAGAAGACAGAGAAACACACAGCAGATGAAGGAGCAAGGTAAAAACCCACCAGACCTAACAAATGAACAGGAAATAGGCAGTCTAACTAAAAAAGAATTCAGAGTAATCATAGTAAAGATGATCCCAAATCTTGGAAATAGAATGGAGAAAATACAAGAAACGTTTAACAAGGACCTAGAAAAACCAAAGTGCAAACAAACAATGATGAACAACACAATAAATGAAATTAAAAATTCTCTAGAAGGAATCTATAGCAGAATAACTGAGGAAGAAGAACGGATAAGTGACCTGGAAGATAAAATATTAGAAATAACTACTGCAGAGCAGAATAAAGATAAAACAATGAAAAGAATTGAGGACAGTCTCAGAGGCATATGGGACAACATTAAATGCACCAACATTCAAAGTATAGTGGTCCCAGAAGACGAAGAGAAAAATAAAGGGACTGAGAAAACATTTGAAGAGATTATAGTTGAAAACTTCCCTAATGGGGGAACGGAAATAGTGAATCAAGTCCCGGAAGCGCAGAAAGTCCCATACAGGATAAATCAAAGGAGAAACACACCAAGACACGTATTACTCAAACTATCAAAAATTAAATACAAAGAAAACATTAAAAGCAGCAAGGGAAAAGCAACAAACATACAAGGGAATCCCCATAAGGTTAACAGCTGATTTCTCAGCACAAACTCTGCAAGCCAGAAGGGTGTGAAAGGACATATTTAAAGTAATGAAAGAGAAAAACCTACAACAAACAATACTCTACCCAGCAAGGATCTCATTCAGACTCAGTGGAGAAATTAAAACCTTTACAGATAAGCAAAAGCCAAGAGAATTCAGCACCACCAAACCAGTTTTACAACAAATCCTAAAAAACTTCTCTAGGCAATAACATAAGAGAAGGAAAAGACCTATAATAAAAAGCCCAGGGGCCTTCCCTGGTGGCGCAGTGGTTGAGAGTCCACCTGCTGATGCAGGGGACATGCGTTTGTGCCCCGGTCCGGGGAGATCCCACATGCCACAGAGTAGCTGGGCCCGTGAACCATGGCCGCTGAGCCTGCACGTCCGGAGCCTGTGCTCCCCAATGGGAGAGGCCACAACAGTGAGAGGCCCACATATCGCAAAAAAAAGCCCAAAACAATTAAGAAAATGGTAATAAGAACACACATTATCGATAACTACCTTAAATGTAAATGGATTAAATACTCCAACCAAAAGACACAGACTAGCTGAATGGATACAAAAACAAGACCCGTATATATGCTGTCTATAAGAGACTTACTTTAGATCTAGGGAAACACTAGACTGAAAGTGAGGGGATGGGAAAAGATATTCCATGCAAATGGAAATCAAAATAAAGCTGGAGTAGCAATTCTCATATCAGACAAAATAGACTTTAAAATAAAGACTATTACAAGAGACAGAAGGACACTACATAATGATCAACGGATCAATCCAAGAAGAAGATATAACAATGGTAAGTATTTATGCACCCAACATAGGAGAACCTCAGTACATAAGGCAAATGCTAACAGCCATAAAAGGGAAAATCGACAGTAACACAATCATAATAGGGGACTTTAACACCCCACTTTCACCAATGGTCAGATCATCCAAAATGAAAATAAATAAGGTAACACAACCTTTAAATGATACATTAAACAAGATGGACTTAATTGATATTTATAGGACATTCCATCCAAAAACAGCAAAATACACTTTTTTCTCAAGTGCCCATGGAATATTCTCCAGATTGAACATATCTTGTGTCACAAATCAAGCTTTGGTAAATTTAAGAAAATTGAAATCATTATCAGTAACTTTTCCAACCACAATGCTACAAGACTAGATATCAATAACAGGAAAAGATCTGTAAAACATACAAACACATGGAGGCTAAACAACACACTACTAAATAACCAAGAGATCACTGAAGAAATCAAAGAGGAAATCCAAAAATACCTAGAAACAAATGACAATGAAAACACGACAACCCAAATCCTACGGGATGCAGCAAAAGCAGTTCTAAGAAAGAAGTTTATAGCAATACAATCCTAACTCACGAAACAAGAAACATCCCTAATAAACATCCTTAATAAACAAATAAATTACACCTAAAACAATCAGAGAAAGAGGAACAAAAAACCCCCAAAGGTAACAGAAGGAAAGAAATCATAAAGATCAGATCAGAAATAAATGAAAAACAAATGAAGAAAAGGATAGCAAAGATCAATAAAACTAAAAGCTGGTTCTTTGAGAAGGTTAACAAATTGATAAACCATTAGCCAGACTCCTCAAGAAAAAAAGAATTAATAGAATTAGAAATTAGAATCAAACAGAATTAGAAGTGAAAAGGAGAAGTAACAACTGACACTGCAGAAATACAAAGGATCATGAGAGATTATTACAAGTAACTATATGCCAATAAAATGGACATCCTGGAAAAAATGGACAGATTCTTAGAAAAACACAACCTCTGAGACTGAACCAGGAAGAAATAGTAAATACATACAGCCCAATCACAAGCATTGAAATTGACTGTGATTAAAAATCCTCCAACAAACAAAAGCCCGGGACCAGATGGCTTCACAGGTGAATTCTATAAAACATTTAGAGAAGAGCTAACACCCATCCTTCTCAAATTCTTCCAAAATAAAGCACAGGGAGGAACACTCCCAAACTCATTCTACAAGGCCACCATCACCCTGATACCAAAACCAGACAAAGATACTACAAAAAAAGAAAATTAGAGACCAATATCACTGATGAACATAGATGCAAAAATCCTCAACAAAATACTAGCAAACAGAATCCAACAGCACATTCAAAGGATCATACACCATGATCAAGTGGGGTTTATCCCAGGAATGCAAGGACTCTTCAATATACGCAAATCAATCAATGTGATAAACCATATTAACAAATTGAAGGATTAAAACCATATGATCATCTCAATAGATGCAGGAAAAGTTTCTGACAAAATTCAATACCCATTTATGATGAAAACCCTCCAGATAGTAGGCAGAGAGGGAACTCACCTCAACATAATAAAGGCCATATGTGACAAACCCACAACCAACATTGTTCTCAATGGTGAAAAATTGAAACCACTAAAATCAGGAACAAGACAGGGTTGCCCACTCTCACTGCTATTATTCAACATAGTTTTGGAAGTTTTAGTCACAGCAATCAGAGAAGAAAAAGAAAGAAAAGAATCCAAATAGGAAAAGAAGAAATAAAGCTGTCACTGTTTGCAGATGACATGATACTATACATAGAGAATCCTAAAGACACTACCAGAAAACTACTAGAGCGAATCAATGAATTTGGTACAGTAGCAGGATACAAAATTGATGCACAGAAATCTCTTGCATTCCTAGACACTAACGATGAAAATTTGAAAGAGAAATTAAGGAAACACTCCCATTTACCATTGTAACAAAAAGAATAAATACCTAGGAATAAACTTATCTTAGGGGACAAAAGACCTGTATGCAGAAAACTAGAAGACACTGATGAAAGAAATTAAAGATGATACAAATAGATGGAGAGATATACCATGTTCTTGGATTGGAAGAATCAATATTGTGAAAATGACTATCCTACCCAAAGCAATCTACAGATTCAACGCAATCCCCATCAAACTACCAATGGCATTTTTCACAGAACTAGAACAAAAAATTTCACAATTTGTATGGAAACACAAAAGACCCTGATTACACAAAGCAATCTTGAGAAAGAAAAATGGAGCTGGAGGAATCAGGCTCCTGGACTTCAGACTATACTACAAAGCTACAGTAATCAAGACAATATGGTACTCATACAAAAACAGAAATATAGATAAATGGAACAGCCCAGAGATAAACCCACACACATATGGTCGCCTTATTTTTGATAAAGGAGGCAAGAATATAAAATGGAGAAAAGAGAGCCTCTTCAATAAGTCGTGCTGGGAAAACTGGACAGCTACACGTAAAAGAATGGAATTAGAACACTCCCTAACATCATACACAAAAATAAACTCAAAATGGATTAAAGATATAAATATAAGCCCAGACACTATAAAACTCTTAGAGGGAAACACAGGCAGAACACTATGACATAAATCACAGCAAGATCCTTTTTGACCCACTTCCTAAAGAAATGGAAATAAAAACAAAAATAAACAAATGGGACCTAATGAAACTTCAAAGCTTTTGCACAGCAAAGAAAATCATAAACAAGATGAAAAGGCAACCCTCAGAATGGGAGAAAATATTTTCAAATGAAGCAACTGACAAAGGATTAATCTCCAAAATTTACAAGCAGCTCATACAGCTCAATATCAAAAAAACAAACAACCCAATCCAAAAATGGGCAGAACACCTAAATAGACATTTCTCCAAAGAACATATACAGATTGCCAACAAACACATGAAAGAAAGCTCTACATCATTAATCATTAGAGAAATGCAAATCAAAACTACAATGAGCAATCACCTCACACCAATCAGAACGGCCATCATCAAAAAATCTACAAACAATAAATGTTGGAGAGGGTGTGGAGAAAAGAGAACCCTCTTGCACTGTTGGTGGGAATGTAAATTTATACAGCCACTGCGGAGAACAGTATGGAGGTTCCTTAAAAAAAAAACTAAAAATAGAACTACCATATGACCCATCAATCCCACTACTGGGCATACACCCTGAGAAAACCATAATTTAAAAAGAGTCATGTTGGGCTTCCCTGGTGACGCAGTGGTAGAGAGTCCGCCTGCCAATGCAGGGGACACGGGTTCGTGCCCTGGTCCAGGAGGATCCCACATGCCACCGAGCGGCTGGGCCCATAAGCCATGGCCGCTGAGCCTGCGCGTCCGGAACCTGCGCGTCCGGAGCCTGTGCTCCACAACAGGAGAGGCTACAACAGTGAGAGGCCCGCGTACTGCAAATTAAAAAGAAAAGAAAAAAAAAAAAGAGTCATGTACCACAATGTTCACTGCAGCTACATTAGCCAGGGCATGGATGAAACCTAACCTAAGTGTCCATCGACAGATGAATGGATAAAGATGATGTGGCACATATATACAATGGAATATTACTGAGCCATAAAAAGAAATGAAAGTGAGTTATTTGTAGTGAGGTGGATGGACCTAGAGTCTGTCTTACAGAGTGAAGTAAGTCAGAAAGAGAAAAACAAATAACCATATACTAACATATATATATGGAATCTAAAAAAAAAAAAAAGGTTCTGAAGAACCTAGAGGCAGAACAGGAATAAAGACGCAGACATAGAGAATGGACTTGAGGACACAGGGAGGGAGAAGGGTAAGCTTGGACGAAGTGAGAGAGTGGCATGGACTTATATATACTACCAAATGTAAAACAAATAGCTAGTGGGAAGCAGCTGCATAGTACAGGGAGAGCAGCTCAGTGCTTTGTGACCACCTAGAGGGGTGGGATAGGGAGGGTGAGAGGGAGACACAGGAAGGTGGAGATATGGGTATGTTTTTGTGTGTATAGCTGATTCACTTTGTTGTGAAGCAGAAACTAACTCACCATTGTACAGCAATTATACTCCAATAAAGGTGTTAAAAAAAGAATCATAAATACAAATCGTGTTGTTTATTAATTCCTACATCAATCACTAAATCAATAAATTACTTTAGCTGAGCATAAAATTTCTCATTTACTTGGAATGGGACTGTGTGCACTCACAAATATTTTCTTATTTGATTATGTAGATACATAACCACATTGCCAGGGCATAGCACACCCCAGCATAAGAGACAAATTTCAAAGGAAGCACCTACTTTGCTACACTTAGCTTCTCTCTCTAGGTTGGTATGTAGGCAGGTAAAATAGATTAAATAGTTAGATTAGATAAATAGACAGATAAGTAGACAGATAGATAAGTAGAGACAGATAGATAGATAAGAAGACAGAGAGGTAAGGAGATAGAGTGTTTTGCAGTGACTGAGATTTTTTAAGTTGGGCCTAAAAATGACAAAAAAATTTGCTTAAAAAAGTAGAGCTCACACTTCGTATGGAAACTCTGTGGGCTTTATTTTCAGTTCTCTGTGCAGCAGATGAAGGGAATGCACAGTCGATCCTGCTGTCACCTTTGGTTCTTGCTCACAAAGGAGCTGGTAAGAATCTCTATGTGGTCATGGAATAGTTTCAGTGCTCAACTCATGTGGGTTTTCCTCTGGGAGTTTTATATTATTTCATTCTATATGACATAATCTGGGGTAAAACTATCCCATTCTTGCTTTAGAAACTTTCATTACCAAGGCTAATCATTGTTTATTCAGTTACTTGAAGTATATTCATTATTGTGTGAACTTGAGTAAGCTGCTGATTTTCTCTAAGCCTTGGTTTACCCATCCACAAAACAACAATAGTATCTATCT
Organism: Mesoplodon mirus; assembly: GCF_964341445.2. Classification (NCBI taxonomy): domain Eukaryota; kingdom Metazoa; phylum Chordata; class Mammalia; order Artiodactyla; family Ziphiidae; genus Mesoplodon; species Mesoplodon mirus. The sequence continues at coordinate 43,457,142 of NC_138983.1, read as the reverse complement.
CTTACCGTTGTGAAAAACAAAGGCAATAGTATCTTTAAAGTGCCTGATACACAGCAAATGCTCAAAATCTTAGTAATTATTATTTCAAAATATTATTATGGTTTTCCCACAACATGCTGTACTTTCTCAAGACACTCATCTTACTTCATTATAACAGCTTACGTATCTTTCCTTCTAGACTGTAAGCTATAAGACAGTACAAAGAGTGGTATACAGTAATAACTTCATATATATCTAGTGAATAAATTAAGTAATATCTTATTACTGAATCTTTATTAGAGGATTTGTATAGACTATTTTGTTTCCCATCTGTACTTCCTATACCTGTTGGCTATGACTAGAAACAGCATGGCTCTTCTTATTTTTAAACTCAGCGTTGAAAATGTAACGTAAGACAATGCCATGTGTTCACCAAACCATAATTTCCTCCTTGGCACACAGGATGACCACATTTTCCAGCCCTCTTACAAGTCGATGATATTATGCTAATAGAATACGGATGGAAGTAATATACATCATTTCACGTCCTGGCCATAACATGCCACACACGTTGCCCGCTGTCTCTATCCCCATGATAAAGCTCTGAAAAGAAAGAGTGCAAAATGGTAAGCCACAAGATGGAAAGAGCTGAGCTCTCCAAGTCACTGTTTATATCAGAACCACTCAAGGGGTTGTGATGGAAAAATGAAGTAACGTTTTACTGTGTTAAGTGACTGAAATTGTGGGATTTATTTTTACCACATTTAGCCTAGACTATATTGACTACTGCTTTAAGTTGGGGAATTTTATATACCTTTTTGGCGAGAAGAGTCATTTCCTGTTTGGTGTGGGAACAGAAAGTATACATCCAATATAACCAGAACAGAAAGTACACATTATATATGACCAGCAACCCTATTCTTTCTATGTTTTATGCTCAATAAACTATCCCTCAAGATAGTGGTTCAGAAGAAACTCATAATTTCCTGTTCAATCACTTCATTCCCAAGATTATTCACTCATTCTCTCACGCATGCATTTATTCATCTATTCAACTAGTAACTGATGAGTAGCATCTACAAAAGGCATTGGGAATAGAATGGTGAACAGGAAAGATAGGTCATTTCCCTCCTGGAGCACACTTTTAGGTGGGACACATACTACAGACAACTTAAAATAATTTATAATAAAATATCAACTAGTGTTGAGTGCTCTGATGAAAAACAAGGTAGGGACTTTGTTTTATTTTAATGGTGTCTCCAATATTTGAGAACAACTGGCACACAGAAGATGCTGACGGAAATGGAATAATGCAGGCTATTCGGGAAAAATGCTATCCCTGTGTTCAGAGCTCAGGACATTTGTTGAGCCACACTTTATGGGTGGAGTGTTGACTTAAAGGACACACTCCAGACTAGGCACTAAGGTACTGGGTGCTTGTCCAGTTGTTAGTAAAGCAATTCTGGTACTTCTTTTGCCTTCTCTTTCTTCTTTTATTTTTTATCTGTTTCACATTTTTATTTTTATCCATATTTTCTGGGCATAAACTCATGCTGAATTTAGAGACTATGTCATGTCATGACTACTATATTATATAGTCTACTATGTAATACTACATAGTATTTTGTTATTCTATTAGTTATTCTTTCCTTTATACTCACTTGTTACTCTCATTGTTTCATTACACAAGCATACCTCATTTTATTGCACTTCCCTTTATTGTACTTCACAGACATTGTGTTTTCCACAAACTGAAGGTTTGTGGCAACCTTGCAGGGAGCAAGTGTATCGGCACCATTTTTCCAACAGTATTTGCTTACTTTGTGTCTCTGTGTCACATTTTGCTAATTCTCACAATATTTCAAACTTTTTCATTATTACTATATTTGTTATGGTGATCGGTGACTAGTGACCTTTGATGTGACTATGTAATTGTTTTGGGGCACCACAAACTGCACCCATATAAGATGGTGAACTTAACTGATAAATGTTGTATGTGTTCTCAATGCTCTACTGACCAGCCAATCTCCTGTCCTTTTCCCTCTCCTTGGGCCCTCCTATTCCCTGGTACACAAAAATATTGAAATTAGGTCAATGAATAACCCTACAATGGCCTCTAAGTGTTCAAGTGAAAGGAAGAGTCGCACATTTCTCACTTTAAATCAAAAGCTAGATACGATGAAGCTTAGTGAGAAAGGTATGTCGAAAGCTGAGATTGGTCAAAGGCCAGGCCACTTGTGCCAAACAATTAGTCAAGTTGTGAATGCAAAGGAACACTTACTGAAAGAAATTAAAAGTGCTACTCCAGTGAACACACAAATGATAAGAAAGTGAAACAGCTTTACTGCTGATATGCAGAAAGTTTTAGTGGTCTGGATAGAATATCAAACCAGACATGACATTCCCTTAAGCCAAAGCCTAATCCATAGGAAGGCCCTAACTCTCTAAAATTCTATAAAGGCTGGGAGAGATGAAGAAGCTGCAGAAGAAAAGTGTGAAGCTAGCAGAGGTTGATTCATTAGGTTTAAGGAAAGAAGCCATCTTCAAAACCTAAAAGTGCAATGTGAAGCAGTAAGTGCTGATGTAGAAGCTGCAGCAACTTATCCAGAAGATCTAAGATCATTAATGAAGGTGGCTCCACTAAACAACAGATTTTCAACGTAGATGAAACAGCCTCATATTGGAAGAAGATGGCATCTAGGACTTTCATAGCTAGACAGAAGTCAATGTCTGACTTCAAAGCTTCAAAGGACAGGCTGATTTTCTTGTTAGGCGTTAATTTGAAGCCAATGCTCATTTACCATTCCAAAAATCCTTGGGCCCTTAAGAATTATGTTAAATCTATTCTGCCTGTGCTCTATAAATGGAACAACAAAGCCTGGATGACAGCACATCTGTTTACAATATGGTTTTCTTGGATATCTTAAGCCCACTGTGGAGACCTACTGCTCAAAAAAAAAAAGATTTCTTTCAAAATATTACTGCTCATTGATAATGCACCTGGTCACCCAAGAGCCTGATGGAGATGGACAATGAGATTAATGTTGTTTTCGTGCCTGCTAACACAACATCCATTCTGCAGCCTATGGATCAAGGAGTAATTTCAACTTTCAAGTCTTTTTAAGAAATTTCATGAGGCTATAGCTGCCATCGATAGTGATTTTGCTGATGGATCTGGGCAAGTCAATTGAAAACCTTCTGGAAAGGATTCACCATTCTAGATGCCATTAAGAACATTCATGATTCATGGGAAGAGGTCAAAATATCAACATTAACAGGAGTTTGGAAGAAAATGATTCCAACCCTCATGGATGACTTTGAGGGGTTCAAGACTTCGGTGGAGGAAGTAACTGCAGATGTGGTGAGAGCAGCAAGATAACTAGAATTAGAAGTGGAGCCTGAAGATGTGACTAAATTGCTGCAATCTCATGATCAAACTTTAACTGATGAGGAGTTGCTTCTAATGGATGAGCAAAGCAAGTGGTTTCTTAAGAAAGGATCTACTCCCGGTGAAGATGCTGTGAAGATTGTTGAAATGACAACAAAGGATTTAGAATATCACATAAACTTAGTTGACAAAGCAGCAGCAGGGTTTGAGAAGATTAACTCCAGTTTTGAAAGAAGTTCTACTGTGGGTAAAATGCTATCAAACAGCATTGCATGCTATGGAGAAATCATTCATAAAAGGAAGAGTCAATCGACGTAGCACACTACGTTCATTGTTGTCCTATGTTAAGAAACTGTCACAGCCACCCCAAGCATCAACAGCCACCACCCCAATCACTCAGCAGCCATCGGCATTGAGGCGAGACCCTCTACTAGCAAAAAGATTTCAATTCACTGAAGGCTTAGATGATGGTCAGCATTTTTTTAACAATAAAGTATTTTTAAATTAAGGTATGCACATTGTTTTTTAGACATAATGCTATTGCACACTTAACAGACTACAAAATAGTGTAAACATAACTTTTATATGCACAAGGAAACCAAAAAAACTGTGTGACCTGCTTTACTCGATACTCACTTTTTTGCAATGGTCTGGAACCAAACCTGCAAGATCTCCGAGGTATGCCTGTAACTAACGTTTCCTCGGCAATACTATGAGTAAGAAGAGGACTATGATTACAACAACACAATCTTTCTCTGGTTCCAGGTACTTAATTATTAAGGGGTTGTCTCTCAGAGATCCGTAAATTAGCTCTCTTGTCTATGAAGTGTTTTTTTCTCTGACTTCCCTCATTTTCTACTCTGGCTTTGTGGCCACATTCCTGCCACTTCAATACCAAAAGCCAGAACCATGTTCTTGCTGCTGCTAAAAATCTAACAGCCAAATCCTGCGGATGGAGCTCAGGCTGCTGCTCAGCCTCAGTGTTCATAGCAAGAGCACTGCTGTCCCATGTGCAGGGAGCTGGCCCATGTCTGGGCAGCACCACATTCAATAGTAAGCAGCTCTGATCTTCTTTTCCTGCCATAAGTTTCTGCTGTCCTTGAACCAAATCAGTGCCCCTCCAGTCTCCCCTTTTGACACGTTATTATTGGAAGTTCCCATAGTTCCACACCAGCCCCCCGAGACTATCCCAGACAGGCCTGAATCTTAAAGATGTCTTCTGTTTTCTAATACAATTTGTTTCTTGGGGATAAGGCTCATCGTTCTGGTATCCCTCACTACCCCTGACCCAGTTTGGGGCACATAATAAACCCACAATGAGTGATAAAAGTCCTTCCTATGCTTTTTCATTAGGGTAAAATGTTAACGCAACCTTGGCTTTTGGCAAATGTGAGCCTAGCATGTTGCCCATAAATTTGTGAACAAGGGTAGATATGGTTCTAAAACGTGGGTGTATTTCAGAATCCCCTACATGGCTTTATAAAAATGTAGGTATCTGGTGTTCAGATACTTCCAGGTGTTTTACTTAAAATCTGTAAGATAGGGCTTCCCTGGTGGCACAGTGGTTGAGAGTCCACCTGCTGATGCAGGGGACACCGGTTCGTGCCCCGGTCTGGGAAGATCCCACATGCCGCGGAGCGGCTGGGCCCGTGAGCCATGGCTGCTGAGCCTGCGTGTCTGGAGCCTGTGCTCCGCAACGGGAGAGGCCACAACAGTGAGAGTCCCGTGTACCGCAAAAAAAAAAAAAAAAAAAAAAAAAAAAAAAATATATATATATATATATATATAATCTGTAAGATAAATATAAGGAAACTGTATTTTTCAAATCTCCTCAGGTCATCTAGGGCTACCAATCTGAGGCTTGCATTTGGGAACCACTCTACCAGGGTAATGTAATATTAAACTGCATTCTACCAACATGTATGAAGCACTTAGTTCCTGTTAGCCACGATGCTAAATGGTATGGATGCAAACTGAATAGGTTAGTTCCTATCCTCAAAATATAATAGGGGGTGAGGTCTAAAACGTAAAGGAACAATTAGAATGGGGTGTGATAATGAACAAAAAATCTCTATAGCTACATTCATTTTGGTTTCTCTGTCATTGTCACTTTCTCCTGTCAGCTATAAAATTTTAGCATTAGGGACGATTCCCATGGAAACTGAGTTAACCTATTTTCTTAAGAAATATTTGGGTTATTTTTCAGAAAATGGCTTTATGCGGCATGGCTTTTGTGAGCTTCCCCTTTCTCCCCAAGATGACAATAAATCTGGCTGAAATTAAAATGGAATTTGCTCTATTTTCCCTGTTTTTATTGCTCTGTAAGACAGCTTTGAGTTCTAACACAGTTATTTGGAGAGGATTCATTTCATTTTCACTGATTTATTTTTTCCATTAAATAAAATCCCCTGGGTGACCATGATGGACAAAGCTTTGTGAAATAAGTCTAGCTAAAGTCTAGAAACACTCTTGGTAGTTTTTGCTCTGGTTACTGCAGGCGGTCACCATTGACTGGACATGCCATCCAGAGCAACTTCTATTTTCAGATCAACTCTAGACCACTCCACACAACTCTGAAAATAAATCCCCCTCTACCACCACCACAGCAACCCAATTGTTGTCATGGAAATTCTCTCCTAAACCAGGGAATCAGTTTACTGAATCCTTGACAGGGGAGACAACAAAAGGAGGTAGATGAGAAATAAATAGTCTTAGGAACTGGATGACTCCAGTTCAAACCTCAGTTTGACACTTGCTGCCTAGGTTACTTTTGGCAAGTTCATCTCTCTGAGTCACGTTTTTCTCATCTGCAAAGTAGGAATAAGAATCTCTACTTAATGGTGTGGTTGAGAGGATACAGTAGTGCACAGAGAGCAAAATAAATGGTAGCCATTTGTGGTAGGCAGAAAAGTGGTCCTCCAAAGATGTCCACGCCCAAATCTCTGGAACTTCCGAATATATTATCTAACATAAGAAATCACCAGATGGGCTTGCGTGCTATTAAGACAGAGCAAGAGAAACAGTTGTCAGTGGTGGGCTGGAGCTCCCTGGAAGGATTTATACCATGGAAATCATCAAATGGTACAACCAGAGATTTCTTTTTTCCCCAGAGAGCCTGTTGTTAAGCATTTCCAATATACCATCACTTGGTTTGCAACTAATCAAGCAGACTGATTCTACCCAAGGATATCAAGGTCAGGGGAAACAGCTATTCCACTAACTCCTTCTTAGGTGCAAAGCAATTATACTTTAATTAACTCTTCTAACCCTTAGAGCTGACCTATAATAAAAGAGACAGTATTTTGTTCACTTTATATAAACAAGGTTGAGGTTCAGAAAGATGAGCTAATTGTCCAAGATTACAGCACCTCATGGAGCCAGGGCTCTTGCAGATATCCTGATCCTGAAGCTCTTGCTTTTTTTTCTTTTTACACTGATGCCCGGCACATTGTGTGGCATATCACTGTGATGAATGAATGTACTGAATAAATAAAAGATTACATGTGCCACCCAGTTTTGGAGCAGAGGAAATAGAAAACAGTTTTCCTTAGCCAATTTAACTTTCTTGAAGAAAAGGCCTAATTGTAAAATGGGAATGAGATACTCAGCCCAAAACTAACCCTGTGAAATGGGAAAAGAGAACTGTCTTCCCAGGAGTGCCTTTGTGTGCTAAGTGTGACAAAATCATATTCATTGCCTCCTTTAAGGCAAACAAAAACCCAGCAGGTTTACAATTACCATCTTCCTTTACATAAAAATGAAACTCTGAGAAGCTAAACAACTTTCCAAGTTCTTGCAGTCAGTGAGTGACTTACTTGAGATTCGAACCCAAGTATGTCGGACTCCAAAGTCCACCTGATCCTCTGTGCTATACCAAGAGAAAGCTGTGAGTCTTTAGTGTTGACTGAAAAAATAAATGCACAACTTAAAAGCTGAGAATTACGTTTTATTTGGTAGACAAAACTGAAGACTTAAGTCTGGGACACAGCCTCTCAGATAGCGTTAAGGAACTGCTCCGAAAAGGTAAGTGGGGAGCCAGGACATATAGGAGTTTTTGCAACAAAGACCAGGTAGTCAGAACTTCAAAAGATTAATGTTAATTAAAGAAAACCAGACATCTCAAGTCAAGGAATTTAGCACTTTTCTATGTATGGGGAGATACAAGAGTCTGGGCTCACTGAAATCATACCTTTGATAAGCACCTCACCTATCTGTATCAGCACAGTATCCTGTGCTTTCTCAGCCTGAGTCTCCTCAGGGTACACCGTCTGGGGTGGCTGCAACAGTTGACTGCTAGATGGGGGGTGTCCTGTTTCTATCCTGAGGTCCCTCAAGGCTCATCGTTGGGCCACTGTTATGTGATGGCTTGATGGCTGCAACATCCTTTGTTTACTGATATGGCAGGCAACATTTTTTCATTGACATTAGTCACTCACTGTTGCCCTGGCCACTCTTACCTTCTCCTTTCTTCAGGGGCCAAAACAGGAATTTATTATTTAATTTGCCAGAAACTGACTAGTGCTTGTCATGCAGAGCTCTGTACCTCTGGTGTGATGTGAAGAAAATATGTGAAAAGTAATAGGACATGATGTTTAACAGTAAGACTGTTTAGTCTGAAAACCTGGGTTAAAATCCTGCTCCTTTTAGTGGTATGAACTTGAGCAAATTATCTAATCTCTCTAAGCCTCATTTCCTCTTCTGTAAAATCGGGGAAATAATAACTATTCAGCAAGATTGTTTTGGGGATTAAAGGATATAATATATGCTATAACACAATACTTGAAAGACAATAAAATCTCAAAAACATGGTGGCTAGTCTTCTCAAGCCCAGACCTTGCTCTTTGAAACGGGCACATGGCTGAAGGGAGAGAGCAAATTCATGAATGGATTCCAGGATTACGTGGGCCAATTTGAACAAAGATTTTTATCACATGCCAATCTTACATAATGAGAAAATATGAGCGTAATAATAATACAAGCACAAATAAAACAATATAAGCAAAACCAGTTTGACTATTCTGTGTAATTTTGGTCTAAGAATCTTACAGTTGTTTTCTATACAATATTCTCCCTTGTGCCATCAAGGGCAACAGCATTGCAGCATTTCTGAAAAGTGTTCTATCTTCCTTGAGATCTTCTCCCAAGCCCCAGACTCTCATTGTGCATGTTTTAGTGGTGGTGATTTCTTGATTTTACCACATATCAAAGGAAGGTTTTCAGAAAACTAGGGCTCATATTCCTCCTTCAAATGTTCTTTACTGGTTTGTTGGTGAAAACATCAAGTGACTGCAGTTATCAAGTCATGCCTATTAAGAATAACACCCAAGTTTGTGGACACACAGGCAATGACAAACAGTTACAATTCTCTCTTGCTAATAGCAATTGTAATACACGATGTATTCCCCTTTCAGATAAGCTCAGAATGTGAAAAAAAAAAGTGTCTTGGAATTGATGACATACAGAAAAAGCTTTCTGATATACAGAAAGTTGTGAACAGCCAGGAAAAGGGAAGAACACTATGACAGTGATAAGAACACAGTTTTGGAGTTAGACAAACTTGGTTTTCAATCCCAATCCCACCATTGTCTGTGTGACCTTGGGCATATTACTTAATCTCTCTGAGCCTTAGTCCCCTCACTGTAGAGTTAGGATAATAATGTATACCTCGAAGGAAAGTTGACAGAAGTGAATTAGATTGTATATGTAAGAGCAGCATTTATACACTATGCTTCACTCTTCCTTCTCTCTCAACTGCCTTTCAGGTAAACCTTCAAGAGCAAGGTGTTTAGAAGAAGAGACCTCTCCACCTATTCCTTCCTCACTCCTGGCATCATGCAAGGAACTAGGCTTAGCACTGCTATGGGGGAAGGAGGAAGAGTGAGTCTTGGATTAGTTCAGGATTGTTTTATCCCTGATGTAATATATTAGAACCAATTTCTTGTATACTTAGTCCAATGTACTGGTTACCTGGAAGGTGGAATTAAGTACCGTACTATCAGACAGAAATGAAAAACAAAAGGACAATGGAGGCATGGGCTACTTCCAAGGAAATGCCACTAGCAGTTAACATTGTCTGCAAGTAGAGGGTTGCAGTGCTCATACAAAGCAGAAAACACCACTTCAAGGAAAAGATTTCTCCCTAATCAGCTCTCACATAACTCTAAAGGGAAAACACACCACAGAACACTCACTAATAGCTTTGTTTTCTTATCAGCAATAGTTTTCAAAGTTTGAAAATACAGGGGTCAGAAGGATATGACCTTGGGACTTCCCTGGTGGCACAGTGGTTAAGAATCTGCCTGCCAATGCAGGGGACGTGGGTTCGAGCCCTGGTCTGGGAAGATCCCGCGTGCCGCGGTGCAAGTAAGCCCATGCACCACAACTACTGCTCCTGAGCTCTAGAGCCCACGAGCCATAACTACTGAGCTCACGTGCCACAACTACTGAAGCCCGATTGCCTAGAGCTCGTGCTCCACAACAAGGAAAGCCACCGCAATGAGAAGCCCGCACACCGCAACGAAGAGTAGCCCCCGCTCACCTCAACTAGAGAAAGCCTGTGTGCAGCAACGAAGACCCAACACAGCCAAAAATAAATAATAAATAAATAAATTTATAAAAGGAAAAAAAAGGATATGACCTTACGTTTTCCTCCAAATGAAGGAATTCTTGGCTATTAGGTCAGGAAACCACTGACGTGCCCTCTGCCCGGTAAGCACAGAAGGAAGAAAGAAGGCACAGGCAGAAGAGCCCTTAGCTTGCTCCCTCTTCCACCTGCCTGCCCTCTGACAAAGTCCAGCCAGGTAGCTTTTACTTTGCTGGAGCCAAACAGAACTGCTTGCAAGGAAAAGAAATGACATCCCAAACCACATGTGCTCTTCCCTTTGCCCAGGAGAAATTATCTGCTTTCTCCTGCCTAATTTATTTCTTCTCATCTTTCAAGAATTGGCTCAAGATGAACTCACTAAAAACCTATTCCTAACTCTTTCAAGCTAGACTACTTTTTCCCATCTGTGTGTACAACAATAATATTAATAACGATAGCCACGATTTTTGAGCACCTTCAATGTGTGAGGTTTTTTGCATATATTATTATGTATTATAATCCTCATAACATTTCTGAAACAAAAGGATCATCTCCAGTTTTATAAAAGAAGCACACAGAAACCAGGAAATCTTTCCAAGCTGACAGAGTAGCTAAGTAGCAAGGTATAGAGTTGAACCCAGGTTTTTCTGACCCCAAAGCTCATACTCTTTCTACTACATTATACTTTCCCTCATACATGACATGTACTGTTCCACACTATATATGTGTGTGTGTGTGCGTATTTGTTTTTCTGTTATTTTTGCTGCTAGAATGTGTTATTTTCACTGCTAGATATCATACCTTTTTCCTCTATATTGCCAGTATCTAATGGAGAGAATTTCATAATATTAGAGGCATAATGAGTGGTTTGTTGGTTCTATTAACTGTATAAAAATTAAAGAAATTATAAATGATAGAATATCATTTTTATTCATTTAAAAAATATTTGCTAAAGATGTTCTATGTACAGAACACTACTCTAGGTATTAGATTTGCAGAGGTGAAGAAGTAAAAGTACCTGCCTTCTAGGAGCTCACAATCTAGTGGAATTATGGAGAATCACCTCCATACATTTTTAATTAACTACATAATATGAAGAACTATACAATCATGGAATCTTAGGGCTAGAAAAGACTTCAGAGATCATGTACAGTTGACCCTTGAACAACATGGGTTTGAACTGTACGGGTCTACTCACACACAGATTTTCTTCAATAGGTACGTACTACAATACTACATGAACTGCGGTTGAATCCACAGACGTGGAGCTGTGGATACGGAGGGCCAACTGTAAAGCTATAAGCGGTTTTCTGACTGTCAAAGCTGACAGCTCTTATATTTACTTCTGTAACCAAAGATAAATATTTTAAGCTCTGCGTAGGTAAATTATAAAAGTTGAATCATAGTCTGGATATATTTTAGCAGGTAGAGCCACCAGGATCTGCTTATAGGATGTGGAATGTGAAGAAAGGGAGAAGTCAAGGCTGTCTCCAAGAGTTTTGGCTGGAGTCACTGCAAGGATGGAGTTGCCATCAATTGAGATGGGGAAGACTGTCAATGGAGCAGATCTGGGGTGAATTCATTCACTTATTGAGTAGTCACTGTGTGCCAGGTGTTTTACTAGTATATCCATTCTAGGACTGGTCCAATGCAAAATGAAAGCATGGGGCCTATTGTTAAAAATATTAGGCCCCATGTTGTCAACACAGCAACGGCAGAACATTAAAGCCAGAGCGAGGCCCTTCTAAGTTTTGCACAGGTCACACGCTTATGAAGCCAGTCCCGATCTCCTCTCTCTCTCATTTTACACTATGCTGGTTCACTATGTGTCTAACAGGAAAAAATAAATCCTAAACCTTTATACCATTTAAGGAAAAACCATTACACAGGAATGCATACCCTACTTGAGCTCCCGACAGACAAGAGCAATAATTTACACATCGTTTACCCCTGGTACCTAGCACAATAGATTGTCAATGTCTAATTAATAAGAAATGGTTTGAGTGAAGGAAAAACAATAGAAACAATAGAAATGGACACCCAAGAGATGCTTGAATTGCCATGAGCAGTGTGAGACCCCTGAGAACCTTGGACATGTGAATAAGAAAACCCAAGTTCGGATCCCAGCTCACCCACCGAGGAGGGAGCAGGATCTTGAACAAACCTCTGTAACATCTTGAAACCTCACTTTTTTCCTTCCTATTTACTCCCACACCTAACTAATTACTGGGTCTTAAAATTTTATTTGATATAGATCCTCTCCATCTCCACTATCACCATGTCATTTATAGCACTGTTAATATTTCTCCTAGACTACTGTAACAGCTGTCCAACTGGTTTTTCTTAACCTCTGTCTCCCTTAAACCCATCCTCCACAATAATGCTAGTAATCAATTTAAACTGCGAATCTAACATGTCATTTCCCTGCCTTTTAGGGATTATTGATTATTAGCAGGATGTAGGCAGAAAATAGTCAGGCTCTACTTGACCTAACCCTTCTCCACCTAAGATCCTACTACCCTCACTTCCTATTGAAGACTCTGGCAATCCTAAACACTCCTGGCACTCTTTCCTGACTTTATGCATTATCTAATGACATCTTGTATCCCTATTTCTTTGTTTAGCTCAGTTCTACCCTTCCTTTAAGTCTCAGCTTGGGTACTATCCCTTTCTTACAAGAAGGTCCTGGTTGTTCTCTCCACTAAGTTAGCCCAATATTTCTCATTTTGCTCAGTATTACATAATTCTCATAGAACTTATTCATATTGCTGAAATTATAATTTGTGTGTTCAATCATCCTGGCAGATTATAAACGTATGGAAGTTATGGTGTAAGATTTGTAATCTTACATAATGAGATAATGAGCATAAAACATTTAGTATGCTCCTCCATATATAACACCTTATCTCTGTGATGTTGATGGTGGCAGAGACATAGCTAGCACTTAGGTGCCAGTGCACCTTCCATCTTTCCTTGGTGCTTCACTCTGCTGCTCTCTTACTGAAGACGTCAGGAAATATCACACTGGCAGCTTCCAAACTTCATAACTCTTAAGAGTTTTAGTTACTAAAGGTGCCTGGATCCTTTTCCAGTTCTCATTTAAAAATATGCTGGGAAGGAGCTTGATTGGCCTAGCTAAGGTCCGGAACCACTACTGGCCCAGTCAACTGTGATCAGGAAGCAGAGTGCTGACAAAATGACAGCACAGGACAACACAAGAGAGCCAATCAGGAGTGCAGGGATGGGGTGTGAGGGAAGAAGAAACAGCTCTGCAGAGAAAGGACATACTAGTCCCAGAGTAAAGGAGTATTGTTAGACAGTCAAAAACAATCCATATTTTTTATACCAGCCATTTTAATAACGATGATGATGATGATGATCTTAATAATGTATTATATTATATGCCACAGATTCCCTACGAGTAGTTCTAACATATTATAGACCAATGGTCTATAATTAAACTAATGCATTACATGTGCTGCCTCTTAAAGGGATCACTTTGAGATAGATGTAACTCAATCACCTGAACACATAAATTCTGCTGTGTTTGTTAAAGAAAAACCCTTGCCACTTTATTGTTTTGCCTGGTAGTGATGATATTCATTTCATATTCAAATTTGGGGCAAGAGTATTAAAACAACATCAAGTATCTACTATTATGTGAGAAGTATGCTGGATGGCTTATATATGAAACAAATTTTTTCATATATGTATATTATATATATATAATACACACACATATACACACAAATATGTTTTCACTTTACTCGCCAAAACATTTCTATGAGGTTAAAAGATAATAAAGATAAAATGTTTAGTACTGTGGAGGAGCTAGAACCATAAATATATTAAATTTCCTTTCTTTGGAAAGAAGGGATTAAGTAGCCCTGTTTACAAATGATCCTCCTGGAAGCAGCCACCAATCATCCAGGTATTAAGTCATCTCAACTTCTGTAAAAAAAATGTGCTGTTTTGCCAGCACCCTCTGGGCTACTTTTGTAGGGTTGATGGAGTTCAACAGAAATGGTTAGAGAACAGATTGAATTTGTTTAAAGAGAAGAATAAAAGCACCCTCGGGTGTGAACTGGGGGTGAACTGCTCTAGTGAGGGGCTCAGGCAAAAGAAAGCAGCTTGTTTGACTTGCAAGGGTGGTTGCTAAGTTGAAGGCATGAAACATCCTTGACATATCAGATGAGAGACAAACACAATGCAAATGATGGGGGGAATAAAACTTTAAAATAACTCTTTTCTTGGTGTCAAATACAGTACACAGATTGGGGAAGGAGAAGGGGTTGTAGGGAATTGTAGGGAATACAGGCTTGTGGTCCTTCCAGGAGGTGCCCAGGGAGGACAGTTTGGCTCCTTAGACCTTTGCTTTGAGGAGCAAGAGAAGAGGGCATGGCAGGGACCCATAAAACTTGTTTGAAGTATGTGACGGGCAACTTAATAAGTTTTTTCATTTATTTCTCCCAACCTCTCAGAAAGCAAAGTATTATTGGCCCCATTTCTCAGATGAGCAACTAAGGCACACAGCTAGACAATGGGGAATCTCTCTGATTCTAACATTCATACTCCTTCCACTGCTTCACCCAGCCTCAGGACAGGAGAAGGTGCACTGCCCCTGCTTTGGCATGTGTTTATACTTCCAATCCATACAGTAATCACAATTTGAAGGCCTACTTTGTGCTGGCCACTGGGCTACGTAAAAATGAAACACAGAGCATATGGATAACCTAGTTGAGAAGACAGACTCATTATTCTAAGTGTAAAGCAGATTGTGATGAGTGCTGTATATGAGGGTACAAACCAAGACTTTGAAAGGAACATTTCTTGTACACACTCTTCCCTCATAGGTATTTGTGCCTTTGTACATGTTAAAATCCAAGTGATTTTGAGAGTCAGTTAATAATTCAGATGCCTTTAAAAAATATTATTAATTTAGATAAAAACCATGTAATCAAGCCTGTGCCAGATACTGAGGAAGATACAGCAAAGTGTAAGATTGAATCCTACTCACTAGGAATTGGTAAAAGGGAATGAGAGATTAAAGTCAGACAGACCTGAATTAAAACCCTAGTTCAGCCACTCACCAGCTGCGTGACCACTGCTGAGTCACATGCTCTCTGACCTTCCATTTCCACTGACATTTAGGAGATCATGTAAAGGAGCCATTAAATCCTTCTCCAGAAACCTTTTGAAAGAGTCTCTCAAATTCTAGACCACAAAATGCCTATACCAGAAGCTGTGCATTATGAGGAGGCGAAAATCTACTTTGAAATCAGGAGAGACAGTGTTTGCTGGAATCTGGGTCAACACATCTAGGAGGAAGAAAACCATTTCAAATTGGGTGCAGACACATTACATCAAACATACTGCTCTCTCCTGAGAGTTATGACAAAGAAGACTCAGAGCCTCGAACCATCCATTAATCTCAAAACACAGCTACTGAAAACTATCCAAAGCAAAAGTCTCCTGTGGATGTAGAAATAGGGAATAGAAATAGGGAATAGAAAAAGGAGAGAGAATTAGTTGTCCTCTCAACTAATATTTCTAGGGAGTGGAAATGAGAGGGGACATCTCTAAATGTTTGAACCCAGACGTGCATGTTGTGCAAGTGACTTATCCTATCGACCCTCAATTCCCTCCTTTGCAATCCAGGGCAGGTATTACCTGTGTTAAATGTCTTTGTGAATATTAAAGAGACTAATATGTATAAAGTATGCAGCAAAGAGCCTGGCACATATTAGGCTCCCAAAAGAGCTAGCGTATTCTGCCGCTCTGTATTCAGGTTGGTTTCATCCTACTCTAATTGCTTCAGGCACAAGAGTGATTCATTAATAGTTTACTTGCTTGCAAAAAAGACTCCATATATATCTTTTACCTGAAGCCAGTCTTACTGAGCTTCCTTGTGCCTTTTAAGTCCAGACATCTGAGGAACTCTATACCTTAGAAGAGGATATTTTTATTACCAATTGGGAAATTTGATACTTTTAAAGTACATAGAATGAATATATGCATTTAAAATAATTCTTCAAACTTGCCCCCAAACTAATGTGAACCATAAATTAAAATCTGCATCCTTCTTGGTAACCTCTCCCACATGTCTAAAATCATGGAGCAGCCAACATGCCTACAGACCTGATCCCAAAGCTCTACCTGCTGCTGACACTTATTAATATTCCATTTGGGAAGGCTGTAAATATTTCATCATTGTAGGTTTTTGCAAACACTGATATTTTATGTCTCCAGCAATCTCCAGCTTCTAAATATTTCATCTTCTTGGGTAGCATGCAATATCCGAAGTGAGGTTCTGTTGCCAAATTTCCAAATCTTAAAATCCTAAAGGTCTTGAAGTTAATACTGAATAGTGTTAAGATAGGTATTTTAAAATTTCCTCTGTAGACACAGATGTAGAGAACAAACGTATGGACACTAAGAGGGAAAGCGGGGGCGGGGTGGGGGGGCAGTGGTGGTGGGATGAATTGGGAGATTGGGATTGACATGTATACACTGATGTGTGTAAAATTGATGACTAATAAAAACCTGCTGTATAAAAAAATCAAATAAAATTCAAAAAAAACCTTTCCTCTGTAGATTTGTTGTCTTTGTTCTCTTTTAATGAAACTGAAAAACAGCAGAAATGTTGATCAATGGAAGGATTTACCCCCAAATTTCCAAAACAAATGTACACATTTGCCTAAATTTTGCATAGAATTGTAAAGCACCAATCCATTTGGAATTGCTTTTAGGAGCTGAGAACGAAGAAATAGCTCTATAATTCATTCAAAGGCAAAACTACCCTGCCATAGTACATGCCATGAATGGTGTCCCCTTCTATTTTTAATGCACAGAGGGAAAGACATCTCCAAGTACTTCTCAGCACCAGTGGAAAATGGCTTTTCCTTCTTTTGAATACGAAGACAGGAAAGTAGAGTGACCAGAGCACTAGAATCGAGTTAGAGACTGACCATAAGAGAAAAAGAAGATGAGACCTGAGATAGACATGACTCAGAATCCCTGTCATGATATGACTACAGGCAGCCACCAAGAGTCTGGAAGGACTGGCACTAGAAATATTATCTATTTGCCATCCCAGGATTGAATGATCTTTAATTATTTTGTCTATGGATCTAGATTATACTTCCCAGAGGAAAAAAGAGAAATATTCCAAGTATTCAACTGGATAGATGAATAACTGCTAAGAGCTACCAACTCAGTAGAGATAGTAAAAATTGTGACTAGTCGAAATGAGCATCTGACCTTCACCAGGGAAAGGCCTCATCAGGCACTATGATTCCACTGAGTTTCTGTTCTTCAAATGTACTACTCTTTCATTTCCCAAATGTACCATGCTGCAACCAACTGCAGGGCCTTTGCACATGCTGCTACCTTTAGGGGGAAAATCTTTTCCTCACCCCCTGCCTTCTACTAATTTCCCTAATAACATTGCTGGTCATCGTCAGATCTCAGACCAGTCAACTCCAGAGTCACTTTCCCTGAATCTCCTCAAGATACAAAATCACTTGAGAGTGCAAATCTCAGGTGCAATTTAACATTTGATTTTGATTTTGAAAATGAACACCTGCCTCCCTTCTAGACTCTGGACCTACAACAGCAGAGGCACATCTGGTTTTGCTCATCATCATATCTTCAGCACCATGCATAACACTTGGCACTTGGGTGCTAAATAAATATTCGTTGAAGAACTACATCAATGAATAAAATGTCACACATATTTTTCAACACTTATTGTTTCCAGGGTTCTAGCAAGGCATATTGTTATAGTCTTACTGTCCTTTTTTTTTTTTTTAATTTAGTAGGGCGGGAAAACGTTAAGTTTTTCACTAGTTCTCAACTGTGCCCCTTGGATTTTTAAGAGGTCTTTACCTGAATAATTATCATAATAATTTCTGTTACTATTTTCCACAAGACAGTATGGCAGGAGAAGGTACCAAGGATGTGGTCACAAGACAAACCAAAAGTTCCTCATGTGGTAAGGACTAAGAGGTTCCACATAGGACAGCATGACCCAGATATAACCCCTATTGATGCCCACTTTTAGATTTATTGCTTCCTGTTAAGGTATTTTGTCTGAAGCCTTTTTTTTTTTTTTTTTTTTTTTTTTCCATACGTACGCAGGCCTCTCACTGTTGTGGTCTCTCCCGTTGCGGAGCACAGGCTCCAGACGCACAGGCTCAGCAGCCATGGCTCACGGGCCCAGCCGCTCCGCAGCACGTGGGATCTTCACAGACTGGGGCATGAACCCGTGTCCCCTGCATTGGCAGGCGGACTATCAACCACTGCGCCACCAGGGAAGCCCCTGAAGACTTTTATTTTTAATGCAAATACTCTCAGGAATGGTGCCACTGTCACTAACACTTAGGCAAGAATTAAGTTATCAGTGTACATTTGCTGATACTAGATATTTGTATGGAGGCAGATGATAACTAGGGCCCTTCAACAGTGGAATGGGCTGCTTGAGGAAAGAATAAGGTGCCCATTGCTGTGGATATTCTAATAAAGCTGGCTGTCTACTTGTGAAGAATGCAGTGGAGGGGATTACCACACTGTGTGTAAAAATGGAGGGGCGGCCCAAAGATTTCTTCTGACTCTAAGATGCAATGAGCTTCTGGCACCCTGTTTCCGATGAACTGGAAAGGAATGTCTTTCAAATGCAGAAGAAAGGTGCAGGGGGAAAGGCACTGTCTGGTACAAGTCTGGAAAATGACATGTGCTAGCTAAATGACTTTGGTAAAAACTTAACTTTTCTAAGCCTGCTTCCATTTCTTAATAATGGTTTTTGAAAGATTTTGAAATAATCAAAGAGAACAGAAGCTGTAAAATTCTACATAAACTATGTAGCACTATGCACATGGGTTTTTTTGGGGGGGTGGTTTGCTACTATTCTATCAAGAAAAACTCCTACATCTTCATTGCTATATGATTTCCATGTGTTGAAAGGAAAATTTCAGGACAAGTAGCATCAGGGAAAGGACACTGTACTGTTATTCCTCTCTATCCCAGTGTCCTAAAAAGCAGAAACAGGATTGAATCATCCAAGGATGGTGTGCCTGAAGACAAGAACATTGAGATGAGTTATGAAAGACAAACTAAGCTAGAGTAGGGTGGGAGTGAACTAAATAGTGTAAGAAACCAGCATATGCTAAGGTCCCAAAACCTACCCTCATCCTCCACTCACACTCTAGTGTTTTTGACAGAGATGAGCTGAAACCCCACACGTTTTCCAAGACCTCTCCATCTGGAAAGAGAAGAATGTATAAGAATATGTATTGTCTTGGTCAGGCCATGATGCATGAAACCTATAAGCTTGCTAAGAAAACAACAACAAATAACATTTAAGCAAGTGTCTAAAGATGGTATCATTCCCTTCTTGAATACTTATCTTCACTGGCTTAGAAACTTGCTCCAAAGGTTACCTTTTGTCAGACACGTCAGGTAAAATTCACTATTCCCAATATTCATCTAAATGTAATCTCTCCTATGTTTGCTGACCCTCTGTTACAAAGAAAAAGAAAGAGGAGGAGGAGGAGGGTAGAAGAACAGGAGGAGAAGGAAAAAGAAGGAGAAAGGGGGGTAAAAAGTAGAGTCTCTGGTATTTTCCCCTTCTTCATCCCTTCATCTTCTTCTCTCATGAGTGTTTTACCCTTATTTCCTTCCTTTATTAATTCCCATCCAAATCCTTTCTGTTATTCTCTCTACAACTCTCATTTCCTTTTTAACTACCTCCTCTGAATCCTCAAAATTTATGCAAAATTTTTCTTTACGTCCAACATCAACTAAATCATAGCCTTCCACTTTTGCTTCCTATAGCGTATTTGTGCATTCACCCTCAGTAAATCATATATGCACATTAGAATAAACAGAGGTGCTGTAAAAATTGCAGATGCTTGAGCCTTACTTCCAGAGATGAGGATTTAATTGGCCTGGGGTGTGTTCCCTTCGTAAATATTTATTAAAAGCTTCCCAAGTGAGTCACATGCACTAAGAGCTAAAAACCACTGCAGACTGAGTGATTCCAGAACAAGGTTTTTATCACATGTATCTGTGTTTTTCTGATCCTTGTATGTAATATGGTCTCAATAAATGCTCACTGAATTAAACAAAAGTCCAGCCTATTTTGTTCCCTGATTCCACATTTCATGGGGCTCTCGTTTCCTTTTCCAGAATTGTTTTGGAGAATAATGGAGCACAACATCCCATCAAGAAAGTGTAAACTCTTTCCCCTGATGAACTTTATCCTTCCACTAGCCTCATTCAACTTTTATCAACAACAGTTCTATAAACATCAGCCTGAAAGCACATGGAAGCATATTTCCCAAGGCTACTAAGCCATTCCTTCTCCTTCACCCCAACAGAACAACAGATATACTGACCTGCAATAAAGTTAATAAACAGGCCTTAATAACATAAGGTTAGGGATTCTAAGAGAGGAACAAATTCCACATATTCAAACTGAACAGTTAATTGTCCCAGAATAAAGTAATCACCTGAACTGTGCTTACTCTAGAAATCTTAAAAGTATCATTCTGTTACAGAAAAGGTTTCGGGACACTAATAATCATAATCAGGCAGGAAAGTCCTTCAACTCATACTCCAACCAAAATGTCTTAATGTTATAGAATTTGGCATGGCTTATGTAGCATCTAGAATCATTTGCTACATTGAATATGGTACTATGTTTTGTTGATTTTTCCTTTTTTACCTCAAGGCATGTGAGAAATTTCATGCAAAGGGAGGACAGGGCTCAACAAAGCCATCAACAGAGGAAAGTACAAACAACTAAATTATCAAATTTATTGGCATTAAGCTGTTCATGAATTTTGTTTCATTCCTTTTAATGTCTGTAGCATATATGTATAACAATGTACTTTTGTTGATTCCTTATATTGTTAATATGTTTTGTCTTTCTTCATCTTTCTAAGGGTTTATTATTTCAATAATATTTTCAAAGAGGCTGTGTTAATTTTCTCTATTGTTTTCTATTATGCATTTCTGCTGTCATCTGTAGTATTTCCTTTCTTCTTTTTTGTTACTTTTAAGACTTTATCATTAGTTTGCAACATTTTGATTAAAATGTGCATTGGTGTGATTTTCTTTGTGTTTATATCGCTTAGGGCTTGTTGGATCTTGGATCTGTGCGTTTATATTTTTCATGAAGACTGAAAATTTTTAACCATTATTTCTTTAATTTTTCCACATATTCCCTCCCTCCACCCCCACACTATTTCTGGGCTTCTTCTAGGACTCCAATTATACATATGTTTTACTACTTGATATTGTCTGATAGTTCACAGAGATTCTTTCTTTTTTTTTTCCTATTTCAGTTTAAGTAGTTTCTATTCCCTTCTCTTCAAGATTACTGATATATTTTTTCTGCAGTTTATAATTTACTTATAAGTTTATCTGATGAATTTTTTCAGATTTTTAATCTAAAATTTTCATTTTTTTCTCTTTTATAGTTTCCATTTTTTCCATTGCAATCCTTTATCTGTTCCCTCCTCATGCTCACTTATTCCTTTAAGTCCTTGAATATATTTATAAGAGTTGTTTTATGTCCTGGTCAGCTAATTCTACCATCTTTGTCATTTCTCATGTTCTTATACTTGACTGATTTTTCTCTTGACTATGGGTCAGATTTTCCCTGTTTCATTGCATGCCTAGAAATGTTTTATTTAATCCTAGATATTTTAGATGCTGTATTTTTTTGTCATAAAGAGGGAGTTTTTACCTGCAGACTGTTAATTTAATTGTGTATCAGCTTGATCATTTTGAGACTTATTTATCAGTTTTGTTAGGGTTGAACTAAAGTATAGCTCTAATCCTTAGATGTGGCCTTTCTGAAGTGTCAATTATCTGAGGTAACCAATAAAGTCTATGGTGGGTAGAACTCAAGTGTCTCCAAATCATAGGTAAACTCTAGAATCTTGCAGCTGCCTGGTAATTGCTTTTTGTATGGACTTTCAGAGTCTTACCCTGTGCATGCATATTTTAGTATTCAGCTAAAGACTTAAATAGCAATCTTATGCAATAATCTGGAGTTCTTTTTTCTGCACAGTTGTCTCTTCTCTAATACTCTGCCTGCAAATTCCAGTCCCCCATAGTATCTCCAAACTTTCCTTAGCTCAGCCAGATACCTCTGCTCTTCTTGGTCTCTAGCTCCAAGTGCTATGACAAGAATGTGCCTCTGAGCAGAATGCTGCAACAGCCATGAGGCTCACCTTACTTGTTTCCCTTATTTGGGGATCATGGTTCTGTTCCGTCTATTGTACAATATCTGCAAGTATTTTTTTCACATATTTAATCTAGTTTTATAGTTGTGTATGACAGTAGGGATAGACCATTTGAAGCTACTGTGTCACGCCACAATTAGAAGTCCTCTCCCTCCCATGAACATTTTATAAATCAAATGAACCAATAAAGCTTTAAGAAGATAGCAAATTGTTCCCATTTTCATAAATGTGCTAGATCCTGGCATTGGTAGTTAAGAACCCAAACTTCCAACTTATTTGGTTAATGAGACTTTTGGATGGAGCAAATGTTAGCACTTAATAGTTATGTGAATTTTTATGAGTCATTTAACATATCCAAACTTTCATTCACTCACCTTTAAAGTGAAGACAGAAATAACTACTACCTCATAGTTCTTGTGACGTTTAGAAATAATGTTTATAAAACATATAGCACAGTGTTTGACACATAATAAGCACTAATCCAATGGATATCATTATTCTGAAGTCAAACATTAAAACCTTCAGTGCAGGGATATTTTAAAAATATTTCATTATCATAAAAATGGGATATATATATAGTAAAAAGAATCAAACTAATGTAAAAAGTTATGCAAAAATACGTATCTGCTGGCCACCCCAGAGCTCCAATCTTATTTCTGAGGGGTAAAATTATTAGCAGTTTCACATGTGTGAAATTTGCCACGTTTCTCTACTTTGCCTTTATTCATTCAGTGATATACAGTAAGTCCCCTTCATACGAACGAGCTTCATTCCAAGAGTGTGTCTGTAAGTCCAGTTTGCTCATAAGTCCAACAAGTTAGCCTAGGTACCCAGTTAACACAATCGGCTATATAGTACTGTACTATAATAGGTTTATAATACTTTTCACAAAAATAATACATAAAAAACAAACACAAAAAATAAAGAAAACTTTTTAAATCTTACAGTACAGTACCTTGAAAAGTACAGTAAGTACAGTACAACAGCTGGCATACAGGGGCTGGTATCCAGTGAACAGGCAAGAAGAGTTACTGACTGGAAGAGGGAGAGGAGGTGGGAGATGGTACAGCTGAAGGATCGTCAGCAGTAGGAGATGGAGGCCAGGCTGCAATTTCACTCACACCTGACAATGATGGCACAGGTTCTGGTTCCTTGCTGGATTCAATTCTACCTACCCTCTTGAAAAAATGATCCAGTGATGTCTGGGTCGTAGCTCTTTTTTTCTTGTCACAGATGACATGGTAACACTGGACTGCATTCTGAACAGCTGCTGCAACCTTCATGTATCATTCTATGTTCGGGTCCTGTGCCTCAAAAACTAACACTGCCTCCTCAAATAAAGAAAATCCCCTTGCCATTTCCTGCATTGAGAATTTCTTCAGTTCTTCAGTTACTTCTTCTTCCTCTTGTCTCTCTTCGTCCTTTCTCTGGGCCTCCAATTCCATCAGGTCTTCATTAGTAAGCTCCTTGTGTTGCAAGCAGGTTCCATCATTATCACTTGGTGCTTCTCAGCAGTACCAGCTACATCACCACTGCTTTTACACTTGCTTCCAGACATCCTGGGCTTGAAATAAAGATACTGTACTATTGTACTCTATACAGTACTGTACAGTAAAGTACACAAAAGCACAACCACTTGTAGAGGATGCATGCATGTGACAATGTATGCCAGACATGTGAACTAACTTATGTGATTGGACATGTGAACCATGTTCGCACCTTTGAAAGTTTGCAACATGAAGGTTCGTATGTAGGGGACTTGCTGTTTTAGGTTGGTCAAAAACTTTGTTCCAGTTTTCCCATAACATCTTACGGAAAAACCCGAACGAACTCCTTGGCCAACCAATATTTTCCATTCTATTCTTTTTTTTTTTTTCCTTCGGTACGCGGGCCTCACCGTTGTGGCCTCTCCTATTGCAGAGCACAGGCTCCGTACGCACAAGCTCAGAGGCCATGCCTCACGGGCCTAGCCGCTCCGCAGCATGTGTGATCTTCCCAGACTTGGGCATGAACCCGTGTCCCCTACATCGGCAGGCGGACTCTCAACCACTGCACCACCAGAGAAGCCCCATTCTGTTCTTTTTGACACATACAAATAGACCTCATTCTTTAATAGCTGCTTCATGTTCCTTTGCATAGATATAACATAATTTATGTAAACATTTCCTATTGACAGGATCATTTTCAGATATTTGCATTTTTAAATAAAGCTCTAATAATCATTATTGTACATATATCTTTGTGTATGTTTGAACATTACTAGGTAAATTTCTAAAACTAAGATTGCTAGATTAAAAAGTTATGTACAGTTTTACCTTTTGGTCAATACAGCTGTTTTTTTTCCAAAGAGTTTCTCAATTCACACACCCACAAACAGTGCTTATTTCCCCACACTCTTTCCAACACTATATATTATCAAACTTTCATATCTGTCTGATTTGATATGTGAACCACAGAATCTTAATATTTTAATTTGCATTTCTTGGTATGAATAAAACAGAACATTTTCATTTGTTTATGAGTTACTTACATTTCTTTCTGTCTAAACTGCCCATTCCTCTCATGCTCTCCGATTGCCAGCAATGGCAGGTGTGGGCCCCATGTTCCAGCACCATCCATTTTCGGGGTAGTTGATTCGGCAGCCGCGTGGCTGACAGGGTCTTGGTGCTCCAGCCTGGTATCAGGCCTGAGCCTCTGAGGTGGGAGAGCTGAGTTCAAAACACTGGACCACCAGAGACCTCCCAGTCCCACATAATACCAATCAGTGAGAGCTCTCCCAGAGATCTCTATCTCAATGCTAAAACTCAGCTGCATCCACCGGCCAGCAAATTCCAGTGCTGGACACTCCATGCCAAACAACTAGCAAGACAGGAAAACAACCCCACACATTAGCAGACAGGCTGCTTAAAATCATACTAAGTTCAAAGAAACCCCAAAACACAACACTGGACACGACCCTGTCCACAAGAAAAGATCCAGCCCCATGCACCAGAACACAGGCACCAGTTCCCTCCACCAGGAAGCCTACACAAGCCACTGAACCAACCTCACCGACTGGGGGCAGACACCAAAAACAATGGGAACTACAAACCTGCAGCCTGTGAAAAGGACGCCCCAAACACAGTAAGTAAAACAAAATGAGAAAACAGAGAAATATGAAGTAGATGTAGGAGCAAGGTAAAAACCCATGAGATCAAACAAATGAGGGGGAAATAGGCAGTCTACCTGAAAAAGAATTCAGAATAATGATAGTAAAGATGATCCAAAATCCTGGAAAAGGAATGGAGAAAATACAAGCAATGTTTAACAAGGACGTAGAAGAACTAAAGAGCAAACAAACAATGATGAACAACACAATAAATGAAATTAAAAATTCTCTAGAAGGAATCAATAGCAGAATAACTGAGGCAGAAGAATGGATAAGTGACCTGATAAAATACTGGAAATAACTACTATAGAGCAGAATAAAGAAAAAAGAATGAAAAGAATTAAGGATGGTCTCAGAGACCTCTGACATAAAACGTACCAACATTCAAACTATAGGGGTCCCAGAGAAGAAGAGAAAAAGAAAGGGACTGAAAAATATTTGAAGAGGTTATAGTTGAAAACTTCCCTAACATGGGAAAGGAAATAGTCAATCAAGTTGCAACAAACAACATACAAGGGAACCCCCGTAAGGTTAACAGCTGATCTTTCAGTAGAAACTCTGCAAGCCAAAAGGGAGTGGCAAGACATATTTAAAGTGATGAAAGGGAAAAACCTACAACCAAGATTACTCTACCCAGCAAGGATCTCATTCAGATTTGACGGAGAAATTAAAATCTTTCCAGACAAGCAAAAGCTAAGAGAATTCAGCACCACCAAACCAGCTTTACAACAAATCCTAAAGGAACGTCTCTAGGTAGGAAATGCAAGAGAAGGAAAAGACCTACAATAACAAACCCAAAACAATAAAAAAAAATGGTAATAGGAACACACATATTGATAATTACCTTAAATGTAAATGGATTAACTGTTCCAACGAAAAGACACAGACTGGCTGAATGGATACAAAAACAAGACCCATATATATGCTGTCTACAAGAGACCCACTTCAGACCTAGAGACACATACAGACTGAAAGTAAGGGGATGGAAAAAGATATTCCATGCAAATGGAAACCAAAAGAAAGCTGGAGTAGCAATTCTCATATCAGACAAAATAGACTTTAAAATAAAGGCTACTAGAAGAGACAAAGAAGGACACTACATAATGATCAAGGGATCAATCTAAGAAGAAGATATAACAATTGTAAATATTTATGCACCCAACATAAGAGCACCTCAATACATAAGGCAAATGCTAACAGCCATAAAAGGGGAAATCGACAGTAACACAATCATAGTAGGGGACTCTCTAACACCCCACTTTCACCAATGGACAGATGATCCAAAATGAAAATAAATAAGGAAACACAAGCTTTAAATGACACATTAGACCACGTGGACTTAACTGACATTTATAGGACACTCCATCAAAAACAACAGAATACACTTGCTTCTCAAGTGCTCATGGAACATTCTCCAGGATAGATCATATCTTGGGTAACAATTTAAGCCTTCGTAAATTCAAGAAAATTGAAATCATATCAAGTATCTTTCCAACCAGAATGTTATGAGACTAGATATCAATTACAGGAAAAAAACTGAAAAAATACAAACACATGGAGGCTAAACAATATGCTACTAAATAACCAAGAGATCACTGAAGAAATCAAAGAGAAAATCCAAAAATACCTAGAAACAAATGACAATGAAAACTTGATGACCCAAAACCTATGGGATGCAGCAAAAGCATTTCTAAGAGGGGAGATTATAGCAATACAATCCTACCTCAAGAAACAGGAAACATCTCAAATAAACAACCTAACCTTACACATAAAGCAATTAGAGAAAGAGGAACAAAAAAACCCCAAAGTTAACAGAAGGAAAGAAATCATAAAGATCAGATCAGAAATAAATGAAAAAGAAATGAAGGAAACAATAGCAAAGGTCAATAATACTAAAAGCTGGTTCTTTGAGAAGATAAACAAAATTGAGAAACCATTAGCCAGACACAGCAGGAAAAAAAGGGAGAAGATTCAAATCAACAGAAATAGAAATGAAAAAGGAGAAGTAACAACTGACACTGCAGAAATACAAAAGATCATGAGAGATTACTACAACCAACTATATGCTAAAAAAATGGACAACCCAGAAGAAATGGACAAATTCTTAGAAAGCACAACATTCCGAGACTGAACCAGGAAGAAATACAAAATATGAACATACCAATCACAAGCACTGAAATTGAAACTGTGATTAAAAATCTTCCAACAAACAAAAGCCCAGGACCAGATAGCTTCACAGGCGAATTCTATCAAACATTTAGAGAAGAGCTAACACCTATCCTTCTCAAACTCTTCCAAAATATAGCAGAGGGAGGAACACTCCCAAACTCATTCTACGAGGCCACCATCACCCAGATACCAAAACCAGACAAGGATGTCACAAAGAAAGAAAACTACAGGCCAATATCACTGATGAACATAGATGCAAAAATCCTCAACAAAATACTAGCAAACAGAATCCAACAGAACATTAAAAGGATCATATACCATAATCCATTGGGGTTTCTCCCAGGAATGCAAGGATTCTTCAATATATGCAAATCAATTGATGTGATACACCATATTAACAAACTGAAGGATAAACACCATATGATCATCTCAATAGATGGAGAAAAAGCTTTTGACAAAATTTAACAACCATTTATGATAAAAACTCAGAAGTAGGCATAGAGGGAGCTTCCCTCAACATAATAAAGGCCATATATGACAAACCCGCAGCCAACATCATTCTCAATGGCAAAAAACTGAAACCATTTCCACTAAGATCAAGAACAAGACAAGGTTGCCCACTCTCACCACTATTATTCAACATAGTTTTGGAAGTTTTAGCCACAGCAATCAGAGGAGAAAAAGAAATAAGAGGAATCCAAATCAGAAAAGAAGAAGTAAAGCTGTCACTATTTGCAGATGATATGATACTATACATAGAGAATACTAAAGATGCTATCCGAAAAGTACTAGACGTAATCAATGAATTTGGTGAAGTAGCAGGATACAAAATTAATGCACAGAAATCTCTGGCATTCCTATATACTAATGATGGAAAATCTGAAAGAGAAATTAAGGAAACACTCCCATTTACCATTACAACAAAAAGAATAAAATACCTAAGGAAAAACCTACCTAAGGAGACAAAAGACCTGTATGCAGAAAACTATAAGACACTGATGAAAGAAATTAAAGATGATATAAACAGATGGAGAGATATACCATGTTTCAGTTTGGAAGAATCAACATTGTGAAAATGACTTTACTACCCAAAGCTATCTACAGATTCAATGCAATCCCTATCAAACTACCAATGGCGTTTTTCACAGAACTAGAACAAAAAAATTTCACAATTTGTATGGAAACACAAAACACCCCAAATAGCTGAAGCAATCTTGAGAAAGAAAAATGGAGCTGGAGAAATCAAGCTCCTGTACTTCAGACTATACTACAAAGCTTCAGTAATCAACACAGTATAGTACTGGCACAAAAACAGAAGTATAGATCAGTGGAACAGGATAGAAAGCTCAGAGATCAACCCACTCACATATGGTCACTTTATCTTTGATAAAGGAGGCAAGAATATACAATGGAGAAAAGACAGCCTCTTCAATAAGTGGTGCTAGGAAAACTGGACAGCTACATGTAAAAGAATGAAATTAGAACACTCCCTAACTCCATATACAAAAATAAACTCAAAATGGATTAAAGATCTAAATATAAAGCCAGACACTATAAAACTCTTCAAGGAAAACATACGCAGAACACTCTATGACATAAATCACAGCAAGATCCTTTTTGACCTACCTCTAGAGAAATGGAAATAAAAACAAAAATAAACAAATGGGACCTAATGAAACTTAAAAGCTCTTGCACAGCAAAGGAAACCATAAACAAGACAAAAAAACAACCCTCAGAATGGGAGAAAATATTTGCAAACAAAGCAACTGACAAAGGATTAATCTCCAAAATATACAAACAACTCATGCAGCTCAATATCAAAAAAACAAACAACCCAATCAGAAAATGGGCAGAAGATCTAAATAGACATTCCTCCAAAGAAGATATACAGATTGACAACAAACACAGGAATGGATGCTCAACATCACTAATCATTAGAGAAATGCAAAGCAAAACTACAAAGAGGTATCACCTCACACCGGTCAGAATGGCCATCATCAAAAAATCTAGAAACAATAAATGCTGGAGAGGGTGTGGAGAAAAGGGAACTCTCTTGCACTGTTGGTGGGAATGTAAATTGATACAGCCACTATGGAGAACAGTATGGAGGTTCCTTAACAAACTAAAAATAGAACTACCATATGACCCAGCAATCCCACTACTGGGCATACACCCTGAGAAAACCATAATTTAAAAAGAGTCATGGGGCTTCCCTGGTGGCTTAGTGGTTGAGAGTCCGCCTGCCGATGAAGGGAACACAGGTTCATGCCCTGGTCCGGGAAAATCCCACATGCCATGGAGTGGCTAGGCCCATGAGCCATGGCCACTGAGCCTGCACGTCCAGAGCCTGTGCTCCGCAACGGGAGAGGCCACAACAGTGAGAGGCCCGCATACCGCCAAAAAAAAAAAAAAAAAAAAAAGAGTCATGTACCACAATTTCATTGCCCCACTAGTTACAATAGCCAGGACATGGAAGCAACCTAAGTTTCCCTCAACAGATGAATGGATAAAGAATGTGTGGCACATATATCCAATGGAATAGTACTCAGCCATAAAAAGAAATGAAATTGAGTTATTTGTAGTGAGGTGGATGGACCCAGAGACTGTCACACAGAGTGAAGTAAGTCAGAAAAAGAATAACAAATACCATATGCTAACACATGTATATGGAATCTAAAACAAAAAGTTGGTTCTGATGCACCTAGGGGCAGGACAGGAATAAAGACGCAGACATAGAGAATGGACATAGAGAATGGACTTGAGGACACGTGGAGGAGGAAGGGTAAGCTGGGATGAAGTGAGAGCATAGCATGGACATATATCCACTACCAAATGTAAAATAGAGAGCTAGTGGGAAGCAGCTGCATAGCACAAGGAGATCAGCTCACCGCTTTGTGACCACCTAGAGGGGTGGGATAGGGAGGTTGGGAGGGAGACGCAAGAGGGAGGGGATATGGGGATATATGTTTACATATAGTTGATTCACTTTGTTATACAGCAGAAACTACCACATTGTAAAGCAATTATACTCCAATAGAGATGTTAAAAAAATAATAAATAAGTAAATAAATAGATAAACTGCCTCTTCTTAACCATTGTCCCCTTTCTATTTCTTTTAAATTGGTTTGTGTTTTTCTTATTGATTTGTAAGATTTTAAAGTAGAGTCAGGAGATTAGTTCTATTAACACATGTTGCAAATATTTTTTTTTTCTTTTTTTTTTTTTTTTTTTTGCGGTATGCGGGCCTCTCACTGTTGTGGCCTCTCCCGTTGCGGAGCACAGGCTCCGGATGCGCAGGCCCAGCGGCCATGGCTCACGGGCCCAGGCGCTCCGCGGCATATGGGATCCTCCCAGACCGGGGCACGAACCCGTATCCCCTGCATCGGCAGGCGGACTCTCAACCACTGCGCCACCAGGGAGGCCCGCAAATATTATTAACTTTTTCATACAGAGGTTTAATTTGTCTTTGTACATTTTGTTGTTTCATTTGACTTTCTTTTGGACAGTTTCTTCCCCCCAGAGGTTTAAAATTTTTACACAGACAGTATTTGGAATAATTTCCATTTCGGTTTCCAGTTTTTGTAACCTTTTTCCCTACTCCATGATTATTCAAAAGCTGTCTTACAGGCATTTTTTTGACACAATTACTTTTCAAATTTCCAACATTTAAATTTTTTATTCATAGAAAACAGATTTTTGTATAAGGACTGAAGTCATGATTTTAAGTTCATCAGTTGTCCCAATGTTGTTCATTGAATAATTCCATTACCTTAGTGACTGATTAGAAAGCTAATTCAGTGATATGTTTCTATTTCCCATTTTGAATGCTATGTTTCTGTTCTACTATAATTCTAGAGGCCTTTATAAATCTAACATAGTGGGTTAAGTATGCTAACACTTGTTTTCTGGTGCAAATTCTAACACATTTATGCACATGTATATATATAAACATGCTGTGTTAGAAAATGATGTCTGATTTACTGATTCTAACAGTCTATCTTAATTGTACACAATATTTACAATAGTTGTCACGTTGTTCCTCTCTCCTTTTAAAACCAAAATGTATTTTGTAACCATAATTCTGAGTCATGAGATTTAACGTGAATTCTCTCAGGGGGAGTTTCTGCCAGGCCATACAGCAGCTCAGAGGGATGCCTTGCTCATGAGAGGGAATGAGATCTGTGTGCTCAACTGAAAGTATGATTGGATTTACAGATTAACAAAATGAGAAAGATCAAAGCCCTGTTATCAAGCAGACCTACAAGCCTAGAGCTTGCTCTTGTGAGAAAAATTGTTCTGTGCCCCTAATCTTTCTAATCTTGACCTCACAGTGGGTTTTGTAGTTAAGACAATGTCATCAAGGATGCAAAATTCAATCTCAGGCCACATTCTACTTTCTCTTAACATGGGTGAACACGTCCTCAGTGACTATATTGGCAACTGTATGGAAATTTCAGGCTTCAAACAGAATTTCTAATTCCATTAAATGGATGTTCAGCAGAGCATACTGAGTTTTGTGGTTACTAAAGAGAAAACTAGGCACACATACTTACTCTTAATTAATCATAGTCTCTTTTCTTCCCAAATAGTATGGACTTTTATATTCTCATATTTATGACTTCAGTGTCTAGCACTGTGCCTATCACACAACAATTTTCAGAATAAATAATTCTCCAGATTCAAACGAAAATTTGTAGTTTGTTTTTTAAATGCTAAACCATAAACCTATGTTGATTCACAACTGAGAAGAATATTGGGGAAGTCTGAAATTGACCATGTGTAGGCAGATAACGAGTATCTCACCTTACTGACCTCTTATTTAGGAACAACATTGCCGTAATTAACATGGTGCACTCTTTCTTATCTTAAATGTTAAAAAGACTAGAGCATTTTGAAATGCTCATTTTATTAGAAAATGCATCACATATGGGTTGCCATCTTGGAAAAAATTGGAATGTATCAAAATTCTCACAATTAAAACTAATGGAAACTATTTAATCATATTCCACATATGAGTGAAATCATATGGCATTTGTCTTTCTCCATCTGATTTATTTCACTTAACAACCTCAAGGTCCATGCATGTTACCACAAATGGCAAGATTTCCTCTTTTTATGGCAGAATATTATTCCATCGTATGTATATATTGATGGATACTTTGATTCTTTCCATATCTTGGCTATTGTAAATAATGCTGCCGTGAATACAGAGGTGCATGTATCTCTATGAATTAGTGTTTTCGTATTCTCTGGATAAATACCCAGAAGTGGAACAGCTGGATCATATGGTAGTTCTATTCTTAATTCTTTGAGGAATTTTCATACTGTTTTCCACAGTGGCAGCACCAATTTACATTCCCACCATCAGTGTATGAGGGTTCCCTTTCACCAAACCCTTTCCAACACTTGTTATTTCTTATCTTTTTGATAACAGCCATTCTAATGAGTGTGAGGTGATATCTCGTGGTTTTGATTTGCATTTCCCTAATAAATTAGTGTTGAGCATTTATTCATGTGCCTGTTGGCCATATGTATATTCTTTGGAAAAATGTCTATTAAGATCCTTTAACCATTTTTTAATCGGGTTTTTTTTTTTTTTTTTTTGCTGTTGTTGAGTTGCGTACATTTTTCATGTATTTTGGATATTAATCCCCTATCGGATATATGATTTGCAAATATTTTCTACCATTCAGTAAGTTGTCTTTTAATTTTGTTGATGGTTTCCTTTGCTGCGCAGGAAGCTTTTGAGTTTGATGTAGTCCCATTTGTTTATTTTTGCTTTTGTTTCCCTTGCCTGAGGAGACGGATTCAAAAAAATACTGGTAAGACCAAAGTCAAAGAGCATACTACCTATGTTTTCTTCTAGGAGTTTTATGGTTTCAGGTCTTACATTAAAGTCTTTAATCCATTTTGAGTTAATTTTTGTTTCTGTGTAAGATAGTGGTCTAGTTTCATTCTCTTGCATGTGGCTGTCCAGTTTTCCCAACATCATTTATTAAAGAGAATGTCTTTTCTCCATTGTATTTCTTTGCTCCTTTGTCATAAATTGTCTGTATATGTGTGGGTTTATTTCTGGGCTCTTTGATTCTGTTCCATTGATCTGCATGTCAGCTTTTTCTGCCAATACTATGCTGCTTTGATTGCTACAGCTTTGTATTTTAATTTGAAGTCAGGAAGTGTGATGCCTCCAGCTTTGTTCTTTTTTCTCAGGATTGCTTTGGCTATTCATAGTCTTTTGTCATTCCATACAAATTTTAGGATTTTTTTGTTTTATTTCTGTGAAAAATGTCATTGGGATTTTGATAGGGACTGCATTAAATCTGTAGATTGCTTTAGGTAACATGGACTTTTTTGCAACTCTAATTCTTCCAATCCATGAACACACAATATCTTTCCATTTCTTTGTGTATTCAATTTATTTTAAAGAATCTTATAGTTTTGAGTGTACAGGTCTTTCACACCCTTAAATTTATTCCTAGGTATTTTATTCTTTTTGTTGCAACAGTAAATGGGATAATTTTTCAAATTTCTCTGATAGTTCATTGTTAGTTCATAGAAATGGAATCAATTTTTGTATAATGATTTTGTACCCTGCATCTTTACTGTATTCATTTATTATTTCTCATAGTTTTTGGTAGAGTTTTTAGGGTTCTCTATATACGAAATCACATCATCTGCAAATAGTGAGAGTTTTCCTTCTTCCTTTCCAATTTGGATACCTTTTATTTCTTGTTCTTGCCTAACTGCTCTATCTAGGACTCCCAATACTATGTTGAATAAAAGTGATGAGAGTGGGCATCCTTGTCTTATTCCTGATCTTAAAGGAAAAGCTTTCACTTTTTCCCATTGAGTATCAGGTTAGCTGTGGGTTTGTCACATATGGCTTTTATCTACACCCATTTTATTGAGTTTTATCATAAATAGGTGAGAATCATGTTAAATGCTTTTCCTGCATCTTCTGAAATGGCTATATGATTTTTATTATTCAGCTTAATGTGGTGTATCACACTGATTGATTTACAGACATTGAACCATCTTTGCATCTCTAGAATATATCCCACTTGATCATGCAGTATGATTCTTTTAATGTATTGTTGTATTTGGCTTGCTAATATTTTGTTGAGGATTTTTGCATCTACGTTCATCAGAAATTTTGGTCTGCAATTTTTTTGTGTTGTCTTTATCTGGTTTTGGTATCAGGGTGATGATACCCTCATAAAATGAGTTAAGAAGCATTCCCACCTCTTCAATTTTTGGGGAGAGTTTGAGAAAGATAGGTATTAGATCTTTGAATGTTTGGCAGAATTCACCTGTGAAGACATCTGGTCTTGGACTTTGTTTTTCTGGGGAGGTTTTGATTTCTATTTCAATATCCTTAATAGTGATCAGTCTATTCAGATTTTTCTGTTTCTTCATGATTCAGTCTTGGAAGGTTGTATGATTCTAAGAATTTGTCCATTTCTTCTAGGTTGTCCAAGTTGTTGTTGTATAGCTGTTCAGAGTATTCTCTTATCCTTTGTATTTCTGTGGTATACATTGTAATTTCTCTTCTTTCATTTCTGATTTATCTGAGACTTCTCTCTTTTTTCTTATTGACTCTAGTGAAAGGTTTGTCAATTTTATCTTTTCAAAGAAACAGCTCTTACTTTCACTGATATTTCTATTATCTTTTAGTCTCTATTTCCACTCTGATGTTTATTTTTTCCTTCTACTGACTTTGGGCTTATCTTGTTCTTCTTTTTCTAGTTCCTTTCGGTGTAAGGTTAGATTGCTTGAGATTTTTCTTGTTTCTTGAGGTAGGCCTGTACTACTATAAACTTCCTTCTTAGTACTGCTTTTGCTGCATCCCAGAGATTCTGCAACGTTGTACTTTCATTTTTCTTTGTCTTCAGGTATTTTTAAATTCTCTTTTGATTTCTTCATTGATCTAATAGTTGTTCAGTAGCATATTGTTTTGTCTCCATATATTTGTGATTTTTCCAGCTTTCTTCTTGTAGTTGATTTCTAGTTTCATACCACTGTGGTCAAAGAAGATGCTTGATATGATTTCAATTTTAAATTTACTGAGACTTGTCTTGTGTCCCAAAATATGGTTTATCCTTGAGAATGTTCCATGTACACTTGAGAAGATGTGTATTTTGCTGCATTTGAATGGAATATTCTATATATATCAATTAGCTACATCTGATATGTTTCACTTAAGTCAATATTTCTTGTTGACTTTCTGTCTTGATGATCTACCCATTGATGTAAGTGGGGTGTTAAAGTCCCCTATTATTGTGTTGCTGTCAATTTCTCCCTTGGGTCTGTTAATAATTACTTTATGTATTTTGGTACTCCTATGTTAGGTACATATCTATTAGTATTACATTTTCTTGGTGAATTGTCTCCTTTATCATTATATGAAGTCCACCTTTGTCTTGTTACCTTTTTTGGCTTTAAGTCTATTTTGTCTGATATGTGTAGGGCTACCCCTGCTTTCTTTTGTCTGCCATTTTCTTAGAGTATCATTTTCCATCCCTTCACTTTGTGGCTATGTTTGTGTTTAGAGCTAGATGAGTCTCCTGAAGGCTGCATATAGGTGGGTATCGTTTTTTAATCCATCCAGCCGTTCTGTGTCTCTTGATTGATGAAATCAATCCATTTGCTTAGGGTTATTGTTGACAGATAAGTACTCAGTACTGCCATTTTATCTTTTGTTTTTTGATTGCTCTATCTCCATTGTTTCTTTTTCTTTCTATCATTTTAGTTTTGTGATTTTCTATGATGTTTTTCTAAGTTTTCTTTTTAATATTTCATGTCTCTGCTCTAGATTTACATTTTGTGGTTTATATATGTTACCTTTAGGTTTGTATAAAGCATCTCACACATAATACAGTCCTTTTTTTCTGCTGATAGCATCTTATCTTTATTTGCCTATATGGGTTCGTCCTTTTCCTTCTCCCCTTTTAAACTTTTGTTGTCTCAACTTATCCGTTTTTATGTTGTGAGTTCATTATCATATTGAAGTAGCTATGGTTATTTTTGCTGTTTTTTTCCCTTCATAACTTTTTTGCTATAATTAGGTATTTAACAACCTATTCTGATACAGAGTTGAAACTTTCTGAGTCTATTTACCACCTTACTCAAAGTTTTCTGTACTTTTACCTTTTCTTTTCAGGTAGAAGAGCTCTCGTCAACATTTCTTGTAAGGCAGGTCTAGTTGTGATGAATTCCTTCATCTTCTGTTTGTCTGAGTAAGCCTTTATTTATACTTCATATCTATAAATTTTCTGGATAGAGTATTCTTGGCTGACAGTTTTTATCTTTCAATATTTTGAGTATGTCATTCCACTCTCCCCTGAAATCTGCTCATAGTCTGCTGGGGGTTCCTTTGTAGGTTACTGTCATTTTTTCCCCTGGCTACCTTCAAAATTTTTTCTTTATCATTGACTTTTGACAGTTCATAATAATGTGTTTTGGAGAAGGTCTTTTTGCATTGAGATAATTAGGTGTTCTCTTAGCTTTGTGGACTTGTATGTCCAGTTCTTTCCCCATGTTTGGGAAGTTCACAGCTATTACTTTTTAAAATAAAATCACTGCTCCTTTCTCCCTCTCTTTTACTTCTAGGATACTCATTACCCTTATTTTGCTTTTCCTGATGGAGTCAGATAGTTCTCATAGAATTTCTTCATTTTGAAAAACCTTCTCTCCTCTTCTACCCGAATCATTTCTAGATTTCTATTTTTGAGTTTGCTAATTCTCTCTTCCATATGGTTTGCTCTATTCCAATGCTTTCTATTGCATTCTTCATCTGATTTGAGTACTTCAGCTCCAAATTTTCTGTTTGGTTTTTTTTACAGCTTCAATCTCTTTCATAAAGTATTTCTTTTGTTCATTAATTTCATTGCTGAGCTCATTAAACTACCTTCCTGAGTTTTCTTATAACTTGTTGATTTTTTTTCATGACAACTATTTTTTAATTCTCTATCAGATCACAAACTTCCTTGACTTTAAGTTTGGTTTCTGGAGAAGTGTCATTTTCTTTTTGTGACACCATGTTACCACTGTTTTTCATGGTGCTTAATGAGTTGTTCCTCTGCTGGTGGACTGTCCATTACTCCTTACTTTGCAAGTCACATATTTGATAAAGACTCCATCAAGAATATCTAAAGAATTCCTCTTTTCATCTAATGTCTTTGCTGATTTGCATACCACAACAACGCTGGACTTACTGATCTTAAAGAACCAGCTTTTGGTTTCATTAATTTTCTCTCTTGTTTTTCTGTTCTCCATTTAACTGATATTAGTTTTGACAGTTATTATTTTCTTTCTTCCACTTATTTTGGGTTTAATTTTCTATCATTTTTCCAATTCTTTAAGTTGGAAGGTGAGGTCCGTGATTTGAGACCTTTCCTCTACTCTACCATGGGCATTCAGTACTATAACATTTCCCATAAGTACTCCTTTGGGGCAACCCCAAATTTTGAAATGTTGTATTTTCATTTTCATTCAGTTCAAAACACTTTGGCATTTCCCTTTAGGTTTTTTTCTTTGACTTACTGTTTACTTAGAAGTGTATACTTTTTAGTTTTCAAATACCTGTGGATTTTCCAGCTATCTTTTTATTATTGATTTCTAATTTAGTTCCATCAAGGTTAAATATTTTGAAAGACATAAATCTTTTAAGTATATTAGCACTTGCTTTATGGCCAGAATATATTCTATCTAGGTAAATGTTTCATCTCTACTTGAAAATAATACATATTCTGCTGTTGTTGGGTGCAGTGTTCTATAACTGTCAAGTAGTTCAAGTTGGTTTATAGTGTTTTTCAAGTCTTTTATATCCCTACTGATTTTGTCTAGTTGTTCTACCAATTATTCATGGAAGAGTGTGGAAATGTCCAATTTTAACTGTGAATTTTTTATTTCTCCTTGCAATTTTATCAGTTTTATTTTTTGCCAAGAATTCTAAAGTTCTGTTATTAAGTGCATAAGCATTTAGGACTGCTATATACCATTAGATTGACTGACTCCCATTACATTATAAAATGAATCCCTATATCCCTGGTAATATTCTTTGCTATGGATTATTTGATATGCATATAGTCACTCTAGCTTTCTCTGATTAGTGGCGGTCTAGTATGTCTGTCCCTCTGTTTCCCTTTTAAACTTTTTTTGTCTTTATAATTAAAGTGGGTTGCTTGAGGCAATGTATAACTGAATCTTGTTTTCTGTTTTTTTTTAAATCCAGTCTGTCAATTGCTGACTTTTAATTTGGGGGTTAACACACTTACATTTCATGTGATTATTGATGTGGCTGAGTTTAAATTTACCACCTTGCTGTCTGTTTTTTCATTTACCCCAATTGTTCTTTTTCCTTTGTTCCTGCCTTCTCTGGGGTTAATTGGGTTTTTTATTTTTATTTTTTTTTATATTTCCAGGTTTTTCTTCTTGTTGGCTTATTAGCTATAATTCTGTTGAGTCCTTTCAGTGGTTGCTTTAGGGTACATAGTATACATCTTTCACTTCATAGTCTATGCTTAAGTGATATACTACTTCACCTATAATAAAAGAAACTTATAACAGCATGTTTCCATTTTTCCTTCCCAACCAGTTATATTGTTGCCACACATTTTACTTTTGCATATGCTACAGCTCCACAGTATTATCGTTTTTGCTTTAAACATTTTATGATTTCTTAAATATACTTAAATAATATGTAAATTACCATTATATTTACTTATTAGTTATCATTTCTGGTGACTGGCAATCCCTTGTACAGATACAGCTATCTATCTGGTATCACTGTCCTTCTGCCTGAAGGATTTCCTTTAAGATTCCTTATTGTGTAGGTCTTCTGATAACAGGCTCTTTCTGCTTTTCCTCATCTGAAAATGTGTTCATTTTGTCTTTGTTTTTGAAAGATATTTTCACTGGGTAGAAAATTGTGGGTTCACGGTTTTTCTTTTCTTTCCATACTTTAACAATTCAATTACATTTCTTGAAGCTTCTGGAGTTTTTGTTTGTTTGTTTGTTTTTCTGTCAAGAAATTTAGTGGGGGGCTTCCCTGGTGGCGCAGTGGTTGAGAATCTGCCTGCCAATGCAGGGGACACGGGTTTGAGCCTTGGTCTGGGAGGATCCCACATGCCGCAGAGCAACTGGCCCTGTGAGCCACAATTACTGAGCCTGCGCGTCTGGAGCCTGTGCTCCGCAACAAGAGAGGCCGCGATAGTGAGAGGCCCGCGCACGGCGATGAGGAGTGGCCCCCACTTGCCACAACTACAGAGGGCCTTGGCACAGAAACGAAGAGCCAACACAGCCATAAATAAATAAATAAATAAATGAAATTTAAAAAGAAAAAAAAGGATGCTTTTAAAAAAAAAAAAGAAAAGAAATTTAGTGGTATCCTTCTCTTTATTTCCTTGTATATAATTTATCTTTTATTCAGTGTCTACTTCTCAGATTTCCTCTGTATCATTCATTTTAAACAACTTGATTATCACGTTCCCTGGTGAAAGTTTCTTCATGTTTTTTGTGCCTGAGGTTTGTTGAGCTTCTTGGATATGTGGGTAACAATTTTTATAAAGTTGGAAAATTTATAGTCATTATTTCTTCAAATGTTTTCTTCCCTCCAGGGACACTAATTTTATGCAACTGTCTCCCCCGCCTCCATTAGCTAAAGCACCATTCTATTTTCTTTTTTTCAACCTTTTCCTCTGTGTGTTTCAATCTGGATAGTTTCAACTGCTATGTAATCAAATTCACTAATGATCTTTTCTTATGCAATATCCATTGGCCATTAACTCCATCCAGTGTGTTTACATCTCAAACACTGAGGCACTGCAGATTTCAGCAGTAGAGGTTTGCTTTCGATGCTTAAGA
Organism: Mesoplodon mirus; assembly: GCF_964341445.2. Lineage (NCBI taxonomy): Eukaryota > Metazoa > Chordata > Mammalia > Artiodactyla > Ziphiidae > Mesoplodon > Mesoplodon mirus. Next base: position 43,416,760 of record NC_138983.1, on the reverse strand, counting down.
TGTTCAATCCTTCTCTTAGCTACTTGAACTTGTGGAATGAAATTATATTAACTGTTTTAATGTCCTTGTCTACTAATCTATTATCTGTACCACTTCTGTGTTGGTTTCAATTGATATTTCTCCACATTATGTTTTATTTCCCTGTTTTTTTTTTTTTTGCATGCTGATAATTATTTATAGGATGCTAGATATTGTGGATTTTACCTTGTCAGGAGCTAGATATTTTTCTCTTCCTAAACAGAATCTGAGTTTTTTTCTGGGTCATGGTTAAAGTTACTTCAAATAGCTGGATCCTTTCAAATCTTGCTTTTAGGGTTTGTTAATGGAGTCCAAGAAGTGTTTAATCTTGGGCTAATTTTTCACTGTTATCAAGCTAAGAGCATTCTTTGCTCTTTAACTAATATCCTTTGAATTATGAGACTTTTCCACTCTGGATGTTGTCACTCTTCACAGCCCTATGTGAGGTTTAGGCACTATTTCCTATTATCTTTTTAGGTATTATCTTAGTGCTCTGGCCTGGATAGTTTCTCATCTGTATGCACGGATTAGTAATCAGCTGAATACTCCAGTGGATCCTTCTGCAGATCTCTGCAGTTTCCATTCCATGCAGCTCAATCCTCTCTAGTAGTCTGCTCTGCAAATTCTTGTCAGCCTTGTTTCCCAGACTCCTAGCTCCACCTTCTCACCTCAGGGAAATTGTTGCCTGGCTTTCCCCCTCCCCTGTATCATTACCTGAATACTGTCTCAAGATAGAAAGCTGGAGCAATGATAGGGCTAATCTCATTTGTTCCCTGTCTTTCATGGCTCACTCTCCTTCATTGCCAGATACCTCCCCCTCAGAACAGTTGTTTCCTATATTTTTTCTTTTTTTTTCTTTTTCTTTTTTATTTTGGTTTTTTATTTGAGGCTAAATCTAGTTCTTGTTACTCTACCTTGTTTGGAAGAGTAATCTATAAATCCCTTAATCCTTTTTAACATCATATTTCCAGTACTACTAATTGATAAAAGTTTCCAGAGAGGATGATATCTATTTGCTATCCCAAAACGGCCTCTCATTTCTCATCTTAAGAATCATCTTGTTCCCAAAGCCAAGGCAAGGTTAAGCATGCTTCTCAGGTTCTGCTTTAACACAGTGTTATAACACATCATATATATATACACACACACATATATATAAAATGCTGTGTAACAGAGTAGTGGTATAATATATTATATATATATACATATATATTCTTTCTATACTATACATGCCTTTTGCCTTTTTTCCTACATCCTCGGGCCGTAGTACATGCCTACACATAGTAAGCCCTCAGTAAATATTTGTATGAATGATTGAATAAAAATATTGGTTAGCAGATGTTTCTTTTTCTCAGATGGCAGAGAGCTTACTACCTCACTATAAATTCCATTTTTGAAGCAGCACTTTCAATAAAAACTACTGAAGAGATAACCTAGTCCTGAGGCCACTGAAGCACATGAGCACAGGGCTGAACCTGAGAGAAGTCAGGATTCTGCCAGCCATGAGGAAGGACCAAGACAACCAAGGGTATCTTCTACTTCAGACACGCATTCTCAAAAGCACCTGTATCCTCTGCTCTGAAGAGAATGTCTTAAACATTTTAAACAATGTTTTAGACTAGTTTCATGACAGTATCTAACTTACATGACTGTAAATATTTCCAGAACACAATAAACTTCACTTCCATGCCAAGATGCTTCAGGCAGTGTGTCACTTTAGGTGGTAATTATAGTGCATTAGGGAGACAGATTGTGAAGCCTCAAAAGTGGAAAGAATATACTGGTAAATCTGTCATCCACCCCCACAGCACACACCCTCTAAAAAGGAGAATTCTATTATTTCTGGGATCATCTTCATTTCACATTTATTATTCTTTTTTGAAAAGCTACCTATTTTAAATATTTAGGTACAGGAAACTCCTAGGGGACAAGCACTTGCCTTAATCATAGAGATTTCTTGCTTTTCCCACTTTTTCACTCTTTCGTGGAGTGTTTTTAAATATATAATCTCCCTACTTATATCTTTTCACCCTTTTGGTAAAAAGCAAGTCTTAATTGCCTTGTCATATTCTTATTAGACAAATCAAGTTTTCTGAGTCTCAAGATAATTGTGTCTACCTTACAGAGATTTCTTTCACTCTTAGAAGGAAGGAGCAAAAATTCTTTGTACACTACAAACCACTGAGCAAATTTTCAATATAAGATATGAGGTATATGAAAATTTGGTGGTTATTCATCTTTTTAGCCCAATAACCTTATATAGTGGCTGAATCATGGTCATGTTTAGTACATAGTGTAAAGGAATAGAGAAAAGCAGGAAGGAAGGATGATGGATGGGACAGGAGGAGAAAATGAAGGGACGGAGGGAAAAGAGAGGGAGCAGGAGAGAAAATGAGAAGAAAGGAAGGGAGGGAGGGAGGAAAAAATAAGGGAGACTGGAGAGAGAGAAATAAACAGAGGAAGGGGGGATGAAAGGAGGGGTGGGAGAAAAAGAGAAGAGAGGAAAAATCATGAATACTATGTGATTAGTTGACTAATTTTGACTTTGACCTGTATATTAAAACAGCTGATCACTGCTATAGCTGTTTCCCTCCTAGACAACGTAAATAAATAACAAAAAAAAGTGACTAATCTTACATGAAATTTAGACACGGCAGCCTTATGCTAGGGAGATGGAAGTAATAATGTTTGCTAATATTTACTATGTAAATTAGCATTAATATTATTGCCTTTGATGATGAAACAGAAGGAGAGGCTGACATTCCCAAATGTTGTAGCTAAGTTGAAACCCTAGAGAAAGAGATTCACTCATTAAGGAGATTGTCCTTTCTCTACTTTCCAGAGTATTTATTCAGGAAACAGCAGGGTACTTTAAAAATCTTCTTAGATTCTGATACTTGAGTTAGAAATAATTTCTTCATTTATTTTGCCCTTAAGGATAAGCTTAACTCATTAGCGGAGGCATATTAACAAGGAAAGAGAATATAAGGTATTTGGATCTTGCTCCAGTCAACAAAAATCAATTAATTCTGTGTGTGTGTGTGTGTGTGCATGTGGTTTGTGGTGGTGGTGGCTTTTTGGCAGCCTAAAGAAGGTAAGTTTTTAAAAGATGGCAATAATATTTCTCATGCAAACCAATAATTCTGCTGTTGTAACAGGAAAGAGGTGACTTGGTGCCACAGATGCATTTAATGATAGCATTAATAATCATTGCTACCATTAATTAAGCTTCTGCTTTGAGGAAATCACTGCACAGCTGCCATCTCATTTAATTCTCCTGGTGATACTGTGAAGTTAGCATTTGTATCACAGTTTCGGAGTCGAGGAATCATAGCCTCAGAGGAAATAGTAAACTTTTACGAAGACCCTAGTTGGTGCCGCTTCTCATTACATCCACCTCCCCAGGTCAGAGAGTGACTGAAGATCAGAGAGATGCAAAGGAAAAAAACAAAACATCTCAAGGTCTTCTTTCATCCCAGTGGACAAAACAAAAAGAGCTAAGGGTAAATATACATACACTTTCATTCTAAATGAGATGCCTGACATTGCTGTAAATTCTTTGGTAATGTATTTTAATTAATCCTCTGACACCAATACACTTGTGAGGAGGATATTGCTTTACTTATTTGACTGAGAAAAGGAAAGCTTGGGAGGTTAAATTGCCCAGTTCCCTGGCAAGTGACAGAATATGTATTTGAATTCAAAATACACACGCCTGTGCCCTTTTTTCTTGTCACATTGACCTTCACTGCTCCACAAACACATGCAGAACACCTGCTGAGTGAAAACACTTTGCAAGTGCAGGGCACTTAAAGTCATACAAAGATAAAAAAAGACATAGACTTGAACCCAAAGAGCAAACTCCAATCACATAGAAAATATCTCAGCTGGAGTAACATTTACGAGGAAATGTGAAATGGTTTGCAAAATAGTCTACTGAAGTCATAAACTGGAACATTAACTGGTGGCCCTTTTCCTTTTGGGCAAATCTCACAGAAAGTGGGCCTTGGCAGCACTGTGCTGGGAGATGAGCTTATTAACACGGTGTATCTACAGCCAAAGGACATTCCCTCTGCTCCACCAGGCAACAGATTTTTGAGAGGTGAAGGCAAGCCCTTCCTCTATCTTGGAGGGAAAAAAGATTTTACCTATATGCTCTCAGATAATGCTTATCATAGCTCTGTGGAAGGGAAATTTATTCCCACTTACCACTGAGGCAACAAAGCTTTATAAAGGTCAAGGGATCACCTTGTGTCAAATGGGTAGTAAGTGGTCCAGGCAGGGTTCAAACCAATGTCTACCTTACCCCAAAGAACTGATTTTTCCTATGCACCACCCTGCCCTCCTTATGCATACAAATGTATATATAAACATATGTACATGTATGCATAAGTGTATGTACATGTATACATACGTATATGCGTGTGCATGTATGACAAATGAACATTTTTTGATCCTAAAGGCTGATTAAAAAGTATTTTCCAACTTTATTGAGGTATAATTACAAAATTATGTTATTTAAAGTGTATAACATGATGATTTGATATACATGTACATCCTGAAAGGATTTCCCCATTTAGTTAATTAACACATGCGTCAACCTCACGTATTTACCTTTTTTTCTTTTTTTTGGTGAGAAAATTTAAGTTCTACTCTCTCAGCAAATTTTAATTATGTGATAACAGTGTTGTTAACTATACCAAGGTTTTACATTTGTCTTTCTTGTCTCCTGGTGGTCTCCCCAGGATCTTATTTTTAACCTGTGGTTATGGTTATAGAAAACGTGGAGAGGAGAGGGGACAAATGTTTTATAATGACCTATGGATCAGTACTGTGGGCTACTTCAGAGCTGCTCACCTTTGGGGTTTTTTTTTTTTTTTGAAAAAAAAAAAAAAAAAAAAAGGACTCGAGGGCCCTGGCTGGCACCGCATGGCTAGAAGTGAGGCACAGAGACAGAGGCTTCCCCCTCCTCCCAGACCCCCCTCCCCCTCCCCACTTCCCCTTTATGCCACCACCGAAGCCCGTCTCTCCCGCCGTGCGCCCGGCCCCGCCCCGTGCACTCCCTGAGCCTCACCCCACCTTCTCTTCCCCTCTGGCCGCCCCGCCCCACTTACCTTCACAACCAGGAGGTTGCGGCGGAAGTCCACGGGGGTTCGCAGAGCCTTGCTCCACCGCCAGCCCAGGAACTCTCTGATGAACTTGCTGCTGCACTTGAGGTTGTCCCTCCAACCGCCCCACTGCCAGGCCTCCTGGTTTTCTGCAGGTCCGGGCCTCCGGGCGCGCCAGCTCTCCCTGAGGCCTGCACTGCATGCCTTGGCCAGTATGTGCCTCAGGCAGACCCGGGGATATGGTGTACAAGAAGGCGGTCTCCTTGAAGCCTCACCTGGGGAGGCTGGCCCTGGGGCGGCCCTCCAAGGTGCAGTTACAGTGCAAGAACCGGAACCGGCTCCAGCACTCAAGTGCGCGCACGTAGACTGAGCACCAGCGTCGCCGCCACGCCCCCCAGCGGCACAGGCACCGCTGCTTCCGCTCCAGCTTCAGCCAATCACAGGCTTTGTAGTGCGCCTGGACTGCCGCCTCCAGCTTCGGCGTCAGCGGGAAGATGTTCAGGGGCTCGGTGTTTATCAGCCCTAGGTGACCAGGGGGCACGGCACAGTGAGCGCAGGTGTCAGCACGAAGGCCATTGCCAGCCAGGGCACCAGCAGGGCCCATTCAGCAACTTGCTGTGCATTGGCAGCAGCCCATGATGCTCCTGGCCCCAAGCCACAGCTCAAGGGAGGGAAGGTGCTGCTTTTCATTTACGCACAAGCATGGGCACCCTGGGTGGTGGATAGGATGGACTCAGGAGAGGTGTGCTAAGGAGGTAGGGATGGTGACGTCCTGAGCAAAGGAAAGTCGAGAGGGCCTGCTGTTGATGACAGCTCATCTCTCCCACAGGGAACACTGGAAAACCAGAAAAAGGGGATGTAACTCCTGCCTTGACAAGTCACCATACCTGGCTTCGCTATATATCCAAGATCCCAGTGCACTGAAAAGGTAATACTGAGTTCAGATTGATACCTCTTAACTGGTACCTCTTAACTTGAAGCTTAGCTTTCAAAGGCTTAATTTAAATACCAATTCATCTCTAATTACCCTCACCTCACTGGTAACACCAGGAACTTAGCTCCGGACACGCAGGCTCAGCGGCCATGGCTCACGGGGCCAGCCGCTCCGCAGCATGTGGGATCTTCCTGGACCGGGGCACGAACCTGTGTCCGCTGCATCGGCAGGCGGACTCAACCACTGCGCCACCAGGGAAGCCCGGAACTTATTTTTTATACAGGAACTTATTTTTATACTTACTAAGTGGCTACCATGCACCAGACACTAGATGTATTTGTTCGTTCCTCTGTGTTTCCCTTTTGTGGCGTTCATCACTGTTGTGTTGCACTATGATTATTTTTCTAAATATCTGTATTATGAACTGAGAAGGACAGACTCTGATCTATTTAGTATTCTCATCTTTTAGCACAGTCTAGGCATAGAATAAGTGTAGAGTAAATATTTGTTTACAAAGGCATCCAGAGAAGGGACCAAGTAGAGATCATCTTGGCTAGTGAATCAGAGGCAGAGTTGATCAGTCTATGAGTCCCAAGGGGTAGTCTTACATTCCATGGAGGGAACCAGTGGGTAAATGTTACTGGAAGCAGATGACTGTATTAAGGAAGGTCATAGTTCTTCCTATTAATTTATTCCATCGCGGGATGGCCTACCTCTACGAGTAATCCACTTTCTATCACTAGTGTTCAAGCAAAGTTTAATGCATTTCATCTGTCCAGAGTGATCTGGAAAGATTTTCCACATTTATTTGACATGGACTTATCTTTTTAATATCAATATTTGCCATCCTATGATCAGGAAGATTTTATGGACAGAATAGGCCTTACATGAAGCAGGAGAGAAGAGTTCATGTCAGAATGCCCCACACCTCTCCTATTCAGACCCTACTCGTGTATGCATAAGTAGGGGCACTGAGAAGGGGCCACTCTGTTGACCTATGGCCTACACTTGACTCCTAATACAGAGTTCTCTGTCCATGGATATGAGCAGAGAGGTCCAAACAATGAAAGAATCTCCACTAGCCCCTCTTGCTGTCATGATGCCAACCTCATGTTTCCATCCTCAAATCCTTCTCAGCCTAATTTCTCTCACACCTGTTTCAAACATCCCAAACCTATGTTCCTGATTGAAATTTCAAAAAAGTTACTGTATTCCCTAAAATTAAAAAGAAAATCACAAAATTTTACTAATTATGAATTAAAATGTAGTGGAAAATTGCTCGCCTTGAAGCTAAGAGATCATCTAACTGGTGCCAGCTCAGCTCAGCTCACAACAAGCTGTGTGATTTTAGGAAAGTCAGCTCACCTTTCTGGGCCTCATCTGTAAAATGAGAAGACTAACCTAAACAATCTCTGAAGAATCTTCCAACTTTAATTCTAAATAAATTAAACCGTATTATTTTTCCTGCATTCTCAGTCCCGAAGAATAGCGAGTTTACCCACTGAAATAGTATAATGAAACCTGAGTACACAAGACAGTTGCTAAGTTATTGTAGATCTGTCTAAATGAGGATTAGGAGAACAAACTGAGCTGACAGGTGACAGTCCCGGCTGGTGCCGCTGAGGAATGGGGCTTTATTACATGGTGATAAGAAAAGGGTGGACTTCCTCACAGGGCCGGACCAGCCAGTCTGGAACAAAGCAGTCATCCATCAATGCCGGGGATGATTGCAGTGCTGACCTACAACTCTGTCTAACATGCAGGCTTCATTTACACAACCTCATCTGTTTCCCCTGGGAGCGCTGTCTGGCCTAGTTTGATCCATTCTAGAATATCAGCAGTGGTATCAGCAGCGGAGGTGGTTCTGACAGTGCAGAGAGTTTGCTCAGAAGAAAGGAGATAAATAATATTATGACATGTGCACTTGCATCTGAATGACAAAGTACAAACAGATCTCAGCTATGCTGTCCCAGCTGTTATTCCGCATATTTTCTATCTATACCAGGAGGCTTATAAATAACAACTACAGGTGGTTATGGCCCAGAAAGAGGCTTCCCCCTAAAAACACAACTTGGATGTGAATAGATAATATACTTATGACTATGTAATACTGATGTAATATTCTCAACTCTCCATCCCTAGACTGTGAGCTACGTGCAAGTGGAGATTACATGGAATATACTTCTACATGCCAGCACCCAGAAGAGAGCACTAACAGAGCCGGTGTTCCAATATAGGCTTGAGAAACGTTAAGTGGAGAATCATTTTTGTTTTAAGGTTGTCAGATTATAAATAATTTTTTTCTTTTCAAAATTACCCAGTAGTAACCTAAATGGGAGGGAAGTCCAAAAGGAAGGGGGTATCCGTATGTGTATGGTTGATTCATTTTGTTGTGCAGTGGAGGCTAACACAACATTGTAAAGCAATCGTACTCCAATAAAAAATTTTTTTAAAGTACCCATAATATTGCATTTTAGTTTTTATCTGGAAGTGAGTTGCTTGCAGTATGACCTGTCTTCTTCTGCTAGAGTTCTCTAAATGGAATCTCTTCCTCTGCCTAAATAGCTAACTCATTTGCTCATCTCTTAACAGTATAGGATACATGATACAACACAGTATCCAATCTGAGATGGCTTCCCACTTTTCCTGGGGTAGTCAGCCTCTACCTTCCTTAGTTTCTAGTAGTTTCTGGTTCATAAGTCTATGAACAAATCTCATTTAGCCTTTCTCTTCTCTCTTTCTGCTGCTCTCTTGTTGTGTTGTATATCCTTGGGCAAGTTATTTAACTTTTCTGTGACTCTTTTTTGATCTGCAATATTGGGATAATAAGAGGAACTATTGTAGTTTTGTAATGGGGTTTAAATGAGGTAATACATGTAAGGTACTCAAAACTGTACCTGGCAAATGATAAGTTTTCAATAAGTTTTAACTAGTGGTAGTTGTAGCACCTTTTTTCACTTTTAAATGTTATACTTTTTGGTAAAGCCATTTTGATAAAACTAGTTTATGTAAAAAAATCAATTCCACAAGGAGTATACAGAATATCTCTGAACCTTCCCCTCAATTTTGCTGTGAATCTAAAACTGCTCTAAAAATTGTCTTAATTTAAAAATTTTTTTAAATCATTGCCTTTGAAGACTAGTTTATGAAATGAAAACCGTTGTAGAGGGCCATTTCATCTGATCAGATAAGTTACGAATTTGAAAGTTCTTCTGAATCCAGTCTCTCTAGTGAAACACAGTTCTTATAACCTGATGACATTAACTACAGCTTTATCATTCATGACTTTTGTAACTATTAAAGGTATCTTAAAATGTATTTAAATCTAATATAAATTAACATGACTTAAAATAAACACAAAGTAAATGTCATCAAGACAAACTGTCTAAAATTTTTTTAAGTGAGTAAAAAAATAGATCAAAGAGGGCTACCCTGGTGGCGCAGTGGTTGGGAGTCCACCTGCCGATGCAGGGGACACGGGTTTGTGCCCCGGTCTGGGAGGATCCCACATGCTGCGGAGTGGCTGGGCCCGTGTGAGCCATGGCCGCTGAGCCTGCGCGTCCGGAGTCTGTGCTCCGCAAAGGGAGAGGCCACAACAGTGAGAGGCCCGCGTACCACACACACACACAAAAAAAAGATCAAAGAAGCAAAACACAAAATAATACAAAAAAATTCTCCACTTCATTAAAACACTATCAATGTGATAGTTATTAGAAACTTAAAAGTGAGGAGGAGGAGGTGTTCTAGGTGAATCTGCCTTAAAATTTTTTCAAAGAATAGGACCACAAGGAGTTGCAAAAACACTCAATTTCTTAATATGAAAATAAAAAACAAATACAGAGTAACAAAAAATCACTCATTTCTTTACTATTTTTGAATGGTGTAAGATAAAGAGTAAAATCCCCCCAACCCTACTTATCCAGCTCCTCCTGCAAAGGTAACCACTGTTAACAGCATGGTAGGCTTCCTCCCAGACTTTTTTCCTACACTGGTACAAATATTTCACAGTTAGTAAGTTAATTAAAGACAATGCCATATACCCTATATTATAACCTGCTCTTTTCTTGTAACTATATAGCCTGGGCATATTTTCATATACATAAGTGCATCTCAATCTTATTAAAGGCCCTGCACTCTTCCCTGGTGTGTATACACCATAATTATTTAAACCAGCCTGAATGGGAGTTGAATTCTAGGCGATCTCCTCTGTCCTTAAACCGCTTTCTGCTACTCCTTCACTGTGCTGTGCAGCCTTGGGCAAGTTACTTAACGTTTTCAAATAATCATTTGAATAATCATTTTAAACAATCATTCAGAAAATTATTTTACATATAGTTTTAATTAATTTTTATTCTTAAAGCATCAAATGGATAATAAGCCAAACAAAATCTTTAAAGACAGGAATAATACTCTAAGCATGCTTGAACCCCATACTCCCAAAGTGAATTTAATGTATTACACTAAGGAAGAAAAGGAAGGAAGGAGGAAAAATGAAAGGTGGTTTGGGTTTTCTCTTTCTGTTATATCTGCTGTCCTTCTTGTAAGTATGACAAGAAAGAGCATCACATAAGATGAGAGGGTGTAGAGAGCTCCGTGCAGGCTGGTGCTGTGCACTGGGGTGGGAGGCATGTCTGCTTATCCCTGGGAGGGGATCCAGAGCAGCAAGGCATTTAGCAGGAGGTAGGATTGAGAAATCACTTGTTCTTTCAGAGGCCAGCTGGCCACCATGTGCCATATGGCTGCTTCCCTGTTGTGAATTCCCTGAACTCCAGGCACACCAGTATTCAAATGTCAGAAGAGAACAATTTTCAAAGCCAAATAGGAATTCTATTTGGATTACCCATAGTATCAGTCTCTTCTGCTAGCTTTGGTGATTCAGAGGGAATACATGTGTTAAATTAACAAGTATATTAAGAACTTTGGATGTCTGTAAACTTTTCGTTAGTTAGTACATAACACACCTCTATAATTCTTGCTGCGTTGTGTTTTTAACACTTGAGCAAGAGCAAAAGTGAAGTGTATATGTGTGCTCAGATTAAAGAAGCAGCACCTCCATTTGCTGTAAGCAAAAGAAGAAAAAGAGGGGCATTTGGACAATGGGCAGAAGTGGTTGGAGAGGGAGTGGTGCGGAGGAGAATGTCAGCCTTGTGCTTATTATATAACTGGACCATCAAGAAAATCTGAACAAGAAGCCCTGTCTTCTTGTTCAGGTCTACAGGACCTTTTCACTCTGCTCCTCAAGGCCAAATTGTTCACTTTCCCCATTCCCAGGTCCCGATTCCAGGTTCCTAAGCTTAGATCCAACGTCCGCCCTGTCAGCCATGGCCATAAACAGGGAATATTTGCTAAGAAAGAGATTCAGGCTGGATGGCAATGATTGAACCCTCTTGGGGACAGAGTTTGATGCCATCAGAAGAAAGGGACAGACTTGGAATGTGTCCTTTCCAATGCATCTTGGAAATAGGTTTGTGCAAGGAGTTTCTACCCTGTCTGGGTTGGGTGGCCAGGCCCACTGAGCTGCTTGACAGTGGGCCCCTTCTACTGTCTCTATGGGTCCCTTCCTACCATCTCACCAAAACTAGCCTTGGCTTCCTTTAGTTTCTCTAATGGGCTTTGGTCCAGAAAAATAAGATTCATCTTTCTTGGATCCTGGTATTATTAGCCTACTGTGAAAAGTCCAGCTGACTGATTTCCCCAAAGCTTGCTTTCCCATGTGTTAAATAAACATTTAGATCCCATCTTCAGGCATCCTCTTCTCCCCTTCCTTCTGTGTAAGCAGAGCTATAGCTAGTTGTCCAGTATATAGGCAAAAACTGCCTGAATCATCTCACTGCACTTTTTGGACAGCTGAAGCTCAGGCTTCAAACTGCCCTGGTTGCTCAGATCTTCTAAATTGTACATTTCTAATTCTGGAATCAGCAGCTAGGGGAGGTAGGGACAGACCATCTTATTGTATTTTTGTTTTCTTAATTTGGAGTCGAGCCATCGAGGTTGCAATTATGAGGACACAGACTCTACGGTCAGCTAAATTATATTTCTTCAAGAGCCTCATCAATGCCCTTAAAAAGGCAACGGTACAGCCTGCTACACACTACTCAAAATATTACATACAGAAGTTCGCCATAGAACAAAGATGAATCCTCCATGACTACAAGAAGAAAGAAGCTGACTCAAGATCCAGATTAGCCAGGCAATTGCTGGGTATTTTCAAAGCAGTGAAGCAGAAGCAGAGATGTGGTAAAAAAAAAAAAAAAAAATTAGTACTCAGAAGAGATACTTCAGCATGACTTTGTAATAGAAATAAAACATGGTGGGATTTGTTGCCCTAAATCCACTCTATCTTTTTTTTTTTTTTTTTTTTTTTTGTGGCACATGGGCCTCTCACTGTTGTGGCCTCTCCCGTTGCGGAGCACAGGCTCCGGATGCGCAGGCTCAGCAGCCATGGCTCACGGGCCCAGCCGCTCCGTGGCACATGGGATCTTCCCAGACCGGGGCATGAACCCGAGTCCCCTGCATCGGCAGGTGGACTCTCAACCACTGAGCCACCAGGGAAGCCCGATCCACTCTATCTTTTTGTGGCATTGGTACTGGTACCTTCGTTTTCCTTTGGGAAAGCCACTTCTTACCCACTTCCATGTCATTTTTGAGATAAAGCTGGTTTCACACTCAGGACACAAGAATGGAACATGTGGTCCAGACCAGCTTTGTCACCTTATTCCATCCTGCTTGCCATCATACGGTTTTGAAATGGGCTCATGTCCCAAGGCACGTCCCCCAGAGCCAAGAAGACACAACCTAAGGACTTCTATTTGAGCTCTCAGAAAAGCGGACTCTCCCAACTGCTGAATAGGGCTGAGATGATGTAAATGTGAAGCATCCTTGTGTTCTGTGCAGAACTGAGAACCAAACCAGTTCTGAGGAAGCAGAGTCAAGAGATGGATCCAGCTAACATTATCTGAGCCCTGAATCAAGCTATACCTAGAGAAGGACTAACCCTGGAATTTTCAGTTTACATAAAGTGACAAATTTCCATTTAGCATAAGCTAATACACCAATGGCAGGAGAGGAAGTCCTATCAAGATTGGCATTTTTCAATTCAGGAAGTATTACCTGAAAGACCTTCCTTCCCCAAGCTTCTCTGCTTCTCCTTTGAATTCATTCTTAAATAGCCAATCACCTTTTAACAACTCCATGAATTAATCTGTGACTCTCCTAGGCCAACCAATGAGGCACTTGAGTATATTCAGTGTGTGTGTAGAGGTCTCTCAAATTAAAGTGAAATCTGGATTTGTATCTCAATTACATCTAGCATGCCTATGTGCTTAGAGCAAACACTGCAGTAACTGAGGGAGAAATCCATGAAACGCTAAGTGCCTATTTATTACCTACACAAGCACCTTTTAAGAAAAACTTGAAGCCTCAACTTTGGTCTTTTCAACCCTCATCCCATTTGCTATGACCATTGTAAATTTGTTAGTGAGATCATTTCTTCCATGTTATCATAGCAGACTGGATTAGAAGACAAATAAGTGAGTTAGATGCTAACCTCATATGTAGCCAGGTGGGAAAACTACCCAATAGTGTTATTTATAACTAGAGGCAAAAAGCTGTCCCAATTAAATCCATTCTTTGGGAAAATATAAATTCCATAATAGCATAAAAGCTGACTAATTTGAAGTGGTTCTCCCAAACAATGCTAAATTGCTTTCTGAGTTCTGCCTGTCGTCCATCTCAGTCTCAAAAGAAGTAAAGCATTTAGTCTGTAAATCTTCCAAGTCTACTACTTGTTCCCATGTTTTCTCATAAAAATATTCCATTTATGAACATAATTTATATGAGTATAGCATCAGGGTCTGGTCAGGAAAAAAGGAAACCATACAAGGTATTTCAACTGAAAAAAAATAATGTAAGAGTTTGGTTAAAAACATGTGACAGAAAAGGTGAAAAAGTAATATTGAGGTAACACTGAGAAAGTTTTTGCAGGAAACACCTACCACCTCTTAGGATGGAGCAACAAAGGGAAGAGATTGGAGTTAACAGACCTTAAACTCTTGAAGAAACTGAGAGGAATTGGGACTAGACCTCTGAGAAGGGCTACAACCTAGCTAGTTCTATTGTCTTTGACATGATGAAGTTGGTTCTGAGGTTGCTGAGGGGAAAAATAAAAGCTGGAGACTGGGAAGTCTCCCACTGCCCAGGTGAAGAGCCCTTGCTGGGGCAATGCAGCAGGAAGCACAAGCACATGGGAAAGAGCAAGTCCTCTCTCTCTTCCTCATGTTTTCTGTTCTCCTAAGGTCCCCTATTGATGGAACCCAGCAGGGAGCCAGCTGGTAAAGGATGGATGTGGTATGCAGAATTCCAGTTTCTGCATCATAAAGATTATAGAACAGTGGTCTTGGAGCTGAGAGGCCATAGCTTAATACTAGACACATGATCATCCTTATAACTCTAAATGAGTTGACCAATGCTATTATTCATATTAAACTAAGAATATGAGTATGTAACCCAGGTGTCTGTCACTGGGTTTCCACTGACCCTTCAGTCTTCTGGGGATATTTTTTCCTTTAACAATTTTTGTAAAATGGTAGGGATGGAAGTTGGAGCTTTAACACCTATCTTATATACCTTGAGTCTGATATCCAGGGACTTCAAATTTTCTGTAAAACTAAGGGGCTTTATTTTCCTGATCACCTCTAATTCCAATTTTCTATTTTCACTGAACTATTCTTCTCTCTGAAGTCTCACTTTAGAGAGTTTTTTCCTCTGTCTTACATCATCCCACAAGGGAATGGGACCATTATTCCTTTAAACCCCCAAAGGAACACTAACAAAAAACAGTTATTATCAAATGTTTAGAAGAAATGAGGGGTTGTTATATGATAAAAAACTAAAAATTATATATGAGATGTCATTTTTTACAACAGCTCCTCAGTAATTTCATCCATATGGAATTCCTCTCTGGCCTTATTTCCTTTCGAGGGGCTCTCCCAGTAAGCTTCTGGCCCTCTGCCTCTTCCTGTTTTCTTTATTTCCTTATCTTTTTACTGCTTCCCTCCCGGGATTCCCCTGAAAATTCAAAATTCTTTATTATTTTCAATAAGTCAGCCCTTTACCCTCATTGCCATTTCTCCTTCTAGACCATGCCCTTGGGAAGACTTCACTTTTTACACTCAACCTTTATGGAGGTTTGTTATTCTGCCCTGAGATGATTAATAGATTAATATTGTTATTTCTTAGAAGGAAGAACCAACCGCAGTTTCTCTTTCCTTCTTTCTTTCTTTCTCTTTCTTTCTTTCTTTCTTTCTCTCTTTCCTTCCCTCCTTCCTTCCTTCCTTCCTTCCTTCTTTCTTTCTCTCTCCTATTATTAATCTTTTGGTTTTGAAATAATTATAAATTCACAAGTAGTTGTAAGAACTAATGTAGATAGATCCTAGTACCCTTTACCTAGTTTTCTCCAATGCTAACCTCTTGAAAAACTATAGTACAATATCATAACCAGGATACTGACATGATGCAGAACATTTTCATCACCACAAGGATCCTTAATGTTGCCGTTTCATAACTACACCCCCTTTCCTCCCACCCTGACTTCCTCTATACTCCTGACAATCACTAACCTGTTCTTCATTTTTATAATCTTGTCATTTGAAGACTATTATATATAAGTGGAATCAGACAGTATGTAACCATTCAGAAATGACTTTTTTTTCACTCAGAGTGGTTTTATTTGCATTTCTTTTATGGCTAATGATTTTGAACACCTTGCCATGTGCTTATTTGCTATTTGTGTATCTTATTTGGTAAAATATCTTCACGTCTTTTGCTCATGCTCTAATTGGATGTTTTACTTTATTGGCTGTTGAGTTTTCAGAATTCTTTATATAATCTAGATACTAGTCCTTTGTTGAATATGTGAGTTGCAAATATACTCTTCTTCTCTCTAGTTTGTCTTTTTATCTTCTCAACAGGGTCTGTTGTGGAATAAAATTTTTTAATTTTGATAAAGTCCAGTTTATCAGTTTTTCTTTTTATAGATCATGCTTTTGGTTTCAAGTCTAAGAACTATTTGTCTAGCTCTAGACCCTAGAGGTTTTCTCCTATGTTTTCATTCTAAAAGTTTTATGATTTACATTTATGGCCATGATCCATTTTGACTTAATTTTTGTGGATGGTGTGAGACTTAGGGCAAGGTTTATATATTTATTTGTTTGCCTGTATATGTCCAATTGCTGTCTTCCTCAACTCCATGTCAGGTATAGATGAGGCAAAAAGAAAACTCAGGAACTCACTACTCTGTAGCTCCTCAGGTCCTAAGTGCTGTCTTTCAGAGTATTCTTACATTTGTTTTAGGTGTAATTATAGGATTTTTGGTTGCACTTAGTGAGAGGAATAGGAAAAAGTACACTTATTGCATCTTCCCTGAGGTGGAAGTCCTTTGTTATTTTTTAAAATTGCATTTTATTTTACTTTATAGGTTAAGTTTTGGTACCTACCAGATACTAAATACTATCCTTTATAGAGAATCTAGCATTGTTGTTTGTGATTGGGTGGGTTTATGGTCACACAGTTTCCAGCCAAACCCAAATTAAAATATGAATTATCTTTGAACGAGTTGTCATGGTGAACCTAGACCGATTCTTGTCCTTAGGGGACTCTGAGTTCTGATGTGGGGATTAATTATCTGGTGTACACAAATTAATTATTTGCTGGAAATAGCACCTTCCAACACTCTTTCTCCTGTGTCTTTTTGGTAACTTCTCTGTCCCCACCCCAATCACAGAAATGGCCTAATGGCTCCAACTGTCCCAGAGTTTCTAGTCCTCTGGCCACAGTGATTGGTTCATAGAGGGGAGTGCAACTTAAAATCATCACAGTTTTGTCTGGGTTTTATCTGGATGGGGCTAGATGGGCCATTTTCTTTTCTCTCTGGTCAGGAGATATAAAAATTGAAAAATAAGTAGGCAAATCCCCACACGAGGCAAAATCAAATAAGAGGGTACTATTGAAATCATCCCTCTGTTCAATTCATTTTCCCAATGCATCATAAGACAAGCATCTATGTTCTTCATTTTCATATCCCAAGCACTGAGCACTGGTTAACGCTTAGCAAGTGTAGAACGAGTGAATGAATAAAGGAATGAACACTTCTAAGTATTGCCTGTAAGTCAATGCTATCAGAAAATGGCATGAGGTAAACAAAAAATACTTCAAAGTTCTCTATTTTTTAATTACTGAGGATTATTGACTCCAACTAAAGAGCATGATTAATTACTGTTTGGGTGCTGTTATGTTCCCAGTTTTGCCCTGCTCTTCTTCCCTTCTGTTTCACTGTGGGAGTAAAGCTCAAGGTGAGACCCTGAGAGACACACAGTTCCCCTTACCTGTCAGCAGAAAGAAGTCCTGCCCTCAGAATCATCTCTAAAGGGAATGCTGTTTTTACCTCTGTCCCTCTCTTCCTCCTTATCTGGGTGTCTAATGGCTGCTGACAGCCCTGACTCTCTTCCTTGTGGGATGTAGCTTCCTCATCAAGAAAATGGTGCACAACCTGATTTTGTTAAGTTACTGGCTGCAGTGATATTTCTCCTTGTAAATGACCTCTTCACTTCCTGATAGTTTTGCTTACCATGAGCTGTGCCTGATACAAGAGCTTGGGGAAAATCATATAATCAACAGCTTCTCAAACTTTAAGCAGAATTACCCATGGATCTTATTAAATTAAATTCCAAATATTTTCTAGTAGGTCTGGGGTAGGGCCTGAAATACTACATTTCTAACAAGTTCCCAGCTGATGTGGCTGCTTTACCCACATAACTTTGAGTAGGAAAGACATGCCTCAATACTCTTAATTGTAAACCTGGGATAATCAACATCTCCTCTAATGACTTCCCAGGGTTATAAGAATTGAGACATATAATGTAAATAAAAGGTTTTAAGGACCTACAACTCACTATATAAACCTAAAGTTTATGCCCTTGTGATCATTTTAACTCAATCATTCTTAACATCAAGAGTCAATCCTGGACTTCCCTGGTGGAGCAGTGGTTAAAAATCCGCCTGCCAATGCAGGGAACACAGGTTCGAGCCCTGGTTCAGGAAGATCCCACATGCCACAGAGCAGCATGCACCACAACTACTGAAGCCCGCATGCCTAGAGCCCGTTCTCCTCAACAAGAGAAGCCACCGAAATGAGAAGCCTGCGCACTGCAACGAAGAGTAGCCCCCACTTGCCACAACTAGAGAAAAGCCCGTACGCAGCAACAAAGACCCAACGCAGCCAAAACTAAAATAAATAAAATGTATATATATATAAAAAAAGAGTCAATCCCAAGTGGAAATATAAATGTTAAGACTTGAAGGGCAATGAATGAAAGATCCACTGACTCAAAATAAACTTCCCTACTAGCATTTGTTCTTAAAATTCTCAACAGTATTATGATTTATAATAGAATATTTAGACTGGAAGGAACATTAAGGAGTGTCTACAGGAGTGGATTTCAAAACTAGCTGAAGGTCAGAATCATCTGAGGATTGCTGAAAGTACAAAGACCCATTCTGGAACCACCCACAAATCTAAGTTAGAGAAATGTCCACAAATCTGTGTCAAGTGTATCCTCCAGATGATTCTGATGCAGTCATTCTCATACTCAAATCTTATATTCTTTGAGCTCTGACTCTGTCATTTTGCAAATGGAAGGACCAGAACCTGCTGAGCAGGCGGTACCTTTCTCTTGTTCCCTCAAGACAGGGAATCTGGGGACTAGTTTGATAGTGGAGCGCTAAGAAACCAGAAAGCTGGAATGGGGAATTCTCATCTAGGACAGAAGAAAGTCCCCAAATTAGTGTAATAAACAAAGCCAGGTCTATTCACAGCAGCCAAGATCTAAAAAATCAGAAAAAGAAAGATTGAACTTACCAAACAGAGACAGAATCAGAGATAATGGACATATGTCCACATACAATATCTTTCTCATTTTGGGAGTGTCTCTGACTCAAACTACGGCAACCAAACAGCCAGATACTTACCTTCCCCATGGGAACTAAGGTGCAGGCCATGGTCTATACTGAACAAATCAGATGCTCCTGCCCAAGATATCAAATCTCAAATAAGTGAGGCAAAGGCAAATGGATGATTAGAAGGATTTTTATTGTGGTGGTAGGAGCTGAAGTGGCAAAATCAGCACCCTGGCCAGACTGTTCTCCATCAAGATGATCTTCCTGTTTCTGGAGTCTATAGAGAGTAATGAAAAAAGAATGAGTAAATTATTTTTAATAGATACATATCATATTTACTTAAAATGACAATGGATATTTTTATCATCAACTAGAAAAGTGATTTTACAAATCAAGATAGCGAGTAAATTTTTTTAATTGGAGAGAATGGAGGATGAGACAGGCATTTCAGACAGAGGCCATTGAATGTACCCTACATTAAAGGCATAAGTGTTTTGAGGAGCAATAAGTTTAAGGACAAGAAGGAAGTTCTACAGGGTTATGTGGAGGATATAAAGCAGTCCACAAACTCAAGTAGGCAAAATTGTAACATTTTCTATGCATGAATTCATTGTCTGATTTGATTTCCCATTCAGCCAGGTAGAAACGAAATCTCACTCAATTTAGTCTTCCCCTCATACACTTGGCTTGGATATAAGTTCTGTGAGATTTACACAATGCTAACTAATCTGCGGTGGGGAGAGGCACTGGTCTGTTCCTATGAACTCTTCCATTTTTGGTCCCTGCAGCTCACTGCTGGGTCCTCTTCTTCCCTGAAGGCTACTCCTGGCCTTCTCTTCTCTCTGTTGCTTCTGTTCTCATCTCCAGTACACAGAAAATGTGTGGTCCCCCTGGCCCCTACCAGGCCACTCTGGGGCCTGAGGAATCACGTGGAGATTCTATAATGGCCTCTATCTGGATTACTTACACAGCCTGTTCTACTCTACCCCTCCCATGAAGTAGAAGGTGATAAAAATGCAGGGTCTTCCTGGGTCCCCAGACTCTACCCTGGGAGTGATAGACACCAGTCTTCTCACACTTAGATGCCCAAACCCATTTGAGCATCCTCTTATCTCCTATGTCTGAAGACTGCTACCTTGGTGGGTGGTTTTTTGGTTTGTTTTTTGGTTTGGTTTCTTTGCGTGTTTTGTTTTGTTTTGTTTTGGAGGAAAGGGTATTGGAACAGAACAGAGGGGTAAAAAATAGATCTGATAAATCACTCACTTCTTCTAATCACTTTTTTCATATCCCTGAATTATATGCAACTTTTTTTCTCTCTCCTTCTGCATTCTGCTATAATGGCCCTCTCCTTCTGAAGCAATGCCTGCCTCTGATCCAGCTATCCAAATACAGGATGATCACAGGGTGTCAGGAATACACATGGGTAAACTTTAAGAATCTTAACTGACACAGTTATAAATTAGCAACAGTTCCACAAAACTTGATACACACTATGAATTACTATGTTTCTATATGATATATGGTCTTAAAATGTACATTTTAAAATAAAAATGTATTCATGATATTTCATTGATGAAAAAAGGATAAAAAGCTATAATGTACAACATTTTTAAGTTTAAATGTATTGGGAAAAAACAGGAATACATTTATACAGGAAAACCACTTTGCTGGTTTTCTCTGGAAAATAGAATTAAAAATGATTTTTAATTTTCTGATTTTTGTATTGTATGTGACTCTTATCTGTATTTTTTACCTTTTTAAAAAAATAAATTTATTTACTTATCTGAGTTGGGTCTTCGTTGCTGTGCGTGTGCTTTCTCTAGTTGCGGCGAGTGGGGGTTACTCTTCATTGCGGTGGCTTCTCTTTGTTGCGGAGCATAGGCTCTAGGCACACGGGCTGCAGTAGTTGCGGCTCACGGGCTCTAGACCGCAGGCTCAGTAGTTGTGGCGCATGGGGCTTAGTTGCTCCGCGGCATGTGGGATCTTCCCGGACCAGGGCTCGAACCCATGTCCCCTGCATTGGCAGGCAGATTCTTAACCACTGCGCCACCAGGGAAGTCCCCTACCTTTTTTATAATTAGTATTTCTTTATTTGAGTCTATTTTTAAAGTCATAAACATTAAAATATTAGTTCTAATAAAGTATATTTAGAAAGGTGGGCAGAGAGGCCAACAGTGCCGAACTTTGAATGGCACTCTGACAAATATGCAATTTAGTCTGTAAATGAAAGAAAAAATTAAAGTTCTAAAGCAAGTCAGTAGCATTGAAAAATTGGAGCTTCCAAACATTCACTTTGACAACAGGGTGGTCAGTGGATGAGAGAAGTAGAAAACAGAGAGAGGGAGAATAGTGATGAAGTGAGCGCAGAGGCTGCATTGAGAAACAGTGAGATCCATTGACCAAGGAAGTGGCAGGAGGCTTGGAGACAAGGGAAGAAGGAGAGAAGAGGCAAGGACAACCCCTGTGAACACCCATGCAGATGATTTCATTCGCAGCCCAGCAAGAAGAGTAGGTATTAGAACTGGAAAGGTCTTAGAAATCAGCCAGCTCAAGCTGCTCATGTTTCAGATGAAACAAAGGAGGCAGAAAGGAAAAGTCATTGGCCTAAGGTTGTAACAGCATAGATGAAACTAAACCAAGTTTTCTGCCTCTAAATGTAGAAGCTGCTCGCCCCCACTTAGCATCCTCCCTGACATAAAAAATGCAACTGAATAAGATATTAGGTTAATTCTTATTGAAAATCTCTGATGTGGCAGACACTACTCCAGACTCTTTATATTTATTATTTCTCATTCTCAGAACTACCCTGCATTGTAGGTAGGATAATCTCCACTTCACAGATGGGGAAGCTGAGGCACAGAGAGATTAAATAACGTGCCCAAATTCATGCAGGCAGTATATGGTAAAGCCAGTATTTGAATGCTGATTGGTCTGACTTCGTGAGCATTCACAGGATAGTAGGGGGATGCATACAAACTGACCAAATGGCTTAGAGGATTGAATCTCTCCCTCCAAGACTTCAGCAGTGCCCTACCAGGTGAAGGTTGGGGCAGGCGGAGAATGTTTCAGTACCATGGTCAGTTATTCAGTTTTTTGATGATAGACTCTCCCCTCCAAGCTGTGTGGGCCAGCCTGGGTTCTTCCTCAATGTATGAGGGCACCTGGAGTTCAGTCTTTCTTTTTCTTTAAACCACAGCTGTCCCTACAGAGCCTCCAACTCCCATATTGATGTGTGCATTAAAGACAGCATTTTTAGGGCTTCCCTGGTGGTGCAGTGGTTGAGAGTCCACCTGCCGATGCAGGACACACAGGTTCGTGTCCCGGTCCGGGAAGATCCCACATACCATGGAGCGGCTGGCCCGTGAGCCATGGCCGCTGAGCCTGTGCGTCCGGAGCCTGTGCTCTGCAACGGGAGAGGCCACAACAGTGAGAGGCCCACGTACAGCAAAAAAAAAAAAAAAAAAAAAGACAGCATTTTTTTTTAAGGAAGGTTAACACCTAATGGTATTGGCAAAATCAGATTTGACTAATAACTGCTCCACAACCCTGTACATACACACACACACACACACACACATCCATATATGTGTGTACTCACATCTGCACATGTACACACACACATACACACACGCACACATACACACACAGTAACATATACACATGCACCTACATTGGAGTTCAGCCTAAACCTGAGCTATAGAGGAGGCAGCAAAGTCCTCAGATGTTACTGAGAAATCTCTCTCTCTCTCTTCCAAATAAAATATTAATTTAGCACTTCTTCTGTAAGAGCAGGGGGCATCCCTTCCACAAGGTATTGCCCCTGACATACCTGAGGCAAGTAAATCCATCCAACTCTCACCCACTTGGCTTCTTTAGTCTCTGGAAAATGTGTTTCAGTCACCTGGACACCTAGGTTCTAAGAAACCCTGCCTATAGCCAAGCCTAGGGTCTGTCCGTCTGAAGATGGGACTTCTTGGGTCCATCGCTCCATATGCCAGGGTGCAGACCAGTGCTGGTCCCTAATGTAACGCTCACTAGTCCCTGGATACACAAGAAAAACAGAGTAAACACAAGTAGTTAATTTTTCATAATTTAAAATATATTCAGGGTCTTCCCTGGTGGTGCAGTGGTTGAGAGTCTGCCTGCCAACGCAGGGGACACGGGTTCGAGCCCTGGTCTGGGAAGATCCCCCATGCCGCGGAGCAACTAAGCCCGTGCGCCACAACTACAGAACCTGCTCTCCAGAGCCCGTGAGCCACAACTACTGAGCCTGTGAGCCACAACTACTAAGCCCGCGTGCCACAACTACTGAAACCCATGTGCCTAGAGCCCGTGCTCTACAACAAGAGAAGCTACTGCAATGAGAAGCCCTCACACTGCAACGAAGAATAGCCCCCGCTCGCTGTAACTAGAGAAAGCCCAAGCGCAGCAATGAAGACCCTCAACACAGCCAAAAATAAATAAATAAAATATATAAATTTATTTTTTTAAATATATGTATATTCAACTTAAAGGGCTATTTTTTCCTCCTGGGATTACATCCTTTTTATTTTTTGTTGTTAAAAGGTCTTTATCTTTGTGAAAAGATGGTGACAGTAGACAGCGTTTGTTTTAAAAAATATCCTTTCATTGCAAGGGAAATAGCTAACCCTCTCTCAGTTCCCCATTAAAATAATAGCCCATGAAATACAAAAATCTGAGAACCAGCATCTCACCTACCCATGAGGAGGAGGAGAAGGAAGAAGAGGAGGCCTTAAAGACCTTGCATTAGTTTAGCAGGGCTAGTAGGTCTGTCAAAATGCTTCAGAGGAGCCCAGAGAAGGAAGGGCAAGACATTGATTGAGAAAACACTATGTCCTCAGTGCTGTGATAGCACCTCATTGATTATCTCAGCTCATTTTTCCAGAAACTTCTAAGGAAGGTAGTAGTATCTCTGTTTTACAGAGAAGTAAACTAACATTCAAAAGTTAAAATGAGTTGACTAAGGTGACACAACTGATAGGGTACAAGCCAAGACTTGTACCCAAGTCCAAGGTCTTGATTTTTTTTAATTTTTAAATTTTTTTAAAATTAATTAATTTATTTTGGGGCTGTGTTGGGTCTTCGTTGCTATGTGCAGGCTTTCCCTAGTTGTGGCGAGCAGGGGCTACTCTTACTTGCGGTGAGCAGGCTTCTCATTGTGGTGGCTTCTCTTGTTGTGGAGCATGGGCTCTAGGTGCATGGGCTTCAGTAGTTGCAAAGCATGGGCTTAGTAGTTTTGGCGCACAGGTTTAGTTGCTCCACGGCATGTGGGATCTTCCTGGACCAGGGATCGAACTCGTGTCCCCTGCATTGGCAGGTGGATTCTTAACCACTGCACCACCAGGAAAGTCCCCAAGGTCTTGATTTTTCTACCCTAAAGATTGTGACACAACTACAGTCCATTAAGTTTCAACAATTCTGGCTGAACAACATGCCACAGTGTTCATGCATTGCTACCGTATGTGACAAGAACACTATGATATAACCCCTTTGAGAAGCTCTTACTTATTTATAATTGGAATCACTGTGGACTGAGGATATCAAACAGCTTTGACAATCCCATCAACTATAATTTACCTTGCTTTTTTGACACCAGTGTTGTTAGTTGTTTTCTTAACTCCAAGGAATGAGTCTTTAATTGGATCTGTCTTCACCACTGCCAGAGTCAATTAAAGGGAATATTTCAGAGCAAAATGTCACCAATTAGAATGTACAGGGACATGGAATATTTCTAGGTATTAAATGTCACAAATAAATTTCATTCTAATTGTTCATAATCACAGTTTAGAGACCTCCAGAGGATGAGAGGTCTAAGCATTTAGAATCCCTAAATCTAGGTTAGGAGATCTGTGTCTTTGACATCAACTCTCATTTAATGAAAGAACTGCATTTGCATAGTGCTGTTTTGCTAAAAAGAGAATTGTGGCATTATGAGTAGGATTTATTTTGCATACTGAAAAGGGAAAAGGGTAGGTCTCCTAAAAGATGTAGGGTAGCTCTAATAATACTAAGTGCAAGGGAATTTATACGACCAAATATTCACTCATTGAGATACTTATCCAAAAAACTTAGGGTAAATCAAATTGAGAGATTATGCTATTATGTTATTTGGGAGCCCAAATAAAGGACAACTGATCTACTTTGGAGTCGGGGGATTGTCAGGGGAGGTTGCCTTGGGGAAGGTAACAGCTAACCTAAACACTAAACAGTAAGTGTCGGTTATAACGGGGGAGGCATTCCCAGCAAATGCAGTAGGGTGGACAAATGCAGAGGTGAGGACAGCATATTGTGGAAACTCCAACTAATTGGATATAACACAAGTCAGAGCTGGGCTAAGTCTGGTGAGCACCCAGGGCAAGTGGTAATGTGGTGTCCCTTTAAAAACATGCTTCTCACCTATTTAGTGGTGATAGGGAGAAAAAGATTTTCAATTAATAAACCATTCCTATCTCTTTTTACTTTAAAAATAAGACATTTATATATATGGATGCAATAAAATATTTTCTTTTATATGGACTCAACAGTAAGAACATTCTCTCCATTCAAGGATATTATTTAATTTGATAAAAGCAAAACCAGTAGTTATTTGTCCAGTTACACAATGATAGGAACCTGAATTAACTGGCACCATGTTTTCTCATTTATTCTGGTTATGTTTAATAACCCTTTATATATTAGGAATATGCCCAAGTTTCCAAGTGTTTTTCTCCCCCTGCCTATAGTATAGACTTTCCTCTAGGAAAGATGACTTTGCTGCCCTTAATTGGAACGATTATAGATTCCCTCTTTAGGACTTATCTTCAAGCACTGAGCTTCAACAAAAAGATAATGGACTTTGGAGTCTTGCTCTGACACTTACCAGTGGGGCCTTGAGCAAGTTACTCAATTTTCTGAACCTTAGCTTTTACTTCTAAAAATAGAGAAAATGATGTCCTCCTTATAAGGTTCTTTGAGGTTGACTCGAAGGACTTCTATAAAATCATCTGACATCATGAAAAGTGAATTTTAGCTCTCTTCCTTCTTTAAACACTTAATAAAATATCCAGTCATCTTAATTTCCCTTTTTTATGTCAGAAGTAACAAAGCTCAATTATATTCCCCAAGTATGGTTATGAATGATTTTTTTTTACCTGTTCTAAAAAATTAAATACACACACAAAAGAAGACAGTGACTTTTGGCTACGAGGCGGAGCCCAGAGAATAGTTCCGAAATTGCACAGTGCAATAATATCGTCTTTTGAAATCTGTGTGCAGCCTATCTAGGGGTCTATAATGAAGTCCAGTTCCCATCTGGATGATTGATTCTGGCACATTTATGGAAAAATCAGTCAAGGTACCTTCTTGCAGGCTCTTCTTCAGTCCCCACTGAAGTTGCATTTCATAGAGGTTGGTGGAAGGATATGGTGAAAGCAGGTAAGAGAGTAACTGGCCCATTGGGTAACTGAAATCTTTATTCCATGTTTCTAACGTGGTTATTCATCTCTTACTCCTTTAGCTATCTACCCGTTCCTGCAGCATACAATAGACCTCTTTATTACCTCTCAAACTCTTGAACTATCCATTCTGGGAATTCGTGTACCCATTTAGAGTGGGCATCAAATGCAGCCAGCAGAAAATTCTAGGGGATTTCTTTGAAGCTAAATGTTGTACTGTTTTACTATTTTATTTTATTTTATTTATTTATTTATTTTGCAGCACACGGGCCTCTCACTGTTGTGGCCTCTCCCGTTGCAGAGCACAGGCTCCGGACGCGCAGGCTCAGCGGCCATGGCTCATGGGCTCAGCCGCTCTGCGGCATGTGGGATCTTCCCGGACCGGGGCACGAACCCGTATCCCCTGCATCGGCAGGTGGACTCTCAACCACTGAGCCACCAGGGAAGCCCTGTTGTACTGTTTTACGGTGCAAAAACCTTAGAGTCATGTTTGGGGACCAAGCAGGGCTTCGTTTCTGATTTTCTGCCAGTCTCTCTATCTTGGTCTCTCCACATTCTCCTACTCTCTTCCTCTCTGCTCATCTTCTTATCCCTCTGCCTTATTTAGAACATTGTATTCTTCCACCCACCCTACGCAGGACACTGGGGGCAGAACGTGTTAGTCCAAGAGGTATACGCACAAATGAGACAAATGGATCATGCATGCATATCAGAAATCACGGGTGAGTGGCATAGTCACTGTGTCCTGGGCATTGTGGAGACCAAGCTCACCAATATCGGAGAGTTCAGGGAATGGAAGAAGTTGCATTCGAACTGGACCTCTAGGATTTTTTTCCTCTTTTATAATGTTTGTCTGATTATTACAAAAGCCCATGCTCATTGATAAACATTTGGAAAATACAGATGAATATACAAATAGGAAACAAAAACTATCATAAACTCCCTGGTCTGAGATAACCATTGTGTTTCTGTGTCCTCATCATACACAATAAATATTTTCTCATGTGCTAAGTATTTTCTAAAGTATTATTTGAATATCAACCAAGTTGTTCATTATATAGGTATACCATTCTTAATTTCCACAGACTTCCTAATGATTAACTCATTTATTCATCCAACAAACATTTACTGTGTGACCACTATGTGTCAGATGTTGTTCTAGAGGCTGGAGATATAACAGTGAACAAGACAGATAAAGTCACAGTCCTTGTGGAACTTACATCCTCTTGAAACTGAGCAGAACCCTGCAGGGACCCCAGAAGTATACAAAGGCCCCTCCATGTCCTCTGCCTCTTATTTGTAGAAAAGCTGAGATCTCTCAGGCCTCTCTGAGTCACAAAAGAGCAGGCTCAAGCATTAATTATTAGGACAATAGAGTCACAGAATCTTTCAGCATCTGATACACATTCCTGAGTCGTTTTACAGATACCATGACTGCCACCAGAGGGGAAAAGCTAACTGCATGATGACCAGACTTCAGCCATGACATAAGCTTGCTCTGTCTTGAGCAGTATCGAATCTATGGCTTGCACTATTCCAAGGACTGGCCCTAAGAGAAGGGAATTAACACCATTGCTAGTAATAATCTATATATTTGTGGCCGTCAGAATAACTGTAGCTTTTTCTGCCCATATATGTAAGCAGGCAACTAAGACTGTCAGCGAAGAGACATTTCAAACCAAGTTGACATCTTCCATTCTGAGAATATGGCACCTTATATCGTCATGAAGAAGTTACAGAAGACAGACCTTGACCCATAATCTCATAGATGTGGAACAATGTCTAACAGTGGGGATTTTGTAAGCAGTTTTTTTTTGCGGTACGCTGGCCTCTCACTGTTGTGGCCTCTCCCGTTGCGGAGCACAGGCTCCGGACACGCAGGCTCAGCGGCCATGGCTCACGGGCCCAGCCGCCCCGCGGCATGTGGGATCTTCCCGGACCGGGGCACGAACCCGTGTCCCCTGCATCGGCAGGCGGACTCTCAACCACTGTGCCACCAGGGAAGCCCAGTAAGCAGTTTTTTGCAGTAAAGAGCTCTCTGCAGGAGGCCACTTTCGTCTTGTCACTTTAGCAAAGCTATATTTTAACTAACCTCCAGCCCAAGCACACCTTTCAGATCTTTTGCTCACACAAAGCCCTGCCTAAACTGTTGGTTCTTTCCTTAGGTCAAAGAAATAGAAATAAAGAATAACTAATTAACAGTGACCAGACCTTTTCCCCAGCTTCCCCTTCAGTCATCTTGCAAACAAACTGTGTGAACAAGATAGCACCTGAGGAAAGATCACAAGAAATCGACAAGCCTGCACACAATGGGAGATGGCAATGAATCTGACCCCCTATCTCAATGATTAACTGAGGTTATTTCCCCTTTTCCCTTTAAAAACTTTCATGGATGAGAAGAATCTTTGGCGTTGATTTTTGGACACAGGTCTGCCTTCTCCCCAGGATGCCAGCTTTCTGATGAAAACAACCTTTCTGTTTCTACCAGCACTTCCCTCTTGAGTATTGACTTTCAAGCAGTGAGCAGCCAGACCCAAGTTCGGGAACACTCTGGGGAGGAAAATAGTAAGCAAGCAAAGATACATGTATGCATGTGTGGACATGTGTGCGCGTGCGGTGTAGTGATAAATGTATGAAGGAAAGTAAAGCAGGGTAGAGATTAGAGAGTGTTGGGAGATAGAATCTTTACAATTTTTCTGTATTTCAGGAATTCAAAAATGCTGCAGCCTCTATTTTTATACATGCAATTTTATGTACCTCTATTATTTATTGCTGTAAAATAAATATCTGGATGTAGACCATCTACTCCTACCCATAGTAAATGAAAATACATGTATTACGCCTTCCTGAACAGCACTACATATTTCTTTTTAAATCTTTGCCAGTTGTTTAGGCCTCAAATAGAGTTTCTTTGCTTTAGTATTGTATTTATCTTATTTATTAGATGGAACACTTTTCTTAGCAATTTTCATTTCTTATTTTTAATTCATTTGCCTGCTGCAGTGGACAGCTTGATAACACATCTTTGTATTGGCTTTCCCCCTTTCTTATTTCTCTCTCCATGACCTTCATTCCTCTTCATTCCCTGGAATCACTTCTAAAATAAAGTCTCTGCATACAAATCTCTGTCTCAGGCATGGGCTTTTGTGAATATCCAAGCTAAGAAGGCTTCCAACTTTCTTCTTTGGTCTCTGTGCCCCTCTTTGCACTACTACAGTCTTTCCTTGGTAACCAGAGAAAGTGGACCCCCAATGAGAGCCTGCATAGGCAGGCTCTCTGCAATGTAGCAATACATCTAGAATACTGTATTCTCCTATTCCTCACCTCTGGTGTGGTTTGTGAAGGAAAGGAGTAGAGACCAGAGAGTAGAGATCTCCTTGACTTTGTTAACTTGAAGAATACAGAAAACATTCTTCTTCCAAGAGATGGAAAACTGCAAGCAGAAAAACAGGGCCCAAAAAGGATTTTTGATGTCAAGACAGATGGAACTAGCTGCCATAAAGAGCATTATTCTTCAAAAGGGTCCGTGTTTGCTCTTCATAACGAGAAGGCTGCATTTCTGCTCTGCCAGAGTAAATGGCTTATGCAAATCCTGTTTAATACCCCTTCTTGAGGAAGGCTGCTTATTTGCTTTTATGTTTGTTTCTATAAATTGATTAGCCAGGAACTTGCTTGTTTATACCACAAATAAGACAATAGAGAATTGTAATTATATTTCACTGCTGGCCCACAGTTTCTGCCCTGAAGAATGCAACAAAAGGATGGAAACACCCGCCTCCTCCTTTGGAACTGAGAGCTGTGTTTTAAGCTGTTGGCAAGATGTCTGTGATGCACACCCCACAAACCATCAAATGGGCCCTAGGATTAAGATTCCTATCTCCAGGCTGAGGGCCAAAAGCTGCACGGTAATTGCAGCATGTTGCTTGCAGTCGAATTTGATAAGGAATTAATGACATGTGAAACATTCTAACTAATTCTGAATATCTCCTGTTTCATTCTGATTAAAAGAATCAAAATGCATTCTGACTTGGGAATGGAGCTAGCCTAAATTGAGCAGCCCTCCATCGTCCTAAAAAACACAGTGAGGTAAGGGATTGTCATTTCTATTTGAGAAACTGGCGAAAGTGAATCTCAAAGCAAAAATAACCCTCCCAAGATCACATTCTATACAGGTAGCAGAACTTGCAGTCGTGCTCGTAACTGCTTGACTCTTCAACACCGTGCTACCTATCTCACTTCACATTAGTATTTGTAGAGTGCTTACTCGTGCGGTGTCTTCTACTATATGTTTCCATGAGTACCCATTGTTTTAGGTCAGAACACCCACAGCTCCTGAACTTGTACAGGGTACCTGGTCACCCAGCTCATAGGTTCATTTCTACACTTCCCACTAGGTGTGGTCCAATGTCTAGGTTCTCAGTAAGGCATTATGAGCAATAGTAAAATGTGCCACAGCTGCTGAAGCAGCCAGTGGCAAACTGTGCAAATTTTGCATCACTTTCTTAGAAGAAAATGCTGTCCTCTCTACTCTCTCTCTTTCCCTTTTCCCGCAGGCAGAAGCCTGACACAGTGTCATGGAGCCCAAGTCAACCACACAGACAAAACAACATCCCAGGAGAAGGCAGAGGGTCGATATAGATGGATGCTGAGTCTTCAGATGATCTCATGGAACAGAACCGCCAACTCACTTTGGACCACCCTCCTGCCTCTGGGCTACTATGTAGGCAGAAATAAATGAATCTCTTGTACAAACCACGGTATTTAGGGATCTCTTCATTGATATGGCTTAGCCTATAACTTGAATAATAAACCTCCAAGGAACTTGGTGCACTGATAAAAGAAAAACTGGAGTCAAGGAGATTAAATAATTTGTCAAATTTCACATAGCTGGAAGAGGCAGATCTAGGATTTAAACCAAAATCTTTTCTCCACTTTCAGAGCTTTTTCATCAAACTGTGTAATTGACTTAGAAGAGTGCTTCTCAAAGTTTAGCAGGCATTGGAACCTCCTGGAAAACTTATTATGATGCAGAGTCCTTCCCCAGACATTTGGATCAGGAGGTCTTGGCCCCGCCTAAGAGTGTAATTCTAACAAGCTCCCATGATGCTGAGATTGCCTGTCCAGGGACCATGGTTTCTGTAGCACTGAGAGCCCACTCCTTAAACAGGGATGGTAGACAAAAGAATTAGAGAAATTGGATTTTAATTAGGATATTATGGTATTTAAGTTCAAAAGGCAGAAGCCTTGGGTAACATGACTGAAAACAAAGAGAGAAAGAGCTGTATAATGATGACAGTGAAAACAATCATGATAAAAGCCAGCAGTTACTGTGTGCCAGGCACTGTTTTAAGTATTACATGCATATTAGATTCAATCTTCACATATACTCTATGAGGTAACTTAAAAATTGTCTCTCATACACTAGAAAACTGAGGATTAAAGATTAGTTCCTGTGGTCACACAGTTATTATGTGTCCAAATTGGGAACGTGAACATATGTTTGTCTGACTTCTGAACTGGGATTCCACTTAATCTCTGAATTTTACTACTTCCGTATTTGTTGTGGTGCCCGATTGCAGAATCACAGCTCTTTAGTGCTTATTATAAAGTAGACATTACTCATGAAGGGGCACCTGAGGTATATGCACTAACTCATTTCTCTGGAGAAGCTGAAGTCTAA
Organism: Mesoplodon mirus; assembly: GCF_964341445.2. Taxonomy (NCBI): domain Eukaryota; kingdom Metazoa; phylum Chordata; class Mammalia; order Artiodactyla; family Ziphiidae; genus Mesoplodon; species Mesoplodon mirus. Next base: position 43,384,615 of record NC_138983.1, on the reverse strand, counting down.
TACTGTATTGATCCAGACCAGCCAAAGTACACCCTGGATCTCTTCGTGCTTTAGTTTTGTCCATTTGTCACATGGTGGTCCCTTGCAGATACGTTGTAAGAACTAAAGCTGGTGTGTGGATATGGGCGCAGTTAATGGGAGAATTACTAGTGTTAAGAAGCAAAGTCCCAAGGAAGTGAACGAAGACGCATCCATTCCTAAACAGAGGTAGAAATCACTTTATACTGAGGGGAGGTAGAAGACCATCTTAACCTCAGTCTCCCAACACTTCAAGGTCAATGTCTCTTTCTTTTTATGCTGTGGCCTATCAGAATAAAATCACATTTCCAGGGAATTCCCGAGTGGTTAGGATTCTGTGCTTCCAGTGCAGGGGCAAATGTTCAATCCCTGGTCGGGGATCTAAGATCCCACATGCTGTGCAGTGAAGCCAAAAATAAAAATAAACATTTCCAGATGTTTGAATGCCAAAAACCAGAAAAATTAAAATATTTTTTAAAAATCACATTTCCAAGCACATCTGAGCCCCTTTTGCCTCCTCCAAAACCTCATGGCACTTGTGGTCCTTGTCCCCCTTTCAGGCAGAATAGCTGAAGCAATCATGTGGAGAGCACTCTAATCCCAGACAGAGTCAGAGCTGTGGAGACTTCGTGGAGATTTGTCTTGTCTGACAATTTGAAGTTTCCTGAGAACTAACTTCAGCACCTCAGGACCCCGATGAATGACCCTTAAAAATAACAAGTTTAAAGAGAGAGGTGTAATCAGCACAGAGTTGAGATAAAGTGATTAACAGAGGCGTTCTGAGCCACTGATGGTTGGAGGTCATGTGGATGTGTAAGAGTATTTCCTAAGAAGTGTCACAGCTGCTTACTTGGCCAGGCTTGCATGTGGCATGTTGGAACCAATGCCAGTGGCTGATGGCATTTACCCTTCAATATCAGGACCCAGTGGACCCTTCTGTGGCCCAAATCTGGAACCAGAGATAAGTCCAAACAGATATGATTTTCTCCTAAACATCCAATCCTTCCTTTTTATACATAACTCTGTATGTTCTTAAGAGAATGATGGTTCTGTGACCTCAGAAACACTGGGAACCAGGCCTTAGGGTCAAGAGGAGCAGGAACATTGCTGCCAAGGGGTGAAGAATCACCACCAGGTAAAAAAAGACCAAACACTATACTCTTTGGAGTTGTCTTCACCTCTTTAAGGGAAAACATGGCATTGGCTGTCTAAACGGTAGTGTTGCAAATGTTGGTGAGGATGTGGAGAAAACGGAACCTTCATACACTATTGGTAGGAATGTAAATTGGGGCAGCCTCTGTGGAAAACAGTATGGAGGTTTCTCAAAAAACTAAAAACAGAGCTACCATATGATCCAGCAATTCCACTCCTGGGTATATATCCTAAAAAACCAAAAACACTAATTTGAATAGATATGTGCACCCCAATGTTTATAGCAGCATTGTCTACAATTGCCAAGATATGGAAGCAATCTAAGTGTCCATCAACAGAGGAATGGATAAAGAAGATGTGATATATATATAGACAATGGAATATTACTCAACCATAAAAAAAGAATGAAATTTTGCCATTTGCAATCTCATGGATGGACTTGGAGGGCATTATGCTAAGTGAAATAAGTCAGGCAGAGAAAGATAAATACTGTGTGATATCACTTATATGTGGAATCTAAAAAATAAAAAAACTAGTGAATATAACAAAAAAGAAAGACTCATAGATACAGAGAACAAACTAGTGGTTACAAGTAAGGAAAGGGAAGGGGGAGGGGCAACATAGGGGTAGGAGAGTAAGAAGTACAAACTATGAGGTATAAAATAAGCTACAAGGATGGATTGTGTAACATGGGGAATATAGCCAATATTTTATAATACCTATAAATGGAGTATAACACTTAAAAATTGTGAATCACTGTATTGTACACTTGTAACATATAATATTGTACAGCAACTATACTTCAATAAAAATAAAATAAAATAAACAGTAGGGTTACATTATTTGTTTCAGATTTAAACCTTGATTTTTTCCAAGAAGACATTAGGTTTAGTAAAACTATGGCGTAAAATGAGACACTGAGGATAAAAGGAAAAGAAGACCTCAATAAGAAAGAAGAAATTTCAATTCAGAAAACTTTCATATTAGTCCTGGTTGTTTGATCTTAGCCAAGAATGTTATCTATCTGAGTGTCTGTATCCTTAATTTGTAAAAAGGAGTTAAACAAGTACCCATTTTACAAGGTTGTTAGTAGGATTAAATTACAATGTGAAGATGAAAATCTTTGTAAGTTGAGTTATTTCTCCCAATCCTCTTCTCTCTGAACCTAGAGTCCACGAAGAAAGCCTTAAGATGTCAACCAATATCCTTTACCCTGAGGTTGGTGAAACCTCAACTTGAGAAGCTTAGTTAAGTGTGAACCTTTGCAGAGACTCACCCCACGTATCTTCCTACTTTCCCACCTCAACTTCTTCTTTGCCATGGTGTCATAAGGCCACTCCTTGGGATGAGCTCTCTGCATCCACATTATTTCTCTGAAAGGAACTATTATAGACTCAGCTGAACTCATCTCTGCTGTCCTTTAGCACCCACTGAAAAGTTGCTCAGCATATCTATACGTCTCACAAAATGTGTTACCTTTATCTAGCTGCTGTAACAAATTACTATAAACATAATAGCTTGAAACAAAGCCCATTTACTACAGTTTTGTAGGTCAAAAGTCTAGATGAGCTCAGCTGGTTTCTCTGTTCCAGTCCTACAAGGCCAAAATCAAGGTGTGTTTCTTTATGCAGACTCTAGAGGAGAATCTATTTTCAACCTCATTCAGGTTGTTGGAAAAATTCAGTTTCATGTGCTTGTAGACTGTGGTCCCCGTTTCTTTGCAGACTGTCATCTGCTTGGCATGTGGCTTCCTTCAAAGTCAGCAAAGCTGGGTTGAATCCTTCTCACTCTTCAGACGTCTACCTCATCTCCTCTTGGCCTTCCTTTTCCGCCACACCTCTCTGATTCCAGCAGAAGAAATTTCTGTAACTTTCAGGGCTCAAGTGATTAGGTTGGGCACATCCAATAAACCAGGATAATCTCTTTATTTTAAGGCTTTAGCTTTAATTATATCTTCCAAATTCCTCGACATCAACGACTAGATTAGTGTTTGATTAAATAATCAGAGGAATGTAATTTGGGGGGAGGCTATCTTTTGGAAGTAACACAGAGAAACCACACAGAGGTTTCCATTGTCATCCTCACTCAGCTTTTGCCAGAACTGAACAGTTTCTCACTGGTCATCAGTCCCCTATTTCCAGCAATGAAATAAAAGACCTAAGAACAACCTGTTCCGCCCTTTCCTTAAGCAAGTACAAACAAGAAGGATGACTCTTTCATCTTGGAATGAAGGAGTAGTGGAAATGGAACCTGTTTTTTAAACCCCTGCTTTGTCATGTACTACCTGGAGTTCTAAACCCATCCACAGTTCCTTTCCTTCATCTGTAAAATGGGACTCAAAAAAGTAGCTATCTTTCAGGGCTGCCATGAAGATTAAGATGAGGCTACTGATAAAAAAGCGCTTGATATAATGTAGAGCTATTTATAAATGACAGTGTTTATTATTATACCTATTTAGAATAATTTGATATAAACAGCACAGAATAGCATGGGAACATATTAGTGTGATGATAACTGTACAAAATATTAATCATTTGAATTCCTACCCACTCACACACAGGCATACACACATGCATACAAAAACATATGGACATGACAGCTCCTAACCTGAAATCTTCACACACTACTTTTTCATGGTCAGTTGCAGGATAGGACACAAGTAATTTGACACTCAAAATATTTGTGAGGGGCTTCCCTGGTGGCGCAGTGGTTGAGAGTCCCCCTGCCGATGCTGGGGACACGGGTTCGTGCCCTGGTCCAGGAAGATCCCACATGCTGCAGAGCGGCTAGGCCCGTGAGCCATGGCCACTGAGCCTGTGCGTCCGGAGCCTGTGCTCTGCAACGGGAGAGGCCACAACAGTGAGAGGCCCATGTACTGCAAAAAAATTAATTAATTAATTTTAAAAATTTGTGAGGATTTCTGTTGCCTGTAACACAACACATGCAGTACTGGGAAACCTAATGTTCTACAAAATTATGTACTAAAATAATAAGACAATGGAAAACATAGGAGTGAAGTAGACCACTCAATATCTATGTAATATTTTAACTAGAGCACTAACAGAAAAATGATGAAAATTTTATCAAAAATATGAGCAGGGCCTCCCTGGTGGCGCAGTGGTTGAGAGTCCGCCTGCCGATGCAGGGGATACGGGTTCGTGCCCCGGTCTGGGAGGATCCCATATGCCGCGGAGCGGCTGGGCCCGTGAGCCATGGCCGCTGGGCCTGCGCATCCGGAGCCTGTGCTCCGCAACGGGAGAGGCCACAACAGTGAGAGGCCCGCATACTGCAAAAAGAAAAAAAAGAAAAAAAAAAATATGAGCAAAACCAGCATGTTAAATTCCTAATACATAAAGAAATATTATTGTTAAATATAAGACCCCAAAAATGAAGGTAACTTGATAGAAAAAAGTTTCAGTAAAGGTTGAGGCTGCTAGGTTTGGAGTTAAGGACCAAACATACAAAAATCAGAGATAACTGTATAATAAGAACTTCTGAGACAGAACAAGCCAAGATGAAGCTCAGGTTTATATATCCATTATCTATTGTTATAAAACAAACTCCAAATGTAGTAGCTTAAGACACAACAATTTATGATTTCTAGTGAGTCTACAGGTCAGCTGAGTGGTTTTATGGACCTGGGCCAGGCTTGGCTGATCTCAGCTGGACTCACTCGTGCATCTTGATCAATTAGCAGGTCAGCAATAGACTGGCTGATTTAAGAAGACCTCACATGAGATGATAGCTCTTTTCTGCTTCAAGTGATTTTTCATTCTCCAGTAGATTTGTCTAGGCTTGTTCACATAATAGTCACATTGTTTTAAGAGAACAAATGGAATTGTGCAAGACCTCTTGAGGCCTAGGCTTAGAACTGGCCATTGTTTCTTCTGCCACCATTGATAGGCTAAAGCAAGTCATAAAGCCATTCCAGATTCAAGAGGTGTGGAAATACACTTCTGTTCATGCTCGTAGGAGCTACAAAATACAAAATGACATTGCAAAGGTATGGATACAAGATGGGAGGTGAGGGAGAATTGGTTTCATTTTTTGCAACCAGTAAATCAAGAAGTGAACAGGCCTGGGTACAACGTTATATTCCTTTATCTGGATTCTGCTGTGCCCACTAGGTGGTATAAAACACTAATGAGCTAGAAAAAAAATGTCACATAGGAAAAAATGTTACTTCTACATTTTGTTGGCACTATTCCTTTATTTATAATCACATATGGACTAATTCAGATTACAAGAACATGTTGTAGCAGAGCAGATCACCAAAATGTGTAAATGATTTATTTTATTAAAACACATTTCAGGGAAGTTTCAAGGTTATCCACATATTAGGAGCCATCTCTTTCATTTGCATTCCAATACGTTTCCTTGACTTGGGAACAAACATGTGAAGTTACATCTACAGCAGAGTTTCCCAACCTCTGTTGATTGTTTTGGGCCAGATAACTTTTCAGGGTTTTTTTGTTTGTTTTTTGGGGTTTTTTTTTGCGGTACGCAGGCCTCTCACTGTTGTGGCCTTTCCCATTGCAGAGCACAGGCTCCAGACGCGCAGGCTCAGGGACCATGGCTCACAGGCCTAGCCACTCCACGGCATGTGGGATCTTCCCGGACCTGGGCACGAACCCGTATCCCCTGTATCGGCAGACGGACTCTCAACCACTGTGCCACCAGGGAAGCCCAGGCCACATAACTTTTTGATGTGTGGGATTGTTCTGTGTGTTGTAGGTTGTTTAGCAACATCCTTGGCCTCTACCCACTAGCGTGCCTCCCAGCTTATGAAAACCAAAAATGTCTCCAGACACTGCCAAGTGTCCCCTAGGGTGGGTTGGGGAGGGACCACAATCACCCCCCCCAATGAGCACCACTGGACTAACAGCATCAGCAAATGTACATAACCCACAACTATGCATCAGTTTCTGGAAGTGTGTGCTCAGGTAAATATCATCCATTAATATGTCACAATAATGAAAAATTGAGGATCACTGTGTGTGAGAAAAGACTGTTTTTAGAGGAGAATAATAGTTCTCCTCTCTGGATATTACCTTACATAAAGAGGGAACACTACTCACACCCCTGGCGTTTCTCCAGACTCTTACTCTTAAATGATTACTGAGTTTGGAAGACAAATTCATCATGTGTTCCCAGTTCCTGTCCATCTTCTTTACCCTTGAGAGCAGACTGCTCATCTTCTTTGCTCTACTCTTCCAGGGATTAGGGTTTAGAGCAGCAGGCTTTAGCTGCCAGGGAGTAGGATGGAGGAGTGAATGTTAATACAAGAAGTGTTGTAATCTAGTGCATTGGTCGGGATAATTGGTAAATAGATAGTGAAACTTGGTTTGGGGTAATATACTTGTAAGGTGAATGAGCATTTCAATGCAGTCAAGGCACATGATTTTGGTGGCCTACAGGAAACAATGCAGCTGGCTTTTGTAGTTGTTTGGTTAACTTTTACCTGTTTTAACCAGGGAGGATGGCATTAGGCCTTAAGCAATTGCATGTAGGATTTTGTCCATTATGGGATATTACAGCTTAAGGCAGCTTAATCCCCAGGCAAGTGGCTTTTTTTTTTTTTTAATAGAAGCAACTGAATGTGCTACGTCTGAAGGAAATATGCATTGGTCTGCTTATTTTAAGCAAAAGTAAGTGCTCAGCACAAATGCGAGTTGTGGGCCTCAGCAAAGAGATCATACCTCTTAAGAAATGTATAGACTTTGGGCCCAGGAAAGGTATAGGCAAAGGTCCTCAAGAAAGGTTTTGGGCCTCAGGTTCAGCAAAGACAGGAGGTAGCACTGAGTGTGCCACAAAGACACCAGTCACCACACCACAATTAGCAAAGATACAGTCTACAGGGATCTGTATGGGTCAGGGTTAGTCAATTTCATATGAAAGCAAACCCCTCTCCTCTCTAGAAGGAGGGTCTTTAGGCCTAAGCAGTTTCATACCATGAGGCCACAATAGGCCAAGTCTGAAAATATCTGCCTATAGGAGTGTATTGATGCTTTGTCACTAGATGCAACCCATACTCTTCTCAGAACCACAGATACAGAAACACAGGGCTCAGAGGGGAAATGGCAATGAAGAGTTTTCCATAGCATCAGATAGAAAACAAAGGCACCTCCTAAGTGACAGGGGCTCCCACAAATATATTTTTCTAATTTGTAAAAGAGCAGCAATGCCTCAAATTCCACATATAAGAGAGGAGATGGTTTGACTCAGTGCTTTTTGCCCCTATCATATAGTAAATTAAAAATATCAAGAGTAACCTCCCAGTTAAGTTTATAAGACATGGGTTGTGGATTTTGGACAAGATACCAGAGACTGACATTGTCTCTAGACTGAAACAAAAAAATGTTTTTCTCCATCATCTTTCCTCCACCATATAGATCCTACAAAGTCCATGCTATCACCCTTGGCAACATTACATTCATAATTTTGTCTGAGATAACTCCTCTAGAGGCTAGAATTGTATCATTTTCAAATTTTCTTGGGTTTCGGTCACTGCTGTGATGATCATACATGTCTTATTATCTCTGAATTTCTCAAAAGGGATGCTCTTAAGATATTTGATATTGAACAAATTCAGGTGAAGGACCCACAGCCGTTCCAATGAAAAACCATCTAGGCTTCACTACTGAAGGAATCTTAACTCCAGCCAGGCATGGGTCATTCCTCTGTCTGAGATTAAGCTGAATATCAACTTGGAGAGGAAATGATGAAGGCCAGAGAATTTTATTTCCAAATTTAATTCTTTTGAACTTTAAAGTCATTGATCTTTAACTTGCTAAGAGATTTGAGCTTCAAAGTTTATTTTCTACTCTGTATTGAAAAATACCTGTATCCAAATTTGTGGCACTTCTTTCTTGGCATTTTATTGTTAGAGTATTGTAATATGGCTATTCGGTCTCTTTGAAGAACCTATGATTGACTATGCTGGACAAAATGGCTGGATAATTTGGAGTGGGAACTAATGGCCTTGAAATGAAATTAATGTGTTGTTCGGACCAATTTCAGAAACTTCTAGGATCAAATATGCACTGTCCACTGTGGTTTCAGGATAATATCCAAAGAATTAGTGGTTGATAATTTGAAAATATCCTCATGATATTGAGAATAAGACTATCCTGAGAGATGGCAGGTCTGAATGCATTAGGGAGATAGTTATACCACAGGTCAGTCATCATTTTAATTGTGAAGTCCAGTGTGTTAGGAGAACAAAAGCTGGGGAGTGTGGGAGGGGAGGAATGCATCTTCTCCAGTTCTGGAGGAGGAAGCTCTGTTAGTGTAATACTACTGACATCCTTCCTCCCTCCCCAGAGAAGAGGAGGTGATTCGTTTTATTGGAAACCTTGGGAAGAGTAAAATGGGTGAGCTCAGCTCAGTTTCTACCTTTCTTTTGGGGGATGATCTTGTCTGCAGAGATGACGCACTCTTGATTGTTCTTAGTCTCTAAATAAGCGTAACAGGAAAAGCCCTGCCAGTGTTGGCGGGGAGGTATATGGATGGGATACCACCTTTAGTGGTCCAGCAGTACCTCTCACAGGATGGGTATCTCTTCTAACTCTGAGGTTCTTTATTGGAAACACATCTGCTTATAAATATAAGCCACATTTCCCAATATATTCTTCCTCAGTAATAAAGTTGGTATTTTGGTCACTCATTTGCCTTAATTTGCATTCTTTTTTGAATAGTTCAGAACTCAGAAGAATAAAGAGAAGCGTTATTTATTATAACTTCTCAATTTCCCAAAAACTGATATTGGTTTTTTCTTGTTGTGCTTTATAACTTGTCTTTTTTATGTTATTAATTTGGTTCCCAGATCCTTACTGCTTTTAGCCTTTCCATGCCCCACCATTCAGGGTGTAAACTATGGTGTGTCAGAGACTGTTAATTGTCCCCAGTATCCATATCCCTTCCTTCTTTTTAGTACGAGAACTGTTAAGTTTTGGCTAGGCACACGGTGTCTCGCTAACAACTACATTTTCCAGTCTTTTGTCCTTCTAGCTGTTGCACTGTGACTAAGATATGGTAATACAGTCAAAGAGATGTGAGCAGAGGTAACATGGACAATTCTGAGGCATGTCCTGAAAAGGAAGCTGTTTGTAATAAACATCTTTTTCAGAGACTCAGACATTGAAATAGTGGTGGTTGGCCACCTTCAACCATGAAGACATAGACCGCAACTCATTCCAGCCATGAGACTCAAAGTTGCAGTGCACAAGGAGATAAGAACTTTGCATCATAATGCAATTCAAAACACTGCTTTCTTCACTGAGAAAATCGGGCTAACAAAAGAAAAATTATCTGGACAAAGCAGTGTGTTTAGTCCTATAGTTGTTTTGCGTAATGGTACAAGCTCCTTATCTCACTGCAGACCAAAGAGTGGATGGACCATGTTGGAGTAGAATTCCCCAAGAAGATGGCTCCTGGAAGAACATACAGAGCAGAACCACCCTATTCCTGGGGAATACAGGCAGCTGGGACTTTTTCATGGGAGAGCAATAAAACTTCCTTTTTATTTAAGCTTATGTTGTTTAGTCTCCATTAAAACAGCTGAACTGATATCTTAACCAACACCCCTGGCAACTATTCTTCTCCAATTAGTCGTGTACTTTGCACTTTGTCTCTAGACAGACCCCCAAACCTGACCCCGTTTCATCAATATCTTAAGGAAATGTGTGGAACAGGTTGTTTGACTCCCTCCTTATGTTTTTCCTATCAGCTTTGACATGAGTCCTTGGGTAAAGAGGGAGAAGAATAAAAGTTGACCCAAACCACATTAACAGTACAAAAATTATGATGCAAAGGCCTTTTCCTACTTGCCATTACTCAATTGCAACAGAAGGTTCTCATCTTACATGACCATCATCATTCTTTGGTGTACTTGGTCACTCCCTCTCTAAGACAAATACACACACACACACACACACACACACAAACACACGTTGTATCATATACAAAAGGTATCCTAAATTCCTAAGGTAAGCATTTGTTAAAATAGGAATTATCACAACAAAGCCAGCAGTAGGTTAACTGTTTAAAAAACTGATTCTTCAAATTCTGCATGGTACTCAGCTCCAATATTATCTAAAGCAATGCTAGGCATGGAGGAGAACATCTAGGGCCTTGAGCACAAGTGATTTCATGAGGTTCTTGATTTATAAATTAACTATTAGTAGTAGTAGTAGTAGTAATAAATCATCAAAATTTTGGACAGCCAAAAAGGCAAGTCAGAATGATTCAACTTACAGATCAAGTAGCCTCAGAGCCTCAGAGCAACATATCTGCGATGGAAAATTGCATTTAACCAAAGTAGACCAGAACCTTAATATAGAGCAGATGACTTTCTAACACATCATATTTTCCATGTTTAGTTTTCTATTTCTTTACCTCATACCATAAGTTAGTATAGTCCAACACAAAGGTGACTGCTTTTAGAATTGGCAATGTTATGTTCCTTTCTGTAGTGACACTACGATGGAATCTGGAGACTGCAAACTCATGTGCAGCCATGACCAGAAATGCAGAAAGAGAAGATCCATTCTGTGAATCTGAGGAGGGCTGGGATTCAATAAAGAAGTAATAATCCACATAGAAACCTTCATAAGCAAAGTCCAAATAAGCAAGCAGCTCAGTGTTCAGTGGGTAGAGTGAAAGTTGCCAGACCAATGAAGGCAGAATCAAGAGATTAAAGGAGGAGTGATTTCCACAAAATGGCCAAATAAGATGGCTATCACTGTATCCCTTGTCTCAACAACAGTATTTGGCATCCATCCATGGACAAAAGTGCCTTTGTGGGAGCTATGGGATCCAGAACCATATTCCAAGGACCCGAGAGGAGTCTCACTCTCCCATGTGACAGGTAATGGGCAGACAGACCTTGGTCCCAGCTGTGGACCCTGGACGGGTCAGGATCCATCCTCTCTCAGCTGTGATCAGGAGCCCCTGGAGAACACTAACTTAGACAATCACCACAGATGAGAGAGCCTTTGTGGCAGTCCAGGACTCCAGTGGAAAGCTCCAGCACAGCATTGGAGTGAAAAAACAAAATCTGATATTGAGCACACTGGAGAAAGTAAGAGGAACAGTTTAACTTTACCTATGTCACCACTCCCCAAATTGGCACAGCTCAATGCCAAGGGAGCCCTTTTTTGCCTAATTTCTTGGGGAACAAAGCGGGGGCGGGTGGTGAGAGCAATAAATGAGCACCTGGCCTCCCCAGCTGTGCAGGATGCTGCCAAAGAGGCTCATTTCTCTCTAGCCCCATCCAGAGTCTTGAGCTGCATGACTGGGGGGCAGTGCATGACTGGGAGAATAACAGCCAGGGCTCCAAACATATAAAGGATGCAGATCCTACTAACTGCCTCACAGACTCCCCTGAGAGGCCTGTCAAGGAGCCAGAGGGATGCCTTGCCCATGGATCCCCCAAATGACTTACAAGCACCCCCAGCATCCCGTGAGCTTCACCCATATGCCCTCTACCTGAGGCTGGCTCCCTCAGTGCACTCCCAATGGTGGGGAGAGCAAGCTTGGGCAAGTGGATAGTGAGCACATGCAGAAAGCCTGCCGGAATATGTGTGCCTGGGAGAGACCTCAATAAGCATTTAGCAACATCCTCGGGAAAGCAAAATGGAAGCTGTCAGCACCCAGCCTCTGATATGTGGCAGGATCAAGAGAAGGCATGCAATAGATCCATGAAAAGATGCTCAACATCACTAATCATCAGGGAAATGCAAATCAAAACCACAATGAGATATCACCTCACACTGTTTAGAATAGCTATTATCAAAAACGCAAGAGATAACAAGTGCTGGCGAGGATGCGGAGAAAAGGGAACGCTTCTACAGTGTTGGTGGGAAAGTAAAATGGGATAGCCACTATGGAAAACAGTATGGCAGTTCCTCAAAAAATTAAAAATAGAACTACCATATGATACAGTCATCCCACTTCTGGGTATATATCCAAAGGAAATAAAATCAGGATCTCAAAGAGATATCTTTACTCTGAGGTTCATTGCAGCATGACTCATAATAGGCAAGATATGGAAACAACCTAAGTGCTTATGAATGAATGGATAAGGAAGATGTGGTGTATATATATTATATATAAATATATATACATATGCTTATACAACTGAGTACTCAGCCATAGAAAGAAGGACATCCATGTTTTGTGACAGCATGTTGCTTAGTGAAATAAGTCACTTTATGCCATGTGAAATAAGTCAGGCAGAGAAAGACAAATGCTGTATGATATCTTTTATATGTGGAATTTTTAAAAGCCAAATGCATAGAAACAGAGAGTAGAATGGTGGTTGCCAGAGGCTGGGAGTGAGAGAAATGAGGAGATGTTAGTCGAAGGGTACTAATTTTCAGTGTAAAGATAAGTTCTGGGCATCTAATGTACAGCACAGTGACTATAGTTACCACTACTATGTTAAGCAGTTGAAAGTTGCTAAGGGAGTAGATCTTCAATGTTCTTATCACACACACACACACAAGCACACGTAATTATGGAGGTGTTAACCCCATTGTGGTAACCATTTCACAATAGAGAAGTGTATCAAATCCACAATGTACACCTTAAACTTATGCAACGTTTTATGTCAATTATATCTCAGTAAGGCTGGAACAAAAAAGAGACACAAAGTGAGAAGACTGACAGGGAAATGGTAGGGAAAGTAGGCTCACGCAGAGAACAGCTGAACAGAGCTGGACTGGAGTAAAGCAAGTATGCTCCTTGGGGGCAAAGCTTAAAGGGACACCAAAAATCTCAATAATCTAGCTAAGTAACATTTCAATGCAATGCTTTAAAAATCAAAATGCAAAAAAAATCCATGATGAACAAAATACCAAAGTTTTAAATAAAAAACAGGGTCCAGCCCTCACCTGCCTCATCCTAACCCTGGTCCTGTTGGATTTTATCTTTATTAAAAATCCTTATTTTTCTTTGTTTGTTTATCAAAGAATTTTTTGCATTAATTTTGATTCTTAAAAAGATTGCATTGAAACATTAGTTATCCTGATTACTGAATTTACTGGTGCCCTCTTACATTTTACACCTGAGGTAAGTGCCTCATTTACCCCACCCAGGTCCCACCCCTGGCCTAAATTCCTGCCATAGCCAGAACATAAACTTGCTTTGTTATTTTAGAAAAGTAATTTCTTGTTATTTATTTAATTCTGTAAAATAGAAGATTTAGACTTGATGATCTCCAACATCCCTTCCAGCTCTGACATTCTCCAGGTGGTCTGGGAGGGCACTCAGAGAAGGAGCCATAGAGAGCTGGGGCATTAATGTATAAGTAGGTATAATCAAGCTGAGACATGGAGGAGAAGCAGAGCTGATGGGTGAAGAGGGAGAGAGCTGACTCCAGATGCCACCACTGAGTTCCTTACATTTAGGGCTTTGATTTTCCTGTGCTTCCTAGATGCTGTGACAAACATTTAAACAACGCCGATGTGAGATGGCAAAGGACAGAATGACTCCCTGAGCAGCAGCTAAATGTCACGCTCGAGCCCTGGTATCTGAAACACAAACAGAGTACCCAAGTGTTGGAAGTCACAACTGCTCTTGAGTGGGTGCTAAAAAGGCTCATTTTACATCGAGGGCCACATTCCAACGGGGCAGCCCTCAACCTTGCACAAAGTTCTTCAATCATTTCTCACTCCAGTGATGATTCCTGCCTGGTTATTGGTTTGGTTTTTCAGTTGACTAGATTTCAAGCCATTGAATAGCAATCAGGGAGCAAGGACTAGGCCTCAGAGCTGAGCTGAAGTGAATTTAATTGGCTATGAGATGCTCCAGCTGAGAAGGGAGCCTGGCAGGGCAACTCCAGAATGCTGATGTGTTGATGTAGCTGTAATGAGGCAGGAAGAACATTGCTTCAAGGGAGCTTCCAAATGGATTTATTTTGTTGAAATAAAGTCAGGAAAGGCAGGAGAGAGCCCGGCAAATTGTGTTTTCATGCTTAGAAATGATAACGGCTACCACTTATATGTGTCGGTGAATAGGAGGGAACCTGGACTAATGTGCAACCCAGAGTGTGCGGGAAAGTGACCCCTGTCCCCATCACACCTGTTCAGTTTTTCTCTCCTGCTGTTTCCACTCTTGCCTGTATGGCGAGGTAACATGAACATAATATGTGTGTTTAAGTAAGGTAATTGGAAGCTAATGGCTTCTACTTGTTTCAGGTCTATAGACGTAGAATGAAAAGCAAGAGACATTTGAGCGAAATCAAGGCATAACCAGGTTCTAATGTGTGGAGGAGTGAGTGTGGGAATTGCATCTATACTACTGGAGGAGTGAGCTTGAATAAAACTTTTAAAGGGCTGCTCTTTAATTATACCCTCTTTGCCTATGCCTCACAGCCTTACTTTCGCTCTTCTAAAAACAATATGATTCTTGTTGAATGCGGTAGATTGAACATCAGCATTTATTGCCACTCCATCTTGAAATCCCACTAAAATATCTGTAAAAGGTATTTTAAAATATATTTTAAAAGGAGGCAACAGCCCACCTCAGTTGACCACAGAATTTTGGAAGATGGAAAGTAGATGCATGAATAGTTATTCATGTAGCAATACACAGAAGACTGAAACTTCCCTGCAGAGAAAATGCAGTGAGAAATATGTTCACATCTCAGCACTAGAGAGTGTATTGGAAATCAGAGGGTCCAGTTATCTCTGACAACTAGGGAATAGTATAGAGCCAAAAGTAAAAGGTTTGGTTGAAAATATTCATGATACCCCTCACTCCAGGCCTCCTCCCTTAGCCCACATAGCCAGGTGACGATACCTCTTCCGTTTGCTTCAATAAGACAGAAGCTTGTGTTTCTTTTCACATAACAGATTTAAGGAACTCCTCTTTGAGGCGACTAGCCAGCTTACAGAAATAGACCTATACCTACTGGCATCTGGAGGTCCCTCAATAAAACAGCCAATTCCTCCCATCAGTACCTTTCTGGTGAGTTACATCATTCAACAGCTTCCACTCTTGCTGCAGACTTTCCAAACAGCTTTTTGAATGATTCTAACCTATACATTTCAGGTGGCCTCTAAAATGAGTCAGAGTCAAAATAAACATGAAAATAAAAAGGAAAAATAAATACCAGGGCTTCCCTGGTGGTGCAGTGGTTGAGAGTCTGCCTGCCGATGCAGGGGACACGGGTTTGTGCCCCAGCCTGGGAAGATCCCACATGCCGCGGAGCGGCTGGGCCCGTGAGCCATGGCTGCTGAGCCTGCGCGTCCGGAGTCTGTGCTCCGCAACGGGAGAGGCCACAACAGTGAGAGGCCCGCGTACCGCAAAAAAAAAAAAAAAAAAAAGAAAGAAAATGTAGGGAGCTGATTAGATAAGCAAGCAAACAATCCTTATTACCCCTCGAAAAATGAGAAGAGATATTTCATCCATTAAAGAACAGGGTACTATCGTAATTATCAGAGAAAAAGAAAGAACTTTAGTTTTCCAACTTCTGGCCATGAAAGAGTAACTGTATAAGATTTGTTCTCCTGCTGGAAACAACTATGAAACCAGAAAAACACACGGAGTAGCTGTTCGCAGGAAGTGGACTATTAGCAGGTCAGTACTGTGATCTTTGAAATAAGAGAAAGGCAGAAGGAGAGGCCATGTTTGCCTGGGGTTTGAGTCTGGAGGCGCACTCCTGTCCATGGTGCTGGTAGGTGGCGACCAAGCAGAGTGTGGCCGTCTTGCTAAACTGAACAAGCAGAGATTGGAGAAGAGGGCTCCTGAAGAGGTTGGCATTTGGGAGCAGGCTACCAGAGGGGAGGAAGCCGTAGAGCAGAGGGTAGGTATCCAGATTTTCTGTGTGGTTCTTCCCCATGGACCTGTCAAAGACTGGCTGACCGTGTGAAAAGTGCGACCCTGTGGGTCCCAGAAGAGAGGAACCATTGCAGGACTGAGACCTAAATGAAACTCCCAGAGGTCATGCACTGCTGGAATATTCTGGCAGACTAATTTAGGCTAAAGTGAAGGAGCCTTGGTGAGCATCTTGCTCATTCATGAGACCTTAGAAATGCTCTACCTTAGGAGTGAGGACCACACCCTCCTAGAACAAATAACAAAATTAAAATAGACCCCTCCCCAAAGGAAGAATAAACCCAAGTCTGATGTGATCAATAAAATCCATCACTATGTAACTGTAAAGGGAAACCCTTTTTAAAAGCAGACAATGTCATCCCTACAATGTATTATCAGCAATGTCAAACATAATATAAAAATTTGCTAGATATTCAAAGAAGCAGGAAAATTAATCCATAATCAAGCAAGAAAATAAAAGGAGTCAATAGACACAGATACCAAGATGATCCAGTTAATAGAATTAGCAGGAAAGAAATCTTAAAACAAGCTACTGTAAATATTATATGTTCATGGACTTCTAGATAATTATAATGAGAGAACATATGGAGAAGCTGAGCATAAAAAATAGTACTTTTTTTTTTTGGCTGCGCCACACAGCATGCAGGATCTTAGTGCCCCGACCAGGGATCGAACACCTGCCCCCTGCAGTGGAAGCACGGAGTCTTAACCACTGGACCACCAGGGAAGTCCCTGAGTGGAAAAAATAGAAACAAACCAAAAAAGAAAAAATCAAATAGAAACTTTAGAACTGAAAAACCATAAATCTAGAAGGAGAAATTCATAGATTGGGCTTAACAGTAGGTTTGATATGGCAAAATAAGGGTTCAGAAACTTAAAAACAGATTGGTAGAAATTCTCCAACTTTTAGAACAAAAGGAAAAAAAAAGACCAAAAAATGAACAAAACTTTAGTAGAGAAAGCAAAGGTCCATCTTCAAGAGATAACTCATTATTTTGGTTCAGTGTTTCACTTTTATACCCACTGTCCCATTTAATCCTCACAATAACTCCTAAGAACCATTCATTCTATTTTGTAAATGGGAAAATTGAGACCAAAAATTATGACTTGCCCAAGTTCCAAGGCAGGATCTAAGTCCGGGTGTTCAGAACCTCATCTTTTTCACTTTCCTCATGGTTTCTTCTTAGCTGCCAGATCTCCATTCTTTAGGATCTTCTATCCTCTGTCTGCATACCTATTGCTCCCAAATATCAGAACCTACTCTTCTCATCTGCGGGTCTCCACAACAGAGCCCAGAATCAACTATTAATCCTATCTACCTCCACCTTCCCTGAAATTTATCTCCTTGGCACTTATTTATTGAGAATAAAGTTGTCAGAGCCAATTAAGGAGACATCTTGGTAATCTGACAGCCTATTACAGACTGATTTCTACCGTGTGAAGGTATTAAATTGTCTTGCATTTCTGTTTCACCTTCATATAACTTAACTAGGGTAAGACAGATGTAGCTTCCACTTAATAAGACACTGTATTAAAAGCTTATACTGCATACATTATTAATTTTTCATTTTAGCATTCATTATATGGTAGGCACATTGCCAGATGCAAGGAACACGACAGTGTATAAGATAAGGCCCCGGCTTTCACTAAAATGTATAGTCTCATTCAACCTAAATTAATCTTCAAAATAGGCTCATCTCTATCAGGAAGGTATTATTATTCCCATTTTACATATTCAAAAGCTGAGCCTTGCAGAGGCTTGACCTACTTAAAGTAATACAGATAGTAAATAAATGTTATAGCCCAAAAGCAAACTCAGCTGCATCTGATTCAAAATCAGGTGCTCTTAAGAATTCTCCTTGTTAATGATCTCAAAAAGGTGATGAAAATGGCAGAATAGCCAGAAATTTTTAAAGTATAAATCAGGATGGGAATGCAGCCAGGCTAGTCTTAATAATAGTTATCACCTTGGCCAGTGCCTACTGGGTGCTTTTCTAAGTCTTTTATATACATTGTTTCATATAGCCCTTCAGAATAACTTCGTGGTATAGATATTACAATTCTTGTCTATAGATTGTAAAACCACAGTTCAGAGGGGTTCAGCAATTTTTCTCAACGTCAGCTAGTAGATAACTAACACAGCTGGGATTCAAGCATAGGCCTGTCCAACTCCAAATCTTTTGTTCTTTACTAAGACATACTGTCTCTTGAATGAGACTTTGCTTTGAAAACTTTGCCCTGTTCATGCTTAGTCATGCTTGTCCAGGTCACAAGTGCCAGAGGGCACACTCTCTTCCTCCACTGCCTATCCACGCTTCCCTTCTTTAAGGTGTCTCAACAGTGAGAAGTTCACCTGAGAGAGACGAGACAGCACTGGCTTTGAAATCAGAGATTCCCACCCTAATCCTAGTCTTGCCACTACTTAGGTCTCGTGGCTTTCCCTTCCTGGGCTTCATCAGTTTTCCAATCCAGAAATCTGGGCACCAAGAGGTACAGAGCAGGTGTGGAGAAACATTTAGACTGTGACCTACTGATTTACGAAGTTGGTGATCAGCCAGGAGAGTCTCACTCCTCAGCTGGGGCAGGAACAGAAAGAGTTACCATGTTGTTCAGATCCTTGGAAGGGCACTGAGGGGGGCACCTTTCAGCATCTGTCAAGAGATGGGACCAGCAGCAAGAGAAGCAGCCACTTCTGTAGGGAAGAAACTGGGACCAGCACTGTGGGTAACTAACAGGTGGGAACCAAGCATGGTAAGGAGCCTTGGGTCTTACTGGATTTATCCTGCTAAGGTTTCTGTTAAAAATGTTTTTCTAAATAGACATTTCTCCACAGAAGACATACAGATGGCCAAGAGGCACATGAAAAGATGCTCAGCATCGCTAATTATTAGAGAAATGCAAATCAAAACTACAATGAGATATCACCTCACACCAGTCAGAATGGCCATCATCAAAAAGTCTACAAACAATAAATGCTGGAGAGGGTGTGGAGAAAAGGGAACCCTCTTGCACTGTTGGTGGGAATGTAAATTGGTACGGCCACTATGGAGAATGGTATGGAGGTTCCTTAAGAAACTAAGAGTAGAGCTACCATATGATTCAACAATCCCACTCCTGGGCATATATCCAGAGAAAAACATGGTTTGAAAAGATACATGCACACCAATATGCATTGCAGCACTGTTTACAATAGCCAAGACATGGAAGCAACCTAAATGTCCATCGACAGAAGAATGGATAAAGAAGATGTGGTACATATATACGATGGAATATTACTCAGCCATAAGAAGAATGAAACACTGCCATTTGCAGCAACATGGATGGACCTGGAGATGATCATACTAAGTGAAGTAAGTCAGACAGAGAAAGACAAATATCATATGATATCACTTGTGTGCAATCTGAAACAATGATACAAATGAACTTATTTACAAAACAGAAACGGACTCACAGACTTAGAGAATGAACTTATGGTTACCAGAGGGGAATGGGGAGGGGGAGGGATAGATTGGGAGTTTGGGATTGACATGCACACACGGCTAAATTTAAAATAGATAACCAACAAGGACATACTGTATAGCACAGACAACTCTGCTCAATATTCTGTTATAACCTAAATGGGAAAAGAATTTGAAGAAGAATAGGTACTTGTATACGTACAAGTGATTCACTTTGCTGTACACCTGAAACTAATACAACATTGTTAATCTAAAAAAACTAAACATAGTAATATACAATTTAAAAATAAATAAACAAAATAAACTGTTTTGAAGCCTGGACTGCTAGCATATCTGGCAGCGTATTTTTCAGGTTGGGGGCTTGCGGGAAGAAGAATTAACAGGTCCCCCAAAGTAATCTATGTCCTTTTTCACATGGACCCAGGCCCTAAGACAGGAATGACACACATGGCAAATCCCGACCAGCCAAGTAGGAAGCAATAACGTTCTGAAATCTCCTTTGTGTTGAAGAAAGTAGATTATTTCTTATTTTATTTTATTTATTTTTTAAAAACTTTATTGGATTATAGTTGCTTTACAATGTCGTGTTAGTTTCTGCTGTACAACAAAGTGAATCAGCTATATGTATACCTATATCCCCTCCCTCATGAGCCTCCCTCTCTCTCTCCCCATCCCACCCCTCTAGGTCGTCACAAAGCACCAAGCTGATCTCCCTGTGGTATACAGCAGCTTCTCACTAGCTATCTATTTTACACATGGTAGTATTTTATTTTATTTTTAGTTAATTTATTTTTTGATTTAGTATAGTTCTCCCACTCTACTTTCCACACTTCCTCTGTGCCCAGTGAGTGTTGGAAGAAGCAAGCTGAATCTGATCAAAGCAATGTTGCTCCACTAGGGTATTGGAAGCATCTAATTTTTTAAAACTCAGAGGGGGAACCTCTTTTTCAATATGTGCAATTTTAAAATAATTTCAAAGGACCAAATACACAGAGAGGTGAATACTGTATTACAAGGAAGATCCCCTCTGAACTCCCAAAGCACACACATCGCAAAGCCTCAGTTTCCTTACTTGCAAAGTGAGGTGCTCTAGACACATCTTGTATCTAAGGTTCTTTCTAGTTTGGATATTCTGTAGGTCTATTCATGTGTTGGAGTTCATTTACCTCAGAATACCTGTAGGTGATAAACTTTCACGGAGTACCAAAAATAATCCAGAAGGAAATCTTAAATAGTTATCTAATCTCAGGTACCTTTGAGAATGTCAATTAGGAACAGGGATAGAAAATTGGAACCAAGAAATAACAGCCCTGATATTAATTGTCTTTTCTTATCAGTCTAAAGCAGGGCTGAGGAAAGCGTACTTTATTCACGTTAGTTCATCAATTTCTTTTGTTTAGAGCGAGTGCATGTTCAACAGTATAAAAATGGATGTTGTTTTATTTTCTAGTAATAATATCCAAGGATGTGGCTTCCCGATTGCTTTTTTTGTTCCTGTTGTTTTCCAGCATTTAGAATGACTGGAACAAAAGGAAAGGAACTGCTTGAGAATGACTAACAGCATGAAAAGCAATGCTGAGATTTTGTTCTCCCTGACTCAGAACCTAAGGATTTGGAGATTGATGCTTGCCTACAAAATGCTGCAGTGAAACACCAGGAAAGGAGCACAGAACAGTTAGCATGGTGAGTTGTGAAATCAGTCAAAGAGGGATTCAGCCGAGGTGTTGGGGTGAGGTGGTGAAAAGAAATGATGCACAGCCAAGTCCTAGTCTCCAAGAATCTCTGGAGCTTACGGTTTTCCAATGAGGGCCTCGTGTGTTAACCCTGCTCTGCTAACACCCTGGGCTATAATAGAATACTTATTTTTCAAGACCATGTAATGAAGACTTGATAGGAAGCAGACACATTGAGATTAAAATCAATAACATGGGTAAAGTACATAATACGGTATCCTTTTCATATGCTACATAGTTGTGCACAATAAATAACACCAGAATAGCAGCAGCAGCAGTGGCCGTAGTAAAAGCAGTCATATCAGAAGTGGTGATTGGAGCAGTCGTTGCTATCGTTACGCTGTGAAGTAAGAGGAGGAAGGTAAGTGCACATCTGGGGGCAATCTCCTCTCCTTGTTCTTTCAGTGGTCAAGGAGAACGGGCGTTCCACTAGAAGAAAGGAAGAGGGTCGGAGTATGGATGCCAGGGCTCACAGTAGCTGCTGACATACACTATCTTATTTCTATACTCCTGTGGTAGGTAGTTTCAACTCTGTGTTACAGATGAGGAAGCTGAGGGTCAGAAAGATGAAATAAACATTCTACAAATTCATACAGCTGCTAAATAGGATGAAAACCCAGATATGCCTGGCTCCACCATCTGCTTCATAGGGCCCCCTCATCTATATCCTCAAATTACAGGAGGGGAAATAGCCGGTCTGCTACTCACTTTGCCACGCAGCATTGCTATTAGTAAGGTATTACTATCCCCACTTGAGATCCACCATTGAAGTTCTGACTTCAGTGCTCCGTTATCCTCACATCATACACGCTTTGGTTGTAGCAAGTCCTGTGGGTGGTGGTGGTCATCCCATATCTGCCCTCCCCAGCCCCTTTACCTACCCTGCAGACAAATCTGCCTCTATACCCTGACAAATATGTGGTCTGGGGAGGATTTTTCCTCAATTCTTTGGTTTCCTGCTGGGCTTTATTACAGGCATAGTGACTGGTGTGATGGTGGGAGGAGACAATTTGGAGCCTCTGATGCTCAGCAATGAGCCAGGTGGCAGTGACCAGGGTAACGAGAGGCACAAGTGTCAGGGCCAGCAGGACCGCAGGGTTTCTGTGGGAAAGAAGACAGACAGATATGGCAATCTCTAGAAAGTTAAAGAGCCAGCATCCACGGATTTCTGAAAGTAAAAATGACAATTGAAGCAAACTAGTAATCAATAATAGGTCAACTTTAAAATCAAAGTACCAAGTTGCACCCAGTTGCCTATATTCCTTTACACATTTTGTCAGTTATAAATTCTCCCTGCAATGTTAACTCTTGGTAAGAATTTTAATTGCTATTGTTTTTCTTAAGGTAAGAATTTTGATTGCTATTGTTTTTCTTAAGAAACACATGGCTGGCTAGATCATGGGCTATTCCTCAGCCATCTGACCAGATATATAGAGTGGGAAAGAGGAAGTTTCAGATGCTCGCTGTCTCATGCCATCTCCAACGTGCTGAGTAAACTAGGGAAGCAGCCCTACAGGGGGAGACTCAGTTCCCCAGATACTCAGGATAATCATCATGTATGTTAGTCCTTCGGGCAATATATTGTAGGGTCAGGTTGTTTGCTTTCAATCCCAGCTCTACCAACTACTCACTGTGACCTTGGGCAAGTCAATTAAACTCCCAGCCTCTCTTGGTCAATACAATATGGTTTTCTGTGGGGATAAAATGAGATAATCATGCCAGTAAAGCACTTAGCACATAATGAGTGATCAATAGGTGTTAGCTATTATTATGATCATTGCCTTGCAGGGGTTTGGGATATGAAAATGTGTTAATCATGCCATTGTGGTGATTTGGGTGTTTATTAGATCTATTAAGAGGGAAGAGTCTCAAGAAGCAGGGGAGAGTAGCTTATGAAAACATCCATCAAATCAAAGCTAATATTGCTTCTTCCAATAAAGACAGTATCCAGTCCTTCTAAAAGGTCCCTTGTGGGCTGTTGCTTATCCCCAAGCTGTTGGTTTGGTTAAAAGAATGTCTTGAGTCTTAAACAAGAAAAATGCTTCTGGCTGGAAACATCGGGGCCTTTGTCTGAGGCATCTGAAGATTTGTTCCCTTCGTCACTCACCTCTGTTGCAGGTCAAGTATTGGAAACATTGCTGGCTACTTGTGAGTTCTGAGCTTGTGGATCAGAGAGAGAAATCCAGCTGCCTCTCAGCATCATCCCTCCACCCCTAACAGGAGCCCTTGTCTTCACCTCATATTTTGACCCCTTGGAGTCCTGGTATAGGAAAAAGGAGCTTTGATTTCTGTACCTGAACTGCCAGCCAAGAGTCAGCTTCTTTTGCCTCTTTGGTAGCCGATATGATTCTGGTAACAAGGAAGGCTAACTCATTTTGTAGCTACCCACACTTTTACTGCCCCAGTGGGCAGCAGACTGTGGTGGAAAGTGCACTATATGGAAGAGTTCAAAGACCAGTGCTCCAGGCTGCACACCCTTAGGATAATTTTATTAACTTTCTGAACCTCAGCATTCTCATCTGTAA
The DNA here is from genome assembly GCF_964341445.2 of Mesoplodon mirus. NCBI lineage: Eukaryota > Metazoa > Chordata > Mammalia > Artiodactyla > Ziphiidae > Mesoplodon > Mesoplodon mirus. The sequence goes on along the minus strand of NC_138983.1, from coordinate 43,360,888 downwards.
TATTAGAATGAGAAAATCTGTTTCAATAGGGTAGTGAGGACTTATGTTAGATAATAGAGATGAGAGTACCTGCCCTAAGAACCTACTCAGATGCCTGTGGAATCCAGCGAAAATAGTAGTGATAATTGATATGAAGATATTTTTTGCTCATAGTGAAAGGAAACATCTTCATCTTAACTCCTTCCTGGGGAACAGGGTGAGGGATACAATTTTTCCCTCCCACTCAAGATCCATCCTGCTTCCTAATAGGGCTTTGTGAGTCCATGGTCATTTTCACCTTCACCTCCCAGAGATGCCACAAGGAGGAGCACTTATCCTTCTGGATGTGCCCTTGGCTTCATGGCTACACTACCACCATTTCCTGGTGTAAAATATTTTCTTCCCTAAAAGCCGATAGACACAGGAAGACTAAAGAGAGACCTAACCTGGGCAAGAAAAACACCATGGGCTTGCCTTGTGCAGCCACTATTTTAGTTAAGTCACCTACACTCTTCCAGATCTCATTTTTCCTTATTTGTAAAATTCATTGAAAACTTACAAAGTGCTAATCTAGGTAATGACGACTCAGAAGTGAAAAGATTTAGTCCTTGCCTTCAAAGAATCCACAGTATCAATAGTTAAACAGACTTGCAAACCAACAGTTACAAAGTAATACATGCTACTGTGGAATAAGCTTGGAGGCGGAAGCCCCTAGGGTTTGTGAAGAATCAGAAAAAAAAAAAACAACTTCACAGACAAGGCAAACCTTAACTTCAAATTTGAAGGAGAAGCAGCAGTTTGGTAGGTGAGAAAACAAGGATAGGTACTGCAGGCAGAGAGGATAAAATACACAAGCACGGACACGAGAGAAGGAAGGTTGGTTAACTCAGGACACATTTGGGGTAGAATCAGGATTCTTACCCTTTGGTCCATGAATATTTCTTTATGCGTGATATTGTACATATGTGCTTCTTTCCATTCTTCTGTGAAGGAAATCCATTTGTTGAGCTCATCAGATTCCCAAGTTGGTTGGTAATACGAGAATATATAATATACATGTATATATAAAGACATACATACTTATATAGAAAACTAAGGAGTTATATAATCCCTCAGTTTGTATAACCAACTCTGTCATTCTATGGTATTTATTTATAATAAAGAAATCGTGCATATAAAACTATACCTGTGTCTCAAGGGCATCTATAAGCAATTCCTTCCTAATAATGTAACAATTCTTAAGCTACTATTACATACTCATGTCTTATCTTGGCTGCTTTCCAACCTCCCTTGAAATCTGCATTTATTCCAGGATTCCTGCTTTCAACACTCTTGGGCAATTTCAAATCTACCTCTACATTTTACCCAGACTGTTTTTTTTCTTTCTTTCTTTTTTTTTTTTTTGTATATTAAAACTAAATTGACCAATGAGTTTTAAAAATATGGCTAAACAGCAGAGAGGAAGGTGACAACAATTCCACATGGTTTCCTCTTTTCTCAAAGCTTTACATTTTCTATCACCTCCTTTCTCTTAACCAATAACCCTGCTATTTCCTTCAGGGAGAAAAATGGAAATACAGAGAAGAGGACTTTCCCATGCCGCCGTCCACCTGCATCTGCACATGTTTACTCTGCTGGCTCTCCTGTTAGTATGTAAAGTCAACCCCTCCACTTAACACCGAATACCCTCCTTCTTATATAAAGATGTTTCTCTAGCATTGTCCATTCTTTTTCCTGTTTCATCATTTTTTCTCCCTTTACTGGATTTCTTCCACTACCATTCAAACAGTGAAATATGTCTGATCTTAAAAGAAAATCCCCACTTTAAGCTCACAACCCTCTTCTTTTTTTTTTTTAAACATTTTTATTGGAGTATAATTGCTTTACAATGTTATGTTAGTTTCTGCTGTATAACAAAGTGAATCAGCTATATGCATACATATATCCCCATATTCCCTCCCTCTTGTGTCTCCCTCCCACCCTCCCTATCCCACCCCTCTAGGTGGTCACAAAGCACTGAGCTGATCTCCCTGTGCTATGTAGCCGCTTCCCACCAGCTAGCTATTTTACATTTGGTAGTTCACATCCCTCTTCTATGACCACCCCATTTCTGTTTTCCTTTAGAGCCATATTCCTTAAAAGAGTTGTCTATATATATGAATTGTCTCCTTTGCCTCACCTCTGTTTCTCATCTGAACCTGCTCCAGACAGATCTCAGTCCCTAGCAGAAACGAGATACAGTCACACATTCTCAGCCTTCATATTTTTTCACTCAACAGCAACATTGTCATACTCAATCATTACCATTTATGGAAGCACTTTCTTCATTTTAAGTGGACAGTGCATTTTCCCATTTTCCTTCCTACCTCACTGTCCACTCTTTCTATTTTCTTTGCTGGATTATTTTTATCTTCTCCGTCTCTAAATGATGGAGTGCTCTACAGTTCATGCCTTGTTCCTCCTCTCTTTTCTCTAACCACATTATACTCACGCCCTGGATAGTTTCCATAAATGATTTGGAACAATTTCCATTCAGTAATATTTCCAAATTTATATGAGTAGCTTAGACTTTGCCTTGAATTTCAGAATCGTGTCCAACTGGTTCTTGACATCTTTGCTTGGAAGACTAACAGTTACTTTTAATTCTCCACCTACACCACCACCCACAAAGCTGCTCCATGTCCAGTTTTTTCCATCTTTGTAAATGGTATCACTATTCCCCACGTTGCACAGACCAAATAAGTTAGAGTCGGCCACAGCTTCTCCTTTTTCATTCGTGGAAATATACATCCAATCTGTCAGCACATCCTGCCAGCTTCCCCTCTGAAATATACCCAGAATCCAACCTCTTTTCTCCATCTCTACTACCACCACCCTGACGTAAGGCATGGCTTCTCTCACCAGGTCCCCTGCCATAGACTTCTAACCATTCTGTTTCCATTCGTTCCTCCCTAATCCACAACAACCAGTGTAAAACGTTTAAAATGTAAATTATATGATGTCATTCCCTGCTAGTAACACTCAGAAGTCTTCCCATCTAAAGTCCTTATAATGAGCTACAAAGAGAAATCTAGCCCTTACATTCTTCTCTGCACTCATTTTCTACCACATCCCCACTCTCCCTCCTATTCCCTGAATACCCCAAATGTGTTCCTGTCTCAGTTTCTTTATGTTACAGCCTTCTGTATGAACAATGTTTTCACCAATAATTATGACACTGTCCTTCACTTCATTTAGTCTTTGTCCAAATGTAACTCTGAGCGTCTTCTGTGACCTATTAAAATAGTACCCCAATTTTCTCTTGTTTTCTTCCTAGAATTATCCATACCTGATATGAAAATAAATGTATTTGTATGTTTGTAATCTGTCCCCTCCACACACATAGCTCTTTAGAGCTGGGACTTCTCTCTGACTCACCACCGTATACTTACTCTCAGAACACTGACCAGTACCTGGTTGTCATGTAGTACGTATATATGCAATAGTTGTGAGAGAGCAGAGGTAAATGAGTCTTTGTGACAACCTGCACACAGGTCTAGTCCAAAAAGGAACTCTAACTAAAGCTACTGACAAGGACCAGCTAATCTGTATCCAGAGTATGTGAAATTTTCATAGGTAAGTAAACTTTACCTAGATGAAATAATGTGTTGGGCAGAAATCAGCCTTTAAACCTGGAGAAAGCAATAATTTTCAATAAAAGCAGACACCTTGGTATGAGTGTCTAGTAATACTATTAATAATGGTAACACTAATATATCCTGAGTATTTATTGTATGTTTCATGCTATTTTAAGTGCTTTATAGGTATGACCTTAGGTAATCCTCACAACATTACCATGAGCAAGGTACTCTTAAGTTCTCCATTTGACAGGTGAAGAATAAAAGAGCAAGAGATATCACAGAACTAGTAAGTGACAAAAACAGGTTTTGAGCTAGGGGGTCTCTCAATTACTCTGTGATTCTTTTTCTTCTATACAATGCTGACAAAACCAAAAATCTCAGGATAAGACTGCTTATTCTGAGTTGTTTTATCAATCATTATGAATCTGTCATCACTTGCCTAATTATGTTTTTTAAATGAATAAAAATTTTCTATTTACAGAGGCTTCAAATATTTATATATGCAAGTTCATTCATATAAAAGATGATAGATAATAGATAGATAGATAGAAGGAGAGAGAGAAGTATTTTGCTTTGTGAAAGACCTTGTAAAGAGAATGAAAAGATAAGTTACAGACTGGGAGAAAATATTTGCAAACCACATATAACAAAGGACATATCTAGAATATATGTAAAGATTTCTCAAAACTCAACAGTGAAAAACAAATCATCCAAGTAGAAAATGGGCAAAGGGCATGAACAGAGACATTCCATGAAAGAAGATATGTAGATAGTAAGTTAACCCATGAAAAGATGTACAACATCATGAGCCATAAGTGAAATGCAAATTAAAACCACAATAAGATATCACTACATATCTATCATAATGGCTAAATTTTTTTTAAAGATAGCACCAAACACAAGATGAAGAAACACTGGATCACTCAAACATTACTATTGGGAACGTAAAATGATACAGCCACTCTTGAAAACAATTTACCAGTTGCTTATAAAATTAAACATGCAACTAATATAACCCAGCAATTGTGTTCTTGGGCATTTATCCTATAGAATGAAAACTTATTGTTCACATGAAAACCTATATGTAAGTATTCATAACAGCAAAGTGTAATAGCCCAACACTGGAAGCAACCCAATAATCTTCAATGGGCAAGTGGCTAAAAAACAGTGGTACCTCGATACTATGGACTATTACTCAGCAATTAGAAAAAAAAATTATTGATGAATCTCAAGGGGAATCTAAAGGGGAATAAGCTAAATGAAAAGAGCCAATTCAAAAAGGTTACATACTGTATGATTCCACATATATAACATTATTGAAAAGACAAAATTATAAACATGGCAAGAGTTAGGGGATGGAGCAGGTAGGTGTGGTTATAAAAAGGTAACACGAGAGATCCTTGTGGTGATAGAACTGTTCTGTGTCTTGACTGTAATAGTGGACACAGAATCGTGACATAATAAAATTGCATAGAACTAAAGATATGCACGCGCACACACATACACGAGTACATGTAAAACCGGAGACAGCTGAATAATATCCTGTGAATTATATTTATTGTTAATTTTCCACTGAGGAAACTGTGTAAAGTGTACACAAGTTCTCTTTGTATTACTTCTTACAACTTCAAATTGAATCCAGTAATATATAAAATGGGTAATAAATCATGAGTAATAAAAATGGGTAATAAATCATGAACAATAAATCATGAGTTTTATATCAGAAATGAAGTTTAGTTTAATGTCCAAAAATAAATCAATATATTTTACCACACAAATGGAATATCCTCTCAATATATGCTCAATATATGCAAAAATTATTTTACAAAAGTCAATATGCATTCACTATTTAAAAAAATTTCAGCAAACTAGAAATAGACAGGAAGCTTCCTCAAATTGGTAAAGAGCACCTACAAAAATCTACATCTATTATCATACACATGGATATAATGGTAATAAAAATATTTTTGAATTAATGAATTAAGTAGCAAATTCAAAGTCCATTTAGAAAGAGTTAAGTCAATATCCAAAAATCAATTATATTTGTATATACAGGCACTGAACAATTGGAAAATGAAAGCTCAAACCAATAGTCTTGTAAAATGTCTCACGATATAGATTTGCCTGATTTGTTGCCTCAATATTTAATTTAAGTTAATATTTTTGAGAACCATGTGAATATCCTATTTCCCTATTAACTTTCACCCAATGGTTTTAGTACCCATTGATGATTTCTCTGAATCAGTTATGACAGTTGGTGCTTGCAGAATTGTGTTTTACAAACTTCCACACTTATTAGCTGACATTCTGTAAAGAACAGTTTTCTATCCATTTTCTTTTTATTAAGAGTATCACTACTGATTTTTTTTTTTTAATTTTTTGGCTGCATCGGTTCTTAGTTGCAGCACATGGGATCTTCACTGAGGCATGTGGGATCTGTCATTGTAGCGCGCGGGCTTCTCTCTAGTTGTGGCATGTGGGTTTTCTCTCTCTAGTTGTGGTGCATGGGCTTAGTTGCCCCGAGGTATGTGGGATCTTAGTTCCCCAGCCAGGGATGGAACCCACGATCTCTGCATTGCAAGGTGGATTCTTTACCATTGGACCACCAGGGAAGTCCTGACTCATTTTTACTTGTAGTAGTGGTATCAATGGATTTTAATCCATTAGTATTATTCTTCACTTATACATTTTTTGTTTTATTTATAACAATTTCTAGTTAAGTATTACATTCATACACTAAAGTACACAAATCTTAAGTATACAGATCAATGAATTTTTACAAATTATTCACAGCCAAGTAAAGATCACCCAAATCGACATAAAGATTATTAATAGCCCCCCAGCAATCTTCTCATGATCCTACCCAATCTTCATCCAGCCAAAACTGTAACCTCTATCCTGAATTCTATCACAGTAAATGTGTTTGGCTCATTTTTTAACTTGATATAGATGAAATCGTAAAGATCTACTCTTGTGTCTGAATGTTTCTACTCAACATTATATCTGTGAGATTCATCCATGTTGCCACATGTAGCAGTAAATCATTATTTTTGACACCACAAATTATTTATTCATTTTGCTATTGTTGGATACCTAGGTTGCTTCTGATGTGAGATAATTTTGCCTCATGCTGCTATAAACATTCTTATTCATGCCTTTGGTGTGTGTTAAGTTCACCTAAAATTATATACCTAGGAGAACTGTGGGTCATGGATATGCATATGTTTAGCATTGGTAAATACTGACAACCAGTTTCACAGTGGTTGTACCAACTTTATACTTTGGTCAGCTGTATTTGAAACACTTGATATGTATCCTCAGTTTATGACACTATTTTTTTCTTACTCTCTACCATAACAAGATGTTTCAAGTTCATTTTGGACTCACTCTGCTAAAGGCTTAAATTCGGTTATATTACCAAGGATCCCAGGTTCTTTTTGGCGATAAATGCTGTTTAGAAATCATGATCTAGGAGGAAATGTGACATTGCTTCTGGCCCTTTCTGTGGCTTAATTACATCTATTTAATCATCTATGCTAATAAAAATTCAAATCCAACACCATAGTGCTCTTTCTTACCTTTCCCATTCCAGATTTACCCATTTGTTTTATATCAAAGCACATAGTTTCAAAAGTGTATGACTACCAACACAACTTAGTAAAGTTCAAGATATCTTTGTATTTCTTTTTTTTCTTAGTACATATTTTATTAAGGATGTACATTCACAATAATGTGATCCAGTTACTTGCATTAATTTTTTTCTATGTGGATGTGTTATCAAGTGATATACAGATAAGCTCACTTGTTTCTCTTTTGTGTTGAATTTGGAAAATATGTCAATGGAGACACATGTACTATTATTTGCCTCAGAACTATCAACATAATAATTTATATTAATAGATTTCTTAATACTAGGTCATTCTTTGATCCCCAGAATAAATTTCATTTCGCCATGATGATGTATTTTCTTAATATATTATTGGAAGGTTCCAGTCTTTTGCCCTTGTATATTGTGTTGTTTGCCTTCTTATTAAAGAATTGTAAGAATACTCATTCACAAAGATACTAAAAAAATCACTAAGATACATAAAATATATGGTGAAATTATATACAAATTGTATTATAACCATGAAATAAAATATTGTGTGCGTGTTTATACAAAAGGAAAATTTAAAGTATTTTCTGCCAATCTATGACTTGCTCTTTTATTTTAGTAATGGTACTTTTTGAAGAGTCTTGCCTGAAACTCTACCTCTCTATCCCACTATCTCTGCTCTTTTAGGTTATGTAACCCAAGAAATTTCCCTCTACGTACAGCCAGGGTAAGCTGGGTTCCTGACAAGCAGAAAGAAGCCTCAGTAATGCCTAATGATCTCAAGGCAATCTATCAACAGCTTTCCTTGTGTCAAGCTGTCAAATCAATAAAAATATTTAGTATTGCCATTTGGGAACTCAACTCAGAGTAGTGAGGTAGTTGGTTCCAGATCACACAGCAATTGCAACATTGACTTTTATTCTTCTCTGAGAAGCAGATGGTATATTTTCACCCATAATGTTCTTTCCCCATAAATATGATATTTTTTTCTAAGCTATTTCAATTTTCTTTATTAATTTAGATGTATGTCTCAACTTCCAACAAGATTGTGAATTCATTAATAGCACAATACATTTCACCACCCTTGTAAGTCCTGAAAAAAAATCCTGAGTGCCCTAAACTTGTTCTTTTTCTGGTGTTCTATCAGCAAAAGTCAGCAACTTTTACTCGTTTTTCCCCATCAGCAGTTTAGGAATCATTTCCTTCCCCTTATACATTTTATTCAATTAAACATCAAGCCCTGCCAATTGTTTATGTCTAAGATCTGTTATTCTCCATCCCCACTATTATTTATTTAGTCAAGATGCACCATTTTTTCCTTAAATAATTTATCATTTTCACTTTGTTTTCTGGATTTTAGTGGGTGAATCATTAAAGTCACATCCAAGACATCCTCTATATGGCAATCAGCAGTCCTTCCACAAATCTATTTCATTCATTTATTTATTTATTATATGCAGGCACTCTGCTATGCTTTCTGGTGGTTAAGATGAAAAAGGAAGAGGCCCTGGCTTTACTTTTACAAGTAGGGTAGACAAACTTAAAAAAAATCATAAAGAATTAAAAAAACCAAAACCATGACTCACTTTATTTAGGAGCACATAAATAAGAGTGAATTTTTGAGCCGAACCTTAAAGGAAGAGAAGAAATTTGTTTATTCTTTGTGTATTCCTTTGTTTTTTAGTTGGAACCAATTATATCCTCCACGACTGCCCCCATATGCACGTGCATGGGCCCTTCGGTTGTGGCTGGGCTCACTACTGTGGACTCATTGATAGGTAGGGCTGCCCACTCCCCAGCCCCTGCTCTGGTTGGCTGCCATGTCCTACCTAGGGCAGAGGCCGCTGGCCCACTTGTGGTTGTAGCTGTGTCCAGGTATGGCTGGCTGCTTGGTGGGTGGGGTCCAAGAGCTGGTGCCAGCCTGCTAGTGGGTGGGTAAGCCCCTGGCCCTAATACACTAGAGGGAGGACTCCAAAATGGTGCTTGCCAGCATTTTGTTCTGGGGGCTCATTTTCCTAGTGCAGGACCCCCAAGCTGGGCAGCCTGATGTGGGACACAGACCCCCTCACTCCTTGGGAAGAATCTCTGCAATTGTGATTATTCTCCTGTTTTGGGATTGCCTACCCAGGGATGTGGGTCTTAACTATACTGCATCTCTGCCCCTCCTATCCATTTTGTTGTGGTTCTTTCTTTATATCTTTAGTTGTGGAAAATCTCTTTTGCGTGTCTTCAGCCTGTTCCCAAAGACAGTTGCTGTGTAAATAGTTGTAATTTTGGTGTGTTCGTGGGAGGAGGTGAGGTCAGGGTCTTACTACTCCACCATTTTGGCCATAAACCCTATCTATTACTTGTATATTTAGTAGAAGATAGTGTTAGTGACAATTTGAGCCATATTGGAGCTAGAGCACTTTGATCATTTCATTTTTTCTTTTGTATGACTATAGAGATTATCTGAGACTTAAGCAAGAAAACTCACCATTTAAAAAAAATTCAGCTTCTTTTTCATGGTGGAGCAGCAAAGCATCATAAATCAGATTTATTTATTTGCCAGAGACTGACCTAACAGGTCCCTTGGGCAAATATTAATCAAATAGGCACCTAATATCCTAAATAAGCAGAACTCTGGTATGGGGAAAATGTGCACAGGGACTTAGGAACCTCCAGAAAGGAAGATATTAAGATCCCAACCTATTTCTATCCCAGAGGAAAGTTATCCCAGAGGAAAACTTTAGGGACAATGGCTGGGACTTCAAAATAAGTTAAAGAACTCTGACCTTCTAAATCCAACCTTGAGCACCTCTGGATGAAGGGAATGCTCAGGAGAGCATGATCTGGAACAGCAAAGATGTCTTTGCTGAAGTCAATCTGGAAACACTCAGTAGCGCAACACTAGTTATCAATTGTACCATTTGGCAGCAAGAGAAAGCACTCGAAAAGCTAGCATCTGCCTGCAGCCAGGTCTAATTCTTGAGTTCCCTTTTAGTCTAGAAGCGGGACTGGCCACTCTAGGCTGAAAAATTCCCCAGAGGGTTCTTAGACAATTACTGGGTATTGAGGCAGCCCTAAAAGAGATACTCTAAAATCCTTGTTGTATTAGTCTGTTGGATTGTCATAACAAAGTCTCACAGACTGGATGGCTTAAACAACGAAATATTTCCTCACAGTTCTAAAGACTGTAAGTCCAAGATTGGGATGCCAGCAGAGCTGGTTTCTTCTGAGGCCTCTCTCCTTGGCTTGTGGATGGCCATCTTTTCCCTGTGTCTTCATATGGTCTTCCCTCTGTGTGTGTCTGTGTCCTAATCTCCTCTTCTTATAAGGATGCCTGTCATATTGGATTCTGAACCACCCATAGGACCTCATTTTAACTTTATCACCTGTTTAAAGACTCTATCTCCAAATACAGTCATATTCTGAAATACTTGGTATTGGGTCTTCGACATGTAAATTTTGTGGGGACACAATTCAGTCTATAACGTTTGCCAAGTAGTACAAATGGAGACTTGAGTGAATTTGAATGCTAAAAAGATACAACTTTTAGTGTTTTTAAAAGTTATTGTTAAATCAATACCCATCACCCATCAATTTTTATCACATATAATGCTATGCCAACTTGTTTCAGAACTCTTTGTTAAAAAGATAAATATAGAAGACACCATTGGGGCTCCCTGTGAGTCCTTCTGCATTCCCATTCACATCTGTCCCTCCACAGAAGTCATCAAAATTTATCCTCAAAACATTTCTATGGATGTTTTTATTCTTATGTTGTAAACTTACCTGTACTCTAAGTTGGTGAAGTAGAAAATACCATTAGATCTGCTTAATATTCTTACATAAATATCAACTTCAGACTAAATTCCATACTCCCTAGCATGGCATAGTCCTTAAAGACTGGTCCTTACCTGCCTTTCCAGTCCCACTCACAGCCGCTCCCCTACTCAATGGTGAGCTGAGTAAGTCATTTGCACTCATATGTTTTCTTCCCTTGCACATGTTCTTCTCTTTGCCTAAGTTGACCTTACCTCTTGCCATCTGGTTTCGTGTCCCTCATTTATATTCTTGTATCATTGAATAATGCCTTTGCCCACAATCAATACACATTATATCAGATTAAAATTGTAAGTTTTCTTGCATGTTTTACCCAAAGGATTCAGAGTGCCTTGAATATAAGGAGTGAACCTTTCACAATTTAATGTTTAGGGCTTGGCACATGGAATATTATTAGCTCAACTAAGATTTGTTAAATGAATGATGAATTAAATGAATTATTTAGTTGTTGATGATTTTGATTGTAATACTCCTTGGTGACCCATGCTTGCACCATGAAATTGAGAAAAAATTTTAGTTTTTTTTTTTATTGGAGTATAATTGCTTTACAATGTTGTGTTAGTTTCTGCTGTACAGTGAAGTGAATCAGCTATGTGTATACATATATCCCTTCCCTCTTGGACCTCCCTTCCCCCACCATCCCACCCATCTAGGTCATCACAGAGCACCGAGCTGAGCTCCCTGTGCTATACAGCAGGTTCCCACTAGCTATTTTACACATGGTAGTGTATTATGTTAAACCTAATCTCTCAGTTCATCCCACCCTCCCCTTCCCCCCGTGTCCACACATCCATTCTCTACATCTGCGTCTCTATTCCTGCCCTGCAAATAGGTTCATCTGTACCATTATTCTAGATTCCACATATATGTGTTAATATATGATATTTGTTTTTCTCTGTATGACAGACTAATAAATCTGAAAATAATGTGTTTCCAAGTCCCCGTTCCAATAACAGAAGCAACACCTAGATAAGGAAAAAAGATAAACGTACTTTGCAAAAATTGTTTCTCCTACTGAGACTTTCATGATACTGCTGCCTTCCTTCTGTGGCTGTGGTGTGTGTGGATGACAGGCTCCAGGATCCATGAGTACAGCCTTCACTTGACACCTGACAGCTCTGTCCCTCCCTGATTCTGCTGGGAGCTGTTACAAGCCAGCAGGTGGCAGGGACTTGTCATTCCCCTCTTATAAAGATAGAGAACCCAATCCTGGAAACGAAATCCACTAAAACTCATAACTCAGGGAAAGGAGTGGGGTTTTAGGGAGACATATAATAGACCCTTCAAACAAATTGAAAAGCTAGTCCAGGTTCTAAAATTTTAAAGTCTTTTCATCACATCCACGTTCAATATCTGTCTCTTCACAAGAAAAAAAATTTTTTTTTCTATCAAATCCTAGGCTTCCCAGGAGAAGGCAAAAGTCAGCTTTTTCCCAGGTAACAAAGTCTCCCAGCTATAGCTCTCTCTGCCTGGGAGACAGCCCTGGACCCGCTCCTTGCTAAATAGAGCAGCCACTTTCAGCACTCAGCCTTGCTCCACCACCAGTGTTAATTGCTTCCTTGGGATGTGTTGAGAAGCTGGTACAGAAGATGGCTGGCAGTATCCTGAGGGGATTCCTGAGGGCTCCCTTCCTGCACTCATTATCCCTCGCTGACACTAGCAGCCTCCAGGTTTCCTTGGAGCACCCCACATCGGTCCTGCCAGGGGATGTCACCATGGGAAACCCTCCCTCCTGAATGATATAGCTGGAGGTTAATTCCCAGGCACAATGCCTGGGGAAGCCAGGTAATATACACAGGAGACTGCTAAATCCCAGGCAGGTCCCTGTCTGCTCCTCATCCTAATTAGTGGGAGCAGACAGAAACCATCTAGATTGGCAGATCTGAGAGAATACTGGCTGCCTACAGCATCATCCTTAGAGAACAAGTCAGAGGAGAGAGCTGAGACCTCATGGGGCAGCTTTGCCTGGAAGGAAGAAAGAGCTCAGGGAAATAGGACACTCAGGTGGTCTTCTTTTGTGGCCCTCAGAATGCCTGACCAAGGACTCAGGACTAATTGCATGATGAGTAATTATCACCTGCCTCGGCTCAGAAGCTATGGACAGAAATGTTTCTACAGAAGGTAATATAAGAAAATTCAACTTAATAAAGCAATAGCTAAATCTGGGGTAGCAACAAGCACTTGAAACACAAGTAACATGTGTTTTTTTTTGTTTGTTTGTTTGTTTCCAGTACGCGGGCCTCTCACTGTTGTGACCTCTCCCATTGCGGAGCACAGGCTCCGGATGCACAGGCTCAGCAGCCATGGCTCACGGGCCCAGCCACTCCAGGCATATGGGATTTTCCAGGACTGGGGCACGAACCCGTGTCCCCTGCATCGGCAGGCGGAATCTGAACCACTGCGCCACCAGGGAAGCCCAGTAACATGCGTTTTTAAATAAAAGCTCTCCCACTACACACACGCGCGCACGCACACACACACACACAATGAGCAACAAGAGAATTTTTTTTATTTGGAAAAGAGGAGGCCTGTGCAAAAGTGACAAATCTGAGAGACACTGACTGACCCTAAAGAGATCAGAAATCATCTAGAAGGACCATGTCTCTGAGATGTTTCTACTCCTGAAGGTATATTGTTCCAGAATTGTTTCAACTCTTTCATGTGATCCTGCTTGTTTCCTCAAATAGATGATGATGTTCCTAGCCAGATCAGTGTTTATTTCATCCACTTTTGTATAGCCTATGGTGTCTAGTAAAGTGACAGGCATAAAGAAAGTGCTAAATCAGTGTCTCCAGAAAGGAAGGAAAAAGGGGGAGAAGGCAGCACTGGCATGATGGAGGCAGGAAAGGAGATAAGGGTGAAAGTATATGAGGGATGTCTCAGGGTTTTCCAGAATTATAGAAAAATCCACTGTCTGGGCCAAAATATAGGTTAAAAACTTTTTTTTTTCATTGCAATGGCTGCAAAATGTCCAGCGGCCATAAAGTTAAAAAGCATTCAACAGTGTTTGTACACAGCTCTTATTCTCCAATCAAATTCATGATCAAACAATATTTGGATACATTCTTTACTGCTTTTTACATTCTTTTGCCTGAAGCTGCCCAGATTCAATAAATAAAACTCCTAAGCCCAGGAGCAAATAAGCAGAAATCCTGAACAAAGGAGTTCAAACAGGGCATATGAATATGTTTTTCAGCTTTTTTCAAGGTAGATGTGCCAATAGCTAAAGGAATGACAGCACTGAACTTGATCCACCTGCTAAAAACCAATGATCTACCCTTTACGTAAGTGTCCTTTTTTCTTATAAATAGGACAGATTGCAACATGGTCAGTGCTAGCAAATACCGTAACCATGAGAGAGGTTTACCCCCTGATAATTTCCCCAAAACTATAAGGAAAGAGGAAGCCAAGACAGGAACTCAGAAGTTCTCAATCCTAATGTTTTCTCTTTCATTAATTTTGAGGGAAACATGGGGAACCTCTATGTATCTAAATCTATAGCATCCTAATCTGTCTCCCTCTGCCTCCATCTCTCTCTTTCTTTCTCTCTCTGGAATGTGAATGTATACATGTCTGTCTATGTGCACACACACAAGCACACACACATGTATGTACTTTCCCCTGAGTGATGAAAGAAAGGAAAGGAGCACATTGGGTAATTCCTGGAAAGTCTACAAAGTTAATTTTATTTTCAAGCACTCAAAGATTTACTAGGAAGAATAATGTGACAGAATTTTTTTTTTAAACTTTACTGTTTTTTTACCTAGAACTTGCTTCTTTTGTCTATCTCTTGACTTTTATCTCGCTCATTATAGCAATTTAAGAAGAATCTTCTCTGGTTCTGGTTCTAGTTAAGATGGGGTAAGCACCCTCCACCTTGTCTCTCCCACTGAGTAGAGCTATGAAACTTGGACAAAATGCATACAGCAGATGCTTTAGGACCCTGAGAAATAAATGATAGCAGACAGGCTGAGGAAGAAGACTGGAATTCAAAGGGCCACCAAACTGTGGTATTTACCATTTTTCCCCACCACTCTTCCTGCCACTTGGTGACAGGTGGAGGCCCAGGTGTGGAAACATACAGCAGAGCAGGGCTGGAATTAAGGTGAGATGAGTGATGCAGAGTTATAAAGTGCAGAGTCAGAGCTTGTCTTTATTTAAAATTGTAATATTTTGTCCATTATGAATTTGTGCATTCGTTTTGATTTTTTAAATTATACATTAAATTTTTCTTTAACTTTATTATTGATTTTTGGTGCCCCCTTAAATTTTGCACTTGTGGCATGTACCTCACTTGTTTCACTCTAGTCCCGGGCCTGTAGTAATGTGGGGTAACTAAAACCCCAGCTTTCTGGCTGGAGAACCAGAAAAGTGAGCCCCAGGAAACTGGAATCTGCCAAGGAGATGAATAGAGAGGAGCTCAGGAAAGTGACCCTATGAAAATTGTATATAAACTCCTGGGCTAAACCCCAAGTTGTGCAGGCATAACTCTGATGCTAACCAGCAAACCAAAATCTTTAGTACTGAACCAAGGTACACCACTGTCCAGGACACAGACTGGCCACTAGGTGTAGTACACAGGACAGAAAGAAGCAAAGGCTTTGAAACCTTAACTGACATTAGAACCACAGATGGACCATCCCACAGAAGGCAGGATTGACTTGCAGCCTGAACCTACCTGAAACAAAATATCAACACTATTCATTAGGCAGTATATGAAGAATATGGACAATCTTAACTTACATTGTAAAAGAAAATCAACAGATATCAAGGCCAAAATGACAGAGATGTTGGAGTTATCTGACACTCTTCCAAGCTCTTTCAAGCAGCTATTGTAAAACAATCCAACAAACTATCATGAATACTCTTGAAACAAATGACAATACAGAAAGTCTCAGCAAAGAATTAAAAGATGTAATGATGAACCAAATAGACATCTTTAAGCTAAAAAATACAATATCAGAAATAAAGAATTCACTATACCTTAACTTTACACAATGTTATTTGTCAATTATATTTCAATAAAGCTTGAAAAAATAAGAAATAAAAAATTCACTAGTTGGACTCAACAGTGAAATGGAAATGAATTGAGGAGAATAGAGAGAAGAGCGAGAAAACTTGAAGATAGATAAATAAAAATAACCCAGTTTGAACAAAAAATATTGGGGAAAAAAAGAAAAAACAAGCAGGACAATAAAAAAGTCTAATATTTGTGTCATCAGAGTCCCAGAGAGTGATGAGAAAAGTTTGGTGCTGAAAAAAAATTTGATGAAATAATAGCTAAAAACTTGCAAGTTTTTGCTACACAGTTTGATAAATTTTAATAGATTTTAATGAATCATATAAATTGATAAATTTATATGATTTAAAAATCATAAAATCATATATTTAATGTATTTTTAAAATCATATAAAATCACAAATTTTAATAGATTTTAATGAATCATATAACCACTGCTGCAAACTGGATTTCAAACCTAGGTCTTCTTTACTCAAAAGCTTATTCGGATCCATTCCTGCGCTTCATGAGGTCTGCATTTGGACTTTCCAAACAGATATGCTCTTTTTAAAAATATCCAGGGAAGGGTATTAGTATTTGGCTCTCACAATTTCCTCCATTCTCAGAAGTTCCTGACACTGATCTATCAATACTGCATTAACAACTATACTCAGACAATTTCCCTCAAAGCCAGTTTTTTTGATAGATGAAAATATCCAGTGGCCTAAAAGAAATTGAGGCCACCCCTCTGAAAATCAGCATGGCATGCCTTCAGTGTGTGGAGTCTCTTTACTTGCTGGGCCTTTAGCTGACAAAAGAAAAAGGGAGAGGGAGGTTAATGTAAATATTATATGCTTCCCACCACTACCTCTGAGAAATCCATCACACAAACAAACATGAAAGTCACCAGACAGTGGTGTCCAGTGAGAAAAGTGGAGTTTCACTCACAATGGTAAAGAAAAAACAAGTTAAAACCAAATGAAATCAAGAGGTTGGGGCCATGAGACCAAGCCTGAGAATTTAAATGAGTTTTGTCAAAAGCTTTAATTACACAGAGGTTTGCCAAGGACAAATAGCCAATTTAGTTTTCAACCAGGTGCACTGTTAGAGAATGCTTGACAAAGCCACTGGTTAGGAAAAACAAATCTGAATGACCAACTAAATGAGAAAAACATTCTTATTTATGTCATTGCTTCTCATAGAGCAAGTATCCTATACCATGTGGTATAGTATAAAGTGCACCCATTTTGAAATCAGAACTCTTCATAAATCTCACATCTCCCATTGTATGTGGGCAGGTCATTATACCTCTTTCTTGACCTCGCTTTCATAAACTGTGGAGAATGAAGATATAATAGGGCCTCACATGACTGTTGAAAGAATTACTGCATGTAAAGTATCTTGCACATACCAGGCCGCATCTCTGAGAGCTTGAGTATTTGGAAGGAAGCACTTTCCTTGCATTTGGAGTGGCAGTAACATTCATTTGAAAGGCCTTCCAACTTCAGCATGTTCTGTAAGGCTTGAAGAACCAGGCCAGGATAAAACCAGATCTCTTTGAGTTAACTATATCACTGGATAATTTCCTGCATTCCAACAGTCTCAAGCTTTATATATTAGATGGAGAAATAAAATACATAATACTTCAACTTCCTGGCTTTGAAACACCTCGGTGAAGCAAGTAGGTCACCTAGAATATCAGTATGAATTTTAGAAAAAAGCAAAAGTGTAATAAATGTCATCTGAGAATGCCTCAAACACAGTTTGAAAGCTAAAAACCCTATTGATAGTTCAGCTCAAATAGGATTCACTGAGCACCTACTGGATATGACATGTTCTCTGCCCTCTAGCTGCTAAAGCATATCTGGGTGGACACAAATTTCACTGGACATCCTCGTGTGATAAATCTGGTAATGGAAAGATATACAAGGAACAGAATGAACATGAAGGAGGCTGCTAACTTTGTTCAGGAAGACAGGTATGCTTCACAGAGAATGTGGTACCTGAACACAAAGATAGATAGGGCTTTTTAAAATTGAAGTATAGTGAATTTACAATGTTGTGCTAGTTTCAAGTGTACAGCAAAGTGATTCAGTTATACATACATACATATATACATATATATATGTATGTATATATATATATATATATATATATATATATATATATTCTTTTTCAGATTGTTTCCATTATAGATTATTGCAAGATACTGAGTATAGCTGAGTATATTTCTCTGTGCTATACAGTATGACCTTTCGTATACCTATTTTATATATAGTAGTATGTATATATTAACCCCAAACTCCTAATTTATCGCCCCGCCCCGCCCCCATCACTAGACCCTTTGGTAACCATAAGTTTGTTTTCTATGTCTGTGAGTCTATTTCTGTTTTGCAAATAAGTTCATTTCTATCATTTTTTTTAGATTCCACATATAAGTGATATCATATGATATTTGTCTTTGTCTGACTTACTTCACTTAGTATGATAATCTCTAGGTCCATCCACGTTACTGCAAAAGGCATTATTTCACTCTTTTTTATGGCTGGGTAATATTCCACTGTATATATGTACCACATCTTCTTTATTCATTCATCTGTTGATGAACATTTAGGTTGCTTCCATGTCCTGGCTATTGTAAACAGTACTGCTATGAACATTGGGGTACAGGTATCTCTTCAAATTAGAGTTTTCTCCAGGTATATTCCCAGGAGTGGGATTGCAGGATCATATGGCAACTTTATTTTTAGTTTTTTAAGGAACCTCCATACTGTTCTCCGTAGCGGCTGTATCAATTTACATTCCCACCAACAGTGCAAGAGGGTTCCCTTTTCTCCACACCCTCTCCAGGATTTATTGTTTGTAGACTTTTTAATAATGGCCCTTCTGACTGGTGTGATGTGATACCTCATTGTAGTTTTGATTTGCATTTCTCTAATAATTAGCAATATTGAGCATCTTTTCATGTGCCTGTTGGCTATCTTTATGTCTCCTTTGGCGAAATGTCTATTTAGGTCTTCTGCCCACTTTTTGATTGGGTTGCTTGTTTTTTTTATATTAAGTTATATGAGTTGTTTAATTAATCCCTGGTCAGTAGCATTGTTTGCAAATATTTTCTCCCAGTCTGTAGGATTTTTAGGTTGGACCTGGGAACAGACTTTCCAGGCAGGAGGAAGAGCTTGTACAAAGGCACAGAACCAAGTGATTTCAGGGAGTTATCAGGTTTATCATGATCTTGGAACAAAACAGTTGGAATGAGAAACTGTTTCCCTGAATCAGGATTGTCTGATTCTAAGTTTCACCCAAGTGATATAATGCAGGGAATAATATGTAGCAAAAGACTTAGGCTGGCCATTTGATCTTGGACAAATGACTCTGAGCACTGGTTTCTTCATCTATGAAATGGGTTAAAGATCACTGCTACTTCATATGACTGTGATGATTTGCTAATATGAAAGCATTCTTTAAACTGTAAATCTCTATAGATGTTTATTACTATGGATATTACTTTAGGTGTGATCATTTATAAATCACCCATATTATAATAATTTTAAATAGCTATATTTATAAAGCAACAAATACACAGTGCTCCAAATAATATTAATATATAGGATATGATTACCACTACGAAAGGTCGTACTGTATAGCACAGGGAAATATACTAAAATGTTCTAGGAATTGAGATAGGTATGAAAAGACATTTTTGAATCACTTTCAAAATGATTAGTGACTAGGATGAGAAATATCTTAGTATACAGAATATATGTAGAATTTCTATATAGAAATTCTCTATAGAATTTCTATAACTTGAATGCAATTTTATAAAAATTAAATTTGCATATTTTCCTCTTAAACTATGAACTGCTTGAGGGTAGGGAATATGTCTTCTGCATAGCCCCCTATCCTAGTTCAGTGCTTGGAACCCTTTAACTACTCTCTGCCTTCACCATCTGCATGACGTTTACCATGACTCTTCTCATTAACAGGAGATGGAAACAATAGGAGGTCAGGGAATACCTTGGAGCATCCTCTCAAATGGAAAATATTACTTGGCAAATCTCTGCCTCAGCCAGATGTTTTTACCTGCAGTGCAAGGTCCTATGAATTTCCAGGTGAGTGGCCATATATTTTTGCAGCCAAAACAAAGAAGGAAATGTGAATATTTACATGATTCAATGTGCAAAAGAGGAAGGCAAACTGAAGGTATAAGGAAGGCAAGCTGAAGGCATTAGGAAAAGCACAATCATCTCTGATATTAAAACCAGAGAATCATTTCTCTGGGGCCTCAGAGGACACTGTGTAATTAACAATGCTCACAAGAGCATCCTTGCTGTAAATACAGCATGCTACAAAAAGGCCATAACCATGAAATCTAGGGACATTCCAGTTGGTCATTTGCAATCTAGAAATAGGTTTTACAGTACCTAGAGGAACAAATGGACAGTATAGTCTTTAGATAGTCCTGCATAAACATTGTTTTCTCAGAGCCAATTTGATAAGCACAGAGCATCTGTGACTTTGAGAACGAGCTCACTGAACAGTACAGCTGCAGCACTGCCATTGCATGGCGGTTAAGAGTCCAGGTTCTAGACTCATACTTACCCAACTGCTTACTATTAATTCTGTGGCCTTGGGCAAATCACTTACCTTCCCTGAACCTCGATTTTCTCATCTATAGAGTGGGGATAGCAATAACATCCATATCATAGGGTTGTTGTGAGCACAAAATAAAATGCGGGAGAAGCACTTAGCTCAATGTGTGGGACATGGTAGGCATTTAATAAATATTAGTTATTAACACATGCTATGAAGGGAAAAATCATTAACTCTCCTAACTTGTCACTTCCTTCAGTTGAGTCTGGCTACATTTCACTCTGGCTTATAATTTCTATTCATTTCTAATAGAGGTTTCCTTGCAGTGCCTCTGCTAACGTGAGGAAAGGAATCCACTTGATTTTGCAGTTACCTCTTTTATGTGAAAACTTAAGCCTCACTTCTTTGAAAGAGGTATTATCTTTCAGGAATGTTCCTAAAATGGTTATGAATCATGCAGCTCAAAGGCCTCCACACAGGCCACATACCCTCAAGGGAAGAGGCTGCCTCCATCTCTGCCCAGAGTGTTCCCCTCAGAGTTCAGAGTCAAATGTTACTAGACTCACTCAAGAGTGTTCTGTTTCAGGGCTTCTGTGGAGCCATTCAGTAATTGTTTATTAAGCACCTACTATGTGCCATGTTTGCTCCAGAGTTTATTATAGTGAACAGATGGCATCCGTGCTCACACAGCCCCTGGATAGGCTCCTTGGCTCCTATTCCCCACATACTTCAAAGTTTTCTAAAATACAATCTATTTTAAAAGAGCTTTTTGATCTTACCTTAAAAATGGAAACCCTCCTTCCTCTTTGAAACCTCAAACGAATGGTAAGTGGTCCGGTGGTCCCTCCAACATCTCATATGCCTGGGTTGGTCTCACTTCACTGAAGACTCCTCATCAGGGCCCTTCTGTGTAGAAAACATGTTCCACCCACAGAACTGCCACACGGCTTGCCCAGGTGCCACGGGTGTCAATGCATCCCTGAAGTCATGTCGTTTTTGTCAGCAAGTCTGGACACAACTGGACACAAGCTGGACACACAGACCGGACACATGGTTGATGTATCTCCAAGAGCCTGGCCTGGCTCACTGCCAGCCAGCATTGGGCCTGAGCTTGAAGACTGGCCAGTGAATTACAGTGGGTGCACATGTGCTACTCGCCCCTCCCCCCAAGGCTGTGCCCTGATTCTCTGGATGCTCACGGTCTCCTTGGAGGCTCTAGCCTCACTATGATAATCTTTGTAAAAGTAAGCCTTTGTGATTCTATGCAGTCAATTAGGCAAACATTGAATTGTGTGGTTACTCACTGAGCTCAGCAAATGAACATCGACATCCTCTCTGTTAGTGCTTTGGCATGCTTCAGCTTCTGTTGAAGTGGTCTGCCTTTGAAAGGCAAAAGCAAAGGTTATTCAGAGGGGCTACAAAAGGGAGAAAGCAGAATATTCATTTTCCTTCTCTTTCTGTAAACACACTTTGATCAGGACCGCCCTACTTTCTGTCTCCAAAGAATAGCCAGATCCCTGAGTCTTATTAAGATCCAAAGATCTCTGGGTCTGACAGAGAAAGACAAATATCATATGATATCACTTATATGTGGAATCTAAAAAAAGGGTACAAATGAACTTACCTACAAAATCGAAATAGAGTTACAGATGTAAAAACACACTTACGGTTAACAGGGGATAAAGAGGGAGGGATAAATTGGGAGATTGGGATTGACACATACACACTACTAGATATAAAATAGATAACTAATAAGGACCTACTGTAGAGGACAGGGAACTCTACTCATACACTGTAATGACCTATATGGGAAAAGAATCTAAAAACGAGTGGATATATGTATATGTACAACTGATTCACTTTGTGTACACCTGAAACTAACACAACATTGTAAATCAAATATACTCTAATAAAAATTTTTTAAAAACACAAAGATCTCTGGGTCTTACTAAATTAAGAATTTCTGCTCCCATCTAACTTTCTGGATCTAGATTCTTACAACATTTTACATTAGACAGAACTTTGGGAGTGCAAAGAAGTCAAGCAAATTGTCCAAGTCCACAAAGCAAGAGAACAACTGAGTTGGGACTGGAACTTAACTCTGACTCCAAAGCCATATTTTCTGTTATATCAGGGTTTTTCAACCTTGGCACTATCAACACTTGAGGGCCAGATAGTTCTTTGTCGTTTGCGTGTCTTACATATTTTAGGATGTTTAGCAGCATCCTGGACCTATACCAACCAGCTGCTGGTAGCACTCTCCATTTGTGGCAGCCAAAATTTCTCTAGACATTGCCAAATGTCCCTGCATTAAAAGCCACTGCCTTGCAATAGACTAAGGGAAACCATTTATCCAACCTAAGTGGTCCTTCCTCCTGACAAATTATTGAAAGATCAAATTACATAAGGCACTATGTTAGGGACTACAGCACTGCAAAGAAGCATGAAGCATTTACGTTTTAGGAGCTTAATAAAAAGCCTGTAGAATCAAGGAAAAGAAGTTGGGATTGCTTGTGGGGACAATAATTTGCTTTATCAGGGGAGGGAGCTATTAAAGAATGGTTGTTTATTCACTGATCTGTCCAACATTATCAATACCCTATAATGAGTTGATGATAACATGGATAGTAATAATCACAGTTATAACAACAAACTTGGGATATTGATATTGCGAACAAGGAAAATGAAACAGAGAAATAAAGTAGCCTACCTCAGATCAGCCAGCTGTGAAGAGGAAATGCCAGGATGGGCATTCATTTCTGTCTGGTTCAGACCGGCATTCATGGGATCACCAAGGGTGGACAGTCACAGATGCTGCGAAAGACCCAAGTGCAAGCAGTTGGCAGAAGCTTCAGAAGTAAAGTGAAAATAGCAAATTAAGCATGAGTTGCAGTGCTGAGTAAAATGAGAACACTAATCATACACATTTGGAAAAGACATCCCAGATGTCTAGAGACATTAGCCTGTTTGTGTATCATAAATGAAGTCATTGCTTTGTTTAATAATAATTTAAGAATCAAATTGCAATATGTGTTTGCCTTAAAAAGAGAGCTGCTTCTAACTGGTAACATATTTAACTACGGCAAATTACGAACATTGGGACAATGGAAAGACACTCTTTTTTTTTTTTAAACATAACCCTAGGGGCTTCCCTGGTGGCGCAGTGGTTGGGAGTTCACCTGCCGATTCAGGGGACACGGGTTCGTGCCCCAGTCCGGGAAGATTTCGCATGCTGCGGAGCGGCTGGGCCCATGAGCCATGGCCGCTGGGCCTGTGCGTCTGGAGCCTGTGCTCCGCAGCGGGAGAGGCCACAACGGTGAGAGGCCCGCGTACCACAAAAAAACAAACAAACAAACAAAAAACCATAACCCTAATTGCCCACAGGAGAAGAAACTCAAATGATACAATATTTTATCCTAGCTTATTCATAGACTGAACCCACTCTGGAGATTTTTCTGCCCTTTGTGTCTATGAGACATTTCTGCAGGCTCTAGAGAACTCCTCTGAATGGTTCAGCACAGGTGTGAGGCCTGATTTCCTCTCCTGTGATTATAACAGCACATGAGGAAGACCTGCCAAGTCACTCCACTGGGAGCCCATCTGGCGTCATGCAGAGCTGTCACAGTGAGAGCGAACGATCAGGCTTACTCTGTTGCCATCTTCATATGGCTGCAAGTCTTCATTTCAGTGACTGCAGGATGACTTGATTCAGTCCACTCTGCAACAGTCTTTATTTTCTTTTTGGAAAATTCTTATAGTTCCAGTGAGGGGAAGATCTTTTTTATCATTTAAATAGATGTCATAAAAAGTGTTTAATGTACTGGGGAAAATGACATGAAAGTATATAAAATATTTGAGAAATATTTCTAATACTTATGACAGAAAAGGACCTAAGGTTTTTCAAATATAAAGAACTTTCATAAGTCAAGAAGACAAAGATGATTAACTCAATAGAAACTAGACAAAATATACAAGAAGGCATTTCACGTAAAGAAATGCAATTGGCCAATAAATATAAGGAAAACATGTTCACCATCACAAATTTTAAAAATTAAAATGAGATACATTTTCTACTTATTATCTTGCTATAATTATATATATTTACATACTTACATGCATATATACATGCATATACGTGCATATATATATATGCAACAAAACAGGGTCTTTGTTCTGTTTAAATGCCCTCTTCAATCTTGCTGTTCTAGAATTTTTTTTTCATTTCAAATTCCCACCTCCTTGGAATTGTCAGATAAATATATCCTCATATATTTCCATTACTAAATATAATTTTAAAGAGGGAAAAAGTTCAATAACCAAAGAAAAGTATAGTAAAAATATTTAAATAAATAGATTTTGCAATTAAATACTAACTTTGCAGTGCTTCAATTGTATCTATTTTGTAATTATTTCTGTTCTGTAAATCTCATCTCTCGAGAAGCATCTTTAAGCTACTTACCGAAGGTAAGGATGTTTTCCCTAAAAAGTAGCTGTTTAATTTAATTGCTCTTAATTAACCCGAGTGAGATAAAAGTGCTGTGCAGAAAAAGAACTGGACTAAGAATTCAGAAACTTTGGCTTCTAGGGCCAAGTTTCACACTAAATATGTTGGTGATCTTCAGCAAGTCACTGAGCTCCTCTGGATTGCATTTGCCTCACCTGTTAAATGAGTGTTAGACGAATTAAAGTTAAAATTCTACAATTCCACACATAATCGATTTCCCCTAAGTCAACAGTAACAGAAGGACAATGGAGTCACAGAAGTTGGTCAAATCTTAGACTTTATTTAAACTTGTTTAACTCCAATTCCCTCAGCAGTTACATGCTGAGAATAATAGTACCTAACTCAAAGGGTTGCCATGTGACTTAAAGACTGTCACATACAACATGCTCAATAAGTGTCAGCTAGTAGCATCAGTAATAGTGATAGTGCTATTAAAAAGATTTTAATATAAGTGGCAACCTTGACCTCTATCACTTTTTAACATTTTCCCTCCTCCCTAATTATGGGATCATATGAGGAAAGATGATTTCAGTGCAAAAGTAAGGAGGAATTACCATTTCCATGTATATTATTCCTGACAAATGTGTGGAAAAGTGCCAATACTGGCACTCCAGCAGCATCTTTGTATCAGATAACTTTCTTATGAAGAGGACTCCAAATACTTTTTTGCTTTCAGATATTCGGGTCCAGCAAGAAAATAATTAAGTATACATTTATGAAACACCTACTATATATTTACCACTGTTCTAGGAACTAAGACATGATGATGAAAACAGAGAGATGTGGTTTCTGACCTATGTTGCAAATATTGAGGAGATAGAGAACAAAAATAAATAATGGAATTATAATTGTTTTGCCATGAAGAGAAAAAAGGTCTGAAATATAGAGCCTCAAGGAGGACCCACTGAAATGATAAGTCCATTTGGTGATAATCCAATATGTTCAAAGTACTATGCATTTTAAACGTTTAGAACAGACGTCTATGGAATTTTGACAGGTGTTGCCTGAAAAAGAAAATTTTGTATTCAAGTAAGTTAGAGAAACTGTGGTTAAGCATTAAACAGATCCTTTTACTGCAGTACTTACCAGAGCTATTATTTACTGACGTACTATGTTAGTTTTCATAGGAAAACTATAGGGTGCACTGACTTCTAATCTTACTTAACTACAGAATCATGTTTTCATAAATCATCTTTAGTAGAACAAGTGACTTGTGCACATGTTTTGTGAATTGTAGCTTTAGAAAGATCACATAAAATTGAAGAAAATTAAGAAGTTATATTAAATGATGTTCTAAAATGTTTTTGAAAAATTTTATACTATAATATATACACTTGTGGCTAAGAATATTTCAATCTAGTATTTTTATCTAGTTAATCTTGAATATCACATACTTTATGCCCCTAGAGAATCTGAACACATTTATTTTCTCAGTCTTATTGGATAGTTTGCAAACTAGTTGACCTGGGTCAATGCAGCCTCAGAAACAGGTATAGACAATAGATAAACAAGTTTTTCTAATTTAAGTGAGGACAGGATAGAATATTTGGTAGTGGGAGAAAATGAGTAGCTAAAAAGGCCTGAATGGGGAGGTGGGGATAAATTAGGAGTTTTGGATTAACAGATACAAACTACTATATGTAAAGTAGATAAGCAACATGGTCCTACTGTATAACACAGGGAACGATATTTAATATCTTTTAATAAAGGAAAAGAATGTGAAAAATAATATATATGTATGTATAACTGAATCACATGTCCCTTTGATTTGATCAATTGTCCTTTTGAAAATTTACATTTCAGATTCAGTTTTCTGTATCTTTTTATAGGCGTTTTAATGGAAAGTCGGTAGGAGAAGTATCAAGCAAGGTGATTGTAAATTTAGAAGTTGCTGCCTCATTTAAGGAAGAAAATAACCCTGAAGTGACTTAAGCCCTGCACAGTCATGGAGACTGCTTTGTTTTGTAATCACCGAAGCAGCCAGGGACCTTTGCTGACATTTCTGACTTGGAAATTTAAACATATGCTTTCTAACAGACGGTGAGATAACACGTTTACTTGATTGCTAAAGCTCGGTCTCTGAGATACTCCTGACTCCTTGCTGGCTCACTGCACAGCAGACCTGGGCAGAATATGCTGCCTGAGGTTATCGCAACCAAATTAGTACTCTCAAAATGCTTGGAAATGCATGCTGATGAGGGAGAGAAACTGATTCCACTGGATGTATCCTGGGTCTCACCACCCTACATAAACATTTGGAACAGGTATGTTTTCTTTCTAGAGTTTTGTGTAACACATATCCCTATAAGAAGTCAGGATATTTTTAAGAATCTTGCTCTGTCTTAGTCTGTGTCATACGGTTACTAAGAATAAAATAATACAGTTTGAATTGCAAAACATGGCAGGTTGTGTCAGTCTCCCTGGAGGAAGTGGAGGCTGTTGGTTAAGTTTCTGGGCTGTGCACTTAAACATACCTGGATTTGACTTCAGTACAGCCACCGGTAAATGTGAACTTAAAGAAATTACCTGAACATTCAGGTCCTCGGTTTTTTCATCTGAAAAAGTAGATATAAAGTTTTCTATTCCTTAGGATGTTTTTAAGAAGATTACTTTTTCCTCTCAATTTTTCATTGCAGTGTAATTTGTCTTCTATGAAATAGCCATATTTAATGTGTACAGTTGATGAGTTTTTCAGATGCATATAATCTTCCATCAAGATACAGCACATTTTTATTACCTCAGAAAGTTCATTTAAAAAAAAAGAAGAAAGTTCCTTTGGGTGCCTTTTCAGTTAATTCCTGCCTTCCTCACCCCAGAGGCAAACACCATACTGATTTCTTTTATTATAAGTTAAGTTTTCCTTTAGGAGGGCTAAATTTGAAATAAAATAATGTATATAAAATGCTTAAAATATTTTTGGGTATCTAATAAGTATTCAAAAAGTTGAACCAATTATTATTATTAATATTTCTACACAAAGTTATGGTTGGGCTGACATCACAGAAGATGCTAGAAGAGAAAGGTCCAAATTGACAGGGGATGAATTGTATCTAAAAATTAAGAAAAGGGAAGGAGAAAATTTGGAATAAATATCTAAAAGCAGGGTATTCTTTAACATTCATTGAATGCTTTCTATATACTGTGCCAAGACTTTGTCATTTAATCTTCACAGTACTCTGAGATAGACAGTATTCCTCCTTACGCCCCCTTAATAAATGGGGAAATAGAGGCTCAGGGAAGTTAGGTAGTTTCCTAATATCACAAAGCACTACTAAGTAACAGGGCTGGAATTCGAGCCTCTGTCCAACTCTAGAGCTATACTTGTTCTCACCGCTGTGATCCCTATACTAAAGACAGGTAAATGGAAAGGAAAATAACATCAAGTCTTAAAATGGCCACATATTAACCTCCATGCTTTTCACATGTTATCTCATCTAATCCTCAGAGAGGTTATTTCCACCCCCTTCCCAACTTTACTTTTGAGGAAGCAGAGTTAAAATTTTAGTCTAACTTCAAATGGCAGTATCTTCCCACTGTTTATCAAAAGAAAGAAGACTTGGGCTAAAATAGGTCCCAAAACACTCAACAAAAGGGCCAACTGAAATCTCAGTATTTAGCTTGGAGGTTAAAGAATGTGACCCAAGACTAAAGTTGAAAAATATGGTATGATGTCAGCTATGGTATGATGCCAGATCTAGACAGATATACTGTTACTTATTGTATACACATTTTAAGCCATGCGTGGGTGTGCATAAAATATCTAGGTGTTGCTAACTGAGTCATATTTACTTTGGATAATATATCATCTATACCCTGAGTGTTTTGTAACTGTTTTTAAAATTCTGTTATTTCTTTAATATATAAAGGCATTGTCTGATATTGTGACCTAGAAATAAAGCAATCAATAACTTAACAACTTATATAACCTTAAGGACCCTCATCTTAAAACAGTAAATTTTAAGGCTAGGATACAAACTAGGATTGAAACAGAATATTAGGGATTTCCAGACCCTATGAGATGTCATTATATTTAAGCTTTAAGTTTCTTCCTTTTCATTCAACTAATATATGAACAAAACCAAATAGAGTGACACTTTTTATATTAAAAATCAAAAAATTTTGTAAAGCTATTACAGAAGTACATTGACCCAAATCAGCACTTTATATTACTATAAGCTTCCCCTAAAATGGCAAGTCAACCTTTTTAATCAGGCTGGCTAAACAAAATATTGCTGTCTATATCAAGGAATTATAAAATCAATAAATTGGGGGGACCAATTGAAATCAAACACCTTTAACTCTGGCACAAATTCATTTTAAATTTGATGAAAATAAATATATTGAGACAATTCAGTTCAGTTCATATAAGGATCTCTTGAGTAGGGCACTAGGAAGCAACATGAACCTGACCCATTTAAAAAACTTCTCCAGAAATTAAAAGTATGAATGCCCTCTATATGACAGGCAATGTTTTCCTAATTTTTAATATCACCTGAGAAAAAGAGATAGAAAGAGGGAGAGAATTTTAAAAAAAACACTGAAGATTAAGATAAAAAATGACATAGTAGTCATCTCTGGTTACCAGACATCAGGATATCAAGATGAGTACAATGGACAAAAATTCCTCTTTCACTCTGGGTGGAGAAAGCTGAAAAAGAATGTTCCCCCCACCCAAACAACCAGAAAAAAACAAGCAATATACAAAATTATAACTTTTCTCAAGCCCATCAGATAGCTGAGGTTCCGAGACCGTAAGACCTGGATTGAATTTCGAAGAGTGAGAAGCTCCTTCAAGGAGAGACAGGACACAGGAACTATGTCACTGTTTATAGAATACGGGAGGAAGAAGTGGCTGCCATAAAACGGGTAAAAAAACTTCAGCTAAATTTTAAATGAATTTTTCAAGGCCAAACGTGGGCTAGCATGAAAGTTTAAAATACCTCGGAGCCCAAAAGACTCAAGAAGAATTCACAAGTACACACTTAAAAGCTCTTTCTCATGGGCCTTGACTAGATGCTCAAAAGAAAGAAGGAAGTAGGGCAAGAGAGTGGAAACAGCCCTGCTAGGTGGTGCAGGCATGCAAGTCACGATCGCTGCCCCTGAAAGATAAGCACAAAATCTTTCCTGTCTTCCAGGACACGTCCCCTATAGAAGGCAAAAGCTTTAAATCATTGAGAGAGAAGTAGAAAAAATATTTTCATACATATGCACATACATATACACACAGCCCACCTGGGCTCAGGCAGAGATATACTACTCCGTAGAGAGGGATATAATCAAAATCATCTGCCCGTGGTGGAGGGATGGAAAACCCTCAGGTGCACAAGGCCTGGCAAGACTTGCTGCTTCTGGAACATGGCAGAAGAAAAAAAACATCTAACCTTGGGAAAGGGGCAGGGGATTCTCTAGGGTTTAGGATCCTGCACCAATACAAAGCAGATTTCTGCTACCCCTGCAGGAACAGCAGGAAACCCTTTGCACCTAAGACAAACCACAAATTAATGAGTCTTAGGAAGTTTACGATGTCATTAGGAAAGTAATTGTGAATCACACAACACGCAGTTCATTGTCAAAATGGTTCACATGTGAGGTAGTTTGACTTAGTGGTTGGGAGAAGATTCAGTCTCAAATCTCTGCTTTTTCTCTCAATAGCTGTGTGACCTTTCCATGTCTCAATAACAGTATTTGTAAAATGGGAATAGTTATCCCACACCATGGTATTGATAGAGGATTAAAGAGATTATGTATATAAAGTTCTTGGAATGCTTCCAGGTGTGCAATAAATATCAGCAAAAATGGTAAATATTATTGCTAATACAGATGTAAACAAAATGTTGATTTGTAAAAAAAAAGAAAAGTCACTGTATTAATCTTCTAAATCCTGAATCCCAGAGTCAGTTTTCTGCAAATTTCTTTAAAGTGCTTTAATTATAGACATTTTACCTGTTGAATTTTACTTCAATGCATTAGACTTGCATTTTGAGGTGCAGTGAACTAGCTAATGGTGAGGCAGGGCTCTGGACAAGAGAAACTAAAAAAAATAAAACACACAGTAAAATATAGCAAATGTCTGTTAGAAAGCTTCTGATGCAACTAGAACTAAAGGGACGGAAATTCTGGAATGAAAAAGCCCCATTCACGTGGACTCACCCTCTTTTACTTCCTTTACCCTGGGGGACATTTGTTGATTCTGAGCACAGACAGGAGGCTCACAATTCAGGCTTTGAAACTGTGGAGGGCGCAGAAAAACTGGCAAAGTATTTGGAGGAGACTTGAAGGGCTTCAAACTCACTTCCAGCTTTCTCCCTGAGACTTGTGCTGAATACCAGGCTACGTGGGGCAGGGGCTAAGACCCACGTGGAAAGTGTCTGAAAAGCTGAGCAGGGGATTTCGGTAGTCTCAAAAACAGAAATGAGATTTCTGTACTCACAAGAAGGAGGAGTAAAAAATATATCTGGTGCCCAGTTGAAGATCCTAGGGGAATAGGGAGAACCGGGATAAATCATTAACCCCTAATAGCGCTGCAACCTAGCCTTTCCTTAGAACTGCTCGTGATTGGATTAAGAACCCCCCCAACTGCCTAGAAAGAAAAAGGTGAAAGATAACACCATCTGGAGTCCCTGTTTTTTTAATAGGCAATCAGAATTCTTTAAAAATTAATAAGACCAACAAAGTACAGTCTGCATGACTAAAAACAATAGAATAATTAAATCAGAGAGCAGAACCAGACCCACAAGTCATTCAGCTGCTGGAGTGAGGTAATGGGAACTTCACTCTGATTAACACAACTAAGGAAGAGAAAAGGAACGACAAAAAGATTTTTAAAATTAGCTAAAATTTGATCTTATAAAAGGCAATCAAATGACAATTCTAGAATTGACCCATATAATATCTGAAATTAAATTGATTGGATTAAATCAAAATTTAAAAAATAGAACTAAGACACCTTCCTTGGCATTTGTATGCAGTGAAATTGTGGTACTGGATGTATAATGAATGATGATGAACTAACCTTTCCCCCTTTTAGTGTCCTTCCTCTCAGCCTTGTCTCAGGCTTTGATATTAATTCAAAAGTAAATACAACACTCTGTGCCATATACAAAAGGCCCAGGCTGGGTGACTGCAGGTGGAAAGAGAGTTCAAGAGAAAAGATTGATAAGGCGTAGTTTGTATCCTCAGAGGAGACCGCTATATAATGAAAAACCTCAGAATACACATTAGAAATTCAGGAGAGTGGTTTCTAGTCCAAGCTTCTTATTAACTAGCTGTGAGACCTTAAGAAAGACTTTTTTCTCTAGATTTCAATTTCATTTTGTGTAAAACAAGAGAGTGACCCAAATATCTATGTCTAAGATCCCTTCCAATTCTGAGATTTAAAGCAAACTAAGCCAATAAGACAACATTCAGAAATCTCCAATTTAATTGTAGGAGAATCTACTCATGGTTTTCCGAAAGATGTTATAAAATCAGGTTTCTTGAGGGACAACTTACATAAAACACATTTCATCCATTTTAAGTGTACAGTTTCATATGTCTTGACAAATATACATATAGTTATGTAACTGCTACTGCAATCAACATATAGAACATCTGCAACAGCCCCAGAAGTCCCCATGTCTCTTTGTAGTCAATCTCAGCCTCTAGTAACCACTGATCTGATTCATGTCAATATGGTTTTGCATTTTCTAAAATGCTGTATAAATAGAATAACTACAGTATGAGGTCTTTTGCATCTGGCTCTCTTCATTTAACATAATGATTTTCTAATCTATTCATGTTGATGCATTTATCAACAGTTCATTCATTTTGTATATTGCTGAGTAGTATTTCATCCTATAGATAAGCTATGCTTTGTCTACCAATTCATCAGTAGGTGGATAATTGGGTTCCCAATTCCCAATGGGGCTATCATGCATAAAGCTGCTATGAACATTAGCATACATTTTTTTTGCCTAGACATGTTTTATTCAGTTGGGGTAAATACCCTGATATGAGATATCTGGTTCATGTAACAGCTGTATGTTTAACTTTATGAAAAACCTAGCAAACTGTCTTCCAAAGTGGCTGTACCATTTTGCATCTCAAACAGCAATACATGAGAATTCCTGTTGCTCCATATCCTCTCCAACACATTCATGTGGTTTTAATTAGCATGTTCTTAATAACTAGTGATGTTACTATCTCTTCATGTACTTATATGTCATATGTATATCTTTGGTGAGATAATGGTTGTTAAAATCCCTAGCTCAATTTTCTCATTTTTAATTGAAATTTGTACTGAGATAATTATATAGTGATCTCTTGTAAAATTTGCTCAGTTTCTGATAACAGTAGCAGCTTGCAAAGTTATAGTTAATATCACAACCAGCATATTGACATTGATCTATCCACCAATCTTATTCAGATTTCCCCTGTTTGTGTGTATGTGAAATTCTGTACAGTTATATCACTGGTGTAGGTTCGTGTATCCATCACTCCTTTGCCCTTTTATAATCACTCCTGCCTCTCCCACCTCCACCTCTCCCATGTCTGACCCTAACCCTTGGCAACCACTAATTTGTCCTTCATTTCTAAAATAACTTTCTAAAAGTTATGTAATTGGGGAATTCCCTGGCAGTCCACTGGTTAGGACTCTGCACTTTAACTGCCAAGGGCCCGGGTTCAATCCCTGGTCAGGACACAAAGATCCCACAGCCAAAAATAAAATAAATAAAATAAAAGATATAAAAGTTATATAATTGGAATCATACCCTATGTAACCTTTGTGATTGACTTTTTCACTCAGCATGTTCCCTGAAAATTCATCCAAGTTGTTCTATGTTTCAGTTGTTGTTTCCTTTTTATTGCTGAATAGTATTCCATGGTATGGCTAAACCACAGATTGGTTAAACACTTACCTAAAGGACATCCGGGTTGATTCCAGATTTTTGCTATTGCATATAAGGCTGCTATGAACATCTGTGTATATTAGGGGCACTGGTAGTGGAACTCCACTGCATTACTTTCCCACCAAGAGACACCAGCTGACCTGGCCTGATGAAACCCCTTTCAGCTCCTCAGGCAAAAACAGCAGGGTTTCTATCATCTATGTACAGGACTACATCTTATAGAATGTTTTCTTTTGATTGTCTATTGTAGCAAAGACTTTTTGTCACAAACTTGCTTTTCTTCCTCTCCACTCTTGCCTCACACCCTTGGCAAAAATTATCTTGAAATAGATCATGGCCTAAAAATATAAGCTAAAACTCATAGTAAACATAGAAAAACAAATTTTTATGAAATTGGGCTATGCAAACATTTCTTTGGTTATAAAACATAGAAGAAAAAAATATAAATTGATCTTCAAGTAAATTGGAAACTTTTACTCTTCCAAAAACACTAAAAATAATGTGAAAAAGCAAGCCACATATTAGGAGAAAATATTTGCAATTCATAAAATTGATAAAGGACTTGTGTTCAGAGTATTTCAAGCACTCTTACAACTCCGAAGTCAGAATTCAAACAATTAAAAATTGGGACAAATAAGGGCCAGCAAGAGGAACAAGAAAAAGAAACAGTAACAGCAAGGACCCAGTCCAGGAGGTCTCTTTTACCCCATTGGTCCAAGACTATCCTCTCCTACTTAGAGAAAACTTCTCCATCTCAGAAGGGATAGGAGATCATTGGAGCTTGAATTTGCTCCACTAGCTCCACTGATGTGTCCAAGTGTTATATGGTCACTTTGGTGTCCATTTTCTCCCATATTCATCTATCTCCTGGGCTAGTGCTCTCTGCAACCCCCTAACCCAGAGGGAGGGGGGAAATATGGAGAGGGTTACTTCTGAAGTGCTTCCTTTTCTGTTCCATTAACCCAGTGGTCTCCAACCTTTCTGGCACCAGGGACCAGTTTCATGGAAGACAATTTTTCCACAGACTGGCAGGGGGGATGGTTTTGGGACGATTCAAGCACATGACATTTATTGTGCACTTTATTTCTATTATTATTACCTTGTAATATGTAATGAAGTAATTATACAACTTACCATAATGCTGACAGGAGGCAGAGCTCAGGTGGTAACATGAGCAATAGGGAGCGGCTGTAAATACAGATGAAGTTTTGCTCACTCGCCCACCACTCACCTCCTGCTGTGCAGCCCAGTTCCTAACAGGCCACAGACCGGTACCGGTCCATGGCCCAGGGGTCAGGGACCCCTGTATTAACCCCTTTCTTCTTTCTTCCAACATTTCCTTGCAACAGCATCCCCTTAAGCCACCAGAGGTGGGTGGCCTCTGAGGGCATGGAGGCTGGTTATGCAATGAGTCCCAGC
Source organism: Mesoplodon mirus (assembly GCF_964341445.2). Taxonomy (NCBI): domain Eukaryota; kingdom Metazoa; phylum Chordata; class Mammalia; order Artiodactyla; family Ziphiidae; genus Mesoplodon; species Mesoplodon mirus. Next base: position 43,325,467 of record NC_138983.1, on the reverse strand, counting down.
TCTAGGGGTCACCCTCTGTGGAGGCTTAGTCTCTCAGGCAAAATCAAGTGCTGGCATAGTCTTTTCAACAATAGATGCTTGGACAACTGGACATCCACATGCAAAAGAATGAAGCTGGATGCCTTCCTCATATCATACTCAAAAATTAACTAAAAATATATGATAGATCTAGACATAAGAACTAAAAGTATAAATACTCTTAGGAAAAAAAGAATAGGAATAACTCTTCAGGACCCTGAGTTAGGCAAGATCTTCTTAGATATGAGATCAACCACACAAGAGAGAAAAGAAACAATAAACAAATCAGATGTCATCAAAATAAAAAACTTTTATGCTTCAGAGGATGCCATCAAGAAAGTAAATGGAGAACCCATAGAATAGGAGAAAATGTTTACAAATCATATATCCAATAAGGGATTTTTATATAGAATTATATAAAGAACTCTTTTACAATTAAATAATAAAGAGAAAAGGGGCCCAATTTAAAATGGTGAAATGATCTGAATAGATATTTCTTCAAGGAAGATATACAAATGGCCAATAAACACATGAAAAGATACTTAATATCCTTAGAAATCAGTTAAATGCAAACCAAAACCACAATGAGTTACCACTTCACATCCACTAGGGGAGCTATAGTCAAAAAGAGAGACTAAGAATTGTTGATGAGGATGTTGAGAAATTGGAAGCCTCATACATTGCTGGTGGGAATGTAAAATGGTACAGCCATGTTGGAAAAGAATTTGGCAGTACCTCAAAAAGTTAAACATAAAGTTACTGTACAAGCCAAAAATTCCACTCCTAGGGTACATATCCAAGAGAATTGAAAACATATGTGCAGAAAAAAACTTGCACATGAATGCTAAGTGAAGAAGGCAGTCACAAAAGACCACATATTGTATGTTTCCATTTATAAAAAATGTGCAGAATAGACAAATCCACAGAGATAGAAAGTAGATTAGTGATTGCTAGGGAATGGGGAGGTGGGTAGCAATTGGGGGTGACTGCTAATGGTTATGGGGTTTCTCTCAGGGGTAATGACAGAGTTCTAAAGCTGATTGTAGTCATCGTCAGACAACTTTGTGGATATACTGAAAAACATTTAATGATACACTTCAAAAAAATATCTGCTGCAACTTTATACACTCACAGCCATTATTCTTGCTGACTGAGACCCTTACCAATTCTTACTTGGATTATTATAATAACATCCTAATTTGTCTTCCATCTCCAGTGCTGCTTTCAATCCATCTTCCATACGACAGGCAGAGCTTTCTAAAATCTAGACCTGGTGGTCACTCCTTTGTTTAAAACCGATGGTGACTCCAACTGCTTACAACATAAGACATCCTTACCATGGTTTGGACTCGTTTCAGACCCAGCTTGACAACTTCTATACTACTTACACAGTAAGTGACCTGCCAATTAACTCTCCCCTCACATTTCACTTCATTTTCATACACTTTCTGTCTCTGCCAGATGTTCTAACCTCTTTATCTGTCTTGAAGGATACACTTATCCTTCAAAGGGCTCCTTGCTACCTCACGTGAGAAGGTTTTTCCAACTCCAACTCCCCCAACTCTTTCGTTATTGTTTTCATGACTAGTGATTACATGTTCATGATCACATAGAACACAGCTGGCCATCATTCTATATCTTAGCTAGTTGCGTGACTTCACATATGTCACTGAACCTCCTTGAACTTCAATTTCATCTGTAAAATGAGTGGCTTGGGTAAAAACCTAAAGACATTTTCACTCAAAGTTTTTAAAGCAGCCTCGTTTTGGGGGACGACGTACAAAGAAGGTTGGAGTTTCTATTTTTACTAATGTCTTACAAAAGCACCTCTGGGCTGCAACAAGAAAATCAAACCCAAGGCCAGGGCCGTTAGTGTACTTTTTAGCTGACCTCAGTAGGCTGTTCCTGCTAAAATTCTGACTTAGCAGTTAATGACTCAGGGCATCATATGCATTGTATTTATTCCTAGCATCTCCATCATGTCCTAGAGAACAGAACAGACCCCTACATTCTTTAAAAATAGTCCATCTTCAATTTGTGTCTTCTTAACAGGCATGATACTAAAAAAATTTTTTTTGTAAGAAAATAGATTCTTTGGAGAAGCTGTCTCTCCTACATCTTTTTGTGGTGGTTGTTTTTAATTGAGCATAGATTGGAACAATAGAAATGAAAATGCTTCCCTAAGTGTTTATTTTGTTTCAAATAAAGCTCTTTAATAATTTCTATTTGTTTTAATGATTATTAAAAACCAAATAGATCTAAAAAATCAAATGCAATCTCAATAGAATAAGAAATTTGTCTATGCAATTTTCTCTTATGCAAACTGACAATGTGTAATATATAAAAGTGCAATAACATGATGAAAAATAGACTCTGGGATTAAAATAAAGGCTGGTTTATTATTAAATATTCAGTGACTTTTATGCTCTAGAGTTCAAGGAAATCCTTTTCCTTGTTATATTATTTTGTTTTTCAATTTTCACAGAATTCATTACCTCCTCTTGAGTCTCTCAAGTTTTCTGTGTGTGTGACATCCCAGAAATCACATGAAGGGAGGGAGAGAGAGAGAGAGAGAGAGACCTTCAAATGGACACAGGTGGAAATTCTGCTTAAATCACATTAACATTCCATTGCTATCAATTAGAATCTCCTAAGGCGAGCAAACTAATCCAAAGTGTAAGCATAGCTGAATTAAAACACAATACAGCAGCACACGTGCAGGTACACATACCCATACACAAACATACACCTCACAAACACAGAGCTCCCATCTAGGGAGCTTAATGAATGGAGGCATACATTAAGATATGCCAGATGAGCCTCCTCCATACTTGTAGTGCTTGACATTCTCTTAGAACAAGAGTGATGGAGTCTGATCTCTCTAAATCTAAATATATGGTTGCCACAGAACAGACCCTTGACACACAGGGTCAAGGTATGACTTTTGCCTTGTGATAATTTCAATTTTAATTCATATCAGAATAATAATAGTTAACATTCCCTTAGTTCAAGATTCCAGGGACTCTACTTCAAATAGATTCTCTCATTCAATCCGTTCAGCAACTCCATGATTAGGAATTTTATTCTTACTGTTTTATTAGAAAGTATTTAAGGTAAAAAACCCACCCCATCCTCTAACCCAAATCCCCAAGAATGAGGATAGCACAGTATTGACAAATGTCCTAAACTCTGATTTAAGGTCAAGGTAAATTAAAAAGCAGTTATAGAATGCCTCTTTTATAGGAGTCTAGCGTTCTTTAGAGGGAACAAAAGAAATGAAAGGGGGGAATGAGATGGCATGTAGCCTTAAAAAAATAAGAAAATAGTATAAGAAAGTACTTTAAAATGGCATGTTAAAATTATAATCCATAGCACAATAGTCCTTGATATTTCATATTTTATGTTCCATGAATACGATATATCAAAGAACCTGACTCCCTTTTTAATTAAAATAGAAGACTGAGCATTTCGGGGGAGGAAACTGTCATGTCTGTATTTATTCTGTTATTAGAATTCTAGTTTTTGCAAAGTTAAGTTATGAACAACCTCAGTAGTTTTGGGAAGTACCTTTTATGGTCATGGATTTAAAACAAACTAAGATAATTCAGTAGTCAAAATTGTAATGGCACTTCTGGTAGCATAGATGTGCTATAACACTAACTATAAATCACAAAGACGACTTATTTATTTTAGTAATACTGATATTATGGGCAAGCAGGTTTTGCAAGAGCCCCCAGGTTCTATCTTTCAAGTAGACAAAACAGTTCTTAGGAAACCCTGTTTTCTCTTAAATTTATTTTTATTTACTGCCATAACACTTTTTTTCGACTATTATAGAGCAAACTGATCTTTCTCAAGGGTATTGCAGAAGAGGGGGAGAGAAGAGACTCACATTTGAATTTAATCTGATCTCCTCCAATTGAAAGTGACATTGCTGTAATCTGACATCATGTGTTTCGTGTCTACAAAGCTTTCTCTTCTTTTCATATATTTACCACCCTTCCCCCAAATATGTTGGAAGACCTTCTGCAGGGGATCTGCTATGCTTGTGAGTTTAAATAGGAGATATGATCATATCTTATTGTGCCCTTTGGGTATTTCAAAACATCACTGATGAGAGTAGCAATTGGTACACACTTTCCAAAAGCAATTTTAAGATCACTTTAAAATTTTACTTAACTTTTGATTCAGCAATTTCACTCCTAGGAATTTATTCTAAGGAACTGATCATGGGTGTGCATAAAAATTTATCTTTGTAGCACTATATAAAGGCAAAGCTACTGAAATAACTTAAATGTCCATCATTAATGGTTTGGTTAAAAAACACATGATATATAGTAATACAACAGAATATTTATTCATCCTCAAAATTTATGCTGTATAGAATATTTAATGAACTTAAAAGTATTTACTACCAATTATTAAGAGATGAAATTTAGGACAAAAAACATCATATTCAAAACAATTCCATGTAGGCAGAGAAAAAGCCTAGTTACTGTGGGTAGTGGAATCATTCATGACGTTTATATTAGTTTTACTTATTTTCTATAATACATATGTTTAATTTCATTATGAGAGACAACATGTTATAAAGAGATTGCTATCTTTCACACAGCAAAAAATGTTTTGACTCCCATGGACACAAGCTTGTTAATGTTTTATCAGCTGGTTATCAGATGACCAATAAGGAAATTTAAGAATATATATAATTCTGTTCCTTAAATTATATGATTTATAGTCATATATACATATATATATATATATATATTTTTTTTTTTTTTTTCAGTACACGGGCCTCTCACTGTTGTGGCCTCTCCCGTTGCAGAGCACAGGCTCTGGACACGCAGGCTCAGCGGCCATGGCTCACGGGCCCAGCCGCTCCGTGGCATGTGGGATCTTCCCGGACCGGGGCACAAACCTGTGTCCCCTGCATCGGCAGGTGGACTCTCAACCACTGCACCACCAGGGAAGCCCTATAGTCATATTTTTAATTAAGTTATTTATTTATATAACTATTTTTATTTCTGCCCATATAGAAATAATTGGACACTGACAATTATAATTCCCCATGAGATTCAGAGAAAATAGAATGAAATATAAATTGCAGTGGTTAACCTGGGGATCACAGAGAAAGTAAGAAAACAACAATAGCAAACATCTGCACTTACCATGTGCCAGACGTTTTTCTACAAGTAGAGCACTCAGAACTGTACCTGGCACAGAGTAAGTGTCATGTAAACATCTGACATAGCTATTGTTGCTGTCATTGAATCTTTACAAGAAAGAACAGTCAAGTATGGTACTATTATCATCATCTCAATTTTAAAGATTAGAAAAAGCAGAGGATTATAAGAATACATGGTAGAGTTTACCAGACACCTTGAATAGTCTCAACAGAATAGAATTTTTCCCTTTGTTCTAACAATACTCAGGTAGGTGGTTCACGATTCTTAGGGCAAGTCAACATTACCTGGGACCCAGAATCCTTCTATCTTTTTACTCTTCTCTTCTCCATATGAGGCTTCCATTTTGGAGTTCAAGGTGACTGCTCCAGCTCCCCACTTCATGTCTACATTCCAGAGATGAAGGGAAAAACACATTCTTTTCTTTGAAAGACAACACTCAGAAGTTACCTACATAATTTCTGTTGATTTTATATGGGCCAAATTTTTATCACATGGCCATGCCCACCTACAAGGATGGCTGGAAAATGTATTTATCTGAGTGTCCAAATGCCCAACAAAAATATATATTCTCATGGAAGAAGGAGAGAAAGTTATTAGGCAGTGTCTTAGTCTATTTGCACTGCTATAACAAAAATATCATAAAATGGGTGGCTTGTAAACAATAAACATTTATTTCTCACAGTTTTGGAGATTAGGAAGTCCAAGATCATGGCGTCATCCAAAACGGCATCTGGTGAGAGCCCACTTCCTCACTGATGGTCCACTTCTAACTGCAACCTCACAAGGCAGAAAGGGCAAGGGCAGGAAGTGGGGAGGCTCTGACAAATGTTTTCTTTCTTCAGATGCTCTTCCTCAGCCACAGAAGTGGTGGCTTTAACCTGCACCTGCTACTCCTGTATTCTTTAAGGTTATTTTTAACTTTAATTAATCTCTTTTTGCTAGCTAATAATTCTTTGTATTAAATGTTACTTGTTTACTGTATGATGACTATCTCTCTACTGAACCTTAACTGATACATACACAAAATAAATATACAATCTTAAAAATTGGTGCCATCTAAACTATGGTCACATAAAATCATGGTGAAACAAAGTCTTTTAAGTCAGCCCGTCTTGAGTTTGAGTGCTGGCTCTGTCATTTGCCAGCTGTGTGACCTGGGAAGAGTCTCTAAATATCTCTGACCTCTAAAATTGGGTTGACTCTCTACACCATGTTAACTAAATGAAGAATAAAAACTATATGATCATCTCAATAGAGGCAGAAAAAGCTTCTGACTAAATTCAAAACCCATTTATGATAAAAACTCTCCAGAAAGCAGGAATAGAGGGAACCTACCTCAACATAATAAAGGTCATATATGACAAACCCACAGCAAACATCATTTTCAATGGCGAAAAACTGAAAGCATTTCCTCGAGAGCAGGAACAAGACAAGGATGTCCACTCTTACCACTATTATTCAACATAGTTTTGGAAGTCCTAGCCACAACAGTCAGAGAAGAAAAATAAATAAAAGGAATCCAAATTGGAAAACAAGAGGTAAAACTGTCACTGTTTGCAGATGACATGATACTATACCTAGAAAATCCTAAGGATGCTACTAGAAAACTCCTAGAGCTCATCAATGAATTTGGTAAAGTTGCAGGATACACAATTAATACACAGAAATCTCTTGCATTCCTATAAACTAACAATGAAAAATCAGAAAGAGAAATTAAGGAAACAATCCCATTTACCATCACAACAAAAAGAATAAAACACTTAGGAATAAACCTACCTAAGGTGGCAAAAGACCTGTACTCAGAAAACTATAAGACATTGATGAAAGAAATCAAAGATTAAAGAAACAGATGGAGAGATGTACCATGTTCTTGGATTAGAAAAATTAATATTGTGAAAATGACTATACTACCCAAAGCAATCTACAGATTCAATGCAATCCCTATCAAATTACCAATGGCATTTTTTCACAGAATTAGAACAAAAAATTTTACAATTTGTATGGAAACATGAAAGACCCTGAATAGCCAAAATAATCTTAAGAAAGAAAAACGAAGCTGGAGGAATCAGGCTCCCTAACTTCAGATACTACAAAGCTGCAGTAATCAAAACAGTATGGAACTGGCACAAAAACAGAAATATAGATCAGTTGAACAGGATAGAAAGCCCAGAGATAAACCCACCCAACTATGATCACCTAATCTATGACAAAGGAGGCAAGAATATACAATGGATAAAAGACAGTCTCTTCAATAAGTGGTTCTGGGAAAACTGGAGAGCTATTTGTAAAAGAATGAAATTAGAACACTTCCTAACACCATACACAAAAATAAACTCAAAATGGGTTAAAGACCTAAATATAAAACCAGACACTCTAAAACTCCTAGAGGAAAACATGGGCAGAACACTCTTTGACATAAACCACAGCAAGATCTTTTTTGATCAACCTCCTAGAGTAATGAAAGTAAAAACAAAAATAAACAAATGGGATCTAATTAAACTTAAAAGCATTTACACATCAAAGGAAACCATAAATAAAACAAAAAGACAACCCACAGAATGGGAGAAAATATTTGCAAATGAAGTGACAAACAAGGGATTAATCTCCAAAGTATACAAACCACTCATGCAGCTGAATAAAAAAAAAAATAAAAATTTAAAAAACCAATCAAAAAATGGATGGAAGATCTAAATAAACATTTCTCCAAAGCAGATACACAGATGGCCAAAAATCACATAAAAAGATGCTCAACATCTGTATTAGAGAGATGCAAATCAAAACTACAATGAGGTATCACCTCACGTCGGTCAGAATGGCCATCATCAAAAAATCTACAAACAATAAATGCCGGAGAGGGTGTGGAAAAAAGGGGACCCTTCTGCAGTGTTGGTGGGAATGTAAATTGGTACAGCCACTATGGAGAACAGTATGGAGGTTCCTTAAAAAACTAAAAATAGAACTACCATATGACCCAGTGATCCCACTGCAGGGCATATAATTGTAGAAAACCATAATTTGAAAAGACACATGTACCCCAGTGTTCATTGCAGCACTATTTACAATAACCAGGACAGGGAAACAACCTAAATGTCCATCAACAAATGAATGGATAGAGGAGATGTGGTACATGTATACAATGGAATATTACTCAGCCATAAAAAAGAACAAAATAAAGCCATTTGCAGCAACATGGATGGACCTAGAGATTGTCATACTGAATGAAGTAAGTCAGACCAAGAAAGACAAATATCTTATGATATCACTTATATGGGGAATCAAAAAAAAGAGTACAAATGAACTTATTTACAAAACAGAAGTAGAGTCACAGATGTAGAAAACAAATTTATAGTTACCAGGGGATAAGGGGGGGAGGGATAAATTGGGAGATTGGGATTGTCATATACACACTACCAAATATAAAATAGATAATTAATAAGAACCTGCTGTATAGCACAGGGAACTCTACTCAGTACTCTGTAATGGCCTATATAGGAAAACAAAACAAAACAAAAAAGAGTGGATATATGCATATGTATAACAGATTCACTTTGCTGCATACCTGAAACTAACACAACATTGTAAATCAACTATACTCCAATAAAAATTTTAAAAATAAAATTGGGTTGACTCTCATCTGTAAAATTGGGTTAACGATGATGATCTTATGGTGTTGCTATGAAGATTAAGTAGCATATGTACAGCAGTTGGTACAAAGTAAGTAGTAAATAAATAATATTTTAAATCACTATTTTTTCAGTACCTATGATTTAGCATTATTTCATTTACTTGTTTTATTCAAGTGATTGTGTTCCCCCATATCCTCTCTGTGGTTCATTGTGCACTATGTTCAAACAAAGCATTTCTGAATGTAGCTTAACCTTGGTCCTCTAATTTTGTTTCCTTTGCCAAAGGGATTGCTGAATACCATTTTTCTTAAAATTAACCGGGATTTAAGTCATTTATCAAATTCCTTCTGATGCTTCTTTTGGGAGATTCCATGATCCCACACTGTTTTGCACTTTCACAAAATTTTTATTTTCCATCTTTTTTGGATCCTTCTCAGTATTCTCTCTCTCTCTCTCTCTCTCTCTCTCTCTCTCTCTCTCTCTCTCTCACTAAAGTAGAGAGTCCCACAACTTTATGGAATTTTAGGAATAACTATCTCCTGATTCTTGATTGAAAACACCATCTGGTTAAAGCACTTTTTAAATTTTAATTTTTTATTGAAGTATAGTTGATTTACAATGTTTCAGGTATAGAGCAAAGTGATTCAGTTTTATATATGCATGTGTATATATATATATGTATATATATATTCTTTTTTAGATTCTTTTCCATTATAGGTTATTATAAGGTATTGAATAGAGTTCCCTGTGCTATACAGTAGGTCCTTGTTGTTTATCTATTTTACATATAGTAGTGTGTATCTGTTAATCCCAAATCCCTAATTTAAATTAGAAACTTTAAAAAGAGCATTTTAGTATTAATTTTTAAACATTAATTAAATACTACATGTGGTATGATATGCCTATTAGAACTTCCTCTACAGTAACTTCACAATGTCATCGATTACCAAAAAGCATTTGTAAGCTTTATTTTTATTCTCTAAACCTCTTGTCACTATTTACCTATTTATTTTGGAGTTACTGACTGTTTAGTTACTATTAGCATAAAACATCATTCTTCTATCAGTCATGTCTTTACATATTTCCCTACTAATAGAATATTTGAGAATATTTGAAGTAAAGCCTCCAATGCTTATAAAAATCTCCTATTTAAGTGGGAGTTATTATTGTAAATACACTTTACAGACCTGGAGGAGCTCTCATATACTCTCGGTGGGAATGTAAATTGGTGCAGTTACTATGAAAACACTATGGATTTGCCTCAAAAAATTAAGAATAGGGACTTCGCTGGTGGTCCAGTGGTTAAGAATCCACCTTCCAATGCAGGGAACGCAGGTTCGATCACTGGTCAGGGAATTAAGATCCCACATGCTGCAGGTCAACTAGGTCTGCACACCACAATTACTGAGTCTGCATGCTCTAGAACCCACATGCCACAACTAGAGAAGCCCTCACGCCACAACAAAGAGCCCACGTGCTGCAATGAAAGATCCCATGTGCCATAACTAAGACCCGATGCAGCCAAATAAATAAATAAATAAATTTTTAAATTAAGAATAAGACTACCATATGATTCAACTATTCCACTTCTGGGTATTTATCCAACGAATATGAGAACACTAATTTGAAAAGATATCTGTACCCCTATGTTCATCATAGCAGTATTTACTACTAGATACTACAAGATATAGAAACAACCTAAGTGCCCATCAATGGATGAGTCAATAAAGATGTGTCAGACACAGTATAATACTATGTACACAATGTAATACTAATCAACCATTTAAAAAAGATGAAATCTTGCCATTTGCAACAGCATGGATGGACCTTGAAGGTATTATGCTAAGTGAAATAAACCAGGAGATGGGGAAGTACAAATACAGCATGATTTCACTCATAGGTGAAATCTAAAAATAATTATAAATAAATGGACAAAACAAACACATATATATAGAGAACAGAACAGTAGTTATCAGAGAAGGGGGTGGGGGGAGGGCATGGGTAATGAGGGTCAACTGTATGATAATAAATGGAAACTAAACTTTTGGTGATGAGCACACCGTAGTGTATACAGAAATAAAAATATAATACTGTATACATAAAACTTATATGTTATAACCCAATAAAAAATGGTTAAAAAAAACATGGACCTTGAGGATCATGTACAGAGATACATGGGTACAAATCTAAGTCCACTTTTAATTGTGTGGCTGTATTAGTCAGTAGAGTCTGAATTTCAAGTGGCAGAAAAGCAACTCAATATGCCTTAAACAGATGAACAAAGAAACCAAAGAGGAATTTATTGCTTCATGTAAACTAGCAAGTTAAAGTTAAATCAGGAATCACATAGAGCTGGACCAAGTCCCATCTAAGTCACATGGGTTGTTTTTTTTTCACTTCTCCCTGCCCTTCTCTCTCTCAAGTTTGCCTCTTCATCTCTCTATGTATTGATGTGTATCCATCTAACTGTCACATGTCACATGGGGTAAGAAAATAATGGCCATTTCCTATGACCCCTTTCCTAAAGTGTTGGTAGGGAAAGGGGGAAGGCACAGGAGAAGACTCTGCATGGTTCAGTTGGATCACAATCTCATGTCTAGATCTGTCACTTTAGCTGGGAAGAATGAGGGTCTTTGATTAGGAGACCAAAAAGGCAGATACACTGACTAGGAATCCTGCCAGAATCACATAATACATGTGGATATTGTTTTTTATCACTCTGTTTTCTTATCCATAAAATGGGAAATCACTCTCCCTTCAATAGGGTGGTAGTGATGATGAAATGACATTATGTTTGGAAAAGATATAATATAGAACTGAGCAATAAATGATAACTATTAACATTTATTATAATAGTAAAATAAAAATGAAAACTGCTATGTAGTAGAAACAGAAACAACCTTCTTTTCTTGATCTAGACAGGTATCTTTTGCTTGTCTTGTTAACCCACCTCCCTCTCCCCAAGGAAAGAGCAAATTTAAAGAGCAGAGACTCATGACTTTTAGTCCTCATGTTTCCATGACAACAACTAACACAGAGAAAGGAAAGAAACTAACATATATTAAGCATTATGCATTTTAGTAGAGACCTTGACAAGTGATCTACTTAAATGCGCCAAACACAGCAACTTGCTCAGAGCAGTCATTTGATAGCTATTTGTTCAATAAGTGCAAATTGATTGATGTTATACATCTGGCATAAGGTAACTTCTTAAAAGTTCAAGACGAAGCAGAACACGTATTGTATTACAAGTAGTAGCAACTCTTTGATATTTCACATTAAAAAAAGAACTTTCATCAGGTTTCTCTAAATTCTTTTGAAAGGAAATTTTGTCCTAATAGAAAGCATAATCTGGGCCACCTGGAAATTTGAATTCCAGAGTCTTATGTCTACCATTACAGTTTCAGTGAGGACACTGCACTTAGGACTATACTAAGGCTTGTGCCTGGGGATTAATATTCTGAAAAAGCAATCAAATCGAACAATCAAATTCAATAATGATTTGTTGAAATGGGAAATTTCAGACTCATCAATGCAGTGAAATAATGTACATATGCTTCTCAGAGTTATTTGCCCTCATCTTTGAGAGTTGCTTTGGCTTAGTCCATCAGCACTTCTGACCTGTTTATTGGGATTTCTCATGCTTTTTTCTCTTATAATATTGGGGAGTTTGTGGTGCTTGGAGATCCCAGAAAGGCAAGAATATTTTCAGACAGAAAAAGCTGAGATGCAGCTGAATTTAAACACATGTATAATGCTAGTTCCAACATCTGAGTGCAAGTGATGACTAAATAGGTAGATGAAAATAGTGATATAAATGTACCTCCTAGGATTCCTCCTCTGGAATAAAACCAGGACTGTACTCCATAGTGGGGTTAACATATTGCAATGGGGGAAACAAGAACCTCATACTGCTTTCTCCTATGGCCCTACTTTTTCCTTGTCATAGCTTTATTCCTATTTATTTGCACACTAGACATGTCACCCATTTAAAGGATTAAGCTGCTGGGTTGGAATCCTTGCTTTGCCGGTTGGTTTCTGCATGAGCTTTGCCAAGTTGCTCAATATCTCTGTACTTCAGTTTCTTCATATATAAATTGAGGAGATGAGTATTTTCGTGGAGGGTCGTTGAAGGAATTGAATGACATACTAAAGGTAAAGTTATAGATCAGTGATTGTCCCATAGTATGTGTTCTATAAATAACAGTTGATATATCACTATAATGCAGCGTTTGACGATTGAATCAATCAAGAGCTGTGCAAATTGGAAAAAATTGGTATTACCTACAAAGATCAACAAGGCTGTGCCATGGTGCTGATCCTTAAAGAATGGGTGGGTTTCCAGGCAAAGAAAAGAAAAAAATATCACAAATAGTAGGAAGAGGTAGCTGAACAAAGTAGTCCAAAATGGCTAGATCCCAGTGTTCCAGGAAGAAGATGGTAGGAACATATATTCTATTTCCTTAAATACAATTGGAGCTGCAGTCCCCACATTTAGAAACAAATCACGTTTTCAGAAGAGATATCTTGGTTTGAACATTCGACTTCTCTCTTGACACATGGTAAATTGTTTACGTGTTTGAGTCTCCTACCTGATCATAACACCTTAAGCTCTGAGACCATGACCTAGTCATTTGTATCTCCACAACAGTGCCTAGCCAAGTGCTGGGAATACAGTCATTGTTCAATAAATATTTGTTGAGGGAATTAAGGAATCACTGACTCAATGAGTATTCATTTTGAAGACTGTATACATAACAGTTTTCTGTGATAGGTGAGGGTTAGAAGATACTTAGTTCTGATCTTATCATACATATCTTAGACATCACATTTCAGTATATGTTTAGAAAGAAAAGCCAATATCATTGACTAGAGATTCCATGGTAATGAGAGCTATTGTCCGGATGCTCAGATGTTTTAAAAGCGACCAGTAATTGTAACTCAATCAAAAATGAAAATCTCGTGCTTCCCTGGTGGCGCAGTGGTTGAGAGTCCGCCTGCCAATGCAGGGGACACGGGTTCGTGCCCCAGTCTGGGAAGATCCTACATGCCGCGGAGCGGCTGGGCCCGTGAGCCATGGCTGCTGAGCCTGCGCGTCCAGAGCCTGTGCTCCGCAACGGGAGAGGCCACAACAGTGAGAGGCCCACGTAACGCAAAAAAGAAAAAAAAAAGAAAAAAAAAAGAAAATCTCTGAATTGGGAGGTGATCTTTGGAAGCACTGGTAGAGGAGTAGAGAAGTGAGACAGGGAAGGAAAGGAAACCAAAAAGGGTGTGATAATGAGCAGGTTACCACTGTGTGAAACTTGGCCTTAATCCCACCCGCTGGGGATCTCTGAGTGAATAGAGCAAGGCTCAGATTCACCCTACCTGAGGGGTGAGGAACGTGGAGTATTTATCTACCAGTTTATGTCAGTCTCAGATGAGGCTGCTCCTGGAGGTGTCAACTCTGTAGCACTCCCGCCTGTCCAGCATACAAGACAAATATGCTTCATGCACGCAGAGGACATTTTAAGGTAGAGCTGCGGGGATTTCAGGGGATTGCAATGGAGGCCATACGCTGAGGGCGTATGGACACTTCCTTTGCTATGGCCTATCATAGCCCATACTTTGCACTACCCAGATTCACTCATGCTGCAGGTTAAGTTCATTCTGTCCTTTCACTGATTATTTTAGGAGGTCACTTGTCACAATTCCACAAGAGAGAGAAAGAAAGAAAGAGAGAACCTACAAGAGGAGGCCTATAGTCTCAACTGTTGTAGTTAATCTTGAAACCATAATCGATATTTGTCGTTTCCCTCCTTTATTACCTCCATGCGCTCAACCAAACTGCTTCTCGTTTAGGTTCATCATGTGGTGCAATAACTCAGCCTTTTATCCCTGAGAGAATGAGTCCCTGGTTACTTGTCCTCATTAAGATATTGTTGCTGCCATTGCCCTTTTGTTTCTCACCAGGGATGCATCAACAGACAGGCCAGTGAGTTGCATGATTTCCAGACATATTCCTCCTTGCTCCATTATTTAGCAGCAACCCTATGTCCTCCTCATAATCAGGATGAATTACCCCTGTCTGTATAGTAACTGCCTTCTCTGACTGCTGGCCTGTGGGCATAAGAGTCAAGAAGAATCAGGCAGCAGCTGAAGCTGTAGATTTACTGTGTGCCCTGGTAGACATATCAAGGCTTCTAACTCTACAGAACTGGAAGTTGTAAAAAGGGGAAAGCCACTTTCTTTTTCTTTTTAATTTATTTTATTGAAGTATAGTTGATTTATAATGTTGTGTTGATTTCTGCTGTATAGCAAAGTGATTCCATTATATATATATATAATACATACACATTCTTTTTCATATTCTTTTCCATTATGGTTTATCATAGGATATTGAATATAGTTCCCTGGGCTATACAGTAGGACAGGAAGCCCATTTGCTTAAGTGGATTATTTAAAGAGCTAGTGGGAGGCTTCATTCCTACTTCCACCTTTTGATTCTAGCTATTCAGGACTCAGCACTACATATACTAACATCATTTAATAGTACAACCACATCTTGAACCTTAACCATGTAGGGTGTCATTCCCAGCAAAACACAACAACATATTTACAATCTCAAACCTGGTCTACAGAGAACAGTCACCACTGAGCTTCTCACTGAAGCTGCCATACCTCTCTGGAGACATTCTTTATTGCTTTAGTGAAAGGAGTGTCTTCTGGACCCTCCTGGGAAACATAATCAACCTGTAGTTTCTCTGACATTACAGAATAAATGCGTTATAACATGCCCGCCTCTCTGAGATGTTGGTACTCCTCTCCAGTGCTTTGCCAAGGTAGTTCTGGCAACTTCACATCATTTATTTTAGGCCAATATCCTTTCCAAGCTTCAAGGAGCTATTCCAGTAGCACATTGGGATCAGCTCCAGGTATACTTGCCAGAATGTTAAAAATTAACTCATGAAAGAGTGCTCTCACAGAAATAACGATCTGGTCTTACATTCTGTCCTCCTTGATCTAGCATCTCAAGACCAATTCTTCTGAATGTTTTCCAGACTCCTACTAGCATTTATTAGCCAGGTTCTGTAGTTCACTTGATTAATCATCCATTTCATCCTACAACAGAGATCGTACTTTTCCACTCAAGTCATACTGAGACTTGATCCTAATTATTTGTCCAGCAGCAATGAGGGGAGGTGGGAGCAGAGCTTGAGAAGGGAAATATCACTATATATAACATCCTACTGAGTTGAGGCTTTAACAGGGTAATTGACTGTTCTCCAACTGGAAAGGGTAAGGGGCTCTTTTTCTGGAGCAGAGTTTCAGAAGATTCTCTGGGTTCAAGACTCTTAAGAACATCTACCCAAATATCTCCTCCGATGTATCAGTGTCTGACTCTTTCCCTATAAAGATCCTGATTATAGTGGAGAAGACTTGCTAGTTCTGTGAATTCGGCCTCCTTTATAACTCTACTTTTCCTAAAATTAAATCTTAGGCCCGATTTTCAGCATGGTCTATCCTGTAGCTGAAGGAAATGAAGGTCATTTTGATTGTTGCTTGGAGGTCTTTAAACTTTCACACCAAATCTTGAGTTGAGTGTTGGCTGACTCAAGTCTGTAATTTTTTTCCCTATGGAGTTTTATGGAAGTTAACTCTGCGATCTCATGTCTTTCAAATACAAGAGCAATAGGATTTTACTTCTGTCTGTATTCTACCCCAATCCACCTCATGAGAGTCTTAGTAATTATGGTGCTATAGCCTGCCAGGGATTAGCTCCCCTACATTATAAACCAGCAAGGGGGTCCCTGCTACCACCTGGTAGTGAATCATTCAGTTCACACGCTGGTATTGAGGATCTGCTTCCTAAACCACCTCTGTCCCAACTAACTTAGGTGAGGTTTGGATTCCCATATAAGACCCTGAAACAGAATTTGAGTGAAAGTAGTTTATTTGGAAAGTGACCTAGGAAGCACCAGTAGAGGAGTGGGGAAGTGAGGAAAGAAGGAAATGAAGCCAATAAAGGATGCAGCAGGTGGGAAGGTTTCCCCTGTGGGAACCAAGGACTATTAGTACCACTGGGGTTGTCTAAGAGGCTGCAAAGAGCATGCCTCAGAACTGGTCTTCCCAAGAGACAAAGAACCTAAGGTATTCATCCCCCAGTCCCTGCTATCATTGGTTTTGGGCTGCTCTGGAGACATTAACTCACTGGCCTGCCTGCCTCATGTGCTCCAGAGGCCAGAGAATGCCCTTAGGGAAAGGGTAACAAAGACAAATAATGGGAAGTTGTGTGGTTGGTACTTATGGAAACAATGACTGCCAAGATAATATGGAGAGGACACCCAAAAACATCAGTTACAAAGCTCCTGTGAGTGCATTATGAATATTAATGAAAAATAGTGCCTTTAAACAGTAGTAGCTACCTGCAGCATACCTGCACCACAGCCATTGTGTAAAGCAAGATATCACCATGCATAGTTTAGTTGTTTCTCTATATGTTGATTAGCTTGGCACTTTTCCTGACCAGACTATATGAGGATATATTCCTCTGCTTAACCAAAAATGTGTATATGTACTGCTTGCTTTCCTGACCTAAATGCCAATGTGAACTGTAGATATAGATGCTTTGGATTCATCTCTGTTTTTTTTTTTTTTTTTTTTTTTTTTTCGGTACGCGGCCCTCTCACTGTTGTGGCCTCTCCCGTTGCGGAGCACAGGCTCCGGATGCGCAGGTTCAGTGGCCATGGCTCACGGGCCCAGCTGCTCCGTGGCATGTGGGATCTTCCCAGACTGGGGCACGAACCAGTGTCCCCTGCATCGGCAGGTGGACTCTCAACCACTGCGCCACCAGGGAAGCCCTCATCTCTGTTTTAATAGTACCATTCCTTTGAGTGCATATTTCACATCACTTTTTTGAAATTAAATTTTAGAAATGGGTCTTGAGAACTATGGACACACAGTCAACAAAAAAGTTTAGAATACTAAGAAACTTAAAGCACTGGCAGAAATAAGGAAACAGCATCTTTTAATGTTTTATTTTCACTTGTGAAAATATATATAATATGTATTACACGCACAGAAGAGTCCCACAGCTTGAGTCAGAGAAAGCTAAAAGAAACGCACATACCAGGGGCAGCCTTTTCATAAAGTTTTCAGTTAAACCAACATTCAGGGCATGGCAAGGGACAATAAAAGCAACAAAAGCACAGGAGGCCTGTGTACATGACTCTGAAGAGCTAAATCAGAGACAACTTTAGGTCTGTTGAGAATGGAGGTCATCTCTGGAGAAAATACTGTTTCTACTTAGTAGGCCTGTCAGACCAGCAGAGGATGTACTGAAATCTGAACAAAGACACCAGGGGGCAAAGTGAAAGCCAATGCTTAACTTGACAGCTAGCCTGTTCTTCTGCCCCTTCTCTTTCAGACCTGAGGCCTTGGCTGACTCAAAGAAGCAAATAACCGGGCCGACTCTGGCCCTGCACAATTATGGTCAGCTACAAGACAGAATTTTGTAACACACTAAATATTTTAAAAGCTTGTAAACACTGTGCTGATGCTGAGAAAAACATGAAAAGAACATTTGCTATTTCTCTTAGAGGAAAGATACAGGCATAGATCTTTGGCTTGCCCCAGGTGTATCCCTATCCTGATATTTGCCCAAAATGGTAGGAACTGAGACACAATTCATGAGATGATTGGATCACTTTCATCATATGCCAGCACAGGAGCCGACTAAGATTTAGCACAGCTGGAGCAGCTGACAACCCTGGGAGATGTGAGATGGGGCTTCACGATGTCAGGCTGAATGGATTCCATCAGGTCACACTCGTTCGCAAGTATATGTTTCACCAGGCATCTGGAAGCTTCATCAATGTTGATATTTTCCTAAGGGGAGAAAACAGCTCTTATTCAATATTCTACAATGATGCTATGGCAGAGATGTATATGAGACAAAAGGGCAGTATTTAAATATCTCTTCCTAAACCCTTTCCATGCATCCTCTTTCTATTCCCTTCACTCTCATTTATTACCTCTAAGAACTTTACTCTTTAGTCCTTCACAAAAGTAAAATATGTATTTGTTTTATCACTTAGGAGGAATAGTGTTTGGTGGGTTCACTTAATAGACTGAATTTAAATTAGAGGGCAATTTTCTTATTTTTATGTACTCTTACATTATAGCATAATATTGTAGAAGACACAGTAAGTCTTCAATCTAAATTAGGTTCATAATTGCACTCTGCCACATACTACCTTTGTGACCTTGATATGAAATAGGAATAATAAGACACCTCTTGAAGCAGTCATTAGTGGTTTCACAAGTACTTCTGGCTCTCTGCCTTCCAGTCAAATGGTAGGAGTGCCCTGCTCTGACCTCTTTGAAGTTAGGCATGGACACGTGACTTTCATGGGACAATGAAACGGGAGGATAAATGATGTGTCTCACTTTCACTTTCGTGTAGAAGCAATAAGAGACAATGCTCAATTCACCATGTTCTTTTCTCTCTGCTTCTGCAAACATGGAAAGCACAGAGATGGAAATTCTCTTGGCCTAAGTCTATGAATGAGGTTCAAAAAGAACCAAGTATCCTATGGTGATTCATGAAGGATGAATGAGAATTATGACTTTAAGCCACTGAGATTTGGGGTTGTTCATTATGGTGACATTACTTAGACAATCCAGGTGGACATAACTCTTCAAAGAAAAATATGAAATCAGACATATCAATCTAGTTTCAAGAATGAACTAAACTTCAACTTGGAGAAAATATGGAGCAAACCTTTGAATCTAAAATATATTGTTTCATTCTTGGGAATCCATTCCATGGCAATAAAAGCATTTGTGCCTCAGGAAAGATGTACAAGAATGTTTATTGTAGAAATTTTCATAACCAATAAAAAAGAAAAAAGAAGAGAAAGAAAAGAGAAAAACTGGAAAACCTGAGGACGCTTATGAACAGGAATGGAATACACACAACATGGAATATTATGCAATAGCAGAACATGGATGAACCTTGAAAACATCATGCTAAGTGAAAGAAGCCAGTCACGAAGGACCACATATTGTATGATTCATTTACATGAAATGTCCAAAATAGGCAAATCCAAGGAGACAGAAAACAGATTGTTGTGGTTGGCTAGGGCCGGGTGGGGAGAGTGATTGTAGAGAATTGGAATGATTGCTAGTGGATGCAGGGTGGGTGGCGTTTCTTTTTGGAGTGATGAAAATGTTCTAAAGTTGGTTGTGGTGATGCTTGCACAACTCTGGATATACTAAAAACCACTGGAATTTACACCTTAAAGGGGTGAATTATACGGCATGTGAATTACATCTCAATAGCGTTATAGGAAAAGAATGAGATTACTGGGTCAAATATATATATATATATATATATATATATATATACATAGTTTATTCAGTAACTATAGGTTAAGTTGCCTTTTCTCTGCTAGTCAGAAAACAGAAATACAGAATATTTACTACTAATATACTAAACAAAAAACCTTGATCTCTTGTAAATTCAGATTTGACTGTCTTTATCACAATTTGTAGAATTTCTCTGATGTGTCTCCTTATATTCAATGGAAAGAGAGAAGGACATTTTTGTCAAATTGTTTTGCTCCAAGGCCTTGTTGTCCAATCTGAAGTATAACTACTTATACCTAATTTTTGTATGTATGTCAGCGTTGCTGATATATTTTGAGATCACTGCATGAAGTCATATTACATGGAAAATGTATTGCATGAAATCATATTACATGGAAAATGTAAGAGGTAGTGATGTTTTCCAAATGGTATCTATGGCTAATGCAATTAGGTGTAAATATTCATTAGCACATTTCAGATCATTCAAGCCCAACCCTGAGCTCACTTGCTACGAAAGCTTAAGGTAATTTTTCAAGTTCCAGAAACAACAAACCTCTCCCATTTACAGAGCCTTAATAAAGATTCCTCTGAGGGTTTCTAAATCTAAAACAAGGTGAAGTTCTGGTTGCTTTTTTGTTTGTTTGTGATGTTGCTGTTACTCGTTTTTATACCAGACCAGAATTCACATTTCTGAGCTTCCCTTTCCTGATCTATATGACGTTCTCGATGAGAATAGTTATCTAATAAAAAATTGCTTTTCTTTATGGGATGCAGGGGTTATTGGTGCTTTCACAGTGCTGGGCACTTCATATACATAATCTTATTTAAACCCATTTAAAGCCCTATAAGACAAGGATTAGTTTTTTGTTCTTATTTATTCTGTTGTTATTGTTGGGGTAGAGGTGAGCGTGACCTCTCTCCCTTCAGCTGAAGTATCTGCCTTATGCCATGGAAACCAGTCCATAGAGAGCAGCCATCCTTCTGCCCTCTTCCCATTGCTCATGCTCACCATGCCTTCTGTCACTCTTCTTCTTCCTAGTATCAGGCCCAGGGGTCACATTTAAACTACCTGCTCCCAGGAAGTAATCTGACGTAGGCAGAGTCTGGATCTTTGGGACAGACCCAGGTCAATGCTTGGCTCTCGGGTCCAGCCACTTGTTTACGTGATCCGTTAGAAGCCTGGCCCATGGTCCTCCACTGCCTCTTATTCAAGGAAAGTGGGGAAGTGTAGCCTCACTTAGCCTCCCAGGCCTTGGCCTCTAGGGCCAGCACATCTCACTAAAGAAGCTCTACATTTGGGTGGTCTGAAGGTGCTTTCCTAGCCATTAATAAACATATACTTTGATTCTCTTTTGGCTATTGCTTGTGTGTTGGGGAACGAGCAACAATATCCCACCCCAAATACCAAACACAGGATATCATCGTAGCTGTTTACAGGTAAGAAAACTTAAGTTTAGAGAGATTAAGAGACTTCCGCCACAAAAGCATGCAGCAGATGGGTTTGAGGGCCAGAACTCACACCCAGGTGTTTCTGACATCAAAGTCTGGCTCTTACCAAGCTATATTCCTTTCCAAGACTGTTTTGAAAATCAAGTGCAATAACAAATAAAAGTTCTTACTACAGGGTTAGGCCCAGTGGGTGCAAAATAAATCTTAGTCCCCTTCTCTTTCATAAAGCAAGTTTTAAGCATCAAAAAGGGCCTTCCTTCACATACCAGTTAGATTTGACAGTAGTATATTTAATACCTCCACTCAAATATTAACATCATAGTTAAATAGGGTTTTCTTTCATTAATGTACAAATTGGCAAAATCTACTAACAAAGAGGGTGAAGTGTGAACAAATGAATGAAAATCCATTATCATTATGAGAAAAACAACTAAAGCCTAAGCCCAATTAGTGGCAGCCTAGCAGGAACATTTTAGTAAAAGATAAGATGATCCTGGTGAAATTGTGACCTTTAACCCACTGAGTAAAGGCTGGCTGGTGTTAGGACTAAGGCAGGAGATTATGCAGGATGCGGTTCTGGACCAAGGAAACCATCAGAACCAAAGAGTGGCTGTACCTGCTTTTAGATTTTATATAGGAACAGGGTAGCAGTCCATGATGACTGAGTCACAGTCATTCAATTAATATTATTTAGAGTCCCACTAAGTATGAGGCATACAAAGATAAAGAGGTTAAAATAAGCTCTGTCCTTGACTGAGCTTATACTAGCAAGGTAAACAGCAGAGGTATAAGGTTGGAAAGGGCACCTGGAGCCAGGTTACTGTAGAGCCTTCAATGCTAAGTTGGCCAGATAGAGTCACTGAGGCTTTTTTGCAACTGAAGTGTCAATAAACACAATCTGATACTAGACAAAACTATATGGACCCTTAGCACTTTTTAATTACTTAATCTTTCAGTGAGCACTTAGGAAATACCTATCATGTGCACCGTGGTGCTGGTTGCCATGGTATACCTATTTCAGATTGGAACCTTCAAGAGGAAGCCAGGAAGAGGAGCAAGTACTTATATTGATCACATGCTTTCTACAAAAGGGTACAATGTATAGTGTCTAGAGGACAGGTCTGAAGCCAAACTCTAATCTCAGCTCCCACTTTCTGCTTGTGTGACCTTGGGAAAACTGTTTCAACCACTCCACTCCACACCTTAATTTCCTCCTCTGTAAAAAGGGAATCAAGAGATCTACTTTATAGGCCATTTAAAGTTAATACATGTTAATATTTAGAACATGTGAGACACTTAGAACAGTGAAGGGGATAGGGCATACATTCAGTAAATGTTATCCACATATTCTCCTCATTTAATTGTCAGGAGAGCATGATAATGTGTGTATTCTATTCCTTCACTTTGCAGCTGAAGAAACATATTGAGTAGGCATAAGTGGCTGGTCCCAAGACACACACTGGTAAGTGGCAGGGCCAGGTGTGAGTCCAGGGAGAACAGTAAACACTAATATTTGCTGTGACCTTTACTATATACTCACTACAAAAAGGCAAGATGTATAGTGTTTAGGGCACATGCTTGGAGCCCCTTATCTCAAGTCCCCCTAAATATTTCCCCCAAATAAATAAAGGAACACAGCATGGGCAGGGTGTGTGTGTTTCCAGCATTAAAAGGGTAAGAAAGGGCTTCCCTGGTGGCGCAGTGGTTGAGAGTCCGCCTGCAATGCGGGGGACACGGGTTCGTGCCCCGGTCCGGGAAGATCCCACATACTGCGGAGTGGCTGGGCCCGTGAGCCATGGCCGCTGAGCCTGCGCGTCCGGAGCCTGTGCTCCGCAACAGGAGAGGCCACAACAGTGAGAGGCCCACGTACCGCAAAAAAAAAAAAAAAAAAGGGTAAGAAGTTGCAGTCAGGGCCTCAGGCAAGGCTACTGTGCATTGCTGGTCCTTCTGTCTTTCCGTACACCGCTGAAGTCACAGCCAAGACTTAGGCTAGGAGAAGGAATAGCAATAACTATTAATAACAGAACTAACGTCCCTCTCCCCTTCTGTGCAAAGTGAGCATGAATAATCAAACCCTGCCTGATAAAACTATAGGTTTGGACCTTTTGGGCAATTAGATTCCAATATAATTGATTGTCCTACTTGGCAGCCAAGCAGACACAGCCAAGCCCATATTTTCTAGGTGACTGTTAAGAAGCAGAGCTGCTGGTACAAGTGCAAAATACGACCTGGGTATTTTTATTGATGTTTATTCTAGAGAGCTATAACAACACCTCCAGGAGCATCTTTTGCTGTAAAGGTAAATCATACATCCTATGGCTTTCAAGACACGTACACTTAGACTGAATCTGACTGTGATTTATTTACATATTTGCAATATGACAAGATGGTCTATTGTGCTGACTACTTTAGGTTGATGTGTGCTCATCTTTATGTCTCTGCTCTGAATCTTTTAATTTATATCAGTAAGCATGCCTGAGAAATAAGCTTAAAATGCCTAACAAAGCATTTTAGTAAAAACAAATGGTAGTAACTACCAGAGTATTATTGTGTCTACTCCCAGCTGGGCATACAGCAGGTGCTTTACTTATGAGATATTGTTCACATCCAATCCTCACGAAAATCTATTTAAGAACTAACAGCTATATTTTAAAGGTAAGGAAATTTTAACCTTTAACAAGGTTGAGTAACTTAACCAGAGCGGAACAAGATCTTGGTCAATCTGTCATTCCAACCAAGAGCGCCCTAACTGCACTTTCTATTCTGCTCCCATACCTTACGTGACCATACCTCCAAGGATCAAAACAGATATTAAAATAGTTTTATTTCTAAATCAGTAGTTCTCAGTCCTGGCTGCATATTCAAGTCACTTGGAGAGTTCAAAAAAATCTATTACCAGGACCCTCATCCCAGACATTGGTCTTGGATGAGGCTCAGCATAAGCATTTTTTAAAAGATCTTCCACTTCTTTAAAATGTACATCCAATAAAAAGAATGAAATAATGCCATTTGCAGCAACATGGATGGACCTAGAGATTGTCATACTGAGTGAAGCAAGTCAG
The DNA here is from genome assembly GCF_964341445.2 of Mesoplodon mirus. NCBI lineage: Eukaryota > Metazoa > Chordata > Mammalia > Artiodactyla > Ziphiidae > Mesoplodon > Mesoplodon mirus. Next base: position 43,300,777 of record NC_138983.1, on the reverse strand, counting down.
ACAGAGAAAGACAAATATCATATGATATCACCTATATGTGGAATCTAAAAAAATGGTACAAATGAACTTATTTACAAAACAGGAATAGAGTCACAGATGTACAAAACAATCTTATGGTTACCAGGGGGGAAAGGGGTGCCGAGGGATAAATTGGGAGATTGGGATTGACATATACACACTACTGTATATAACATAGATAACTATTAAGGACCTACTGTATAGCACAGGGAACTCTACTCAATACTATGACCTATATGGAAAATGTCTAAAGAAGAGTGAGTATGTATATATGTATAACTGATTCACTGTGCTGTACAGCAGAAACTAACAGAACATTTTAAATCAACTATACTCCAATAAAATTTTTTTAAAATGTGCATCCAGATTTGAGACACACTCATATAATTAAGAATGCCTTGAAAGATGCTCCTTTTTGTTTCAATTGTGAACTCTCCGGAAATAACATTTAATACAGTGATTTTAAGCTGTGGTGATTCTGATCTTCCCAGAGAAGAAGGAATATAAATCTATCTGAGGTCTTGTGTACGTGTCAGTTTTTTAATTAGCTCTTCAGAACATCTGTCTGGTGGCAAATTATTTAATCTCTGACCCCTGGTGCCAGACAGCAAAAACATCCTAGCAGAAAACCTTCACATCTGCCTAGTTAGAAGCTGGCAGAGCATTCATCCTCCTGTAATCTTTCCAAAGACATCAACCTCCAACATAACACCAAGTGTACCAGAAGCTCTGAGGTTAGGGCACTAAATTCTTCAGCGCTGTGAAATTTTAATTAGAGAAGGTGGCCCACTAGATAATAACACCGGTGTAAGAAGTCTCACACAGAACAGGTGTTTTGAAAATACTTTCTCTAAGAAGATTCAGCACTCGTTTATGGAGCACATAAGTGCCAAACCTTTTGCTAGCTCTCATTTACTGTAGTTCAAGTCTAATGTGGGGCAAGCACAGTGAACACCTTTATTTTTGTCTGTATGGTACTTTTTTTCCTCCCGTATCCCCCATATCACTCCTCCTTTCCTTTGGGTAACTGCTTCCTCCCATTGGCAATCATGAGCTTCTACTGGGGCTCCTCCAAACTGAGTCCTATATCTCAGACATTGTTCTCAGAAGTTGGCACTTCATTTAATCTTCAAAATAAAGCCAAGGTGGGAGGTACTGCCCTTATTTGACAGAACAGGAAAGTGAGGTTCAGAGAAGCTAATGACAGACTCAAGGTCTCAGCGAGAGTCAGGGGAAAAATAGGGCTCCCAATCCAATCCTCAAAGGTTCTATATTTTCTCTTCCTCTTCTCCTTGCTGATGTCTTAGAGTCTCTGGCCAACAGTTGGTAAGTGCCCAAGCGAAGGTCTACCTAAATCCAGAGCCCATGGTTTTGCACTTTGTCACACTTCTCCATGAAAGGAAGACAGACATGGAGAGTGTGATTCAGACAAACCAGGTCCTAATCCTGTCCTATTATCTGAAAGCTACCAGACTTCAGTCTATCTAATGGGCACTAGGAAGGACAGATGGAGCCATATTGTCTCTGATTTCAATGCAGGATAGAGTCCCATTGTCAGCATGGAGATATGGGAAGGAAGAGGAAAGTTCACAAAATCAACTCCAAAGACTGTGTCGCTCTGACAATGCCTCCCCCATCCCCACCATTGCCCTAGCTCAGCCCCTGTCCTTTACACACTAGATGTCAAAGTCCATCTCACACCCTCTTTTCCCCCTCTTCTCTACAGTCCCAGGGCCACCTACCTTAAACCTCTCTTCCCTTATCTCCTCCTCACCACTCTAGCAGCATCTGGAACCCCACTTCAGCCGTAGAGCATCTCCAAACTTAGAGAGAACCACCCAATATTAAAGAGGGAGGGAAATTAGACATTACTAATTCAACCTGCTATCTTTGATGCATCAGGAAATTAAGGCAACAGAGAAGGAAAGTGACTTGCCTAGCATCGCATAGGCTACCTCTTAGTTCTTGCTGCTTGCACAATGCTTTGCTTCTAGAAACATTATCTCTTCTGAGTAGCCATCTCTCAGCACTCGGAAATGTATCTTCAGTGCTCCCTGGCACTTTGTACCCACCTGGCACTTACCATTGACTCATAACTGCCTGTTGTCATTATGTTGGTTTTCCTGGTTCCCAGTACAGAGCCTAGTGTAATAAGAGAACTCTAAACAATGTTACCAAAATTAGCTGATACCTGTTGATAACTTTTTATAGGCCAGGTACCTTTTAAGTACTTTAACTGTATTAACTAAGTCAATCCTCATGAAAACTCAGGTGAAGAAACTGAGGTATAGAAAGGTTAAAATTTTTTCCCAGGGCTACACAGCCAGCAAGTCAAACTTTTGGAACCTGATTCTCTAGCCCATGCTCAGCCACTACTATGACCCCGGAAAGTTCCAGAACTCTTAAATGACAAAGCAAGACTCAAGCCCAGAGCCCCTGGTCTTATCCTACTGTGTCATACTCCTCTCTATAAATGTTTGCTGAAGAAATGAAGACTGAAGTCTCATCTCAAAAAGAGAGTAAAGAATAAACATAAGCGTAAAAACTATCATTTAGCCTGATTTAATAAACCCTATTAATAAAGCCAAAAGCCTTCAGTCAAAATACTTTCTCATTCATCAGTTTGAGAAGATAAATGGCCCACTAGACACAAAATGTTAATAGTAATAATTGCTGACATTTACTGTACACTTACCATGGAAATTTCACTCAGGTCCTATGCATGTACACTTCATATATAAATAATCTCATTAACCTTAGTACACCATGGGAGGTGGGTATACTATTAACCTATTTTACAGATGAGAAAACTGAAACACATATAGGATAAGTTACTTAGCCACAGTAATGGCTGGACTTAATTCAAAGTCATATTTATAGAATGCTAACTATGAGAAGAAAGTATGCTTTACAATTCATTTCTACTGTGATAAATGTTTTCATTCTGACACCTCTATGTGCCAAATCCAAGAACTGAGACTAGAACATTGCTGTCCCAGGAAGTAATGTAAAGAGAGTGAGCTTTGGAGTCAAGCTTTGAAACTCGGTTGCCACTTACTGCAGGACCAAGGGCAAGTCCAAATCCTGAGACTTAACCTGCTTAATCTGTAAAATGAGGTTAATGACAACTACACTTCACAGGGTACGTGTTAGAATTAAATGTTACACACAGATGAAGCACCTAGACATTACATATACATCCTCAGATGAATACATGCTCCCTTCTTGTGTCTGCTTCTCTTCACCTTCTCCCTTTATGTCATTCTTCAGTGATCACCTCTCATAAGAAGTTGCCTCTAACTCCCCCAGACTGCGACAAAAGCACCACTCTATTCGGGAATCTATCACTGGTCAATATGTAACAGCTTGTTTGTCTGTATCTTCACAGCACAGGGGGCTACTGGGGGTCTTACTGCTGTGGCCTAGTGTCTAGCGCAGTGCCTGCATGCAGTAGGCACCTGGAATATACTGGGTAAATGAATGAACAAATGAACAAATGAATGAATGAATGGATGGATGAACCAATCAATGAGGCCCTCAGAAGAGTAACAAGTTCAGGTTTCAACCTAAAAATAATTTCAGGGCTTCCCTGGTGGCGCAGTGGTTGGGAGTCCGCCTGCCGATGCAGGGGACACGGGTTTGTGCCCCGGTCCGGGAGGATCCCACATGCCGCGGAGCAGCTGGGCCCGTGAGCCATGGCCGCTGGGCTTGCACGTCTGGAGCCTGTGCTCCACAACGGGAGAGGCCACAACAGTGAGAGGCCCGCGTACTGCAAAAAAAAAAAAAAAAAAAAAAATAATGATAATAATAATAATTTCAGATGTGGGTGATTTCTGTAGGGAGTGAAATGGAAAACATATTCACAACAGAATTTACTTCACAAGTCAAACTGCCTGTTCTTATCTTGTTTTCTAGCTATGATTTGACACCATTCTTTTTAGGTAAAACGAAGGAAGACTGACTGAACCAGTTTATAAAAATTGAGCTGAACTGCTAAAGGCTTTGCAATTGAGTGGACTTATGTTGGAGTATTGATTTCACTCTTTTAAAAATAATTCTTCATATCTTGTTGCTTCAAAAATGATTTTAGGTGACCTGTGCTTTTTAATAATTAGATGAACTTAGACAAATGCTTAATTTTTCTGGGCCTCACCTACAATTTAGGGAGAATAACACCCACTTGACAGAATTACCAAGATTAGAAATATCTCATTTGGGGCAAAAGTAGAAGCTGAGTAACATTATGTATTTTTATGATTATATTATACATAATTATTTTAATATCATCTTTTCCTCTTAAGAACTTTATGAAACTGAATGAAAGGTCAATTCTAGCTTAACGACTTCGTTGGTTTTTTTTCTTTATATATGATCCTTTTTCCAAGCCCTCAACTAACTTTTTAGTAGAGAGTTTGAAATCATTGCTTTTCCAGATAGTACTGTTGACCAAAAAGTTGAGAATTATGTTGTATTTGTGGACAAAACTTAAGCCTGGGACACAGCCTCTTGGATAGCTCAGAGGCACTGTTCTGAAGAGGTAAAGGAGGAGCCTGGATACATGGGAATTTTTGCAACAAAGATCAAGTAGTCAGACCATCAAAAGATTACTGTTAGTTAAAGAAAACCAGATATCTCAAGGTAAGGAATTTAGCATTTTTCTATGTATGGGAAGATGCAAGTGTCTGGGCTCACTGAAATCATTCCTTTGATATGCATCTCAGCTATCTGGGGCCAGTATCCTGTGCTTTCTCATCCTGAGTCTCCTCAGGGTGGACAGTCAGGGGCGGCTGCAGTGTCTGACTGCTAGATGGGGGGTGTCCTTTTTCTATCCTGAAGTCCCTCAGGGCTCACCGTCCGGGCAGCTGTAATGTGATGGTTTGATGGCTGCAACATCCTTTGTTTACTAATATGGTAGGCAACATTCTGCCACCGTTATAATGATATCTTGGGTGCAAACATATAGAAACAAGAACTATGAGTAAAATTGAATGTGTTGATAAAACTAAACAAATTCATCTTTTAATCACCTTTTTGTATTTAGAATGTCATGATGCTAGCTAGCTACCAGAACTCTGGCCCCAACCCTAGAATCTATGTCTTCTCCTCCCTACTAACACCTGTTGTCTAACTCTTAAATTCCACAGTCACATATCAAGTCATTCTTAGCCTGGGCAACCTCCCTGAAGCAGTAGTTAGCACGTGGTAAATAATTTTCTTCTCCCTGATATGGAATAACACTATACTTTTCTTCATTCTACAAACTTGTAATAGGAAAAAAAAGAGGAGATACATCAATCTGAAGTTCCTATCGTGTAATATTGAAATATCATGTAACTAAATGAAATAATTCATTATTCAGCAAATAATCATTGAGCACTTTCCCTGGACCAGGCACTTTTCATCAAAGTCTTTACACTCTGCGTTTTCATACACTGTGGAGTCCGCCATGCTGTGATTATCTTATTAGCTCAGACCTTTTCCACCTCTGCTTCAAGATGATGATGGTGACATCCTCCTTTCTCACAATCACTCTGACATTTCACCTTGAGTCAGGCCCTGTGTGATCTCTTCTCTGATCACATGCCTCCATTTTCTTCCCATGGCAATAGTCCTCCATATTCCTGCCAAACTGTCTCCTGACTACTCTCATTAAAGTGTAGTGATGGCCATACCTCATCCCCACTCCCAGCTCAAAAAACTTTGCTGCCTCACCTTGCCTACTCAGAATCAATGCAGACCACTACACTGAGGGCCAACCAGCACGGCCACAACTTAACTCTCCTCCCTTATCTCCATTGGCTGTCCTTACTTGGCTAGGTTCCAGCCGAACTAAGCCTCAGGCCATCCCCTCAATGTGCTCTTCTGCCCATCCAGAGCAAACACATCTCACTTGGAGGTATTCAGCTGCTGACATCTACCTGATTCACTGGGATTTCATTTGAATCCTGCTTTGAATTTTTGGATGAAACTCAGGTACATTCCCCAGTTTTAGAATCTGTTAGTCAATTTGAAATTTTACTGTTTGTATATTTCTTTATTGAAGAGGAAAGTTGCAATAGAAAGACTCAGAACTATCCTAGCTCTGCCAGTCCTAACTGGGTAACCTCAGGGAAGTCACCATAACCTCTCTCTGAGCCTCAGTTTCTTTACCTATAATCTGTGATAAAAATAATGCCAACTTCACAAGGTTGTTGTGAATGTGTATAAAATGAGATGAGATATTTAAAAGCACTCAGCAATAGTGTAGGCATACGATAGGCCCTGAAAAGAAAATACAACACTCAGGAAATAAAACAACATTGCATATTATTAAAGTTTTATATGGGAATGTTTGGAGGGACAAACATCCTTCTTTGTTAGAGTACGATATCTCATAGCAGGTTCTGAAGTTTCATAAGGTAGTACAGGAAAAAAAGAAAAGCATCTATGGTTAAATAATTTTAGGAATGTTAAGTTAAAAATAATTCAAAATGTTTCTTTATCACAGTTAAAAATAATTCAAAATGTTTCTTGAATTAAAAATAATTCAAGATGTTTCTTTATCAAAACGTTTCTTTATCTCAGAATCCTAGACAGTCGCAGAATGCGGTACGTGATGGAACTTCTTGCATTAAATGGAGAGGAACTTTAGCATCATGGGGGTTGGACATGAGGGAAACCAAAGCAACAGGGCAGAACTGGGAGCAGAAGAGAAAGACCTGCAACAGTAACACGTGAGTCAAGAAAAGGCAGGTTCATGTTGGGTGGGGAGGCTTGGCGAGAAGCAAGCTCTTCCCCTTTCCCCCTCCCATCTCCAAGCAGAGAATGAGTGTGCAGTGTTTCATAAACTTATCTGATCACAGAACACTGATCTCATGCTCTTTCTCACAGGGCTGGTGTTCCTCTTTGCACAGTTTGGCAACTTTTGATCGGAGCAGTGGTAGGATAAATGGGAGTGGTGTGGATGGCAGTTGTGGGGGTGGGTGGAGAGAGACACTTATTAACTGATTTAGTCTCATACTTGTGGATTTCTTTACTCCTTACCTAGGTACTGCTACCTCTATTTTTGCCTTTTTCCATTTTTCTGAGCCTCGCCTGAAATGAAGTACATGTGTTTTTTTTGTTTTGTTTTCTTTTGTTTTTTTAACATGACTTTAACAGAGCAGAGTGAGATCATGCTCATAACCAAGTTGTAACCAAAGAGCCTGGTTGGTAATGACAAGGTCCTGAGATTATCCCCTCAGGCGAGTCTTCTCTGACCAATGCTCCACCCCAACCTGAGCTGGGTAGGGTTGGGAAGCTCTCTTAGGTGCTTCCATAGCCATTTCCTATAGTAACTTTAATCATGCATGATGGCAATGATTTCTAGAAATTTACCTTCTCACCAGACAGTAAAATTCTTGAAATCAGAAGTGGCACTTTTATGCACTTGGAATATTACCAGCTGTTGATACAGGGCCTGTTGGCATGTACGTGCTCAACAAGTAACTTATGAATGAACTGGCTGGTAAAAGGGAAAGAAAAATGGACTAATACCAATTAAAAATCACAAAACACACATTGTAAGCTGCTCTATTATAGGGAAATCTATTATAGGGCAGTTCCCTTAAACTCAGGACAGCTTTACACAGAGAATTAAGGGACCTGAGTCCTAGCCTTGATGTTGCTACAAATTAGCTCAGTCATTATAAACAGATCAAGTCTTCTCTCTGACTCAGTTTCATCAGGAGCAGAAGGATAGAATTTATACTCTGCCTTTTTCCAAACAGGACTGAAGGTGACTCTTGAGACTATCTCCAGCTCTTGACTAATGTAGTTAAACTCATGAGAGTCCTGAGAATAATGCTCTTTTAATAAGAAAGGTTTCTCACATTGAAAGCTTAAATATGAGGCATTTATTTAACTAGTCATTTACTAGAACGAGTATGCTCCATCTACATGATTAGCCATAAGTTTTTGATTGCAAAAATCAGAAACTCATTGAATTGCCTAGATCCTCTGAAGGGTAGCTCCCAGTAGTAACAGAATTGCTAAAAGATTAAGGCCACACCAAGAACCTAGGAAATGAAATTAGACTCTGAAGCACCATCAGGTCAGGTTCATTTTCTCTATCTGCCCAGCAGCTTTCTGCATATAAAAAGGAAGATAGCTGCCAGCAGCCTCTGGGCTTACATCCTCACAGCTTTGCCACCCAAGAGAAATGGCCTCCTACCGTCAAACTCAGTTGGAGGAATCCTGGGGAAGAACGCTAATAAGTTTGGCTTCAGTCACGTGTTCAAGCTTGAGACTAAAGCAACTCTTGAGTCCAGGAGAGAAGCAATACTAGAAGGGACCCCATTTAGGTCATGTAGACACTATTGGCCAATTTCTGTGATTTCAGAGACAGAATACGTAGGAGATGGAAACTTACATTCGGACAACCTTTAGGGAGAGCTGAAGGGGAATGGTGGGAGTAAGAGCAGAAAACTGGCCAGGGCGGAATCATTGCAAAAATCAGGAAACCCTCAGTGGTATTTACTATTATCATTTTATGGACATTTGCAATCATCTACAACAATGCAGATATATGCATTAACATTTTAGACAGGTACAAGCAATGATTTATAAAAGGAATAGAAAAATATTTTTCCACAAAGTTGTGCCTTATCAAACAGATATATATCTAGTGGCATCTGATAACTTCAACATATGCAGAATAAGTGGACAATTGAGGCTCTTATATTGGACATACAAAAAGAGAAATGCAAAGTTGAACCATAAATGACCTAACAAGAAGTACCTCTTCAGAAAGGCATAAAGTAGTTGCTTAATAATTTTTTCTGGAAATAAAAGGGAACAAAAGAGGCTTCTCAGAGCTTAAAACTTAACCTCAGTTCTGATTTTCTATTTTTTTAATAGAATTCTACTGAATTAAATAGATTCAAAAGGACAATAACTTTTCCAGATAAAGGATGTTTCTGGTTCAAATGTAAACTTTAAAAATATTGACTTTGTTCCTGAGAACTACTTAAGATGTATTACATGCTTTCTTGCATCATAAAATATTATTCTGAAGACAATTTAGCTCTTTTTGCTGACCTGAGTACCTTTTACTTTTTTTTCTTCCTCCTCCCACTGGCATTATGTATATGTAGCTATAGGTCTGTAGCTAATAAGCCAATTCTATGGGTTGACACTTTAAGGGTAAATATGGCTTAAAAGGAATAGGATGGAATTCTTTTTAATATATACACATTTCTGATTAGAAAGGAAACAGACAAAATGCTAAAAAGTGAAATCAATTGGTGGTTTGATTACAGATCATTTTAATCTTCTATTTTATAATTCTTGTTAAAGTTCTTCATAAGGAGTATGTATTTTTTAATATTCACATTCAAAGGTGCAGAACAAAGAAAATGAGAGTGATTAATTTTGAACCATGAATAGTGTAGGAAGTCCTAATATCTTTATTTTACCCATACAACAGGAAGGAAAGAGAACATCTATAAATACTTCATGAACTGTAAAATAGAAATATATAAGAAGGAATGGAAAGTTATGTAGGTTTTCCTCACAGATGAAAAACTATCCATAAGATTGAATCTAGAAAAAAAGGACAGGAAGCTCAAAAACAGAAATTCTAACTATACAATCATGAGTAACCCAATGAAAAAGAAATAGGAAAGAGATCTTAAGAAAACAGTTTGACTACAGGAATATCTCAGGTAAGATCAGGTTTAAAAATAACATGTCTAAAAGCTAGAAGGAGAAGGGAAGTGAACTCAGAACAGATTCAAGGGTGGTCTGAACTCACCCAAATTGGGTCAGGAAGCTCAAACCAAGTCTAAGGGCATGCCTGCAGAACGTGCTAAAGGCAGAAGAAGACAGTATTGGGGTTTATTCAGAGCAAAGTATTATCACAAAGGGAAAGACTAATGCTTGAATGATGTGGTGTGAGGCAAACAGATGACCTAGAGAAGGCAGAGCTAACACAGCAAACTAACTTCGTTTTTTCCTGTAAGAAAGATTTCAGATTGAATGATCAGAACACTGCCTTTCGCATCTTAGGTTTAGTATAATGCCCCCATAATGTCCTGTGGACAAGGTGGCTATATGTTGGCTCCAAAGTAAAATGGGTAAATTTAATTGTCTCACATGGTGCCTGAGGACTACTAATTATTTAATTACATTAAACAAGAATAGTTTCTAAGGTACTGGCACATAGCTCAAACCTCTGACCTCATGAAGAAGTAACCTCATTTTTTTTATCAGAAGTTTGGAGGAAGTCAAAAAAGGCATACTTAGCAAAATTTTCTTTGATATAAAGATAAGAAACAGACTGACACGATGATGAAATTGGGATTTTAGAGTGTTTTCATAGAAACACTTCTATTCATTGTTGGCAAGTATAAGTTAGCTCATCGTTTTGGAAAGAAGATATGAAGTTATGTATGTAGTAAGAACCATAAAAATGTCCATTCCCTTTGATCCAGTAATTCTACTAAGAATAAAGCCTAATAAAATAATCTTAAATGTATAAACTATTTTATGTAAAAAGTATGTATCATGACATTATTTATAATAGTGAAAGTTTAAAGCTACCCAAAGATAGGGTTAATTACTGGGGATTAATTATAAGAGTTATTATGGTATATTCTTAAGATGGAATATTATTCAGTTATTAAATTATATTTACAAAGAATTTACCATGAAAAAGTTCTCATGATAAATTTAAAAGTTGCATATAATATGATGTGGTTAAGAAATATGATAATGTTAACAGTGATTAATCCTGTGTGGGAGCTTTTTTGTGATTTTTTTCATTAACTTCCATTTCTCCTAATCTAGACAAGATTTGTTTTTCTCCATTTGGCATTTCCATTCCTGCCCTGGCTATTCTATTTACATAATATGCAACATTTCCTCTTCCTTTCTAACAGAATCCTGATTGTCTGTAGGTAACCAAAATTTGATTTTCCTGGCTTCCTTGTGCTAAGGGTAGTTGTGGCTGAAGAAATATAAGCGGAAGTCAACTGGGTGGGGCTTCTAGTAAAACTTATTTTCTGAACTTCAAAAAACAGGGGGAGGGCAGACAGAGTTGTTACGTGCCTTTTGCTCTCAGTCTTTCCAGAAAACTTATTACTGCCTAGAAACCATTACAGCAGGCAGAAGTCTAAGCTGTCCCCGAGATTTCTACCTCCTGGGGTACATGACCACTGAGTGTAGATGGGACCTGAAACATGATGGAATCATCACTCCCTTGATTACGTTACCTTATATAAGGCTCCACCGTAGCCAACTGTAGAGAGATTCTCCTGCCATGCTGTGAAAAGGCCACGTGGCTAGGAACTGAGGTCAGCCTCTAGAACCTAAAAGCAACCCCCAGCCAACAGCCAGCTGTCATTGTTCTTAGAGTCCCTTTCAAATTTAGATGGACATAACCCTTCCTGAAATTCATACTTTACTTTGATAAGCAAAATAATAGATTAAAAGTGAAACTGGAATCATAGATTGAAGCCTCAGCATAAAATTTAATAGACATTCATATAAAATCCTACACTTGGGTTCAAATTATCAATAGCTTAAATGCTTAAGACCCTATCTGACAGTCTATTATTTGCAAGAAAAGGGGGGACTTTTAGATGTCCATGAGTGCATCATGTGTCAACAGTTTGATCCAGCTGTTCAAAGAAATTAGTACAGTACAATACTATCTAAAATAGAAATGTGACTTAGGCAAGGTAAGTTAAAGCCTTATTATACCATGCTTCTACGTCTGGTATGTTGTCAACAGATCTGGACACTACATTAAAAAAATGCATATGGACAGATTACAGAATATCCAGGTAGGAGAACCAGATGGTAAGTGTTCTTAAAGCCATTTCACATGAACACCAGGCAGGAGCTCTTAACAAAGAGAAGGCTTACAAAAGAGTGAAAAATCATTCTGTGCTGGGCATTTGCAAAAGCCAAATAAGTAGATGCTGGAAACATTCTAAAGTTGAAAGTGCTCTACAAATGTTAAATATTATCATTTTGAACATTCTTGGCAAATAACAACAGCAGAGTTTCCATCTACATGATGAATTTAATTTACAAGGTTGCTAAATATTCTGGCCCTTTCATAGACCTGAAACTTAAATCTAGATTTTAGATTTGAATAACTCCAACCAGTCTAAAACCTAGTGAAATCCATGCTCCAATCATATCTTAGATACCTGAAAGGAAGTGCACTGTTGACAGCAGAGAGGGAGACAATCACTTAGTCATCTTACTTGCCTACTTTGATTTTCAGACCAACTAACTATCAGAAACACAGTGAATAAATCTAATTTTTGACGATATATGTACAGAGAGCGCACCATTGCTGTGCAATCTGTTTTTTGGTTGTTTTTTTTTTTTCCTTGTCCAACATCTTCCCACTGTACTAACTCAGAAGAGTAGCACAGGAAAAGAAGATGAAAACTCAGGCTAATTAAACGTAATCTTATTAGGATTGTACTACACTGAGAAGACTCCACTCTCTTTTTTGAAGTATGTATTCTCTCTACACCTTCCTCTCTCTGTGGCTTTATTTTCTTGTCTAAATGTTGGGAGTGCCCAGAGATCAGTCGTTTGTCCTCTTACCTGCCGCCTGGACTTTTCTATTAAACTACAGAATCATATACAACTATCTACTTGACATCTGCTTTTAGATGTCTTCCAGATTTTAACATACACAAAACTGAGTCTTGATCTCTCTCCCCATGGACCCATCCACATCTCAGGACCCCTAGCTCAGAAAGTGGCAACTCAACTTTTCCAGTTGCTCAGGACAAAAACTGTGGAGCCATCCCCAGATCTTCTCTTTCTCTCATAACCTTCATCCAAATTGTCAGTTAACCCTGTCTGCTGTATGTTCAAAAATACATGTAGGGTTAGACTACTTCCCACGGTTTTTCTTCTCTAGATATGCAACAGAGTCCTAGCTAATCTCCTGCTTCCAACCTTTCCCACTATAATCCAAGCTCAATATAGCCACCAGAATGACTGTTTAAATCACATCATATCTCTGATCACACCCAACATCTTCCCTTCTGATTCAGAGCAAAACCCAAAGTTGTTACAATGTTCTAAAGACTGAACAGGACCCCATCACCTCTTACCTCATCTCTGTCATCCTCGTAAAGCACAGCCACAGTGCCTCTACCTGTGCTATACCCTCTTCCTGGACCACTCCCTTCCCAGGAATCTATATGACTCAATACTGTCCCTCTTTCTAATCTTTAATTTTAAAAATACCTGAGTGAAACCTTCCCTGGTCACCTGTCTAAAATTGCTCTCCTCTCTGTGAATTCCTCCCTACAATCTGATGCATTTATGCCACTTAAGCTCTAGACTCCTTCCCTGCATTAATGATCTCCCTAGCACTGAGCTCCACCAGACAAACTATACATTGCACTTACTTATCTTTCTATTACTTGTGTCCACCACTACAACGCAGGCTCCAAGAAGGCAGGGATTTTATCTTTTTTGTCTAGGTAGAGCCCTTCTGCCTAACACAGTGTCTGTCACATGGAGGAGAGTTACTCAGTGATTCTTTAAAGAATGAATAAATGAAACAATAAAATACGGAGTTACACAAGATGATTTGGAAGTACTCTCCAAATCTAATTTTCCTGTGTTTCCATGCAATGTAGAAGACATAATGACACGATAATTGGGGAATTGAGTATGGGTTTCTATGACAGTGGTAACACAAGACCTCTTCAGAGTTTGCTAATTTGAATTTACTGCTTGTGTATGTCCTTCTTTACAAAAATCTGAAACATAAGAACTACACTTATAACCCGATAAAACAGATAGTGATAATTCTCTTTCCAAAGGAACTCTTCCTCTTCAAAGGGACTCACCCAGGGAGAGCTGCCATAATGAGCCCCTTGAGGTTGCATTTCAAAACAGGATTTACACACAATATTTCAGAAACACACTGTATAGGTAATGCTAGGCATCCACTGCTGACACCCACCTTCTCTTTCATTTTGGAAACCCTAAAGAACATGAAAGCTAAATGACTTGCCTTATGATTCACAAAGATTGTGCCTACACTAGAAAATTCAAAGTGACCCAAGAATTAGAAAAGTTCTCAACAGAACTTCCTTCCCCTGAAGCAACCTGTGACAGGCAAATTTATTCTCAAAAATGATTCCACTTCATTTAGTTCAAGGACATGGATTTAAAGCTCTTGATTTTTCTGTCAGTGGCTTTGCTACATTGTTCCTAGAACAATCTAATCACTTCAGAATACCCCTGGACACGTCAAGCTAACCTTATCTTTGACCAGCACCCCAGTACGTTAGGTCAGTGAGCAGAGTGCTGAGGAGCGGCTGCTGTTACTTTCCACTTATGTCTAATGGGCTATTGATTCCCACCCGCCAATCCCATCAAGTTCTCCCAAGAAATCAATACCTCACTAGTCAGTGAAGCAGACAAAGGTGAAACAAGGCCTTGGAAAGGCAGGGCTGCTGCCCACAAATCTAAGGGTGCTTCAGAGATGGCACACAAGAGACATCAAAGTAGGTGAAGGACCACAAAACAAGGACAAACAAAATCAACACTGAAGAAAATGAAGAAGCACAAGAAGGGAGAAAGCAAACATGTCTCATTAACAAAACCCCTCCTGAAACAAGGAAGCAACCCCTTCCAGAAGGTTCTGACAATGGTTTTGAGAGAGGAGACAGAGCCTTTGCCATGGTTTTTCTTTTAGAAGGAGAAAGCTGGGATAGAAAGCACCAGCTAGATCCAGAATCAATCAGACCTGAGTTTAAATCCTAGCTCTGGTACTCCTTTGGGTAAGTGACTTAAATCCTGATGTACTTCAGTTTCCACATTTAAAATGAAGATAAAATAACCTTAATTTTAAAAGAAACTGTCATGAATTAAATTATACAATGTCTGAGATTGAGTCAGAAATAAACAATTAGCAAAAGGTCAAAGACCATGGGCACCTTCCAGTTAAAGACAGCAGACTGAGGGAATATATTTATTTACTTTCTTTACAAAAATTCTGAAAAAATGAGTTCAAAGAAGCAAAATATTTCAAATAGAATCCCAGGAATTAAAAGAATGAGGAAATGTGCACCAGCATTCAAGAGATTTCAACACATTTAGAAATCTGAAAGTGATGGAGAGTAATAGATTTACTAGGATGTACATAGCATGGTCTATAAGGTATGTAGAGAGAGATATGAACAATCAGAGAGTTCAATAATTCCCACAGAATCCAAAAGAGTCCCAAGACTCAAATATTGGGAGTGGCTGAAATCAGGAGGACTAGTTGAAGGTCAGAATGGGAAATGTCAACCACATCCCTTCCCCATACTTCCATGTAGAATACCAGCAGCTAGTCATCGACACCCCAATTCAAATACTGGTTTAACTTCTGAATAAACCAAAGAGAAAAGACTTGAGACTAAAGACATACCAACTAATTTCCCCATGTGGGTGGTATGGGATTGAAAAAGGAATTAATTAAAAGTCTGTCAATATGGCAGCTGGGCTATTACTTTTCCCCTCACAGAACTCTTGCATCTTCACCCTTAGCAGAGAAAAGAGTTCTGTTGAGAAAAAACCTCTGAGAGCTGACATCTAGGAGTCCCCAGTGACTACTAACCTAAAGTGAAACCGACTAGTCAGTAATCAACGTAGCCTCTAATCAACAAGCCTACTTATACACACAGAGCTTGGTATCTGCTTTTGATGGTCTTGTTTCTAAACATGAATGCTCTTCCAAGAATCAGCAGATGTTTAAGGGGAACAATCAACATAAAAGAGAAGAACAAAATGGGCTGAAAAATAACTAATGAAATAGGTAATATGAGAAACAAACCAAAAAAAAGTTAAGAAACTAATTGGTATCTTCACAAATACAGGAAGCTATTACATCCTTAACTAAGAATAGGATGCTACAAAAAAGAACAATCAGCAAATAGGAAATCTCTTCCAAATTAAAACTATGATTGCTGAAATAAAAAATTATACTAAAATAATATGAATTAAGTCAAAATATATAAAGAATAAAATAAAAACTGCTGAAAATATGAGAAAAAAAGTGCAGTAGGTTCACAGACTCAATTCAAAAAGTTACACCAAACTAGGAGTTCCATAAAGAAAGAACAACAACAACAAACAAACAAAAAAAAAATAGGAAGGGGGGAAAACTACCAAAGAAATAACCAGAGGTAAAGAGATAATCCCCAAAACTGCCATAAAAAATAAAATAGCATACATACAAAGCTTTAAGAACCAGAATGGTCTGAAGCGTCTAAAGCACAATGCTAAATGCTATACTACAATGGAGCAATGTCTTCAAGGCATAGGGGAAATCATTTTCAACCTAGAATTCTATACCCATATAAACAGTTAAAATTGTGTGAGGGTTAAATACACATTCCTGAAGATATCAAGGACTCAGAAATGCCCATTCAGCTCTTCCTAAGCAGCTGCAGGAAGTTATGTTCCAGTAAAACAAGAATATAAAACTGGGACGCAGGCAGCAAGCTATCCTACTCAGGAGAATGACAAAGAAAAGTCCCAGGATTACAGCTGGGTTGGGGCTCCAGGGCAGTCAAATTGGATGAAGAAAATAGAGGACTCTGGAATGGAGGCCACCAGGACAAAAGTAGTCTCGATAGAATAAATAATATGGTGGACATTTTTCCAAAAACCCTAAGGAAGAAAGATGGCAAATTATGGGAGTGAATAATGTTTTCCTATCTCATGATACATACTATGATTTTCATTATAATTCAACTACAAGCAGTGATAGAAATCTACTGGTAAAATGGGATGAGAGTTAGCAGTCAAGTAAGAAAGGTAAATCCTCATTTAGTATAGTGGGTTATCAGTGGGTATGTCTAAATGTATCACATCAAGGAATAGCAATATTAGACTATTATGTAGACATATGGGAGTGAAAAAATAACAGGAACTTCAAACAGAGGGACCTGGGTTCTAATTCTGGCTCTGCCACTTGCTAACCATATGATCTTGCATAAATCATTTAACTTCTCTAAGCCTCAGCTCCTTAATTTGTAAAATGGACATAATAACAGCACCTAGTTCACGATGGTTTGGGGGAAGTAAGTGAAATGCTTCAATAAAGCACTTAAAACAAGGCCTGGTAAGAAGAGTAAGAATGTATTTCATAAATATACATTTTTACTATTATTCTTAATAGTAAGTCTCTGTGGTCTTGTATTGACAATTTTCTGATGACTAATAAAGCTAGGTAACTGCAAGAGTGACATGTTCTTACTTAGATATCTTAGGATAAAGATGATATTTGTTTTTATCTGTCTGGCTCACTTCACTTAGTATGATCATCTTTAGGTCCATCCATGTTGCTGCAAATGGCATTATTTCATTCTTTTTATGGCTGAGTGATATTCCATTGCATATATATACCACATCTTCTTTATCCATTCATCCCTTGATGGACACTTAGGTTGCTTCCATGCCTTGGCTATTGTAAATAGTACAACACTGTAAATCAACTATATTTCAATAAAAAAAGTAAAAGTAAAGAGTTCAGGCTTTGAAAGCCATCGGGCCTCTGTCGCAACTACTCAACTCTGAGTAGTTGCAACTACTCAGCTCATTGGGCTTCCCTGGTGGCGCAGTGGTTGAGAATCTGCCTGCCAATGCAGGGGACACGGGTTCGAGCCCTGGTCTGGGAGGATCCCACATGCCGCGGAGCAACTGGGCCCATGAGCCACAACTACTGAGCCTGCGCGTTTGGAGTCTGCACAGAAACGAAGACCCAACACAGCAAAAATAAATAAATTAATTAATAAACTCTACCTTAAAAAAAAAGTTTTAAAAAGATGAAAAGCCTCGTCCTTGCATTTTAAGACACCCACAGATTCCTGAAGGTGGCTTCCATATGCACCTCTGCACAAACCTGTTAAAAAGGAGCTCCTCCCAGTGGTCCCCTTGGATCTTCCTCTGGGGATTCTCTTAGCCTGGGTGACTCAGATCAAATATCAAGGAAGTTGCCTCATTCTCAGGTAGAGGTAACACCTTCTCCTTCAAGTGCTCTCACAGCTCTTATAGAATCCACCAGTTTTGTTTTTTTTAACATCTTTATTGCAGTATAATTGCTTTACATTGCTGTGTTAGTTGCTGTTGTATAACAAAGTGAATCAGCTGTACATATACATACATCCCCATATCCCCTCCCTCTTTCATCTCCCTCCCACCCTCCCTAACCCACCCCTCTAGGGGGCCACAAAGCACCAAGCTGATCTCCCTGTGCTATGCGGGTGCTTCCCATTAGCTAGCTATTTTACATTTGGTAGTGTATATAAGTCCATGCCACTCTCTCACTTTCGTCTCAGCTTACCCTTCCCCCTCCCCGTGTCCTCAAGTCCATTGTCTGTGACTTTATTTCTGTCCTGCCCCTAGGTTCTCCAGTACCATTATTTTTCTTTTTTAGATTCCATATACATGTGTTAGCATACGGTATTCGTTTTTCTCTTTCTGACTTACTTCACTCTGTATGACAGACTCTAAGTCCATCTAACTCACTACAAATAACTCAATTTTGTTTCTTTTTATGGCTGAGTAATATTCCATTGTATATATGTGCCACATCTTCTTTATCCATTCATCTGTTGACGGACACTTAGGTTGCTTCCATGTCCTGGCTATTGTAAACAGTGCTGCAATGAACATTGTGGTACATGACTCTTTTTGAATTGTGGTTTTCTCAGGGTATATGCCCAGTAGTGGGATTGCTGGGTCATATAGCGAATCCACCAGTTTTAATGGAACTTCCTACTGTATTGTAATTATTTGTTTTTATGGGTTTTATTCCAGGAGACTGAGAACTTCTTAATGAGAAGAAACTGTGCCCTTTAACACCAGTGCCTCAGTGCTTAGCAAAGTGCCTACCTGAATACACAGTAGGTATTCAAGGAATACACCAGGAATGAATAAATGAATGAATGAGTGAGTGAGTGAACAAAGTCTAACACAACGCATCTTAACCAGTGTGCACATCAAAATCACCAAAGGACTGTTTTGCAAAAACATACAATCTATGCCCCTCCAGACATCTCCGAGAGTAGGGCCGAGGCATCTGAAATGCATTTAACAAGCTCCTCAGGTGTTCCTGATGTACAGCTCTGTTGAAGAATCCCATCATTGTACAGAGTTCTAGACTAGATCTGAAGTCTAGGCCTCATTTCTGCAATGAAAATCATTGAAAAGCCTCTCTGGAACTCTGTTTATTAGTTTAAAAAAAGGACAAATATGATATTGTGTGCAGCTCAAATGACAGTAGCTGAAACAAGAGGTACATGTAAAACAAGATTATGAGAATTTCAATGAGGAGGAAACCACTAAATTCTGGTCCTCGGGTGTGAAGGAGGAATAAGCTGGCTAATAAAATCTACAGGCTGATGGCAGATTCTTGCAGCATGCTATGTGGAATCACCACGCAAAGAATCCTGCAGTTCCCAGTTTGGGCCCAAGGCACTAAGGGGGACTGATTCCTTCATCTTCATTTTTCTTTTCTACTTCCCGCTTCACACTGTGGGGCACTGTAATCTCCCTGCTGTGCAAAGTGTCTAGAGAGCTTTCTGGATAAAAGAAGTTACATAATGTGGAGTCCTCCTGGGAAATACAGCAGTAAATTAATTTTTCTGCTTCTGCACAGTTCTCTAAGGACAGAAATAACTCACAAGGGGCAGGGAAAAGTATAATACAGTAAAGGAATCTTCTGAATAAGTGCTTGAAAAGCAGTGCCGCAAACCATTCTGTTCCATCCAATAAACACTGACCATGTGATCACCCACCATGTACAAGCCAACGTGCTGGTGGGTAACCAGGAGGATTTCACAGTGCAGCGCAGGGACCAGGTCCATAAAGAAAGAAGTTTAACATATGTGGCAAGAGATAGGAGAGACTACCTGAGAGCCAGTAACAGATGATGCTTGAGCCTAGTTCTGAAGGAAGAGTGAAAGACAGGGGAAGAGTGAAAGACAGGTGAATAAGTGTAGGAAGCATGTTCCAGGAAGGGGGAATTCCGAGATGTGAACTTGATGCAGTGTGGTATCACTAGGGCATGAACGGAAGGATGAAGTAGCCAGGGATAGACCTGGAGAGGCAGAGAAGAGCCTCACTATGGGGGTTTCTCTGCTCAGGAACTTGGGGTTTCTGAAGGATAAGTAACCTGTTTCTATGGGTATATGCCTTGGATGTCTGGGTGGATGTAAGTTCTCCTAACCAGATGATCTGATTTGCAGAAGAGCTAATAAATTCAGTTTCCAACATATTGGATTTGAAGAGCTGTCTAGGTGAGATCCAGGGAGAGATCCAGAGGGACATGGAAGTCTGAAGTTTGGGAAAGAAGTCACGGCTGCAGGTAGAGATCCAGGAAGAAATCTGACTCCAGAAGCAGAGTCTGATTGTATTTAATCATTCCCTGAGTCTGGGAATGGGAACCGTGGTCTAGTAGTGAAGACCAGAGACCATATTCCGTCATGATCTGCACTCCACTGCACCCAGGCAATATTTTCATTCCCAAAGGCACCAGGATTCTACTAGCTTTTTCCATCCTCCTTCACCTACACTTTTCCATACAGCTCACCTCTGCTGCAGATTAAGCTCAAGATAGGATAGAACCTCAGGAGCATCCTCCCGTCTTTGAAATTCTGAAAGATAGGCCTTTTTTACTTAAAAGATTTTTACAGAAATAATTATGATGGGGAGCTAGAACACGATTTTTTAAAAATGCAAACATGGGGGCTTCCCTGGTGGCGCAGTCATTGAGAATCTGCCTGCCAATGCAGGGGACACGGGTTCGAGCCCTGGTCTGGGAAGATCCCACATGCCGCGGAGCAACTAGGCCCGTGAGCCACAACTACTGAGCCTGCGCATCTGGAGCCTGTGCTCTGCAACAAGAGAGGCCACGATAGTGAGAGGCCCGCGCACTGCGATGAAGAGTGGCCCCCGCTCGCCGCAACTAGAGAAAGCCCTCGCACAGAAACGAAGCCCCAACACGGCCAAAAATAAAAAATAAAAAATAAAGTGCAAACATGGAAATCTTACAAAGATTTCAGACTCTCCCTGCCTCTAATTTTGGCTCCCTTTCTTATAGGCACCAGGAAACTCATCAAGTCCTTCTGAACTCTTCTTCTGTCCTTTAGAATAGAGCTTATACCTCCCTCCCTTCAGTCTCCAATTTCCTCTAACTAAGCTCATCATTTTTCCTGCTTTTGGTTCCTGTTTCCAGACCATGCAGAAGAGCAACACATTCCCAGGGGCAACATCTCTCATCACACACAGTGATCCTCAAAGGGGATTGGTGGAAAGCCAGTGTACCATTGACAGAGACATTTTGCAAAAATCTGAGGAGAAAAGGCTCCCTGGTCCCTTCATCCAGGTTCTGACACTCTACCCCAACAAAGAATTCCTGCTCTACCTGAATAGAACTTTTTCTCCAGGAATCCCCTAATTCTAACACATTTTTCTAAAGATACCATTAGAGAGGAATTAAGCAATTGAAGGCACATGGGCTGGCTCTAGAACAGGGTCCATGCTTCAGTGGGCAGGATTGTCTGGGAAGCCCCTGAAACTGAGAGCAATTTTTGCATGCATGTGTATTTTCTTTAGAAAGGCCAGTCATTTATTGCATACTAATCTTCCAGGTATTTCACGCTTATTAGCACTGATTCTTATAACAACCCCATAAAGTATTATCTCCATTTTTGATATGAGAAATGGAAGCTCAGCATGATTAAGGGTTTGGCCCAAAGCCACATAGCTTTGGGTCTGAGGCAAAAGCCTGACCCCTATCTACATGGCATCCAAGCCCACACTCGCCATACTCTGCCAAAGTGCCCCTCCGTGCTTCTCAGGGCCTTTCTCAGGTTCAGAAATCCATGGTGATGCTAGAGCCTGGGTCCAGCTGAGGACAGGGTTGTTTTTCTGGAACCAGAAAGACACAAGCACTCAGAGCGACTCACCCTGCCTCGTCTCTCTAAGCAATGCCCATCTATCAGAAGAGAGGGCTGAGCCACAACATGTAAGCTGGCCCAACAGTTAGCTATCTAACTGGTGCCCCAGACATGTAGGTGGGAGAGAGGAAGTCCCTTAAGGAAATCTGCAGAGGCTATATGGTGTGGGTAGGAAGAGAACAAAGATGTGGAAAATCTGGAATTTCCTAAGGCGAAGACCAAAGAAGGATCAAGGCAGAAGGAACTGCATGTGAAAAGGCATGGAGATGAGTACTGGAAATGCTAAAATTCAGAGATTAAAGTATTAGGTGGGTGGGGAACAGAGAAGGCAAAACTCTGCCTTGTGTCAGACCATGTCCCTTAGCATCAAATCCTCGGGCAGAGAATCCATAATAGACTAGAGTAGCCTGAACCCAAAGACTCAACAGTTTCTTTTTTATTATTTGTCTATGTCTTTATTTATAATTTTATCTCTGTCATTGTAAAAGCAATATAATCACATGTTTTTAAACATGGAAACCAGAAACATGAAAATAAAATCACCCACAATCCCACAATCTAACAGCAGTCATCATTTGGCAAGAATTAACTCCTAACTTTTTTCATACAATTGCATACTTGGTAAACATACAAAACTCAAAAGACCACCCTACTTGATTTTTCTTAAAACTGCCAACTAACTAACAGGAACTTTTATTCAGTTAGTGCCTTTTCCTTAGAGGATTTAGAAAATTCTAACATAAAGCATGACATCTGGGGTTTCGCAGCCTCAGTACTATTGACGTCTTGGGCCAAATCATTCTTTGCAGGGGTGGGAGTTGGGAGGCTGTGTACTGTGCACTGTAGGATGTTTAGCAGCATCCCTGGCCTCTACCCACTTGATGTGAGTAGCACCCTCCTCTCCCCGATCAGTTAGGACAACCAAAAATAGTTCTAGTCATTGACAAGATCACCCCTGTTAAGAATCACAATTAAATAATACTAAAAACAATCATTTAACAAAAATATGCCTGTGCCTTATTGGGCCTGGTCTTTTCTGGAGGAGGGATGAGCTCTGTCTTGATCCTGCCTGAAAACAAAGATTCCTTGTAGGCTTGTTCTCATGAATCTCTGTAAGGTAGAAGATATTTGGAAAGTAAAGTGTCTTATCTTTGAGCCCACCGATGATTAATTACTAAAGACTCCCTATTGTTAAATCCAGGGGTGTTTCTCCCCTTCCTGTCTCACACCCAGAGCTGGATGTGTTTGGACAAAACAATATGAACAAAGAATGGCAACTGCCTCTGCCTTGTACAGTCCATACAAAGGGAATATCAGGACAAAAGCGCAGAGATGAGGGAAAGGCAAGTGACTGGCAATGTACATGTGAGAAAAGGCCCCTTCATTATTCAGTCCTTTCAATAATTCCAGGTGAATTGCTCTACTTTGTTACATTTCCTGGAAGACCTATTTACATGTCTCTGTATGTGTCATTAGACTTTAAACTTTCAGAGACCAGGCTACATTTTACCTTAACTATCTATCTATCTATCTATCCCAATCCCTGGTCAACCGTGTATCAGTTCCTCCATAAATAGTTATTGTATAATTAGACCAGATTGGAAAAGGCTATACGATAGTGCAGTGTGGTGGCTGGGTGTACTATGAGCACACCTAGCTTGAAATCCCAACTTTACTACCTACCAACTATGAGATCTTTAGCTAGTCATTTATGTTCTCCAATTTAAACTTTAATCCCCTCATCTGTAAAACACGACTAATAAAAGTACTTACAAGACTGTTTCAAGGATGAGCTATTGCATGTAAAGCCACAAGCACAAAAGAGAAGCTAAATGCTATTGTAAGACATCAGTGGCAAACTTTAATGAGTAGATGGCCAGATCAGATGGTAAAGAGTTCAGGCTTTGAAAGCCATCGGGCCTCTGTTGCAACTACTCAACTCTGCAGATGTAATGGAAAAGCACCCAAAGATAACATGTGCACCAATGAGCATGGCTGTGTTCTGACAACACTTTATTTATGAAATAAGGGCAGGCCACATTTGGTCCACAGGTAATAGCTTGCTAACTCCTGTTTTCAGATGTCTAAATTTGTTTTGTTTTTTTTAACATCTCTATTGGAGTATAATTGCTTTACAATGGTGCGTTAGTTTCTGCTGTATAACAAAGTGAATCAGCTATACGTATACATATATCTCCATATCCCCTCCCTCTTGCGTCTCCCTCCCACCCTCCCTATCCCACCCCTCTAGGTGGTCACAAAGCACTGAGCTGATCTCCCGTGCTATGCGGCTGCTTCCCACTAGGTATCTATTTTACAATTCGTAGTGTATATATGTCAATGCTACTCTCTCACTTTGTCCCAGCTTACCCTTCCCCCTCCCTGTGTCCTCAAGTCCATTCTCTACGTCTGCGTCTTTATTCCTGTCCTACCCCTAGGTTCATCAGTACCATTTTTTTTTTTTTTAGATTCCATATGTGTCACCATATGGTATTTGTTTTTCTCTTTCTGACTTGCTTCATTCTGTATAACAGATTCTAGGTCCATCCACCTCACTACAAATAGTTCAATTTCATTTCTATGGCTGAGTAATATTCCATTGTATATATGTGCCACATCTTCTTTATCCATTCATCCGTTGATGGACACTTCGGTTGCTTCCATGTCCTGGCTACTGTAAATAGAGCTGCGATGAACATTGTGGTACATGTCTCCTTTTGAATTATGGTTTTCTCTGGGTATATGCCCAGTAGTGGGATTGTTGGGTAATATGGTAGTTCTGTTTTTAGTTTTTTAAGGAACCTCCAAACTGTTCTCCATAGTGGCTGTATCCATTTACATTCTTATGTGTCTAAATCTGAATCAAGAAGTAGAGCTTACAGAAGATTCTTGAACTAGACTGTGATGAAATCAAAGTGATTCCTTGGATAGGTTGAGTTTTTAGCACCATGCTGTACAGACTACCATGAACGAGGTCTGGAGACTATTTAAAGTTGTCTAAGCACGAAACAGGAAGGACCTGGGCTGTAGGTAATGAAAATGTGAACCATGCAGGAGAGGATGACAAATGCAACTCCTGCCTCCTGCACACCAAGCTGTGGTTATAGCCTCTGAGGGTCTGTTTCTATTTTCCTACAATGTCTTAGTCATAATTGGATCTCATATTATCTAGCAAATTATTAGCATAGACCTAGAAGACCTCTGGAGAACCAATTAGCTAAAGATAAAAATTAAAATGTTATTCTTAATTTATACTGATTCCTAAGCAGGTAAGTTGCTTGAATTTGAGACTCTTGTACCTAAGCTACTCTCAATTTCAAGAAATGATTCCATTTTTCATGCAGGGCATTAAGAATCTGTCAAAAACGATGATTCAAACAGCTGTACTACACACTAGTGGTCATTATATGAAATGCTCATGACTATTAACCATTGCCATCATTTCCTTTAATGATACCTTCTAACTCTGCTCTGGTTTTGCATTTTTAGATTGGGCCCTTCCTTTTATGTTCCTAAGTACAACTAGCTCTACGCAGATCAGCTAAAAAAATAAGGTTAAATGTGCTGTGTCCCAGTTAAGTCAGGGGAGGCACATCCTACAACCCCATCTAAAGTCTTTGGAGATGGATGCCTAAAACGTGGCCTATCTACTTCCCTTAGGGAATTCTGGCATTTTAAGAGGAACAGGCACCTAATAGTATTCTCTGAATCCAGAAAAGGCTTAATACACATTGTTCACAGCACAGACCTGAATAGTCATTCAATACAAATTGTGTTGAATCAATGAATGCACCAGTGACTATCAAGAATTTTTTCATGGATTGACATTTAAAAATTGGGAATAACCAGAAATGGCCTACTACCCAAATTAAAAATAAAAAGATTTTAAAAAAATGATTAAAAAAGGACTTAGAATAACTGTCTACCCATACTCAAGTGCAATTATCTATGCATTTCCAGTTTGTATAAATGCATTATATATTTTTTCTAAAAGCCTATAAGAAGAAATGATGTGTGATCCTACCATTCAAGCAGCTTCTAGAAAACTAGCTACTTAACTGTTGCATATTTTAGCTTTCATAGCAATTTAAAAATAATAATAATAATGGAAAAAGCTCACTAAACAATGGAAGACAGAAGACTTTCCCTTTAAAAGATAATTCTAGGCCAGTATTTCCTAAGCGTGTTCTATTAGTTTGTTAAGTGTTCTATGTGGCCAAAAACATTTACAAACTGCTGCATGGTATAGTCCCCTTTTGGAGGAGATAGTGAAAAAAACTATTATATGTATGACACACCATCATTTTAGAGATACACACTGACTAGAGGACATACCTTGATTCTGAAATGTTAACATAGGAAGGAACAAAAAGCATAAGTTAGAATCAAAGAAATAAGGTAGTAACTCTATGGTTTTAGGGAAATCACCTAAGTCTCAACTTTTTTTTTAAATGGTAACAATAATAATAACCTATTCTATAGGATCACGCTAAGGACTGAATGAGTTCATACACGTAAAAATCTGTACATAAAGTTAACGTACAGCAAACAGCAAGAAACATAGCCATTTTTATTACTGGAGATTCAGTATGCACATAGGATATCAAAGGCCTGAGAAGTCCTACAGCAAGGGGGACAGTGAAGCTGGATTTCTTAAATGCATTTGACCATGTATATTAATCCAGATTCTCAGTCGCAAGATTCAGAAGCCGATGCTGGCTAAACATGAAGTCATTTATTCAAGGGATGTTGGGTAGCTTGCAGAATTACTCAGTAGGCTACAGAAACAGTAGTCTAGAGAAACCGGATGGAGCCTAAGCTTCCAGAAACTCAGATCCTACATAGAACAGGCGTGATGAGGACACTGCTGCCAGCTACCACTGAGCACTAGGTCCTGTAATCTGCAAAGCTCCAAGGAATTCAACTTGAATGCAACTGTTCCTGGGGCCAGCAGTGATCCTGTTTCTGTGTCAAGCATAGGACTCAGCAAACTCTGCTATCTCCCAAGGATGGAGGTCTTTTCTGCCACCAACCTCCCCAGAAAAAAAATGGGTTCTGCATTGCACCCTCTTCCTCTAGTTGCTCACTTCTGAATCAGTATGATCTATGGAATCTAGGTCATATGCCTGTGCCCTAGCTGCAAATAAAGCAGAGGAAGAAAGTTTTATGGACTCTTCCTGGGGAGGTGAGCCTCCCATGGCTAGAAGTTCCCCAAAGATAGCAAATGTGTTTAACAGTTACTGGAAACCCAAAACACATGACAAATGTCCACTACACTGTGAAACACCTACTCCTCCCTCTAAAAAACTATAACTTCTTACAGAGAACACTAGTGGGTATATTCCTTCCCTTAGCAGGACACACATCAACATCTTTCTTTTTAGCTCCAGGGAAGAGACTAAACTTCAATGGAGTTTAATGTTAGAAAGTGTCTTCTAGGGCACCCATTGATCTTAGAACATTCTGAGGTGGGCCTAAAAGTCACTATAAATAGGGTAGAAACAGACAAGGAAATCTGCCTGGAGTAAGGCATGAGGTGGAGGCTGCATGACTAGAGGGCACTGCAGTTCTCTCTGTGATTGTTGTTCTCATCACTGCTTGGGTAGATCCTACTTGCCCCATTACTTCCCATCTACACTGGCATTTTCCTGGTGTCCTGTTTCTGAACACAACCACATGGGAACCACAGCATAAGAACAAGATGGAGCAGCCTGGGAAGGGCTGAGATATAGAAACAGACCCTTCCTCTGAGTGCATGTATTGTGTGCACCAGAGCCAGGTACAGATGGGGACACCCAGACTGGCAGATGGGCTGTGGGGACAGGTGACAGAGATAATGTGGTATGTGTGTATGGTGGGATCAGATGTAACACATCAGAGACCCCACGTACATTCTGTCACTTAATCTCACAACAACTCTAAAAGGTAGTTGGATGTGGCCATAGAGTGAATCCAAAGGAAGTAGCTAGTGGAGATTCAGGCAATGGGCACCAAGAGAGCACCAGGTAAATGGGCCAGAAGGTCTCAGGGCCCCATCAGCCATTGAGATGGACCCAAAAGACAGGATTCTCAATCTTGGGAATGCACCAACAAGAGCAGACCAGGGCCCTCATTCTAAATAGACAAATCTGCCAAAACATATTATAAAGACTGAGCTTGGGCACAGGAATGCATAAAAGAGCCATTATTAGAGTTAAATATGATGAGGACAGTGAGATAGACGTATCAGAGATACTGATCTACAGGCTGACCATGTAAATTAAATTACGGACCAGAAATGGGGGGGTTATTAATAATTATGCTAGGACCACAGGCATAAACAAGGAATGCTCCATAAAATGGGACATATGATGACCCCAGTTATATACTTCCTGGCCCTAGTGAATCCCCAGGCAGAATTCAACTAAACACGGCTAAGAAAAGGAAAGAATGCAAAGGTTGAAAACTAAAGAAAATCTGACTTAAGAGAGACTCTTTTTCTTTTCTTTCCTTTGGTTTTTAATATTTGAAGAGATGATGTGAAAAATCAGAGATGCTAGCATACATTTATTTTTTATTTTTTCTCTCTTAATTCACAGCCAGAGGCTACCATGATTATTCCAGCAACAGCACAGGCAGGAAAATTCTTGTGGAAAGTTTCTTTAGAAGATTGAAGAGCAAGAGGGTAAATTTCCCTTGGCAGTGGGGTCAGCAGCAAGAAGGAGGCTGGTCTCAGTGACAAACTCCTTCAACACCCTGCTAGTTTCAGCTTCAGGTATGGCTGAGCTGATATACCCACAGGATTTCTCCAGGATGTGGCCATGAGGACAAAGCCAGACGTTGTGGACTTTGGCTCATTAGAAGTTTTGGAAACGTAAAAAAAAGGAAATCAGATGTTTATCACCAGACTGACTATGATGTCACTCAAGAGGACTTTCGTTGTTAGGAGATTCACTTTCTAAGAGAAAGATCTTTATGGGAAATGTTCCCTGATCCCAAAGGTAATCAACAAATGAATTGGTAGCTGTCTCCAAATGCTGCCATCTTAGCTTCAGACAGACGGTTTGATCTGGACCTCTGTTTTGTACATGCTGGAATACTATCCTCAGAAAGTAAGTAGAGCTTTATCAGAGATCTTTTTTCAAAAAAAGACTTTTTGAATCATTTGACACTCCAGCTTGTCAACGCTGCAGTATTGTTCCTGCGTGTCTAGGTGTCAACTTTGAATACTAACTTGGCACCGGGAAGCCATTTTCATTATTAAGACATTCAGAAGGACAATTTCAACAGCAGTATGTTTGGAGGAAAGAGAAATGTGGGTTCTACCTTTCACAATGAGGCCTTGTACCCTCTTGGTCGTATTAGCAGTTCAGTGCCTTGTGGAATTCCCTCCACCCTCTCTCCATACAAAGCTTCTCTTCAAAGTTTACACTTGCAGGGATTTAAAGGATTAGAAATCCAGTATCTAAGTACATGGCGGGTCAGCCAGGCCTTAAGTTAATGAACATCATGCCCTTAAGCAGAGTTTGACACTGTAATTGTTGTGCAAGGAATGTCAGAGTGAGGTGAAAGAAAAAGTCCAGAACGTCCTTTGTCCCACAAGCAATTTCAACCCTCCCCACAAATGTATAGGTGTCTTCCTTCCTTTTATTTTCCTGTTAGCACTTACTGGCTATCCATCAGCCCACCCCTGCCCACCCACCCCCCAATTTTACTTATGTTTTGTTGTTACTGTTATACATGAAGTCAGGATTCTGTCTGTTTTGTAAGTTTCTCTATTCCCAGTGCCTGGTACATAACAGGTGTTCCATAACATTTGTTGAATGAATGAATGAATGAATGAATGATGGAAGACTCCCCTCCTCATATAAATATGAGTCATTCAATGGATGGACCTAGAGATTGTCATACTGAGTGAAGTCAGACAGAGAAAGACAAATGTCATACAATATTGGTTATATGCAGACTCTAAAAAAAAATGGTACAAATGAACCTATTTACAAAGCAGAAATAGAATCACAGATGTAGAAAACAAACTTATGGTTACCAAGGGGGAAGGGAGGGGATAAACTGGGAGATTGGGATTGACATATACACACTATATATACTATTTATATACTATATATAAAATAGATAACTAATAAGAACCTACTATATAGCACAGAGAATTCTACTCAGTACTCAGTAATGACCTATATAGGAATAGAACCTAACAAAGAGTGGATATATGTATATGTATAACTGATTCACTTTGTGGTACAGCAGAAACTAATACAACATTGTAAATCAACGAAACTCCAAGAAAAAATAAAAAATAAATGTCATTCAATATAGACTGCCCTCCAGATGTAAGATAACCAATTAAGAAAAGGAGTTCTCCAAAATTCTACTCTTTTACCCCTGTGCCTGGAGGCTTCAAAGTATGGAGCTAAGGAATAGGTGAATGGATGAATTCACCCACATTTTGGAATTTTTTAAAAAGCCGGACTAACATCCAAGAATCAGTCTCTTAAAAATGGAATATTTCTTAAATTTCTATAACTGAATCATATCTGCGAATGTTGCTTGACCAATCTCTCTTTACAACAATAAATTCTTCAAACAAACAAACCAAAAAGTTCAATGACAGCCAAGAAGTAGAAAATGACAGATACTGTGTTCTGAATCAAAGGAAAAAAAATCCTAAAAAAAGAGGGGAAACAAAGGATTTTAAAAGGAAAGAAGGGGAAAAACATACAAGCACACTGGGGCCTCAAGAAGGAAAACAAGGAACGGAGAAGTAAAAATATCTAAACATAAGGCCAATTTAGAGACAGCACTGAGAGAAGGCAGGCACTGAGACTCTCCATGAAACAGCTGAAACAAAGGAACATCCCAACTATGACAAAATAAAGAGGCACCACCACCTTTTCCTCCTTCTCCATCACCTCCCACCCCAAGTGGCTGCTTACTCCTGCTGGTGTTTACACTTTAGTGATATTCTCATATCAGGTTTTTCTTTGTAATCTCTAAAGCCATTACCTTAATTCAAGGCTTTGTCATTTTCCCGTAGGAATACAATAACTACCATGCGGCTCTGTCTCCAGGTTTACTTGCCTCCAATCTACCTTTCCATAGTCCCCAGGGCAAATCTGACCATTCTACCCTCTGTAAAACCAGTCAGAGGCTCCTCCCCAGCCTATTTGAATGATGTCCATTCAAGCTATATTTTCCAGCCATTCTCTAGTGATGTGCACAAATGTTCACAACAAGGCCTAAGGGTGAACTTCCATAAGTGCAGAGACAATGCCTATCTTATTCACAGCTGAATCCCAGACAACTAGCGCAGTGCCTGTGCTCCACAAGTATTCAATATGTGTGTTCCACAAATAAATAAAAATGGAAAAATAGTGATATAAAGCTATGCAGAATGCAATCTTAATAATGTAAAATGTGCATATATATTTATATGTGCACAGAAAAATGTAGTAAACCATTTACTTTTAATTCATGCTTTTTAAAAAGTTTTTCAACATTCATGATGATACTATTTTTCTCTCTGATACTGAGATACAAAAATATAAACAGAGACAAAACGGAGTAGAGAAAAAATTGTGCCCCCGACACGTCAGATCACAGCATAGGGCCTAATGGGAAGTGTAAAACCCCTCACCGTGCCGCACTGGATTCTGCATCTTCCAGCCCTGACACTGCCCCACTTCCTGCTACTCCTCTACCACCCAGGAGAGTGAGCAGTACCAAGCCACACTATGTTCTTCACATTGGAATTTGCCATTTACTCTCTCACCCCACTCTTCTGGCATTCCCAATGTGCTAGTTCTGTGTTCTTGCTGTCTTTTCATTTCTAGGGCCAAGCACAATCCCCAGCATACAGAAGAACATAATAAGTGTTGCTGGGGTAAACTAATTCATACTTGAATGAAGCAGTGACACTGAATGTGAGGCCCATTTCTTTCACTGACTCTAAAACCACACTCACCTAACAGGGTTGCTGTGAGGACCAAATGAGAAAATGCACAAAAAGCATGCCTGACACAAATTAAGCCCTCAATAAATGAACACGGTTATTAAACATTAGCAATGTGATCAGGCACAAGTTGCTTTGCTGCCTTAGCCACTGTCATCTTAAATTGTGGATAATAGTTCCACTCATCCCCTTGAAATGAGAAAGAGCTTAAAGCAGTTTGGGAACTATAAATCACTAAACGAACACATACTATTAACATGATGATAATGACGATGATTATATGCCATTTTCTTTGTGAATCATGCCTACAATAAGTTTATCCTTTAAGGTCACATTACCTTTGCTGATGTTTCAAACCATCCTACGAAACCATGCTCCTTGCAGAACTGGTCCATCTTGAGGCCATTGTTCATGAGCACATCTTTCCCCTGGTCACATTTGTTGGCCAACAAAACCACTGACACTGGTTTGCCATTAGGGAGACTTAACTTTGAGTCCAAATCATTTTTCCACTTTGTCACTGCTTCAAATGTAGCTGGCCTGGTGACATCGAAGACAATAAATGCACCCATAGCTTCTCGGTAATAGACCCTCGTCATGTTTCCAAATCTTTCTTGACCTATCACCAAAAAGAAATAGAAATCAAAAACACATTACAGTTGTAAACTGAATCATACATGGGAACCCAATAAGACCTCATATGAGCAGACCACTCAGTAAAGTGCTTCATTGCTTATCTTTAAAGAATGCACTAAATATGCCGTCAGGCAGCTCTGTTTTTGATCTTTGAGTCCTGAGGGGATTCATTCATTTAATAAGTATTTATTGAAATGTCTGTGTACCATGTAACATTCCAGAACTGTGCTAATACAGTATCCCACTAGCCACATGTGGCTATTTCAGTTTAAATTAATTAAAACTAAATAAAATTTAAAATTCAGTTCCTCAGTCACACTAGCTAGCTACATTTCAAGTGTTCAATAACCACATGTGGTTAGTGGCTACAGTATTAGACACTCCAAGATAGAACATTTCCATTATCATAGAATGTTCTATTGGACAACATTGTTCTAAATACTTGGGATACAATGATTAAAACATGAAAATCCCTACCATCGTGGAGCTTACATTTTAGTGGGACGATAGATTAGTATGTTACAAAGGCATCCACAGTCAACGTCAATCAAGAATAACAGTAATAGCTAGCATTTATTGTATATTCACTAACCATCAGTGATGTGATTCCCATAAATTATCATTAAGGTACAATTATTAGGCCCATTTTAAAGTGACAAATTTGAGAACAATATGGCTAAGTAACTTGTTCAAACTATACAGATGGTAAGCTTAAGAAGTTACAATTCAAATCTGAGCTTTTTGAATCCAGAGCCCATAGTCATTTACCAACATTGAATACACTTAACCACTGAGCCATAGTCTTATACTATCTATCCCCCAGGTTTATATACCAGGAGTGTCCCATTCAACTCAACTGAACAGATAACAGATATTTATGCATCAATGCCAGTCTCTGAGCTACATGCTAGGATTACAACAGTGAACTTGAGGGCCTTTACCCTTAACTAGTCTACAGTCTATGGGATAAGGAAAGTACCCTGACATAGAAATAAACAAACAAAGAAATAAATAAATGGATTAGTCTTAGACCAATCAGCTAGAATCAGTTTTGCCCTGATTCTTAATTTTCTAAATGAATGCTGGCAAATTTCTTAAACACACTAAGTTTAGCTTTCCTCATCTGCAAAATGGCAGTAATAATATGCACCTCACAGGGTTGTTATGTGGATGAACTAAATTAACACATGTGAAACATCCAGCACAGTCCCTTACTACTCGTTGGTACTTGAGTTTTCCCTCCCTTTCTTCAGCATATTAAAAATTATGAAAGACGATATGACAAAGGTAGTGAAATCAGAGTTCTAGACCAGAGTTTATGAAAGAAAATTACAGGAATTTGAGCTGATCAACCAAAACGAACACAATCCTATTGCTTATAAATCTATCCACTAATAGTTGCTGAAGATAGGAGCTGTTGAAGACTGGGTTTATATTTTCTGAACCCAAAACTCCCGAAGTGTATGACCAAAGTTTTTAAATTCTGATTTGGGAATTTCTTTGTGTTCAGAGTCTTATGAAGTTTTAGAAATTAAAACAAAGTTAAATGTGTATTGAATAAGCCAACTTATCTTAAAAAAATAAAATGCTGAAACTGGCATGTATCTAAGAACATATAGGTCAACAAACATTTAAGAACGCTTTACACTTAAGTTTGTGTTCAAGGTTTTGTGACAGTGAGTTTTAATTCAAGTTATCAAATTCTTTTGTAGGTCATGTTCACACTGGCATTAGCATTGTGGATTGTAAGAGAAACTGATCCGTAAGCACTTCATGAAAATGCATGAAGGTCAAGGCTTCCTATCCTAGTGAGTGAGCCTGTGTGCTCAAGCATGTATCACTGGAAAGAAGAACACTTTGTCAGGGCCAGCTCATGTCCATCCGAAAATATTTCTTACATGGGTTATACCAGCATTTTAAAAAATTTCCCACAGTCATCTAGTCAATGAAAGAAAGTGGTATAATACTCCTCATATGACAAAAAACCCACAGATGAACTTTCATTTTTTCCAATGAGTTCTTAATTTCATTTTTTTTTTTTTTAGTTCCTTATGCATACAGTGATTTCCTTTGATACTGATCAGGGTGGCCATGACATTTCAGGAAGATAGGGGAAAAAGGCCCTCTGTTATCATTCAGAACTCTGAAGGCCTCTAGGCTTTTTAAGGATGTCTTATGATCCCTTTCAGGGAACTAATCAGATGAAGGGCAAAGTCATGGGTTATTCAATAATCTGCTTGTCCAGGGGTTTTCATAGTAGAGTAAGGCAGCCCTCAAGAAGAAAGATTTTACATTTCCAATATATGGCAAAAGGTCATTTTTAAGACTATGCAAAAAAGCACACTATAGGCTTATACCTTCATAGGGATTGTGTGTGTGTGTTTGAGTTTGTGAGGGTATGTGTGTCAGATCAGAAACAGGAAGAAAAAAGCTTGTTTCTAGAAAGAAAAGACCTTTGTATATTGAGGTCACTGGGCCAGGAGACTTGGAAAGTTTGTATTTTTGGCATTCTAGCAAGAGGTCACATTCAGCCCAGGGCCTTTCCAGCACTCATTTTATCCTGCCTTTGTCAGCTGACAGCCCTGTCTGCTGTTTCTTAAGAAAAGAATGAGAACCATGTGACTCTTCGTGAGTGCCTACATATGGACAAAGTACAGACCTGATGAAACTATCATAGGTGATTTACTTAAAAAAAAAAAAAAAAGACTGTAGTTCAAAAAAATACCATTGGAGTTAAATCACTGATTCGACACACATTTCCTGAATAATATGATCCAGGTTCTGTGCTTTGTGCTGCAGATACAGAATTTTTGTCCTTGAGGAACTTCTAAACTAGGAAGTGTTATACTGGATGCATGGACCAAAAATGATCCAGGTCACCATGTAAGTCCCCATTTCTTGTAGTCTCTAAGCACACACTCCATAGCCATGTAGATGTGGCTAGTGATTCAGTTCTCAGCCTCAAGGGATATTAAACGACGGAGCAATCAACTGCCTCACAAACGTTAGCACAAAGCTTGTGGTAATAATTTGGATAACCTCCCACAGAAGGCACTAAATTGATGGGTCAGAAGACAGGGCATCTTCATTTTAATGCCTCGTTACCAGTGCAGTCTTAGACAACTATATTTCTCTCCCCGAGACTCAGTTTTCTCATCCGTAAAATGAAGTTATTCTGGCCGATCCCTACAGCCCCTTTCTGTTTTCATGCCTTCTACCCCTATGATACCACCATTAAATCAACATCTGGTCCTCTGTTCCAACTGCATGAAGTGGCCCATTTGGTGTCATGGACTCAGCTAAAAGCATACACCAGCAACATAGCCATAGTGTGTATTTAATATTTTTCACTTGATAATTAGTATTATCCAGATGCTCTCAGCGGGCATAACCAAGCAGTGTACCTTCTAGATGGCATAAAAACAACAAGAGGGTTTTCTATTAACCAACTAGCTCTGTGACCTCAGATTAGCCACTTCACCATTCTGAGCCTCGTTTCCTCATTGGTAAAAATAAGGAACTGGAATGGATACATAAACTAAATTCATTATTACCTCTGACAACCCCCTTTGATCAACCTCCCCAGTATGTAGGCATCCAGCTCTCTACCTCCCATTCCTCCTGTGTTCCCCACGCTGGTTCACAACATCACCATCCACACAGCCACCCAGAGTGGTACCTTCAAGTCATCTTCCAACTCCCTCCTCATCCCCATATCCAAAGGGTCTCCAACATCCTATCGACACTTCCATTTCAAAAGGGGTTCTTGACTTTGCCCCCTCCTCTCCATCAGCACTGCCACTGATCCACTTCAGGCCCTCATTGCTCCTCATCTGGACCGCTGAAAGCTCCTAATTGGGGCTCTCAGCATCTCAATTTTTGTCACTCCCTTTCCCTTAAAATAAATGTAAATATAACACAGGTTTTTAGACAGTTGCCATTCAGGCAGCATAAGAAATCACCTGCTGGGTATATATAAAGGAACTGAAATCACTGCCTTGAAGAGATATCTGCACACCTATGTTCTTTGCAGCATTAGTGACAATAGCCAAGACATAGAAACAACCTAAATGTCCATCGACAGATGAATGGATAAAGAAAATGTGTTGTGGTCATCTCTCAGTATTCACAGGGGATTGGTTCCAGGACCCACTAAAGATACGAAAATCCTAGGGTGCTAAAGTCCCTCATAAAATGACCTAGTACACCCACCCTCTGTATCTGCAGATGTGGAATCTGCAGATACGGAGGACCAACTATATACATGTACAAAAGAATGTTATTCAGTCATAAAAAAAGAAG
Source organism: Mesoplodon mirus (assembly GCF_964341445.2). Classification (NCBI taxonomy): domain Eukaryota; kingdom Metazoa; phylum Chordata; class Mammalia; order Artiodactyla; family Ziphiidae; genus Mesoplodon; species Mesoplodon mirus. Next base: position 43,263,916 of record NC_138983.1, on the reverse strand, counting down.
GAAATCCTGCCTTTTGCAACAACATGGGCAAATGCTATGAGAGCATTATGTTAAGGAAATAAGTCAGAGGAAGAAAAATACTGTACAAGCTCACTTATGTGAGGAATCTAAAAAAGCCGTAAACAGTCAAAATTCATTAAAACAGAGAGTAGAACAGTGGTTGCCAGAGGCTAGGGGATGGGAGAAATGTGGAGATGTTGGTCAAAGGGTATAAACTTCCAGATGTAAGATGAATAAATTCTGGGGATCTGATGTACAGCATGGTGACTATAGTCAACAATACTGTATTACATAATAGAAAGTTGCTGAAAGACTAAGTCTTATATGTTCTCACCAAACACACATACAAAAAGGTAATTAGGTAATTAGGTGATAAAGGTGTTAACTAACCTCACTGTGGTAATGATTTCACAATATAGACATATATCAAGTCATCATGTTGTACACCTTAAACTTACACAAAGTTATATGTCAATTATATCTCAACAGAGCTTGGGGGGGAAAAGAAATCATCTGAGCTATTTACAGACCACCCATTCCCAGGGCATCCTCCTCAGAGATTCTTATTGTACTGGTTTTGTGTGGGACCCAGGAAACTGTTTTTTTTTTTTTTTTTTTTTTGCGGTACACGGGCCTCTCACTGTCGTGGCCCCTCCCATCGCGGGGCACGGGCTCCGGACGCGCAGGCCCAGCGGCCATGGCTCACAGGCCCAGCCGCTCCGCAGCACGTGGGATCCTCCCGGACCGGGGCACGAACCCGCGCCCCCTGCATCGGCAGGCGGACTCCCAACCACTGTGCCACCAGGGAAGCCCCAGGAAACTGTTTTTTAAAGCCCTCCCTACGTGAAGTCTTAAGACTTCTATTTCTATCAGAATCCACTTTCAAAATATAAATATTACCATGATGCTCTGCCCTTTTAGCCCTCCAATGACGCTCACATTACATTTCTATGAAGACTACACATTTGGAGCCTGTGGCTCCAACCACCCTTCCAAACTCCTCTCCTGTCCCTTCCTTCAGAGTGTTCCACAGGCAAGCTACACTGGACTACGTGTCCTTCCAGAAACACATCCTGCATTACTCCCTGGCTTTTCTTGCCTTTTTGCAGCTCTGTTCCCAAAGCCTGAATTGCCTCCCCATCTCCCCTCTCACCTTCAATCAAATCCTATGCAGCCTATCATTGTGCCCTGAAACCTCACACATCCTGCCAGCTGGAACCATGGCTCCCTTTTTCACAATCCCATAGCATTTTCTTTATCCTATTCCATTCACTCTTATCATGCTGTGTCTTCAGGCTTCTCTCTCCAACTTGGCATTGGAAAAACCTGGAAAACAGGTTGGTCACATTTTAAGGTTGTAAATCTGCGGCCTATGTCTCCACTTTTTGGATATGGTATAGCTCACGACACTATAGTAGAAATAAACTGAAATTAAGATTCCTCCTTCCTCTAAAATACAGCGTTGTCTTGTATTCATAAGCCAATGCCACATACTGATGCACTTTATATTCTGCTCTTGTTTTCAGCAAATAATCAGTAGATGTTCACTGATGGAGAAAATTAACATTATTCTAACAAGGGTATGTGCATATCTGTTGCAACGAGTTTCAGACTGGAATGTTATGTTTTTGTAATCATTCTCATCCTCTTAAGAAATAATCTCTTGGAATCAGCTTATTCTAAACATATATTTCTGGGGTCATGGCACAATCAGTAGAGCTAAAAGTACCACCAAGGCATGCTCTTTCTTTCTAGACAGTAATGGTCTGAAAAGCAGGAAAATAAAACCAAAAGTAAATATGAGTTTTGAACAAGGATCTGAAGGAAAAAAAACTATCCAATTGCTATGATGATCAAATGGCCACTGAACTTATAGGGGCATAAGCTGGTTTTGAAGGCTCAGGGAAACCCACAAACTAGGATCAGAGTCAGGCTGACAACCTGGTCAGAAAAGTTTTCTCCATTTTTTAAGTGCCCATCTGACCCTCTGGCAGTGGTTCTGAAACTTTTTCATCTTCTCTCCTCACTTCTTTGCTCCACCAAACCAGCAACAGAAAAGTGTCAATCGATCACCATTTTTCCAAGTCATCTAGGCTTCTATTTTAGAATTAACCTTGTGTAATCTTCCCCTACAAAACTGCCAACCTCTCTCCCTAGCCAGACCAAGTTTCTGCAGCCCCATGACAAACACTGCCCTGTGTGCCCAGTAAGTATTCAGTAAGACCTCTTTGCTGAGTGAAGAAATAACCCCTAATTCTTTACTCCCTCCCAATGATTACTGGCAGGCTTAACAAGTCTTTAAAAGTCATCCTCTGCTATGTCACTAGCAATCATCACTTTCCACTCCCAGTGAAATCACTTTAAGTTTGTCTCATCTCACCTCATTTCTTTCATTCATCTAACAAAAAATTTTGAACTCCAATTAATTTCCAGACACTAGAAACATGCAACTAGAAAAAATCAGCAACTAAGAAAAAACAATTAAAAATCGTTGCCCTCATGAAGCTTACATTCTAGTAAAAAGAGATCAACAGTAAACAAAAAAGTAAGATACATATAATACTACATTATCTGGTAAAAAGTACTATGGAGAGGGCTTCCCTGGTGGTGCAGTGGTTGAGACTCTGCCTGCCGATGCAGGGGACACAGGTTCGTGCCCTGGTCCGGGAAGATCCCGCATGCTCCGGAGCGACTGGGCCCATGAGCCATGGCCGCTGAGCCTGTGCGTCCAGAGCCTGTGCTCCGCAACGGGAGAGGCCACAACAGTGAGAGGCCCACATACCGCACAAAAAAAAAAAAAAAAAAAAAAAAAAAGTACTATGGAGAAAAATAAAGCAGCAAAGGAGAAACGGGTATGCTGGAGGCAAGGGTAAAGTTAAGCAGGATGGATGGAAGACTCACTAAGAAGGTATCATTTGAGTAAAGACTAAAAAGAGGTAAAGGAACAAGTCATATGGATGTTTAGGAGAAGAGGGCTTTAGACAAAGGGAACGGCAAGCAGAGGCACAGACGTGTCTGGCCAGCATGTGGAGAACAGCAAGGAGACTGTTGGCTGGAGAGGGCTGAGCAAGGGGAAGAGTAGCCTGTGATGAGGCAGGCAGATCACAGGATCCAGACTGTAGATGGTTTCAGGCTATTATACTGATGCTGCCTTTTATTCTGGATGAAAGAAGAAAGCACTGAACGATTGTGAGCACATGAGAAACATGAACTGACAGAATCAGGTGGATAACTGTGGCTGCTGCATTGAGGAATGACTCAGTCAAGGTCGGAAGTAGGGAAACCATAATCCAGGCAAGAGATAATGATGTGGACCAAAGTGGTAGTGGTGAAGATGGTCTAGATTGGTTGTTTTCTAGATATATTTGGAGATAGAGAAGAGAGGTGGGCTATAAATTATGAGATGATTCAAGCATGACCCACAAGCTTTTGACCTGAATTTTTGAAAGTATGGAGTTGCCATTAGCTGAGATGGAGTAAGCTTTTGGAGACACAGGTTTTGTGGAAGTAGATTGGGACTTTGACATGTTAGGTTTGAGATGTCTGTTACATAGATACATCGAATAGGCAGCTGGATATAGGAGTCTGAAGTTCCAGGGCGGGGGGTCAGGACTGGAGATTTACTTTGTATTTTAATTTCTGTACACCTCTGCCAGATTCACCATCCAAAGCCCTCTTTTTACCCTATCATTTGCCTACTTAAACTCACTACTGCCTAAAATAGATGCCAAAATTTGGAGGTTAGGCGGCTAACATGTTATGTGACCCACACAAGATTTAAAGCAATTTGAGCTATTTCCCAACAGTTATAAATTGGAGGATAAATACAAATATTGGAATGTCTTAAAAACTCAGAATATTCAGAAATCCAGGGTCTGCATTATATGAATAATGTTGTCAAGTTCATTTGTGCTGATTAATACCAAACACTCAATGTTAAAGAAAAAAAGCTGGCTGAGATACTATTCCTTTGACATTGTTAGATACCACAAAAAACTGCTCTAAATTTAAATTTATGTATCTGTATCCATTTTATTAAAATAATTCTAACAAAATATTTAGAATTTGGGCTTCCCTGGTGGCGCAGTGGTTGAGAGTCCGCCTGCCAAGGCAGGGGACACGGGTTCATGACCCCGTCCAGGAAGATCCCACATGACGCAGAGCGGCTGGGCCCATGAGCCATGGCTGCTGGGCCTGCGCGTCTGGAGCCTGTGCTCCGCAACGGGAGAGGCCACAACAGTGAGAGGCCCGCGTACCGCAAAAAAAAAAAAAAAAAAAAAAAAAAAAAAAAAATTTAGAATTCAACGAAATTTATATAGTTTTATTTTAAAATAAATCATTGCTATTGATCCATTTTTCTTATGCTAAGTCTCTTATAGATGGTTACGTAGGATCCCATGATTGTTTCTTTGCATCAAAATACTCTTTAACACACTTGGCCTCACTCCTAATACATCCCTCTAGCTGGATGTGATGTTTTGTGGAAAAACAAAACGGGAGCCAGGATTAAGGGGAAGTTTTGTGCCCATTTCCTAGGGAAACAGGGAGCAGTAGCCTGTGTGGTCCAGAAGTGAGAACAGATTTTTCAGAGAGGACCTTGAAAGATAAACAAATGTTGGCCAGGTAGAGAAAAGAGTTCATTTATTTTACCCTCTGGGCTCCTATGGGATTTTTAACGTTGCACACACCTCGATCTACAAGTTAAAGGCTAATCCTCAGACTGAGGTCAGGGTCCTGCCCCAAACTATGCCTTGCTAGTCTCTGCTAAGTTCTGCCTCTTGCTTTCATTCCCACTTATTCCATGGCACTCCCATCCTCACTGGAACATACCCTACCTCTGATTCTCTGCCTAACTAAATCCTACCTATTCTTCAAGGTTGTACAAAACCCTACCTTCTTGTAGCGTTTTCTGACTACTTGGCCCCAGGCTCAATTCTTTCCTCCCCTATACTCACACAGTGCTGACTGAATGTATCACTTGCTCACCCATTCAATCAGGCCCTGCCTCGTACTGCTTTTTACGTTCTGCAAACCTCCGCAGACCATGTCCCCGGTTACACTGTAGACTCCTTGAGCCCACTGTTGAATTCCTCCAAAACTGTCCCCTATCTCTCCCTAGCACGTGCACTCTGAGAGCTTCTTTGTCGGTGCTCACAATGGTCTTGCGAAATAAAATGGAACTGGTAATACCAGTACTCTTTACATAATAAAGTAGCAATTAACATTAATTTCTTATTTGTGAGAGGGAGCCCCAGCAGGGAGAGGAGTGGACTGAATAAAGCAAGATCTCTAATCCAGCTCATTTACTTTCCATGCCTACTAAACTCCTGCTCATTCTTAAAATCCCCTCTGAAAAATATCTGTCCCCAGTTCAGAACCGCCTCTCCACAATTTCTTTAGTTCCCCTATAAACAGTGTCTCTCTTTTCATCTTACTACTGGTTGTCACATCTTATAGGCAAGTCTTGTCTCTATTTAACAAGAAGGTAAAGCCAGATGCAGTGTATTGAATTTAGCTAGAGTGTGCAAGAGAATAGGATGGCATAAAAAGTAATGATTGGTTTCTTAGGGTCCATAAGCAATAGCATTATAGATAGCAAGGGTGGCTGGGTTATAGTGATCTATTTTTAAATTAAACTTTGAAAATATTCTCATTAAATTCTAAATTTATATTTAAATGTAAAGCTCTGTGTGTGTGTGCGTGTGTGCGTGTGTGTGTGAAAATGAGTATCCCAGTACCTCAGATTTTTTTTCAGAATTATTTTTGACTAGGGTCTGACACTACTCAGTTTAAATGAAATAACTCACTTGGATAAAGAAGAAACAAGATCATGTAGTAATGCAGTGTGCAATATTGGATGGAGGGAGGGAATGAAACCACGTCACAGAAGAGACATTGGCAAGAATCAAGATAGAAGGATCAGCATCTCATGTTTTTAATTAAACCAATTACAACTTAAACAAACACCTAGCAAACAACCTAAAAATACATCCACTGAATTACAAGCTCAAATGTATTAAATAAAAAGCTATCTTTGAATTACTTACCATTTGAGACATCACCTCTAAGTAACCTTTAAAGATACTTTTATAAATAACTCACAAGGGACCCTGGACTCTAAGGGTTTCACTCTTAAAGAATTTCCTGATTCCTTCAGAGGTAAAATTCCCCAAATGTGTGCCCAGGTGCTTTGGGGGTGCCTCAGTGAACTCACAGGGTTGCAACAAGATGATTTTAAATTTTAAGGCAAGCACAGTGGTGCTCAAGATCAATCAGACACCTCAGGAACTACTAGCTAGAGGCAGTTCACAATTTTAACATCAGATTGTACTACATTCCCTTTGATGTGATCATATCTTTTTGAAGCTGGGATTTTTTCAGTTTGTGGGATAAAAAGCAAGAGTCATGTGAAAATTAATGAGAAACAGGAAATGAGGGTGGTGGTGTCCACTCTGACTCAAAGCTTTGAGATACTATTCCATGGTCCAAAGCAATGCATATGCCAATAATAAATATAGTTATTAAAAGTGAAATAAAAATCATTTTCTTTTAATTTATGTCTTCTATTTTTTCCAAAGGGCTATTAAGTTATTAAACTATAATACTTATTAAATTGTTTGGTGCTAACTATTTAAAAAACAGAGCTTTTAAGTATTTCTGTTGTCTTAGAGGCACCATGAAAAATTACTTTGACGCCAAAGGATCTGTGAACTGTGGAAGTTTGAGAACCTCTCCCAAGTCTAGTCTGGAGGATTGTTTTCTTTAAGTTTAAAACACACACACACACACACACACACACACACACCCCTCTACCACCGTACAAGACTTAATTTTTATTCCAATAACATCAAGCATCATAGCCATTCTTATCTTTAATTCTCAAACTAGAGACTGTGTCCCTTAGGCACTGTGGTTTTCCTGTCTCAAGCAGTATATTAGTATGGTTCTTATTAAGCCAAACCAACGACATAGTCTAAGCAAGGATGTGTGCAAAGAACTCAGCTCATCCAATTCTTAGCCCTGTCCAAAGTAGAAAGGTTAAAAATAATAATAAATATTCCTTTAAAATAAATAATGTGCATCTTCAAAATGCAACTTAATCCATGATATGCGAAAACTATTGCATTGTTATATTACACAGTAGGAAATAGTAGAGTGGAGTGGTTACAAAATAGAATTTGTAACTAGACAAATCTCAGTTCATATCCTAGCACCATCTCTTACCTTCTGTGTGACTTTTGAAAAGTTTTGAGCGTTTATCTGTTTTCTAGCCTGTATAAGCATAGCTCTCCCCTCTTTATGATAGGGTTAGTAACAGTACCTACAGATCAGTTCCTTGTGAGCAGTAAATAAAATGATACATAAAAATGCACGGCACCATGTCTAACAAACACCCAATAAATGGTGGCTATTAATAACACGTTATATTGCAGGGGGAAAACAGTCCTCCCAACAAGTAATTTAAATCAATTTGTTTTTGACTTCACCCTACAAATTAGATTGAAATGTCTTTGAATCCCTCACACCGTAGGTAATTTCTTGGTTTCCAATAGGCTAAGGAGTACACAAGAAGCTAAGTTTTCCATTGTTCTTCCTGAGAGAGCAGATGTATGTAAGGCTGATGAGGAAGAAAGGTTAAATCATGTATCAGGATAACAAAAAACAGACTACAAAAAATAGCGACTTGGGGCAAAAAGTAATAATTCTGATTTCTCCCAGACATTTGAAATGATTGACTATCCTCTTTCTGAACTCTCCTCCCTTTGCATCCAAAACCTGCTTTTGCTTCGTTCTCCTCCTCCATAGTACTTTCTCCTTTTCTACTTCTTTGCTAACTCCACAGTCATTTCATTAAATTGTGTAACAGGTAATTGTGTCAAGCTCTGCTAAAAATTGGAAAGGATATCTGGAGAAGTACAACATAACTCTAATGAATTGCTAAAGGGAGACGTGTCAGAAGGGAGTAAAGTTGTGTCGGATTCAAGGGAGGAAGAGGTTACCACTGGAAGGAGAGAATTCAGGAAATCTTTGTAGAGGAGTTGCCCTTTCAGGTGGGTCTTAGACATCAAGTAGGTTTGGGATATGTTGAAATAAAGGGAAGGGCATGTGAACTAGCAAGAAGGGCAGGAGCAAAGGCACAGAGGCAACAAACACGGGGTGTGAGTAAGGAAGAGCAAGGAGTCCAAATGGCCACACTGGAAGACTCATAAGGGAGGACTGGGGGAAATTATATTAGGCATGTCATTTGAAGCCAAACTGTGGGTGACTTTGGTTCACCCCAATTCCATACCACCATCCTCTCTTCTTTATGGCATGAACTCCCATAGCTGGATGAATGCTAAGTTCATTTTTTTTGTGCCCCAGGACTTGAGACAACAGCAAGACATCTGGTGTTAAAAAAGAAGTTTTTAATTCTTCATATCCCATCATTAATAAACCAGAGAAGCCTGTATTCTGGTTCTAGTTCTACCACTAACTAGTTCTCTGAGCCTGAGAAACTAATACGAGCCCCCTTGCAGAGCATAGCTTCCTCATCTGTAAAATGAAGGATTTGGTTTGATGAACCCTCAAGGTTTTAACTCTGTGAAAATTACCTATATTACTTCATCTAATCTATCCAAAAATCATAAAGAAGAAGTTTTGTCATTTGACCTCCAAATGAATGACATTTTACTCCGTATTATGAAGATTTTGTTAAATGAAGAAGCACAGTTTTAAAGAATGGTCTTTAAGGTCACTCTCCAGTTTTTATGGTGAAAAATAAAATGCATGCCAACTTAAGAAAAGTGATCACCATATTTATCAATTCTAAAATGTATGCATTTTTCATATGTAAATGTTCATAAAATTACAAAGTCTTTCAAGCATGAAAAAACTTTAATTTTGTTCATAAACAAAAAGTTTCTTTTGTTTATTAAAGAAATTTTTAGAGCAATGATGAAATAGTTGATGGAAAATTTTTATTGAACAAATACTCATTAAGCACCCTCTAGTACCAAGTACTAGGGTTACAGCTGGAAGGAAAAAGCATTCCAATGCAGTAGTAGAGGACTTCTAATCTGAAGTAAGCATGGTATATTATGAGAGCAGATAAACAGTATCTCCCTCAGTCACAGGGACTCAAAAGAGACTTCCTGAAGGAGATGAGATTGGTAAGTGACAGAGGACCCATAGAAGCTATCTAAGTAAAGAAGAGGGAAAGTGTAGTTAGCCAGAGGCAATTGTATGAGCCACAGTATAAAGGGAAAGGTAGTTGAACTGAAGGCACTATACGATATCCAGAATGGTCAAGAATCATACATATGAGAGATGAGAATGGGTGACACAGGCTGGATCATGAAAGGCCATGAATTTCATGCTAAAATGTTTAGTCTTTCATACCGAAAGTGATGAGGATCCACTGAAGGATGCCAAACTGGAGAACACCTAACTGGAGAATGATGCCATGCTAAGAAGCCTCACCTCTGTAGATTACAAGCTGATGGGTGGGAAAGCCTGAGGAAGGGATGAACATCAGGATGATGCTACAGTAGTTCAGATAAGTTGTGAAGAAGACATGGCTACTGAAAGGAGGGATAAGATAGAGTTATTTGTCAAGGTAGAAAAGACAGGATTTGATTAATATGTGAGAATAGAAAACTAAAGGGAGTGGGGAATGGTGAAATTTAAAACCTGAGTTATTTTCAATGAATAGTTTAAGATAACATAACTTCTCAACGAAGCTCTTGAACAGCTGAAAAAAAATAGTGGAACTCAATAATTTGTAACCCCAGGCTAGAGTCTCAGACTTGACTTTGCCAAGTTTATGGAGACTACTCTAGTACACCCATCTAGAAGATGAGGATCTTCCCTTGATAGAATAAACCCGAATTCCACCCCAGGAGCCACCATACCCATCTGGGAATATCCATCCCAGAATCAAAAAGAGTAAAAAAATAAAAAGGGTTCTCAATGGTTTGAAAGCAGGGCTTCCCAAAGCGAATTCTCAGAAGAGGGAGCAATCGGGCCCTAAACCTACCACAAGACAACTCTCTTCAAAATGTTTTCAGGTGAGCAATGACTCTAATGTCCAACCCCACTGGCTATTTAACACCAAACCACTTTTACTGAGCAACTATAATGTACCAGGCACCATGTTCTACTTACCCTTGGCCCAGTTTCCTCACCTATAAAACTGGAAATAATATGACCCATTTGGCAGAATCATTGTGCTGTTTAAACTGCAAAGTTTACTTTGATAAATTGATAAATGTAAGGAACTATCACTCTTAACCATTGGCTTAGCAAATACATCCTCTCCTAATTTGACTGCTGTTCCCTCTCACCACCTCTCTCCTTACATTGTAATCTCCGGCAGTGCCGGACTACCCACAGCCCTCACCACGTCTCCTCACCTCCATACCATGGCTATGGCAGATGCCATGTTTTGACCTTCTTTAGCACCTGACATTTCTCCTTCAGGGCACTTATCAAAACAGTCAATAATTATCTCCATGATTATCTTTAAATATCTTTATGCTCCACCAGAATATCAGATTCCATACCAATGTCCATTTCATTCCCCCCTAAAACCCTATGCTTATCAAGTGAATGAATAAATTTTCCCAGGCAAGATCTTACAACTCTCAAATCCTGAGGTTTTAAAATGACTTTTAGACAACTCTAAGAAGGGGAGAAAATATTTGCAAACGAACCAACTAACAAAGGATTAATCTCAAAATTATACAAGCAGCTCATACAGCTCAATATCAAAAAAACAAACAACCCAATCCAAAAATGGGCAGAAGACCTAAATAAACATTTATCCAAAGAAGATATACAGATTGCCAACAAACACATGAAAGGATGCTCAGCATCACTAATCATTAGAGAAATGCAAATCAAAACTACAATGAGGTATCACCTCACACCAGTCAGAATGGCCATCATCAAAAAATCTACAAACAATAAATGCTGGAGAGGGTGTGGAGAAAAGGGAACCCTCTTGCACTGTTGGTGGGAATGTAAATTGATACAGCCACTTTGGAAAACAGTATGGAGCTTCCTTAAAAAACTAAAAATAGAATTACCATATGACCCAGCAATCCCACTACTGGGCATATACCCTGAGAAAAGCATAATTCAAAAAGAGTCATGTACCACAGTGTTCATTGCAGCACTATTTACAATAGCCAGGACATGGAAGCAACCTAAGTGTCCATCGACAGATGAATGGATAAAGAACATGAAGCACATATATACAATGGAATATTATTCAGCCATAAAAAGAAACAAAATTGAGTTATTTGTAGCGAGGTGGGTGGCCCTAGAGACTGTCATACAGAGTGAAGTAAGTCAGAAAGAGAAAAACAAATACCGTATGCTAACACATATATATGGAATCTAAAAAAAAAAAAAAAAAGGTTCTGAAGAACTTAGGGGCAGGACAGGAATAAAGATGTAAGACGTAGAGAATGGACTTGAGGACACGGGGAGGGGGAAGGGTAAGCTGGGACAAAGTGAGAGAGTGGCATGGACATATATATACTACCAAATGTAAAATAGATAGCTAGTGGGAAGCAGCTTCATCTCACAGGAAGGTCAGTTTGGTGTTTTGTGGCCACCTAGAGGGGTGGGAGGGAGACGCAAGAGGGAGGGGATATGGGGACATATGTATACATATAGCTGATTCACTTTGTTATAAAGCAGAAACTAACACAGCATTGTAAAGCAATTATACTCCAATAAAGATGTTAAAAAAATTAAAATAAATAAAAAATAAAAATAATTTTAAATGAAATGCAGTAAAATAGAACAAAATATTTAAGTACCATTTTGACCCTCAGTGAGAGTACCTGTGTTCTGACAAAGCCAGAATGAAACAGATCCTGGGTTTCCTTTTGACCTGGGCAGGCCTCAAGGATTCCACTTACTTCTTCTTTCTAGGAGCCCATGAACTCCTCCCTCTATAGCTCTATAACTTAGAATCTGTCTTCCTTCTAGTCATCATCCCTCCAGTCACCTCATCCCAACCACTTTAATTCTTTTCACCATGATGTTTATAATCTATTGGCAATAGGGAGCCACCAAAGTGATGTTCTGGGAAGATAAACTTGACCTTAGCACACATAAGAACTGGAGGAGGAAGAGACTAGAACTAGCCAGGTGGCTATGACAGCAAGACAGGTATATAATAATAGTGCCGTCCCTGGTCTAAGGCCGTGACAGGAGAGGCATAATCACCAACTGACATGGAGATTGATAGCATGTGTGGCTCAAAAGAGAAGGAGAAAAGATGGCAGAGGTTTCATGTCTTAGTGACTGGGTAAAACATAGTATAGTTCACATAAACTAGGAAGACCAGTATGTGGAGAGATATGTCTAGTTGAGGTTTACAAATAGCATCATTTACTACTTTCACTAAAAGGGGTGATGGTGTGATGGTAGATATTCTCTGCTTGTATTCCTTTGTTGTTTTCTTTTGCACTTTCCATTTTTGCTACATTGAGCATATATTACTTTATTAAGAGAAAAAGCCAACAATCTTGTTTTTTTAATGCAACTTGGCTATGACATATTGATCTTGCAATATATATGAGATATCATAAAGGCAATGACCAGCAGGAAGATGAAACTGTAGGTCTGAAGCTTGTGAGAAGGCAAGGTCATAAGCACAATTTTGTAGTTATAAGCATAGAGTTTAAAGCCTCGGGAATGCATGAGCTCCCCAGGAGAAGGAGACAGAATTAAAAAGGGCCAGAGGATGAACTTCTGTCTCAAGTCGTGTGGCCCTGAAGTCCCTCACAGGGAGTAACTGGTGCTAGGTAAGAACACAGGAAATATCACACTAGCTAGAGGCTTTGTTCAGCCTGCTCAGAGGATGGATGGATGTGGTGTGGACAGGACCCCGTCTGCATCACCAGAGTATTTTGGAGTGACCTATATCAATACACCTTACTCACCGTTACAATGATTTGCTTTTGTGCTGTCATGCCCACTAAACCGTGAACTTTTTGAGGTCAGGAATCAAGTCTTGTTCAGTTCTTTAGCCTTCTTTGTTTTCCCCTCACCTAGCACAGCACCTAACACATACCAGGCATTTAATATACACGTCTGCTCAAGAAACCAACCACACACATAGGAGGTGCTCCCTGCATTCCCTCCTTCTCTCAAATGACTTAGCTTTCCTTGGTCAGGCTGCTATGTGCCCTCTTGTCTAGAGGAACTAGTCCTCTAAAGCCTAGATGAGGGGACTTGTCCCTCAGGCCTAATGCCCAAGTGTCTGTGACACGTGGAGATTCTAATGACCTCCCTGCAAGAAGCCCTGAGGTATGTTGCCCACCCATCATTCACCTCACTTTGAAAGTTCACTGTTTTGTTCAGTGTACATACTATTTACTTGTAAGCACATAGCATGTTAATCCACATGGTATTTAGAAAATCTATAATTAGCCAGGCTAGAAACAAGGCAATAAAGTGCCCACCAGAAAGTGGCCCAGACTTGCCATGCATTTTTACTTTTCGGCCTGACACAGTGGTTGCCAAATTTAGCTCTTTCTACATTTTTAGATCTAATTACGTGGATATTTAAAACCCTTCTTCTAAAACTTCCTGGAGAGTTAGTCTTTTAGAAAGAGATATTGAAGAGAGGCTCAAGTCCAAACCCTTCCCTCAGTTGAATTTCACAATGTGGAAGCACTTTACAAACACTAAAACAACACACCAGTGTGACCCAGATGAATCTCACAGCCACTGGTGTGGGCAGTCAGCGTCTCCTGACTCTAGACCCGGGCTACCCACCGCTGTCACTCTGCCTGTTGGATAATTAATGTCCTCCAATGCTTCTTTGTCACACAGCTTAGGTCGGGAAAGTTAGTATAGATGTACCCTGCAGGGAAATATTTTTCTGGATCTTGTTTTAGCTATATAGGGGAATTTGTTATTTAGGAGAGTCTTGCAGTGAAACTTTCATATGGGGAAGAAGCATTCTCTAAATTACATGCCAACTTAATTTATTTTCTACTGTATTTGTTAAGTCTAGAATTGGGTTTTCTGATGACCAACAGACCTGGTCATTTCTCTCATATATATGCATAAAAGATGAAGTTAAACAGACCTGCTGTTCCTATTCTCCTCTGCCACGTGCGTGCTCTTGTGACCCTGGGTCTCTGATTCTTGATCTCATATAAAATAGGCTTAACACTACCTGCTCTGTCAATATCCTCAGCAACGTTGGGAAGACCAAGCAGAAAAATGTATGTGAAAGTAGTTTGTAATAACGATTAAAACAACAAGAGTAATAGCTAAAATTCTGAATGTGTCGGGCACAGCTTTATATGAATTAACTCATTTCATTCTTGTAACGCTAAGATACAGGTTCTGCTGTTGTCTCCAGTTTTTTGACAGGAAACCAAGGAATAGAAGTTAAGTAACTTGCACAAGTCACAAAGCTAGTAAGTAAAGAAGTTGGAATAAGCTGCCACATACTAACTGGGCACAGGATTAAAGCTGATAGAGACTGCAAGAGATAACACAGCATGAATATGTGATATCACAGGAAAATGAAACAATTGCCATTTTAAAGATGGAGCAACTCAGATCCAGCAAGGTTTCATGATTTGCCCAATGTCAAGTATTACAGTTTTAGAATATCCACAATTTATGGATAGAATAAATAATAATATATTTATTAGTATTCTAAAATATTCTATTTTTAAATTGTGGGAAGTAGAGCAAAGCTGTTAGGAACCTGGGTGCTGGATTCAATGGCCAAGTTTTAAATTCTAGTACTACCACTTAACCAACTATTTTACTGGAAAATTAAAAATTAAATATGCACAGACAATTGTAAGAATAAATGCCTAAAAGATGTTAGCTACTATTACTATCACTGTCCTAATTCCTGTAGCCAGTTCCCAAAGCACATGAAGAGTTCTAGACAAAATTGTGTAGCTCTCTCTGAAAGTGCTATTGGAGTAACCATAGCATCAGGATTTGGAGAGGAGTAGGAAGGGAGAGTCTCAAGTGTGAACTTTTCTTTTCTTTCTTTTTTTTTTTTTTTGATAATTCTATAAAGAGAAAAAACCCTATAACCAAGAATCAAATTTTCAGAAATAGATTTTCATTCCAGTTCCTTCCACTCTCTGCACAGTGGTACTGATTAACATCCAAAAACATGTTAGAAATAGGAGAGAGAAGGCAAGGATAATCTATCTACTAAAGAAGCAGTGCCATTAAAAAGGAAGAAAGCATCACCCCAGTGGGCCACCTCTGCACCAGGCGCTCACAGGCCTTTGGTTATAAAGAGCATGGCTTGATTCCAAATCAGACAGACCTGCTTCAAAGCCAGCTCTTCCACTTATTAGCTGGGTGGCCTTGGGCAAAGTGACTTAACTTCTCTGACTCTATCAAGAGTTTCTGAACCCAGAGCTAACTCAGCTGCTCCTCTACGGTAGAATCACTGGGATACAGGGCAACTGCTGTCCCCTACGGGGTTTGTGGGATTCATCCCGCTGGTTTAAAGGTCTACTTCACAAGCCCTTGGGGAGGGGGAAGGGTAAACTTGGACGAAGTGAGACAGTGGCATGGGCTTATATATACTACCGAATGTAAAACAGATAGTTAGTGGGAAGCTGCCGCATAGCACAGGGAGATCAGTTCAGTGCTTTGTGACCACCTAGAGGGGTGGGATAGGGAGGGTGGGAGGGAGATGCAAGAGGGAGGGGATATGGGGATATATGTATATGTATAGCTGATTCACTTTGTTATAAAGCAGAAACTAACACACCATTGTAAAGCAATTATACTCCAATAAAGATGTTAAAAAAAAAAAAAGGTCTACTTCACAAGCCCTGAAAGGTACTTTTTGGAGATTTTTCAAGAGCAGACTGGCCCGCCTAAGTGGCCGCAAGACACACATCATGGGAATTAGCTGGACAAATAGGACCCTACGTGGCATTTAACCAAATGGATATTAAAAGTCTAATTGAGCAAAACTTCCCTCTCTAGCAGATGGATGTGATACCCTATCAAGACAGGGCATGTCCCCTCTACCTCATCCACACCCCCGGCAATCTCAAAGCGAGTCCCCCAGCTTTCACGACCTGTTCTTTTCAGACACACGCCAGAAGTGAGCACAAAGGAGACAGAGAAGCATTCCCCAAGGTTGGACAGACCGGCTGATCTGAAGATGCTATAAGATACACTTAGCTGACTGAAGTCTGGCTGGGAAGTTGAGGCTGGATTCCATATGAACTCACTCCTCACAGGACCAGCTATGCAGCTTGAAACATGTCAGTACTGCGCTCCAGTCACCCTTTCCCACAAGGGCCCAACTTTCCCCCAACCAGCTTTGCCTGCTGCCCAACTTCTAACTCAGCCCACAGGGCCTTTGAGCTGGAGGCTGCCAAAGACAGGTTAGCACTGAACATCAGAGCTCCGGGAAAATGAAGCTTCCCTACAGAGATGGTGTACACCACTGTATCTATAGGACCAACTTTCCAAGGCTCCTCAGATTTCCTACTTATACAGACTTCTGCGACTATAGCCTCTGTGGCAACTTCAGAACTGACTCATGGCTCAGGAGGTATTTCTAAGCTTGGGAATGAAATTGCTCAAGACAGCATGTTGTAATATGGATAAAGCTGAAAATTAGTGCTGGATGTTTGGAATAGATTATATGTGCTCATCATTTACTAGGAATTATCATTTAATAAGGTTTAATTAGCATGTTTATATCATGTCCTTCTTGCCTAGCATTTATACATGTTCCCAAAAATTGGTAGCTAGTGTAACAACAATCCATGCAGCTCTCCTAAGTAGTAAGTACAAATGGGTTTAGCTAGCATTTGCTGGTTGTTCATCTCTTGTTTGCTCCTTTGTTGAGAGAAAGCATTCTATCTATTTACAGACAAGGAAACTGAGACCAGGAAGTTAGGGAACTTGCCGAATATCGCCCAGGACATATGGGGTAAAACAGGGATCCAGACAGAAGCAGTTCGACTCTGGAATTTAGGCTCTTCATCTCTACACCTACTATTGTCCCTGTTAGGTGAGGACACTGAGACCCACAAACATTATGTAACATGTCTGAGGTCACATCATTATTTGCTTTTCACATAAAAATACATACATCCCCTTCAAACAGTAAGCTAATTCTAAACCTGGGTCCTAGCGACTTTGATGCAGCCGGAAGAGTTGTCAGACACTGAAACAAGTAGCAACAAAGTGCACAGACGCATACAGGATTTTCTAGGTATAAAGCCCAATCAGATAGTGGCCAATGACATCTTCTGGTCTCTGATAACCCCTGTGCTACTAGAGCTGCTAAAAATGACACCAAAGGCATGAATCTGTTCAGATGCCAAGAGTTTTATCATAAGACCTGGCAGCTCATGATTAAAGAGGCACTGGAGTCCCCAACACGAGAAACACCCTTTCGAAAATTTTCCACATTTGTTCTCGCTTCAGGCCATGATAAAGAGTTTCCAGTCAAATGCACCAGCTAAAATGAACCTGTTTTCTGCAAGAGAAGTGGCCAGTTTGGGTCCAGCACTTATAAAGGTTCCTAGTGCCACAGACTATGAAATAGGCAGAAGTGAAGTGGATTATTTGAAGGGGTTCACAGGGAATCTCAGAAGACCTTAAAACTTCTGAGCAGGACGGGTCCTGAGCTGTCATTGTCCAACCACTCTCCAACTTAACAGGGATGCAGCTGAGCTGAAGGGACTTCTCTGGAGCCACTGAGCAGGTTAAGTGAGTGGCAGGGCCAGTAACTGTAATGAAGGGTTGGACATGCCCAGGATGCCAACAGCCTCCATCCAAGGACTCACTCTTTATACCCCAAGCTTAGACTGAAGGCCTAACTTCTGGTACAAACCCTAGGAATCAAATTCTGATTTCAAACATTGTAAAGATGCTTCTCATTTTCCAGACCTCTCAGTGAAAACTTTAGGGACAAATCAAGAAATCTGTGGCTAATGTCATAGACCCTTAAACAAAAATGGCCCTAAAATATATACTCAGTCTCCTTTTCATAGACGACAGAGAGCCAGAGAGAGAGAGAGGGACAGACAGACAGACACAGAGACGGAGAGACAGAGAGAGACAGAAAGAAAGAGAGAGAGAAATAATACGTTACCCCCAGTACATACACAGAAAGTTCCTCGGCTTTCTCAAAGCAGAGAACCTCCAACTTGCTTGATTGAACGGTAGAAAAGGGGGGTAGCAAAAGTTGGAATGCAGTGAGCGACTGGAAACAGGAATTGGGAGACTCCTCTAGCCTGGAACTCTCCTGGTTCCCGCTGTGAACCGGTCTAGGGGCTTCCCGTCGAGGCCTGAGCACAGAAGAGCGGGCAGGACACTCTGGGCCGCGTCACCGGAGGGACTGCCCGTGCCCGGAAAATGAGCTGGAGACCAAGAATTGAATGCAACTCCCGGTAGTCTCCCTCTGGGTCCCCCGGGAGGCCCGCGCTGGGGCGAGAGATCCCAGGGGAGGCTGTGGGAGGGAGATAAAGTAACAGCCCCAAAGCTCCAGTGAATGCACTTGAAATTTCTGCGCGCGAGAGAGAAACTGTTTTCTTTGACACCAAGTTTCCAGCCCACCGGGAAAAGTCTCTTGCGGCGCAGCGCCCAGGAGATCTGGGTCTCCCACTTGGCCGCAAGCCGCTGCCCCCTTAATGGAAACCCGCTGCGAAGCGCTCCCGCCCCCGATCCCCTCCCCCGCTGCTCACCTGCGATGTCCCAGAGCTGCAGGCGAACCACGGTCTCCGGGTCCCAGTGGAGCACCTTGAGCGCGAAGTCCACGCCGATGGTGGCCCGGTAGTGCGAGGAGAAGTTCTGGTGCACGTAGCGCTTGATGATGCTGGTCTTGCCCACGCCCAGGTCGCCGATCACCAGCAGCTTGTACAGGTGCTCCTTGTGCGGGACCTGCATCCTGGCGGCCCGCCAGCCGCGCCTTGCTTTGCAGTGCGGGCCGTGGAAGCGCAGCCGGGCCTTGGGCGGGAGAGACAAGCGGAGCGCGAGTGCGGGCAAGAGAGAGCGGAGGCGGCGGGGCGGGACTGGACGGGGCGAGGGGCGGAACTCCTCCGCGGCCGCCTGGAGAAACGCCCAGACAGGAGCCCAGGGGTTAATCCTCCTTCCTACTCCGCGCTGCGCGGCCTTGGAGAGGGGTGGAGACCCGAGCGACTCCCGGGCCCGATAAGTTAGGGGGCCTCAAGGCAAATGCCTTTTTCAGAGGTTATTCGTACAGCACTTTACAGTTTCCGAAGTGCTTTTCTCGCCTGTGATCTTTCCGAAGTGCTTTTCTTGCCTGTGACCTTGGCCACAAAGCTTGGAGGTGTGGTTTTTATTTTCCAAGTTTTGCAAGCGAGAGCGTCAAAAAAATTAAGTGAATTGCCGAGACTGTAGTAAAAAGCCTGGCTGAACACAGGGATCTTGAGGTCATGGGCCCCGCCACCATCCCATATGGCAGAGAGAGCGTGGAGGCAAGGCAGCAGATAATACAATTTCAAGAGGCATAAGAGCTGGATTTGGGTCCGGCACGTCCTGGTTTTCGAGGTGAGTGACCTTGTGCAAGTCATTTGAGCTGCCCCAGCCTCCTTTCTTCCTTGGCAATCTGGTAATGGTAATCCTGACCTATCAGCAGCCTGGGAGTGTGAACACTGAGCACCTTCACACCTATTCAACTAGTAATCGTCTAACCAGGAGGATAATTGGGCTGTAAATGCTGAAGGCATCCATGCTTTTAGCCTCCACCTCTCCTATCCTAAAAGCTCTGAGCAGCGTTGAAAGACAATTTAAACAACTAGTCAGATTATTCTACATGGTAATAATACTAGCAAGCATCTATCCAGCACTTGCTATGTGCCAGGTTTTATACATATGTCACCTAATCGACCCAGCAGTCTTAGAAATAGATACCGTTACTCTTCCCATTTTACAAATGAGGAAACCAAGGCCTAGACATTTTAAGTAACGTACCTAGGGTCAAACAGCTAGTGAGGAGAAAGCCAGATTCAGACTTAAATCTTTCAGTATGAAAGAGTTTTGTTTTGGTTTTTTTCCCATTTACTCTTTTAACAGATATATATTTGTGCTTGGGATGATAAGGAATAACACAGACAGAGATTCCTAGTCTCAAAAGCTTTACCTTCTTGTGAGTAGGGACAGACAAGACAACTGAAAAATAAACACAATTTGTAATATATTAGTTGATTTCTACCCACACAGGGACACACCAGGCAGGTTATATCTAATAAGTGGACCACGTAGTCTGCCTACTTAAAGCATTGGCCAACACCGAGGCTTCACGAATGGGGGCGGGTGGGCGGATCAGGAACCTGAGGTGCCTAAGCCATTTTGAGAGCCTGCAAAAAATTAGGGGTGATGGCAAAATAAGACCCCACCAGATCTAAAATCCTGGTTCTGTAGATCTGAAAGACAAGTTTGGTCTGGACAAGAAGCTAGTATTTTTAACAGTAGAATAAAATAAAAAATAAAGATGAGAGTACAAAACAATGGCATTAAAAGCAAATAAAAAAAGAAAATCATCAAAGCCAAAAGGTGGTTCCTTGTAAAAAAACAACAAATTGACAAACACCTAGTACTACCGATCAAGAACTAATTTGAGAAAACACTAATTGTCAGTATCAGTTCTTATAGACATAAAAAAATAATGAAAATATATTATGAACAGCTTTCTGTGAATAAATTTGGAAATTTAAGCAACATGGGCAATTCCTTGAAAAACACAACTAACAAAATTGACCCCCCAAAATGGAAAAACTAGGTCATTCATTGTACGTTGATTAGAGATTGGGTCTGTATTTAAAAATTAATTTAAAACAGTAAAGCTTTCACAAGTTAACAAAAAAAAGAAGAAAGAAAGAAAGAAAGAAAGAAAGAAAGAAAGAAAGAAAGAAAGAAAGAAAGAGAAAGAAAGAAAGAAAAGCAAAGAAGCTAATGGTGGTCGAAGCAAGGAGGGGGTGGAAGTTGGAGACATCATGTGAGCCAACTCTCAACACTGTGCCTGATCCAACTTCTTCACAGGCCTCAGCATGTTTTCCCAGCCAGTCCAGCTGAGTCATCCTCACTCACCTGGTCTCGTCTTCTGATCAGGAGCCTGTTGGAGCATCAGATGTTTAGATTTACTGTGTGGGGCAGGCAGACCAAAATTCAGATTTTCTGGGACCTGAAGCTTATACACTTGAGGGGAGGGGACTCTTTAAGCAAAAGAATGCAAAATTAAGGACCAGGTCCTAAAGTTTCAGCTTTCCTTCACTGCCTCTCTGGGGACAGTCACCAAGCATGGTGAGTGAGCTCCCTGGCTAGGCAGGAAGTACTGCAGTTCGTTTCCAGAGTCACTCATTTAGGTCTCCTGACAGTGCTTCACAGTGGGAAGAAATGACTCTCGGTTTATAATTCTTAAATATTGTAGACTAAAGCAGCTTGGTGAGCACCCCAGGCTAGCAGTTCAGTAAAATCCTGAAAGACCCTAAGTAAAATGAGGGAGTTGGGTTGCAAGATCTCTGGGGAGTACTTCTGACTCTAAAATTTCAGAATTCTGGGTCTTCTAGACATCTTCCGGCAAGAGTGATACCCCAGCCTTCTAACTACCTCCACCATGGCACCATTACCCGAGAGGTGGAGTTTTCTATCCAGCACTCCATCCCCCCAGCAGCCCCACTTAAGGAGATTTGGGAGAAAGGCTGTGGAAGGGCCATTTCAAAGCAAACATTATACCATAGTTCCTTTCTGTTTTCATGGCTCTCTTCTCTCCTCAGCTGCTGTATATTTTCCCCCCAAGATAAGGGCTCTCCAAGCTCATGTTTTTGGAGGGCAAACCTTTCTGTGCTCCCTTGCTTTGCTTTGAACTTATTTCCTTTACTCAGAACTAGGTTGCAAACAGGAAGGCAGGTAAGTGGGAATAGAATATAAACTAGATTCAGGCTAGAGCTTCTTTAGATGAAAAGGGCATTAGCTAACAGGTAGACCATCCTTGTCTTCCTATCCTCCCTGTACTCCCAGATTATGAGGCTTCATAAGAACCCATTTGTCTCAGCCTGCGACTCCATCTGCCTCAGACTGTCCTCAAGGATGCCCAGCTTTATCCTGACAAGGCGGGCCTCCTTCTCTCCAGAGAAAGGACCTGGGATTGTGCCATGTGGCTACTCCTCCCAGCAGCCGCCCTGCACCATGGAAACCTGCTTTCCGCAGTAACTCTAAAAGCATCTCCAGGGGTGTTTTGACAATCTTGCTACCCTCAGATTGCTAAACCACAGCACACCCTCTCCTGAAGAACAGGAAGGCAGGTGACCCAAGTCTCTAAAGGGGGAATGAGACCACAAAGGCTCACAATTCAAGGATGAATGGTATTCCAGACAGCACAGAGTCGGATTTCTCTAAGACTCCGTTTCCTTTTTGTCCAGTGTGGGGACATATACTCACACATATTAAGTGGAAAAACTAATTTAAATCATTGGAAATGGCTTTGCAAACATAAACTTGAAATCCTCATGTTTCCCTCCCAGACCAGCTGTGTAAGGTGAGCCCCTAGGAAGTTACCTTATTTGCTTTCAGCAATGAGAGCCGTAAGGAGTTATTCATTAGCTTTTGTAGTTCTTAATTATTGTTCTGAAGAATTACTTACATGACTGTAAGACAGAGTGCCAAATACTCTGTTGTAGGACAGGTAAGGTAATTTTTCTTAGATTAATGCAGTCTTCAAAAAGATGGCCTTTACTCTGAAAAGGCCTGTGAGAGGAGACCGTAAATTTTTATCATCCAAACCAAGATTCTTGAAAGTGAAAGGGGGCACTATTAATAATTACACCAAACCACAGGAACAAGCCAGGGCTGTCCTAAAGAATGTTCATACCTGAAGCAGAGGGTTAGACTTCTCAAATGAGATCTACAACTAAGAGTGGCATTTGAAAAATCTCCTAAATCACTATTTTAATAAATAGTTCTGCCAAGTTAAGGCTGAGGCTCATTTCTCTGTTATCTTCAAAGAGTTCCCCTTTCATCTAGTAGGCTTGTCTAAAGCCCGTGCTAACTTGCCATGGGAGTTACATCCAGTATTGATTCAGAGGTGCAGCTGTTGTCTGGAAGTACACAACACTTTTTAGATTATTTGGAAAGAGGCCAAATTGGATTCTGTACGGGAAGTGCTTGAAATGAGTACATTTCAGTCTACAAGAATTTTGATGTTGGACTTTTTCACCAGAAAGAAAAGCTGTAATAGGATATTTATTGATTATCATCAGAAAATGGTTGCAAGTGAGTTTCTGAACCCTCCATTAGTCTAAACCAAGAAAACCAGACTATGCCCTAAATCATTTCCAGCAATAGATTTATCAACAACTAAATTTATGTACCGTAGCTGCACACATTAGATTTGCATTGGACAGACATGGTGAGTTAGGACTCATTTTCCTCCTAACCCACCTAACATGAATGAGTGGAAATGAGCTATGGAATGGGCAAAAGGCAAGCATTTGAGAAGAACATGGAGCAAAATGATTCCGTATGAACTCAGAGTTTCAATTTCCTTGTATTGGGTGCCGAGCCACTTATCTTGGCTAATTTATTTAAACCTCACAATCACTCTGTTAGTATAAATCCCCACTTTATAATAAAGGAAATGGGGCTCAACGAGTTTAACTAATTTGCCCAAAAGTGACAGAATGAAAATTATAACTCCTAATTCCTAAATCTATGCTTTTCCTACTCTAACACATTCCTTTTGCATGTGATAAAATCCAGGCCCAGCTTTGTTTCTGCTAAACTGCTAAAAATATTCAGGCTGTAAGGAAAAGGGGTTACCTGTATATTTTACAAAGTCCTAAGTATGTAGGGAAATATCTAATAAAGGAGGAAAAGAAAAATGTATGATTCAAAGTTACAAGGATATATCTCACACTCATTCAACAACTCAGGCAAAAGGGCAGCACAAGTAAAAAGTGGCATGCTATTCATTCGTGGGAGTGACCTTACCCAGCATGTGTAGAGGGTATAAACCTAGGAGTCTACCCCTGTTACTCTCGGAGAAGTCAATAGCTTAATAATACTGAGATTCTCCTGTGAATGAGCCCCTCATTCATAACAAGTGGGGACACAGCGACTAGTACGATCTCTCGCTCAGAGGATAACTCAGGAAAGTTACTGACACACCATCAGGGTCCAATCAAGAAATATTTTCAGCATAAAGCACTATGACAGATTTTTTGAGGGTCAGGGTCAGGAGTGGGGTCTCATTTATCTACAGGAATACATAAAATATAAGCCCCTGTCACCAAACTGTGGGCATTCTGGTTAGAGTGTCAGTCAGCATGTGCGCACCTGGCCCTCCATCTCTCCATCTCCTTCTCAGATCCCTTCACTGGCTTCTCCCCTTCCTTGCTGCCCACCACTCCAGAGGGCAATTCTCCACCCTTGGGACTCCAACTTTGCCTGCTTGAGTTCATCCACTCCTGTGACAGGAGAGAAAACCGGGCTAGAGATTAAACTCAGCAATCAGACCATCTTATTTGATTTCACATTTGAGGCCCACCACTAACCAGGTGTAATACCTTAGTCAAGTAATCTAACTTCTATAAGCCTGTCCCCTCGTGTATAAAATGAGGATAATAATTTCTACCTCCTAAAATTGTCAGAAGCCTAAAGGAAGTAATGCAGTGAAGTGCCCTGCATAGTGTTTGGCCCAGGATATGCACTGAAAAGAAAATGCTGTTCAACTATCAAGTGTCTGCTGATGATTTCTATATTTGTACTTAAGACCCCAGCCTCACTCATGCATTTCATACCCTTGTTCCAGCTGCCTTTTGGGCATTTCTACCAGGCTTTCTGGAGGACATCTCAAATGTAACATGTGCAAAGCTGAAGTCATTATCTACCCTAACAGACTTGTTCCTTTTCCTGTATTCCTGGTTTTAGTCATTGGTCCCACCCTCTCCAAAGTCTACCAAGCCTGGAAACTCAGTCATACTTGACTCCTGCTTCCTTATTGCCACACATCCCAGCAGACTGTGTCTTCTGATTCTATCTCAGATCCCTTAGTGCATTTCTTCTACTCCCTAAAAGTACTATTAGAAGATAGAGGTGAATATCCATTCAATATTATTGCGGGCAAAGGATTTTTAAGCATTATGCAAAAGGAAGAAATCATAAAAAGGAAAAGCATTTTAGATACACACACACACACACACACACACACATATATAAAATCACCAGAAGCAAGACAAATAGCAAATGCAAAATGGGGAAGATTTTTGTCTGCTTAAATGTCTGACATTTAAGACAGGCAAAAAGGGTATACACTATATATATAAAAAAAAAGCTCTTGTAAAATATTTTAAAATATCCAAATAGATAAAGGAACAGGCTACAAATAAACAAATGACCACACAAAAAGCCAATAATAACATAAACAATATTTTTCACAGGAACAGAGTAGAAGAGTTAAACAATAATGAGATATTTTTCACTTTTCAAACTGACAAATATGTTTTAATACTAAAAATATCTAATATCGATGAGGATGCAAAGAAATGGACACTATCATGATCCTGGTGGGATTATAACTGAACAAAAACTGTTAGAGAGAAATTTGGTTATATGTATCAAAAACCTTAAAAATGTATGTGCCCCTTGACCTAAAAATTCTATCTGTAGGAATTTATGATAATCAATCATTACAGAGAGATTTATAAAAATTTAACTTCATGAATGCATATTACAATGTTGGTTATCATTGGAAAAAAACAGGCACTTTCTAAATATGTATCAGGTTAAATATTACAATGTTTTAAATATGTGATGGCATATTATACAACCTTTATAAATGATGTTTAAGAAAAATATTGAGTTACCTGGGAAGATATTCACAATGTTTTTTCACAGTATTTTAAAATTGGAAAAAATATTACAAAATATATACCCAGTTTGGCATAAAATACATAATTTCCATTATATAAACATACACACACACACATACACACATAAAGATATAGAAAATCATACACCAACATGTTGTCAGAGATGATCTCTGGATGATAAAATTACTGCGTTGTTTTATTATATATTTTCCTACCTTTCTATATTTCTCATTTTATTTTTACAGGTAACATTATTGTTTTCAAAAGAAGAAAACAAAACTTAAAAAAAAAAAAAAAAGAATGTGCACTGAATGGGTCTTAGAGGAGGATTCCCAGCAATCATCATAACGATTTTTTTCTAGGTCTCTCCAGTTGATACAGAGTATCAGTGTTTTAGGTTTCGGTAATTTTCCAGCCAACATTTTCTCATCCTGATCCCACTTATCTTATCAGTGCTGAGAGGTGTGCCTTCCCAAGAGAACCAAAGCACCATTTCACGGGCGGCATAATCAGGCTGACACTCCAGAACCTCACACATGGTCCCTACACTGTCCTGGAGTGACTGCCACAGCAACCCAGTCTTAGCTCTCAAGAAACTGATCAAAGCCTTCCCCACAAGGTCCATATGCCTGAAAGGAAACTTATCTTCCCCCAAAGTGGCCCTCCCAAACCTTGATGTCATTTTTTCCCCTTCCTGCTTGTGCCCTACTTTTCCACTCAGACACCAATTCTCTGATTCTTCCCTCCAGAATCTCTTGCATTCATCCTGTCCTGTTCATTTCAGTCCTTCTTGACATCTCATCAAGTAGCTGTTTCCTAAGGATATCTCCCTCACTCTATTTTCCCTATTTGGACCTGTCACCATTCCCAGCTCAATCGTCATTAAAAATAAAGTACTTCAGTGGGGCACTCCTCCACTCACAACCTCTGAACTTATTTTATGTGTGAGAGGAATACATTCTATCTTATTTAACCCTTTGTTTCTTTCTTTTACTATTTTTATTGGCGTATACTTGATTTACGCTGTTATGTTACTTTCTGCTGTACAGCAAAGTGAATCAGTTACACATATACATACATCCACTCTTTTTTAGATTCTTTTCTTATATAGGCCATTACAGAGTATTGAGTAGAGTTCCCTGTGCTATACAGTAGGTCCTTATTAGTTATCTATTTTATATATATAGTAGTGTGTATATCTCCCATTTCATCCCACTCCCCCTTTCCCCCCCAGTAACCATAAGATTGTTTTCTACATCTGTAACTCTATTTCTTTTTGTAAATAAGTTCATTTGTACCATTTTTAAAGATTCCACATATAAGCGATATCATATGATATTTGTCCTTTTCTGTCAGACTTACTTCAATTAGTATGATAATCTCTAGGTCCATCCATGTTGCTGCAAATGGCATTATTTCACTCTTTTTTATGGCTGAGTAATATTGCATCATATATATGTACCACATCTTCTTTATCCATTCCTTTGTCGATGGACATTTAAGTTGCTTCCTTGTCCTGGCTATTGTAAATAGTGTTGCAATGCACATTGGGGTGCATGTATATTTTCGAATTATGGTTTTCTCAGGGTATATGCCCAGGAGTGGGATTCCTGGACCACATGGTAGTTCTATTTTTAGTTTTTTAAGGAACCCCCATACTCTTCTCCATAGCTGCTGTATCAATTTACATTCCCACCAACACTGTAGGAGGGTTCCCTTTTCTCCATACCCTCTTCAGCATTTATTGTTTGCAGATTTTTTGATGATGGCCATTCTGAATATGGTACTGGCACAAAAGCAGAAATAGATCAATGGAACAGGATAGAAAGCCCAGAGATAAACCCACACCTATGGTCAACTAACCTATGACAAGGAGGCAAGAATATGCAATGGGGAAAAGACAGTTTCTTCAATAAGTGGTACTGGGAAAACTGGACAGCTACATGTAAAAGAATGAAATTAGAAAACTCCCTAACACCATACACAAAAATAAACTCAAAGTGGATTAAAGACCCACATGTAAGTCTGTATATAAAACTCGTAGAGGAAAACATAAGCAGAACACTCTCTGACATAAATCGCAGCAATATCTTTTTCGACCCACCTCCTAGAGTAATGAAAATAAAAACAAAAATAAACAAATGGGACCTAATTAAACTCAAAAGCTTTTGCACAGAAAAGGAAACCACAAACAAACGAAAAGACAACCAACAGAATGGGAGAAAATATTTACAAACAAAGTGACCGACAAGGGATTAATCTCCAAAATACACAAACAGCCCATGCAGCTCAATATCCAAAAAACAACAACCCAATCAAAAAATGGGCAGAAGACCTAAATAGACATTTCTCCAAAGAAGACAGACAGATGGCCAAAAAGCACATGAAAAAATGCTCAACATCACTAATTATTAGAGAAATGCAAATCAAAACTACAATGAGGTATAACCCTTTGGTGAGTTGCGTTTTCTGTTCTATGCAGTGAAAGCAAATCCTAAATGATAAATCTCCTTGAGTTAGACAGGAAGAGGTCATCTCCCTCCCAAGTAATAGCAGTTTATATATATGCCCTCTCACTGTAATAGCAGTTTATGTATATGCCCTCTCACTGTCTATGTCCTGTATGCACTTTTTTTGTAGATTTCTTCCCAGTCTATATCCTGTCAATTCGATTCCTTACCAGCACCTGGCACAACCCCTGCCATGCCCTACCTGTGGGCTCAAGACACATTCTGTCATTCAGGCTAGGCTGCATTAAATGTCCTTGAAACAGAGCAGGACCCTATGGTCCTTCCCCCCAACCCCAAGTCCTCAGCCTGCTTTTGTGGAAAAACTTTAACCAAAGAATAAGTTTAATCAGAGAAGTGAGAAAATGAAGAAACGAAGGAAAACAGCCAAAGGAAACCAAATAAAAATACTTTAGTCATTAAGCAAAGTCAAGGACCTTTAGTTCCTCCTTAACTGCTATAGGTAATATTCTGAGCCATATCCTGTGAGCTGTCTTACAGACACGGAAACCCCCAGAAGGTGGAAGAAGTTAACTACATGATGACCAGGCTGTAGCCATGACATAAGCTGCCACAATTCCGAGAATTGCTCTCAGAGAAATGGAAACAAACCGACCCTGGAACTGAATATTAACTGTACCTAAAACAATCAAGATGACGCTGGTCAGACCACTGATGACCAGGTTCAAGATGACTGTCAGAGCTGACTGTATTGTTTCTGCATGTAGCCCCCTCCCTCTGTCTATAAAAGCTCTTGCCCCCTGATTGTCAATGGCGGGGGGAGTTGGCCTTTGGACAGGCGTCCACCCTCCCTGCCGGTTGCTGGCATCCAAAGTAAGGCAAACTAGGTAGTCACAAAGCATCCAGCTGATTTCCCTGTGCTATGCGGCTGCTTCCCACTAGCTATCTAGTAGTGTATATATGTATAGTGTATATCTGGTAGTGTATATATGTCCATGCCACTCTCTCACTTCGTCCCAGCTTACCCTTCCCCCTCCCCATGTCCTCAAGTCCATTTTCTACATCTGCGTCTTTATTCCTGTCCTGCCCCTAGGTTCTTCAGAACTTTTTTATTTTTATTTTTTAGATTCCATATATATGTGTTAGCATATGGTATTTGTTTTTCTCTTTCTGACTTACTTCACTCTGTATGACAGACTCTAGGTCCATAGACCTCACTACAAAAAACTCAGTTTCGTTTCTTTTAATGGCTGAGTAATAATCCATTGTATGTATGTGCCACATCTTCTTTATCCATTCATCTCTCGATGGACACTTAGGTTGCTTCCATGACCTGGCTATTGTAAATAGTGCTGCAATGAACATTGTGGTACATGACTCTTTTTGAATTATGCTTTTCTCAGGGTATCTGCCCAGTAGTGGGATTGCTGGGTCGTATGGTAGTTCTATTTTTAGTTTTTTAAGGAAACTCCACAGTGTTCTCCATAGTGGCTGTATCAATTTACATTCCCACCAACAGTGCAAGATGGTTCCCTTTTCTCCACACCCTCTCCAGCATTTATTGTTTGTAGATATTTTGATGATGGCCTTTCTGACCAGTGTCAGGTGATACCTCATTGTAGTTTTAATTTGCATTGCTCAAATGGTTAGTGATATTAAGCATCCATTCATGTGTTTGTTAGCAATCTGTATATCTTCTTTGGAGAAATGTTTATTTAGGTCTTCTGACCATTTTTGGATTGGGTTTTTTGTTTTATGATATTGAGCTGCATGACCTGCTTATAAATTTTGGAGATTAATCCTGTGTCAGTAGCTTTATTTGCAAATATTTTCTCCCATTCTGAGGGTTGTATTTTTATCCCATTTATGGTTTCCTTTGCTGTGCAAAAGTTTTAAGTTTCATTAGGTCCCATTTCTTTTTTTTATATATATATTCATTTCTCTAGGAGGTGGGTCAAAAAGGATCTTGCTGTGATTTATGTCATAGAGTGTTCTGCCTATGTTTTCCTCTAAGAGTTTTATAGTGACTGGCCTTAAATTTAGGTCTCTAATCCATTTTGAGTTTATTTTTGTGTATGGTGTTAGGGAGGGTTCTAATTTCATTCTTTTACATGTAGCTGTCCAGTTTTCCCAGCACCACTTATTGAAGAGGCTGTCTTTTTGCCATTGTATATTCTTGCCCCCTTTATCAAAAATAAGGTGACCATATGTGCATGGGTTTATCTCTGGGCTTTCTATCCTGTTCCATTGATCTATATTTCTCTTTTTGTGCCAGTACCATACTGTCTTGATTACTATAGCTTTGTAGTATAGTGTGAAGCCAGGGAGCCTGATTCCTCCAGCTCCATTTTTCTTTCTCATGATTGCTTTGGCAATTCGGGGTAGCTTGTATTTTCATACAAACTGTCAATTTTTTTGTTCTAGTTCTGTGAAAGATGCCATTGGTAGTTTGATAGGGATTGCATTGAATCTGTAGATTGCTTTGGGTAGTAGAGTCATTTTCACAATGTTGATTTTCCAATCCAAGAACATGGTATATCTCTCCATCTGTTGGTATCATCTTTAATTTCTTTCATCAGTGTCTTATAGTTTTGTGCATAGAGGTCTTTTGATCCTTACGTAGGTTTATTCCTAGGTATTTTATTCTTTTTGTTGCAATGGTAAATGGGAATGTTTCCTTAATTTCTCTTTCAGATTTTTCATCATTGGTGTATAGGAATGCAAGAGATTTCTATGCATTAATTTTTTATCCTGCTACTTTACCAAATTCATTGATTAGCGCTAGTAGTCTTCTGGTAGCATCTTTAGGATTCTCCATGTATAGTATCATGTCATCTGCAAACAGTGACAGTTTTACTTCTTCTTTTACGATTTGGATTCCTTTTATTTCTTTTTCTTCCCTGACTGCTATAGCTAAAACTTCCAAAACTATGTTAAATAATAGTGGTGAGAGTGGGCAACCTTGTCTTGTTCCTGATCTTAGAGGAAATGGTTTCAGTTTTTCACCATTGAGAATGATGTTTGCTGTGGGTTTGTCATATATGGCCTTTATTATGTTGAGGTAAGTTCCCTCTATGCCTACTTTCTGGAGGGTTTTTATCATAAATGTGTTGAATTTTGACAAAAGTGTTTTCTGCATCTATTGAGATGATCATATGGTTTTTATCCTTGAATTTGTTAATATGGTGTATCACATTGATTGATTTCCATATATTGAAAAACCCTTGTATTACTGGGATAAATCCCACTTGATCATGGTGTATGATCCTTTTAATGTGCTATTGGATTCTGTTTGCTAGTATTTTGTTGAGGATTTTTGCATCTATGTTCATTGGTGATATTGGCCTGTAGTTTTCTTTCTTTGTGACATCTTTGTCTGGTTTTGGTATCAGGGTGATGGTGGCCTCATAGAATGAGTTGGGGAGTGTTCCTCCCTCTGCTGTATTTTGGAAGAGTTTCAGAAGGATAGGTGTTAGCTCTTCTCTAAATGTTTGATAGAATTCACCTGTGAAGCCATCTGGTCCAGGGCTTTTGTTTGTTGGAAGATGTTTAATCACAGTCTGAATTTCAGTGCTTGTGATTGGTCTGTTTATATTTTCTATTTCTTTCTGGTTCCGTCTCAGAAGGTTGTGCTTTTCTAAGAAATGTGTCCATTTCCTCCAGGTTGTCCATTTTATTGGCATATAGTTGGTTGTAGTAATCTCTCATGATCCTTTGTATTTCTGCAGTGTCAGTTGTTACTTCTCCTCTTTCATTTCTAATTCTGTTGATTTGAATCTTTTCCCTTTTCTCGTGATTAGTCTAGCAAATGGTTTATCAATTTTATCTTCTCAAAGAACCACTTTCAGTTGTATTGATCTTTGATATTGTGTCCCTCATTTCTTTTTCATTTATTTCTGAACTGATTTTTATGATTTCTTTCCTTCTGCTGATTTCGGGGTTTTTTGTTCTTCTTTCTCTAATTGCTTTAGGTGTAAGGTTAGGTTGTTTATTTGAGATGTTTCTTGTTTCTTGAGGTAGGATTGTATGGCTATAATCTTCCCTCTTAGGACTGCTTTTGCTGCATCCCATAGGTTTATCCCATAGGGTCATTGTGTTTTCAATGTCATTTGTTTCTAGGTATTTTTTGATTATCTCTTTGAATTCTTCAGTGATCTCTTGGTTCTTTAGTAGTGTACTGTTTAGCCTCCATGTGTTTTTATTTTTTACAGATTTTTCCTGTAATTGATATCTAGTCTAATAGCATTGTGGTAAGAAAAGATACTTGATATGATTTCAATTTTCTTAAATTTACCAAGGGTTGATTTGTGACCCAAGATACGGTCTATCCTGGAGAATGTTCCATGACCACTTGAGAAGAAAGTGTATTCTGTTGTTTTTGGATGGAGTGTCCTATAAATGTCAATTAAGTCCATCTGGTCTAATGTGTCATTTAAAGCTTGTGTTTCCTTATTTATTTACATTTTGGATGTTCTGTCCATTGGTGAAAATGGGGTGTTAAAGTCCCCTACTGTCATTGTGTTACTGTCAATTTCCCCTTTTATGGCTGTTAGCATTTGCCTGATGTATTGGGGTGCTCCTATGTTGGGTGCATAAATATTTACAATTGTTATATCTTTTTCTTGGATTGATCCCTTGATCATTATGTAGTGTCCCTCTTTGTCTCTTGTAATGGTCTTTCTTTTAAAGTCCATTTGGTCTGATATGAGAATTGCTACTCCAGCTTTCTTTTGATTTCCATTTGCATGGAATATCTTTTTCCATCCCCTCACTTTCACTCTGCATGTGTCTCTAGGTCTGAAGTGGGTCTCTTGTAGACAGCATATGTATGGGTGCTATTTTTGTATCCATTCAGCTGGTTTATGTCTTTTGGTTGGAGCATTTAATCCATTTACAGTTAAGGTAATTATCGATATGTATGTTCCTATTACCATTTTCTTAATTGTTTTGGGTTTGTTATTGTAAGTCTTTTCCTTCTCTTGTGTTTCCTGCCTTAGGAAGTTCCTTTAGCATTTGTTGTAAAGCTGGTTTGGTGGTGCTGAATTCTCTTAGCTTTTGCTTATCTGTAAAGGTTTTAATTTCACCATCGAATCTGAATGAGATCCTTGATGGGTAGAGTAATCTTGGTTATAGGTTTTTCCCTTTCATCACTTTAAATATGTCCTGCCACTCCCTTCTGGCTTGCAGAGTTTCTGCTGAAAGATCAGCTGTTAACCTTATGGGGATTCCCTTGTATGCTATTTGTTGCTTTTCCCTTGCTGATTTTAATATTTTTTCTTTGTATTTAATTTTTGATAGTTTGATTAATATGTGTCTTGGCAAGTTTCTCCTTGGATTTATCCTATATGGGACTCTCTGTGCTTCCTGGACTTGATTGACTATTTCCTTTCCCATATAAGGGAAGTTTTCAACTGTAATCTCTTCAAATATTTTCTCAGTCCCTTTCTTTCTCTCTTCTTCTTCTGGGACCCCTATAATTCAAATGTTGGTGCATTTAATGTTGTCCCAGATGTCTCTGAGACTGCTGTCAATTGTTTTCATTCTTTTCTCTTTATCCTGCTCTGCAGTAGTTATTTCCATTATTTTATCTTTAAGGTCACTTATCTTTTCTTCTGCCTCAGTTATTCTGCTATTGATTCCTTCTAGAGAATTTTAAATTTCATTTATTGTGTTGTTCATCATTGTTTATTTGCTCTTTAGTTCTTCTAGGTCTTTGTTAAACGTTTCTTGTATTTTCTCCATTCTATTTCCAAGATTTTGGATCATCTTTACTATCATTACTTTGAATTCTTTTTCAGGTAGACTGCTTATTTCCACTTCATTTGTTTCATCTGGTGGGTTTTTTACTTTGCTCCTTCATCTGCTGTGGATTTCTCTATCTTCTCATTTTGCTTAACTTTCTGTTTGGGGTCTCCTTTTCTTGGACTGCAGGTTCACAGTTCCCGTTGTTTTTGGTGTCTCTCCCCAGTGGCTAAGATTGGTTCAGTAGGTTTTGCAGGCTTCCTGGTGGAGGGGACTAGTGCCTGTGTTCTGGTGGATGAGGCTGGATCTTGTCTTTCTGGTGGGCAGGACCACGTCTGGTGGTGTGTTTGGGGTGTTGTGAACTTATTATGATTTTAGGCAGCCTCTCTGCTAATGGGTGGGGTTGTGTTCCTGTCTTGCTAGTTGTTTGGCATAGGGCGTACAGCACTGGAGCTTGCTCATTGTTAAGTGGAGCTCGGTCTTACCATTGAGATGGAGATCTCTGGACGAGCTCTCATTGATTGATATTACGTGGAGCTGGGAGGTCTCTGGTGGTGAAATGTCCTTAACTCAGCCCTCCCACCTCAGAAGCTCAGGCCTGACACCCGGCCAGAGCACCAAAAGCCTGTCAACCACACGGCTCAGAAGAAAAGGGAGGGAGGAAAAAAAGGAATAAAACAAAATAGTTATTAAAATAAAAATATAAAGTAACTAAAAAAAAAGAAGAGAGCAACCAAACCAATAAACAAATCCACCAATGATAACAAGTGCTAAAAACTATACTAAGAGAAACATAAAAATCAGAAACTAGTCTGTTGCATTCAGCAAACCCCAAGTCTACAGTTGCTCCGAAAGTCCACAGCCTGAATTTTGGGATGATCCGTTGTGTATTCACGTATTCCACTGATGCAGGGTACCTCAAGTTGATTGTGGAGATTTAATCAGTTGCTCCTTAGGCTGCACGGAGAAATTTCTCTTTCTCTCTTCTTTGTTCGCACAGCTGCCGGGGTTCAGCTTTGGATTTGGCCCCGCCTCTGCATGTAGGTCGCCCTCTGGTGTCTGTTCTTAGCCCAGACAGAAGGGGGTTAAAAGAGCAGCTTATTAGGGGGCTCTGGCTCACTCAGGCTGGGGGGAGGGCGGGGTACGGAATGCAGGGTGAACCTGTGGCAGCAGAGGCCAGCATGACGTTGCAACAGCCTGAGGCTCACCATGTGTTTTCCTGGGGAAGTCATCCC
This sequence comes from Mesoplodon mirus, assembly GCF_964341445.2. Lineage (NCBI taxonomy): Eukaryota > Metazoa > Chordata > Mammalia > Artiodactyla > Ziphiidae > Mesoplodon > Mesoplodon mirus. The sequence continues at coordinate 43,228,618 of NC_138983.1, read as the reverse complement.
TGGATCACGGGACCCTGGCAGTGGCGGGCTGCACAGGATCCTGGGACAGCAGGTGTGGATAGTGACCAGTGCTTGCACACAGGATTCTTGGTGGCTGCAGGAGCATCCTTAGCATTTCATGCCCGGTTCTGGTGTCTGCACTGATAACCATGGCTCGCACCCCATCTCTGAAACTCATTTAGGCGGTGTTCTGTATCTCCTCTCCTCATGCACCCTGAAACACTTGTCTCTTGCCTCTTAGGCAGTTCCAGAGTTTTTCCTGGACTCCCTCCCGGCTAGCTGTGGCACACTAGCCCCCTTCAGGCTGTGTTCACACAGCCAATCCCAGTCCTCTCTGTGAGATCTGACCTCCAAAGCCCCAGCCTCAGCTCCCTGTCCCACGTGCCCTTGTGGGTGAGCAGACAAGCCTCTTGGGCTGGTGAGTGCCGGTCGGCACTGATCCTCTGTGCGGGAATCTCTCTGCTTTGCCCTCTGCACCCCTGTTGCTGAGCTCTCCTCCATGGCTTGAAGCTTCCTGACCCCCACTCTGCCAGTGAAGAGGCTTCTTAGTGTGTGGAAACTTTTCCTCCTTCACAGCTCCCTCCCAGAGATGCAGGTCCCATCGTTATTCTTTTGTCTCTGTTTCTTCTTTTTTCTTTTGCCTCCCCAGGTACGTGGGGGAGTTTCTTGTCTTTTGGGAAGTTTGAGGTCTTCTGCCAGCATTCAGTAGGTGTTCTGTAGGAGTTGTTCCACATGTAGATGTATTTCTGATGTATCTGTGGGGAGGAAGGTGATCGCCACGTCTTACTCCTCCACCATCTTGAAGGTCCTCGTCAGGAGTCAACCAACCTGGCCTCTTTATTGGCTTTTGAGCGGCGAGCAGCCAGAACTCACTTTCATTTACAACCTGACTGGCACAGACTCTCAGTAAATGTTTTAATGAGAATGGAAAATAGGAACGACGTGAAACCATGTCATATTACTGCCAAACACTCTGAGTCCTGGGTGCTATATGCTGCCTGTCTTTTTCTACAAGGAACTTGAGCATTGCTGTCAGCTTCTACAGAAAGCAATGGGAAGGGGGCAGGGGTCCAAAGTCTGCTGGACTGGAAGTTTTAAGGACTGTGTTCCATTTGTGACTCTGCTACTAACTCCCAAGTCAACCTGGTCACTTCACCGCACACCCCTGCAACCCCCTTTGAATATCTCCTCTAAATTGTTCAGACCTTCTCAAAGATAACCTGGCCATATGCATTGAGTCCTAAATATAGGCATAATTATCCAACGAATAGTTAATGCCATTTAAACAGTTACTCTGCTTGTAAGAATCCATCCTAAAGAAATAATCAGTCTTTCAAAGACTTATGCACTAGCTATTTAAAGCAGCACTATTTTTAGCAGCAATCTGAGTACCAATGAATAGAAAATTGGTTAAAAGACAATGTCATATCCATAAAATTTAATATTTACACCCATTAAATGTCATGTTTATGAAGAATATTTAGAGCCATGTAATGTTTAGAATATAACATTATTTTGGAAAAAGCAAAGTATAAAATTACATATGAAACAAATATATATATATATACATATATACATATATATATTCATCCTTATTTTGCAAACATATGTGCATGATTATACATATAGCTGGAAGGAAACTTAATGAAATATGAATGATAGACTTATTGGTGATTTTTGTTCTTTATGCTTTTCTAAATTCTCTACAATATACATATACTGACTTAAAAATTGGTGAAAATTAATGTACAATTATTTTGGAAATCTTTTAGGATTTACTACTTATTTTTATTTACTTTTGGCATTTTGAAATTTTACATAATATACTTTGTTTAAGTCACTAAGTAATTTCTGACACCTAGATACTCATGCACGTGATTTTCCAGAAGCATTGTTACATTATTTCTTAGAAATTTTTTCTGCCTTTTTCTAACTAATCTAACTCTAGACCAGCATTATTAAGACTTTTTACAATTACTGTTTTGTTCTTTTTGTCTCATTCTACTTTCTGGAAGATTTCCTCAGCTTGCTTTTCCAAGTCTTCCACTGAGAGTGTTTTATTAGTCGATTTCCAAGAGATGTTTAGATCTATTTATCTACTTTTTAAAGGAATGTTACAGCTTCCTAAAACATAAATATACAGCTTGATCAATTAAGTTGTTTTCTCATAACAATCTCATGTCAGCTTCCTAAGAATTATTGGAAAATTTACTATCCAGCACTTCCCACCCACCAGTGCACCACAATGGAAGTGTTTAAACAGCACTGGAATTGTAGGTTGCATATAGACGCACAAGCCCTAACATGCCCAGGCCTCAGCAATAACCTAGGTGTTTTGTGAAACAGGTAATAGATGGCCTGTGGGGAGCAGGAATTCTTAAATTGTATTATTGTTGGAAGACCCTTTTGTTGAAGTAAACTTAACTTGGGGAAAGCTGGGAGGCAGGAAAAAGTGACTTGTTTCTGCTGTTCCCCAATAATCCCTTGCCCCCCCCCCCCACCGCATCAAATGACCATCTTTATTTCAGAAAGTTGGGTTAGGAAGAACTCAAAGGAAATACAGAAAATGTGACAATGAGGAAAGGTGGGAGTTTGTTTTTGTTGTTCTTACCAAACAACAACAACAACAAACTCTTAGCTTTGGTTTGTTTAGACTAAGTCTAACCAGTAAAGTTGTTTGCAAATATCTTTCTGTTGATCAGCGTCTAGATTCCAGATCTTTGTCAGCAGCAGGTTTCCTGAGTCAGAAGTCATACTGACTGGTGGCAGCCTCCTTCAGCCAGTGAGCCTTGGAGAAGAGATGCTTATCTAGACAGCTGGGATCATCTTCACCAGGTAAGGCATACTGTTGCACAAATTGGCTTATGCTCTAGGGAACACAAGGAGGATCAGAGGCCCCCCAGACTTGCCTGTTAGATTTCTTGAAGCTGATAATTCCATGATAAATTCCAAAAATAAAATGGCACGAGGACCTCCAGAAGTCTCAGGAAGATCAGGGCCATATATATCTAAAACTCCAGGCCCCATAGGACAAGTGTTAGGTTTTTTTGCTGCAGCTTCCTCCATTTGATGAAACAGTACTTCAGCCAAGCCTTTACCACTGACTCATTAAAGCTGAGTTCCTCCGAGGTAATTCAATCTGGGCATATGGTCTTGCTAAACACATCTTCCAACATTCTCAGCTGTTCTGGGATAGAGTCTGTGCATCTTCAATGAGCACACCTTGGCTTTGCCGACTTGAGATCCTTTGGGAAGGCAGTATTTCAATCAGCTGAATCCCCTGAGCCAGTGCCTCCTTGGTCACTCTTAGCACCTCAGTTTATGTATCATTGTTATTTTAATAAAAGGTTTTACATTTTGTTAATTCTCTTCCATTTAGGAAAATTTTACATTGCCAGGAACTTTTCTTGAGTCATTTTTAAAGGAGCTCCCTTGGAAAATATCCATCAGACAAGCAAGGCCCTGAAGCTTCCCCATCTCCTGCCCTATCGGGGTCATGGCCTCGCTGCTCCATGGCCCAGTCTTCCAAGCTCCTGGTATGCAAGGCTGGCATTCTTTCCTACTAAAACCGACTCCTGAGGCTCAGCCTGGGGGATTAGACAGCCCCTTGCCCTCTAGAGTAATGGGCCAAATAAATAATAATTGAAGATGAAAGGGATTTTCACAGTTTCAACTAAGGCTAAGAAGATTACATGTATTCTAACCCCAATCACAGTGGTAGCTTTATGGCATCTGGGTTCACAGTGAGGTCACAAGTCACTGGCAGTAAATAGGGGCCTTGGAAGAATAAGAGTTATGTATCAATGTGCATTGTCTGCTGTTTGCTAATTAGCTAGTGCTGCCTGGCATTTATTATACAGAGAAGTTAGCAGAACTAGGAAAAACAAGATTTGGAACACTGGGCTGACAAGCATTATTAAAAAGGTTATATTTATGGGTCCCAGCAAGGAAAGTAATGGTCATTTCGGCTGAGAGAAGGAAACATATATAACAGATCCCTGGGGCATACTAAGTTGGGAGGCCAGCGGTAACTCTCAACTTTGCATTCATGTTTCTTCAAATTCCACTGAAAAAGACAAATTACTGGGTCTAGTCTCAGCTCTATAACTCACTTGGAGTGTGACCTTGAGCTCTCATTGGATCTCTTGGAGCCTCAGATTCTTTAGCAGTAAAATGTGATGAATATTATCATCCTCCCTGGCTGTAAAAATCAAATCAGATAAATGACTAAGCAATCGTTTAGGAAATTGAAGAGATCTCTATACAAAAATAAGTTATAACTTCTTAGTACTCCTATTGCCCATGCTATAAGAGGAAAAGAACTCTGCTATAAGACTGAATACCAATACTCTACTGTAAAACTAAATATAAGGCTTACGCTATAGGGCTAAAAGAACTCTATAGCTCATACTGTAAACCTAAAAGACAAAAAGAAGTCAACTTCCTCTAAGAAAGCATCACTGAACTCTGCCAACTAGAATTGATTTCCCAGCCCCTCTGTAAGTCTAAAACACATGCTGCTTTTGCCTCAAGCAGACCTAAGTTTGAACTGTGGCTCTACCGCTCACTACCTGTATAATCGTGGGGAAGTCACTTAACAATGTGTCTTGGAGATTTTTTCATGTCTGTATCCAGTATGTAATTCAAGCCCATTCTTTTTTTATGGCTGACTAGTACCATTATTGACATTTATTTATGAAGAAACCCAGGTTGAGAGGTTAGATCCCTTTTCCAAAAATATAGTACATGTAAATACTTGAACTGGGATTTAAACCCAGAACCGTCTAGATCTGAAGTATCCATCCTTTCCATCAAGCAATGATGCAAAATCAAAATTTCAGAGCACAGAACAGACATTTGGTACGTGCAGGCAGAGGATACTGGTTCAGTTTGACCCGGGAGCCAAACCACCTGGGTTCATTCTGCTGCTGCCATTTATTAGCTATGTGACCATGGGCAAGACACTTAACTTCTTTGTGCCTCAGTTTCTTCCCCTGTAAAATGGAGATAAAAATAGTGCTAGTTTGGGCTTCCCTGGTGGCGCAGTGGTTGAGAGTCCGCCTGCCGATGCAGGGGACACGGGTTCGTGCCCCGATCCCGGAAGATCCCACATGCCGCGGAGCGGCTGGGCCCGCGAGCCACGGCCGCGGAGCCTGTGTGTCCGGAGCCTGTGCTCCGCAACGGGAGAGGCCACAGCAGTGAGAGGCCCGCGTACAGAAAAAAAAAAAAAAAAAAAAAAAAAAAATAGTGCTAGTTTATATGGTTGTTCTGAGTACTACTTTAATGCATTAAATTAGTAGGTGCTCAAAATATATGAACTATTATTGCTTAATAGTAATAATTTTCTGAACTTCTCTTCACAAATCTGTAACATACTATTGTCCACTTTTTGAAGGAACAAAATATAATTACCAAAAAGAAAATTTATTTTTGGAGAGTTACTAGAAAATCATAAATGCTTCTGCTAATACATATATTAAATGTTGAATTTTCATTCACCACTCTCTGAGACAAATAGTAGCTATTTTTCTTTTTCTATTATACATTCATATAGGTGCATTTTTCAGGAAGTTTGGCAAATATAGAAAGTAGAAAAAATAAATCAGCCATAATTTCATCATCTAACACAATCACTGCCAACATTATATTGCATGTTATTTTATTATTAATTTCTATTTTTGGAATGTATATGTAATATGTAGATATATAAATACAGTTATAACAATATTATATATATACCTTGATTTCTTAATTCTACTTGTTTACATAATGGTGATTTCCTTCATTTCAAACTTTATGAAATACATTTTTTCCAAACAATCAGATCACTGTCCCTTAAAAGTGTATCTAAGATGAAGCTTAGCAAATTATCACTTTTCAACCCAAATAGAGCTTGTTAAATATAACATCACTAGAGTCTTAATGAGTTTTTTTCTTATTTTTAACATATTACATAGGAAGAGATGTATCACAGGAAATGACATGTTAAGAAAATATCACTTCGTTTTCAAAAGATAATAAAACCTCTGCTTTTTTTTTTCAAAATTAAATAGGGAGTAATAAAAATAGTCTTCTTGAGCTATATAAATTATCTTTCATATATTTTCGGAGTTCATCCAAATGTGAATTTTACAAAAAATCAATGTGGTGTTTGAACATAATTTTTAGCACATGCAAATTTTCTACATCTAATTATACTTAGTACTTAGCACTCTTTATCTTGAATGCATCAAAGCATTTCACACATTTTAATAAAGACTGAAAGGTTTTTTTTAGTTAAAGATTGAATTTGGGGTGATATTCAACAAACAAATTACACAAAAATATCCTTTATAAAATGCTACATGTAATATATGATAATATATGATATACTCAATTTCTAGAGCACTAAAATGAATACTGTGTTTCAAGATGAAAATACAGCAATAGAATCAAACCTATTTGTTTTCATTATTCACCTATTATAATTATTTGTTAAAATGAAATAGATCCAAATAGTAATTTTTTTATCAAGTATGGTCAATTAGATAAATAAACAGTTTTAGAAACTTTACTAAATCCTCATGCTTTTCTGTCTTCCATTAAAATGTTTTGCGCTGCCATTTTTTTTAGTTTTTAGCCCTTTGTGATTATTATTTTGGATGTCTGTTTGCTCTCTACAGTAACCCTCCCATGATATGCCTGGGAAGTAGCAATAGACATCATCCCATTTGGCCAGTGATGTGTTACTTTTAGAGTCAGAAGAAAAAACTATCCATGCAGTAGTCTAGGAAGGAAAGGAAGTACAGATTTCATAAGGGATATTTCTATTTATAGTCTTGATTAGATATTTAAAGGGCATATAATCCAGAGTATTTGTGCTGAGGAGTATCTGTTGGGATTTCAGTTTAATCTTGGAGGATGGAAATTTAGCCATTAGCATGTTTACCTGCAAAAGGTAGTTAGGAAATTAGGGTGTTGGAAAAGAAGGAAGGAAAACAGAAAATTAGGAAGAGAAGGTAAAAGAAAATAGAGGGAAGGTGAGAGAGAAGAAAGAAAAAAAAGAGGAAAAAAGGGAGGGTTCATTATACTCCTACTCTGTGCCAAGCATTTTCACTAAATCTGTACCATTTAGCTGTTAATCTAACCTTGAAATAACGGTATTATCCACATTTTTACAATGAAGAAGCACAGAAAAGGATAGCTTAATTTCATAATTAACACAGTTTGTAAGTAATTAAATTGGAGATTAAACTCAATAGTATCTGACTTCAAAGCCTATATTTTTTTCCCTTAATATCACTGTACCATTCTAGATATTACCCGAATGCTCTATGAGCTTTTCTCCTTCCTGATTTATGGAAGTTGCTCAGTCTGGCTTTTCTCTACATTGCTGAGTCTGATACACAGTAGCATTCAGTAAACATTTGTCGAATGAATGAATGATTCCCAAAAGCAGAAAAAGGAAATGGGAAAATGAGCTTCTCTTCTTATAAAGGAAACAAAGGGAGGCAGACACCAGAAAGTGAAACTATGCTTAGCTCTATTTTGGCCTTGGAAAGTAGGGTTGTTTGAATTTAGTTTAAGACATGAGTTCAGATTGGGTATTACCAAGAAGTGTGATTAGGACTCAGCTGATCTCTCAGCTGGAAAAAGCAAACAGACAAAAAACTGAAGTCAAGTTTGCACCAGAGACTAATCTGTAGATTTTCTTCTGCTCTAGGGAAGTTCAAAGATGTGGTTATAGATTCTGAGACCCTAGTGGAACATCCTATACCACATTTCTACTACAAGATTAACTCTCAAACCTGGAATTAGCCTGCCCCCAAACTCTTGTCTTATGTATTTTGAAGCCTCATCCCTTGGACCAAACTGAATCTCCCAGGATGCAAGCCTGATACATCAGATACTTTATTGGAAACCCAAGCATTAAATATTCTGACTGTGCTTTACACAAATAGATAACAGGAAGTCATCAGGGGGTGTTTGTTAGATGATGTTAATGGAAAATTCAACTGGCAACTGTGTTAATTACAGTATTTGGTACGGCAAGTAGTAGAAAATCCAACTAAAACTCTTCAGCAATAAAAAGAATGTTAGCTAACATCACTGAAAAATCTGGTGATACAGTGACACTTGACTAAGTAGCTCAAGGATATCAAGGATTCCATTCTTCCAATCTTCCTACTCTACCTTCCACAGTATTGGTGTCTGTGCAGAAACTGGTTAGCTGTTCACCAAAGTTTTTAGCTCTTTCTCCTGATGATGCAAGTGGATTGTATGATTTCCTAGCCTTCCTCACAGTTAGGTTTGGCCATGTGACTGAGTTCTGGCCAAGAAGAAGTAGCAAAAATATAATAGCTTGTGAAAGGAGAAAGCATGCAGAATCATGCATGGGCTACACACAGAAGAAGTCATGAACTAATACTAAAGATATCTTGACCACACATGACTCAAACACATACAGGCTCCAAAATTTCAAGAACAGAAAAGAAGTATGAAATCTATGCAACCCCTGAGAAAGGACTGCTCCCAGACTAATTTCAGCTGTCACCATAAAAGGTCAGGGAGGATAATTAATAGGGAAGTACCTCCCAGAAGGAGGACTCAGGGCCTGCAGGAAACAACAGCTGAAAAAGTTCTTTTCAGAAAGCAGAATAAAATCTAGTCAAGGAACCTCCCCCATTTGTTAGGGGCAAGGGGCCTCCTCAAGCCTGCCTGACAGAATGTCCACCATTGCTATGGGCCACTGACTTTAGTAGAATCCCACTCTTTTCTTGGTCTGAACGGAAGTTTGAGCTGTAGCTGGCCCATCTCTGCTCCAATACTTTATATTGGGTGGGCATGGGGGAGCAAATAATTTAATTTGTTGTTTCATATGCTGCAAGATAATTAGAGGTATATTCAGACTCAATGGAGAAGAAAGAGCATCACCCAAAGATCATAAATACCTGGATGGCTATCTCCCTTGACACAGAATGTGTCTTCTGTTATGTGGAAGGAAGAGTAAAATAGGTATTTGGTGCCCATAAAAGTGCAATGTGGCAGAAACTGGCTAGCTGTTCACCAAAAACCATTTCCTTTTTCAGTTTGGCCATGTGATCGATGTCTGGCCAGGGACATGAGCAACCCCTTTCAGACATGACTCATAAAAATTACCTGCATGTGATCCTCCGTGCTCTTTCTCTTTCCATGTCTTGATGGAAAAGAGCACAGAGATCTTGCAAGCTTTGTATTGAGAATGGAGGAGCCACGAGATGTAAGGAGCTTGGGCACTTCTGCTTTTAACTGGGATGAAGTTAAGAGACTAGATTTACCCTCCTTCCTGAAACAATCAATAAATTGGACAAAATATTTGAAACAATGGTTTTCAAGGCATTGGTCATAGACATCAGGCAGTGAAGAAGTGATCACTGAGAAACTGCAAATAAGGCAAGCCCCTACAACCATCGAGAGAGAGGTTCTGGGACATGGTTCAGGCAGTGAGACTTCGGGCAGGGCCCATAACACTGTCTGGAGGAGGATGGGAGTCTGGGGGGACCAAGGCAGCTAGAGTTTACAGGATAAAGTACTATAAAGGGCAGAGCTGCCCAAAGAGAAAGACCTTGGGCGATATGCAGAGGGAACCCCTTGAGTGTTCAGCAAAGTACTGAACAGCAAGTGTAAGGAAACTATTTGGGCCTGGAAAAAGAATGTTCTAGAAGGCACAGTACCTGGAACTCACACAAGGCTGAAATTAGTGTGTCTTCTCACCAGCTAGGCTGAAAAACCTCATAATTCATGGGGTATTAGGTAGAGTTTTCAGAAGGCTCTTGTCTCAGCAGTAGGACTAAATTAGCTCGAAACTAAATGCTCTCTAGTTCTTTCAAACAAATATTAAAAGTAAATCCCAAAAGGATAAAACTATTTCTAACATAACATCATCCCAGAGCAAAGCTCAACAATGTTTTAGGGACACAGAGAACATGTTGGGTGCTGGCAATTTTTGACTGGATGTCAGCAATAAAAACTTAGACTTGATATAAGTTAGGAACAAACCTGTATTGTATTTGAGACATTTCTGTGTGTTTGTATGTTGCATACCAATATAGCTTCCTATTGGGGCTGGTCCCAAGATCTTATGGTCATATGACAGTAATCTGCATTAACTAAGGCTATATCTTTCTTATTCATGTCCAATGGGACCGAGTGTCTTTTTTAATAGCTTCCATAGAAGAAAAATAATTGTATTTCCCAAAGCCTCCATTAATGTATCCTTGTATTTTATTAGTCTAAACTGATTCATGTCACAATATCTACATGAATGATGGTCGAGGCCACCATAGACAATTGTGCATGTTACACCTTGAACAGGGGCACTCAACCAAGGGAAGAAATGGGGGCTCAAAGCCAGCATGTGCCCTGTTTATCAAACAGTGCAATTTGGTGCTGGGCTGCATTCACCTGGAGAAGGGGGCACCTTTCTTTTGTTTGAACAAAGTTGCCACACGGCCTTGTGTAGACCCTGATCTTGGTGATCAAGCAGAGAGACTCTAGTAGGAAACGGGTATAGAACTGAATGCTAGCTAGGGATCAGGGGAACAAGAAAATGACTACTACAACAACCTCAATGATGTGGTTGTTAGTATGGCTATCATTCGTTATATTTCAATATATCTTTTCAGATATCCTAAATGAAAGGAATCTCACTTATCTGAAATCTTATACAATTATATCTTATAAAAATCTCTTAGAGAGAGAATTACCTTTAATTATAATTAATTGCATGCATGTAACAAGTCAGGGATGCAACACAGAGAGAGCCAAGGATTGGAGGACTGTGTGTCGAGACTCTTGTAGGACTAAATGGAGACAGGGAATTCTTTTGGCCAACACAGGAAAAGCCGGTAAAAGGAGAAAGAGTTCCAGCAAGCATTATATTTTGAGTGGAAAGTACTTAGGTGGCAAATGCTACTATGCCATCTTTCCTTTTCTCAAGACAAGAAATAAAGTGATTTCTTCAGCATATAGTGTGTTCATTCCAGCAATGACCAAGAGTGAGAAAATGTCTTGATGGATATAGTACTCAAGCAGGTTTCCTAGACACTTCTAAGATGCAGCAGTGAAGTCTCATTAAATCTGGGAAACCAAACACAGGAGAAAACTGATCATCTAGAGAACCAAATTAAAAATTAATTCTGTGCCCTGGTTTTCTTTTGGATTTATAATCAGTTTGGTGCTGTGACAGCTGAAAATTGTCATAGCATCATGTTAATAGGTCATGTTGAACTCATACTGATCTGTGCCCAAACAGTCAAATCAAGTTGCAAGCAAATATATTGGGCAGATCATTTGTTTCTACATACCAACTTATACAAGTTCATTGGCACTATGTATAGTAGTAAATATAAAATGAAGAAAAATTTTTAAATGGTGCTTTAATTTTTCCAGTATTACACTTTACAATGCAACACTAATTTAATTGGCCCACTAAAATAATGTTTTGGTAGTTACAAACATGTTTCTATTAAAAATGAAATTAAAATGATAGGGATAGTGAAAAATATCCAAAAATTAGTCTGAGCTGTTCAACAGAATAAAATCAAGTAAACAGAAAGTAAAACATATAGATAAACAATAACCTACTGTATAGCACAGCACAGGGAACTATACTCAATATTTTGTAATAATCTATAAGGGAAAAGAATCTGAAAAATAATATATATATATATATATATATATATATATATATATATATAAACTGAATCAATGTGCTGTACACCTGAAACTAACATGACATTGTAAATCAACTATATTTCAATAATAAAATAAATAGAAAAGAAAACAAACAGAAAGTAAAACATAAAACAAGCAAATGCATATTTGTGCTATTAAATTCAAAATTGGCATTTAAATTTCAAAAATGACATCATCTATCACATTTAATTAATATTTTAATTCTAATAAAATAAGTCCTACATTTATGTATACAATCTATAAATGTGTTTTGGTGTTTTAGTTCTAAAAGAGCTAATGAGTTTATACCTACTCTTATTCTTAAACATATTTTATTAACATTATAATAAAAACAAGTTAAGACAACGCTAGAAATCCATGAAAATATTTTCCTTTTAAGGGTGGTTTATATTTTAGTCAAGTTTGAGAAACAATCTTATATAGAACTTTTTCTTAAGTAAACATGTAGCTAGAAGGCTTGCTCTACATTTCTGAAATTCTCAAGCCTGATGGGAAAAATACCAGAAGAAATGGAATCTAGGAGAAAGAGGTAGAAGAGAGTTATGAAATGGAAATGTACCACCCAGAAACTCCTCACCCCTCAGACAATTAATAAAAAACCCTCTGTGAATGGAGACACTTCAGAGGTGTCATTATACCTTTTGTTCTACCCTAGACTTTAAGTGCCTTAAGGAAGTTTTCATATCTGATTCATCACTGTTTTGTATTCTATCTTATTTTAAAAATATGTGTTAACTTAAGAAAATACATTCTAAAATTAGTCAGAATTAAGGAAGTGGCAGATTAGTCCATAAACCAAACATATTTCAATTCAACAAAATTTATTAATTATGTACTGAGAGAAGTCACTATGCTAGGTGTTGTGAAAATGAAATGATATAATATATCCCCATGAATAATCACTAAGAGAAATAGACATAAATAAATTGTAAAACAGTATGATAAAAATTGTAAAATATGTATATATACATATATGTGCCATTACCTGTGTGTGTGTATATATATCTATATCTATATATCTATATATATATATATATCTCAGGAGATTATTCAGAAGACAGAAAGATTAACTTCGGAATGGTAGCAAGATTCTGTGGGAACAACAGGAACCAGATTAAAATTTCAGAGAAGGGATTGCCCTGGGTAAGTGAGCTGATGATCTCCAGTCATTTTCCCCACTAAGGACACTTGCCCATTCTGACAGCAGGCTGAGGACTGGGTTTGACCCAAGCCTATGGCCTCTTCTGGGGAAAGAGAAATCACAAAGCTTTCAGCAATCATGCAGGGCTGGTGTGAAACAAATTGGAAACTTGAGGGACCTCAAAGGCTGCAGTGATCCTGCTCCCAATTCCCAGGGTTTTGGGAGGGTTTCCCACACCACCACCAATTCTCTGACACCAGCTGGGTGTCCTACAATTCAACTCAATTCTGACTCTATCTACCAGGAGATAGCATCAGATTCCACAGGTTAAGGGCTCAGTCCCTTGACCACCTTAACATCAAACAAACAAACAACCCAACTGAAAATGGTTAGAGGACCTGAAAAGACGTTGTCCAAAGAAGACATACAGATAGGCAATAGGCACATGAAAAAGTGCTTACCATCACTAATCATCAGGGACACGCAAATCAAAATCACAATGAGATATCATCTCATACCTATCAGAATGGCTATTATCAAAAAGACAAGAAATAACAAGTGTTGATGATGATTTGGAGAAAAGAGAACCCTCATACACTGTTGGTAGGAATGTAAATAGGTGCAGCCACTATGGAAAACAGTATGGAGTTTCCGCAAATAAACTAAAAATAGAACTACCATATGATCCAGCAATTCTACTTCTGGGTATTTATCTGAAGAAAATGAAACACTATTCTAAAAATATGTATATACCCCTATTCATTGCAGCACTATTTACAATAGCCAAGAAATGGAAGCAACCTAAATGTCTATCCATAGAGGAGTGGATAATGAAGATGTGGTATATATATATATATATATATATATATATATATATATATACACATACATATACACACACAACAGAATATTACTCAGACATTAAAAAGAATGAAATCTTGCCATTTGCAACAACATGGATGGACCTGGAGGGTATTGTGCTTAAGTGAACTAAATCAGACAGAGAAAAACTAATAGAGTATGATTTCACTTATATGTGGAATTTAAAAAAACAATACAAACACATAAAACAAAATAGGAACAGACTCCTAGAGAACAAACTGGTGGTTGCCAGAGGGGAGGGAGTTGGGGAGTTGGAAGAAATAGGTGAAGGAGGTTAAGAGGTACAAACTTATAGCTATAAAATAAGTAGTCACGGGGATGTAATGTACACATAGGGAATACAGTCAATAATATTGGAAGAATTTTGTATGGTGACAGATGGTAACTGGTCTTATTGCGGTGATCATTTCATAACGTATAAAAATGTTGAACCACTATGCTATACACTGGAAACTAATATAATATTGTATGTTAATTATAAATCAATTTTTAAAAAACAAAGGGAAACATAAGGTTTATTAATAAATCGTGCTGGGGAAAAAAATCTCAATATGATGCCCAGTGCACTGTTCTAATTGCTCCTCTTTCTTTCCCAATCAGAATGCAAATGAATGAGATATGTCATTTCGTCAATCCATTCTGATTTATTTTTTAAAAGCAAATCATTCCTTGGAAATTTTACTTATTATTAAGCTAATAGTATGTTAAATTGGTAATTTTCTCACTATTGGTTGAGGACAGAGAAACAAAGCAATATATGACAATACTCACTCCCTCAAAATTTCAAAGGGATTCAAACCACCTATGCAGATTTTCTCAAACAATATGACTAAAAAGCCACCTCCTGAGTTGAGGTTCAATATTGAGAGAAATACTGAAGGAAAGTAGTTGAGAATGTTATAATATTTTTTTCCTCACCATTTGCTCTTTGATAAAGGAAAAGGTGTGCTTCTCCTTACTTCAGACACACTGAGAAAGGTTTCAAGAAATCACCATTTGAGAAGTCTAAAATGAATAGGCTGTGACTATTGTCCTAGTGCCAGAATGAAAAGCAGTATCTACATTGGGAAACAGCTTAGTTTCCACTGATGTCAGGGAGAGATGTATATTTGTCAAGGACCTAACAAAGATTGTAGAGTAGGGAGCCAGTCTGAAGCATAAACGGTCCAAGAGTCAGCTTCATTATGAAAGTGTTTATTAGATTCATAAAGAAAAGGGTAGAGATCATTAGTAGACAACCAAGGTGAAGACATTGCAGACATCCAGGGTGTGGAAATCAAATGTCCCTAATTGCGAAATCTCCAAAGAACTCACAAATGTACTTCATGAGGGGAAAAAAAAAATCACTGAATATTTACCATGCCCAGAGAGCACTAGCTCCATATTACAACCATACAATGAAAGCCTGATATTTTCTGAATATCATCTCTTTGTTCTTTCCCTATATCTAGCCTAGCCTTGAGAATCACAGCTAGTGAAAAGAAGCCCATCATGCTTCCTATTCCATAACTGGCTTCTCACCATGATGGAGATGCAGGATGGAAAGAGGAAAACTTTAGTTTCAAATGGATTTCATAGTTTTATTTTTTCAGACTGGACATTTCAATTACTAGACTGAGATTGTTCTGGGAACTAAAGTGATGCCTTTATTATCTGGGAGTGACTGGAATAGTCTTAAGACATGATCTAGTTTTCAGGTAGAGCAGGTAAGAAACAGCTTCAGAGGAGTTGTATGAATTGTTATCAGTCAGGGGGAGACTGTTGACTCGTCACAGACAAGCTGGATACTGATCAATTCCATTACCTCTTCCAGGGAACGCAAGAAAAGTAATTCTCAGCTTCTGTTGTAGTTGGGTTGGGGTCATGTGACTGGGATTTCACCAGTAAAATGTGAATGGAGATATACTATTATGTAGCCCTAGCTATAAACCACTCCAATGATTCCCAGTCTAATTTTCTCCTGACCTATGTCTAGAAATGAGGGAGACTATACATGAGGGAAATCATGCTGTGTAATGGGAAATCAATATCCCTGAGTCACTGCTTGGAAGCCAGCACTACCTCAAGATCTCCAGCAAATCACCTGACCCTAGGCAGACTGTAATATGAGCAAAAAATAAACTTTAATTTTTTTTAATCCACTGATTTGAGTTTGTTTTCCTCAGCAGCTAGAATTAATTACCCTGATGAATACACAGCCTAATTCTCTTTCCACAAAATTTTGATAATATCAGCAATTATATGCATCGTATTCACAACTGATTGTGATTAATCAGTGAATGGTAACAGTAAGTAGAGAATGATTTCTGTAGAGAACCAAGTATCCAAGAGTCTCTCTCCCTAAAGCCAGATGCGACTCACAGAAATCTGTCCTTTAGTGGACGGGGTTATAACTATGTCATAAGGCTGTTGTGTGGAGAGGGGAGTAGTGTTTATCAATATGAGGTCCACAGGAATGGTTAAGACCACCTGAGAATTCTAAACCCTATCCAATCCTGATCTCTGGTGTCCTCGGCCTGCAACGGCTTGAAGCAGGGTTTCAGTTCCCGGCCAGTGATTAAGGTCGTGTCGCGATGGTGAGCGCACTGAATCCTAGCCACTAGACCAGTGGTCAGTGACAAGGCCCTGGCCCTATGGCTTTGCAGAAAGAGAATTCCCACAAAGACAGAAAGTAGTGAAACAAGTAAAGTATTTATTAGGGAAAAAAGGGTACAGTATGTGTGGATAGACACACGGGGTGGCTCAGAGAGTCACGCCCTCGTGGCAGTTTAAATCACTTATATGGGGCATTGCTTCCTGGTTTCCTTTGGCCAATCATTTTAATTTGCCTGGCTCAAAGTCCATATTTGGTATATCTCAGGATTTTCCCATATGTGCATGCGCATCTCTTAGCCAAGATGGATTCTACCAAAGAGGCCTATGGGTAGTGAACATCAGTTGGCATCAGTTAGCATCACTCCCCTTTTGACATCTAAGGAGCCTTTCTGCACATGAGTAGTCAGGGAGGTCTCCTGACTTGAGAGTGAGAAATATGTGGTGTCTTATCTTCTATCTGGGCAGTGCCCCGCCTCCTCTCTCAACTATCCTGTTATTCCCCTCTCGGAGTATGGGTCCACAAGGAAGGAACTCAAACCATTTGCCCCAGGGGCCCATCTATCCCCTGCCTCAATCCTAAAACAAGATTAACTCCTGGTTTCTCAGTGGGAAGAAGAAATTAAGACTTCTGGTTGGATTAGTCAGAGAAGAATTTGGTTAAGCACCAATTTGAACTTGGCCTGGAGAGGTGGGTAGGATCTGATTAGACAAAGAAGAACAGAGCGGGTATTCTGGAGCGAAGTGCAGCCCCAGAATGGCTGCAGATACAGGATGAGTGTGTTGCTAGGATAGAAAATGGACGAGTCATTCAACATGATAGCTTCCTATATTTGCACCATGGACATTAAGGGGAAAAAAGATGAAAAGGGATACAGGAGAATTTTGAATAAAGGATTAATAAGATAGCATAACTGACTTTTAGCTGATTCCAAGGGAAGATATATTGAGAGCTTACCATGTGCCAGTTACTGTACTAGGTTGTTTATATTTCATTTAATTCTTATAATTCAGTGAGGTATGGACTTTTATTAGTTCCATTTTATAGATGAGAAAATTGAGGCAGAGGAAAGTAAAGTAACTTGACTTCAAGTCATAAGCATAGCAAGTATAACATCCAGAATTCAGACTCAAGTAGGTGACTCTAGTAAATACTCTTAACCACTATACTATGTTTTAAGAATAAGACAGTGAATGTTGGAGGTGGTGAGGAGTAGTGGAAAGAGTTTTACCTTTGAAATCATAATAATTGTGGCTTGAATCCTTTCTCTGCTATATGAAGTCTTGGGCATATGAAACTTTCTGAGTCTAAATATTTTTTAATGAAAATAATACCACCTACATTTATTTATTTTTTAATTCAAAAGATCTCTGGTATAAAGGGTAATGTGTACAGTACATAGAGCACACTAGGTGGCTCAATACACAGTAGCTCTTATAATAGTGCAACATTGTATGGGATGAAAGAAGACTATGTATTTAAATTTAAGATATTTTTTATTTTGCAGTTAGATGACAGAGATAAGCATGTCTAGAAAGTGCCTAGCAAATACTTGGTATTTAAAGTCAGTTTAATAAACAACAAGGTCCTACTGCATAGCACAGGGAACTATACTCAATAGCCTGTGACTAACCATAATGGAAAAAAATATTATATATATGTATAACTGAGTCACTTTGCTGTACAGCAGAAATTAACACAAAACTGTAAATGAACTATACTTCAATAAAATTTAAAAAATAAAAAATAGAGTCTATTTAATCTGAATCTGATTTTGGGGTTGTCATGGGGCATTCAAATGGCACTGCCTGATGAATTTACAGATGTATGACTGGAGCTTGGGATAAAGGTGAGCATTGAAACAACAGGCACCTATATAATGTGCTAATTGAGTTCGTAACAGTGGATGAGATTTGTGAGAAAGAGGTGTAAAGTGGGAACACTAGTGGCTGTTATGTTGTGGGGCATGAAATGAATCCAGGAAGGAATGATCAGAGAAATAGTAACTGTTACCTTCAAATAAAAAAAGAGTTTGCACTTTCTAGAGAGAAATGGGCTCTGATAGGAATTGTCTCTTACCTGGAATACCTAGTGTCATGAATAAAAAGATTGCTGAAGATGAAGTATTTGTCACAGACAATCCACAATGTGGGTTCACATGTGCGTAATATTTTTTAATTGTATTTTTAAATAAAAAGTTGCCTTTCTCTCTCCTTGAAAATAACTGGTGAATTAGAAATGTTGTTATTCATTCCTACTTGTTATCATGCAAACACTTTAAACAGCTTCTTGCGTTTCTATTGGACTTTTTTTTTTTTTCAGAATAGCAAAAAGAAAAATAGTCCTTTCCCATGGAGAGTTTAAGCCTACCTTCTCTTTTCAGTTTCTAATTTCTATTGCATTTTTTTCAAAGTAATCTTTCTGCTATTTATTCAACAACCAAACATTTGTCAAGCACCTACTAGATGGAAGGCACTCTGGTAGGCTCTCTGGGGATTACAAAACTAAATTTAAAAACAATCACTGTCTTTAAGGCCTGTGTATCTCAGTGAGAAAGGAAGATATTTATACAGAAACTATGCATACAAATGACCACATAACAGGCCTTATGTGAAAAAAATCTTCAAGTGGGCTAAGGATGCAGCACTGAGCCATGCAGATATTTAAGATCCGTACAGGTAGAAATGAGAAGTGAGGAGGAGGAAACATTGCCTGAAAATTTGAGTAGTTATAAAGAGTTAAATTTCAAGATTTTATTGTTCTTGTTTGCACAAAGCTAATGTATAATTTTGATATGTTGCATTAACTAAATATCAAAGAATGTAGATGGTCCCTCTTCCTTTTGATTTTTTATTTAATCATATTAAGCAGTCTAGCTTATATAAAAATTTTAAGACAAGTAGTTGTAACTTTCCATAATCATCCTACTGTTTGAAATATACCTACTCAGGCGTAATTCTAAAGTTCACACGAGTATGTTCAGGGAATTTTATCTTGGATCTTTCTAATCTGTCACCTACTCAAAAGGCAGAAAGAGATTCCTTTATTGAAAATCCATTGGCCACAAGAATCTAACCCATTCAAGATGGAAGAACTAATTTAGTTACTAGCAGTTTATTTATGGCATTTTCAGGATTGCTATCTATGAAATAAATTAAGGTTTTATCCGATGACTAATATACCACAGGGATAGACCAGTCCTCAGAGTTCTGGAGGAAACCTTTTTTCTCTTTGAAGAGTGTACAGAATTTTAAGGGTTTGTTACCAAGGGAATATAGTAGAGGGAAAATAGCCCACTGTACAGATTTTGTTAAATCCTAGCTTCCTTCACTTACTATCATAACTGTCACTTCTTGAGAGAAAAGCTTAGAGAGATCTATCTCTGCCATGTTTTGCATTATCATTCCTATAGTTTTCCATAATGTGTGCTGCCAAGAAGAAGCAATCATTGATTGGATAGAGATTCAGGCTCTAACTCATTAAGAAAAAAAAGAGGGGCTCCTTATGAGACTTAGTCATATTTTAATAACAATAATAATAATAATAGAACTCATTGAATACTAATGATGTAACAGATACTGGGCTAAACAGTTTATCACACATCAAGTTTGCAGGTATCATGGTATAAAGAAAAGAGCTCATGTTTTAGGGTCGGGTAAGTTTGAGTTCAAAACTGACTTGTGACTCTTAACTATCTGGGTGCCTTGAACAAGTTGCATATCCTCTTTGAGTCTCATTCCCTTATCTTTAAGAAAGGTATCAAAATATCTAACAGCTATTATATGTGTAAAACCTCTTCTAAAGCACTTGACACATAGTATGTGCTCAATAAATCTACAAGCCTAACAGTAGGTACAAAAAATTTATCCATACTTTGAATACCATTGTCCTATTATTTCTCACCATGTGGCCTTAGTGTCACCAGTTAGAGGACAGACTATAAATGACTTTTACAAAAAAAGCTAGACTGGGGTACACATTAATCTTGAATCAAAAGACAGAAATTATTGTTAATATTTACAATGCCTTGTTTAAGGCTGAAAAACTAAGTTGGTTGCAGTTGAAAAATTGAGTCAGGTGACTTGCTGCTTGCCTTTTGATTCTCATGGTAGCTTTACATACATAAAAATTAATTTATTCCACCAGCCCGCTCCATTTTCTTCACCCTCCCTCAGCTGCAGTTTGAAGATCACTAGTAACATTACTTTCTTTAGCTCCTCTGATGTTCCAGACACTCATAAGACATACCACAACCTTTCCTGCCAGACATGAACAAAGCTTTGAAATCAATGACAGTTTTCACAGAACTTTTTTTAAAACCATCCTATGATGAGCAATTAATAGGTTGTCTCCTAATGGGGGCTTGCGTGCAATTAGTGCTAACATTTTATGGGCAAACTTGAATGTTTTTGTTTTTGATCTGGATCCAGCCAAGTACGTTTAAAAGCTCTCAGTAATGTTTCATAGTGTTCTGTGTAGAGGGAGACCTTGTGCATCATTCAATAGCTATGTAGTTAAAAATTTTTTTTCTAATCACTTTTGCTGGTATATAAAATGCAAATTCATATTTGTATGCTGAATTTACTAAATTCACTTGCTAATTCTTATAGATTATCTGGAGATCCTTTCGGATTTTCCACATCTATAATCATGTTGTCCACAAATAATGAGTTATTTCTTCCTTTCCAATAGTCACACCACTTGTTCTAACTGGATCTCCAGTATATTGTTAAACAAAAAAGGTGATAGTGGGCATCTTAACCTTGTTCCTGATCTCATGGTGCAAACTTCAAAGATTTTACCATTAATTGTGAAGTATACAGTGAAGGTTTGGTCGATGTTCTTTAACATATTAAAGAAGTTTCTTTCTATTTCTAGACTGCTACAAGTTTATAACATGAATGGATATTGAGAGGTATCCATGCTTTTGTCTGAAACTATTGAGATTATCATATGATTTTCTCCTTTATTTTATAAATATAGTGAATTATATTGATTTTTGAATATTGAAACAATCTGAAATAAACCCACCTTAATCTCACTTGATTCAGTTATCAGCTAATACAATTTAGGATTTTTGCATCTATGTTTATGAGAGATATTAACCTGTAATATTTCTTATAATGTCCATATCAGGTTTTGTTATCAAGATTATACTGGCCTAGTAAAATTGGAAGTGTTCCCTTTTTTTCTATTCTCTAATAAAATTTAGCAGAGGTTGGTGTTATTTTTTTCCTTAAATGTTTGGAATAATTCACCACTAAACTTATCTGTGCCTGGAGTTTCCTTTGTGGGAAAGTTTTTATTTTGAGACACATTTCTTTACTAGATATAGAACTATTCAATTTTTATAATACATCTGTGTATGTTACAATAAATTGCATTTTAAAGTAACTTACTCTTGGGACTTCCCTGGTGGCACAGCAGTTAAGACTCCAAGCTCCCAGTGCAGGGGGCCCGGGTTTGAGCCCTGGTCAGGGAACTAGATCCTATGTGCATGCTGCAACTAAGAGTTCACGTGCCACAACTAAGGAGCTGGCAAGTTGCAACTAAGGAGCCAGCCTGCCACAAACTAAGACCTGGGGCAACCAAATAAATAATAAATAAATAAATAAAAATTTTTAATAAATAAAATAACTTACTCATTTAATCAAAATTTCACTTTTTTTTTTTTTTTTTTGCGGTTCGCGGGCCTCTTCACTGTTGTGGCCTCTCCCGTTGCGGAGCACAGGCTCCGGACACGCAGGCTCAGTGGCTATGGCTCACGGGCCCAGCCGCTCCACGGCATGTGAGATCTTCCCGGACCGGGGCACGAACCCGTGTCCGCTGCATCGGCAGGCGGACTCTCAACCACTGTGCCACCAGGGAAGCCCCCAAAATTTCACTATTTGTTAGCAAATGTCTTTCATTATTCTGTCATTTTAATTTCTCTCATATCTGATAATAATGCCCTCACTTTCGTTCCTGATATTATTTGTGCTCACATTTAATCTTCATAACAATTCTACGTAGTGATTATTATTATTTATCACGTTTTCAAAGGAGTAAAGGAATCTCAAAGAGCTAAAAAGCTGCCCATGTTTAATTAGCTAGAAGGCACAGAGCTAGGACTCAAAGCAAGGTCTGTAGCCTCAAAAGCCTATATTCTTTACAAACACATCATCACTCATTTCAAACATACATTGTAGTCATGACTATGCTGATTTCAGTCCTTTCAGAAAAAAAAAAAAAAAAGCATGTAGGGGCAGGGCTTTTGTCCAAGCAAATGGAACAGGAAAAAGATAAATTTACTTTCCTCAGTCTCTAAACACTTACACATTTGACATCAGTGCTGTGAATCATTTTCCACTTAACATGCACCATTATATGTTCTTCAATTTCTCTGAAGAGCTCCTCCCATCCTATTAGAAAATACTGAATTATCCTTTAAGCACCAGCTTCTATTCTCTGAAGGATTTTTTTCTATTCTATTCTTCTACAGTATTCTGTGTCTTTGATTCCATGAAGGATTCCTTAACTCTCTCAACAAAATAGATGTCTCTGTTGTATTACCACTATAGTTACTGAAAAAAACCCAAAAAAACTCTCTATTACAGATTATATACTTATATATAATATTGTGAATATGTTTATAAACATCTGCCTCTCCTAATGAACTATCAATCTCTTGAGGATATTAGGAACCATGTCTCCTGCATCTTTCTAGGCCCCGTGTTCAACATAATGACAGAGGAGGTGCTCGGTGAAAACACCTTCATTATTTTATAGGACTAATTATTTTTACATGCTTTTCTTACCTCCCCTAAGAACTTTTCTCTCAAGGAATCTACCACAGCAGAACTTTGCTTGGCATGCACTGACTGCGTTCTCTACATATGAAATTTCTTGAAAGTAAGAACAGTTTAAACTTCTTCCATTATTTGAGGTTCTAATTATTTTAAATGATGATACTGATACATGGTTTCAAAAATTGAATCACATTTTAATGTTTACATTTAATTAATTAATGCTTAAACATATGCGTTTACAGACTCAATAGCTGTCTATATTATCTCAATTACAGATAATAGCAAAGTCTAAATCTGATCTAAATTTGAGGTTTTACTAAATGTGAGAGTCAAAATAAGTATTTTTCCTTCTCCCCTTCTTACTCCGCTCCATTCTCCCCTGTTCTACTAATTACGAACATACTGTGTGATGGGCAAACCGAAACTATCTGACGCACCTCATTGAAGGCCTAAGAAAACCGGGTAGAACTTAGAGCTGCAATATAGGGCAAAGCCACTAGGTGGAGCCCCATAAAATCTATGGTCATCTCCTGCCCATTATTAAACACTTAGTCCATAGGATGCTGATACTGGAACGGACCAAGCAAGGAAAGCAAGGAACCAACCCCTTTATTTTCACAGAGGAGGAATCTGGGAGCCAATCAGGAAAAGAACCAACCTAGGTCACACATTCACATTAGTGAAACCGAGCAGAACCCTGTGAGGCCCTCCCAGTTACGAAAGCCCTTCTGTGTCCCCTGTCTCTTGCTTGTAGAAAAGCTGCAGTCTCCCAGGCATCCCCTGAGTCCCAAAAGGCTCAAGCAATTAATGGTTAGGACAATAGAGTCACAGAATCTGTAGTTCCTCCCTGAAGGACACAGATAACAGTATCTAATGCACATTCCTGAGTTGTTTTGCAGATACTATAACCACCACCAGAGGGAAAAAGCTGGCCAGATGACCAGACTATAGCCATAATGTAAGCTGCTGCATCTTGAGCAGTACTGAATCTATGGCTTGCACAATTCCAGGAACTGGCCTCAAGGAAATGGGAACAAAGAGACCCTGGAGTTGAAGACTAACTGTGCTTAAAACAATCAAGATGATGCTGACCAGACCACCACATGACCAGTTTCAAAATGACTGTCGGGGCTGACTGTGCTGTTCTGCACATGGTCCCTGCCTGCACACCCCTGAAACTTCCCAGCTTTTCCCTATACAACCCTTTCCCTCTAACGAACAAGAGGGAAATGCTTTGGGAGACAACAGTCTGCCATTATCCCAGGTTGGTGGCTTCCTGAAGAAAGCATCTTTCTTTTTCCACCAACCCTTGTCTCTCAAACATTGACTTTTGAGCGATGAGCAGCTGACCTTGAGCTTGGTTCTGGCTCTGGCTGGTAACAGCAGTAGAAACCCCAAATCAGCACCCAGAGTCTGCATTGCCCTGGGTCTTTGCATTTGCTACAGCAATGGTTTTCTCCTAAAGTTATGAATGGAAAAGCTGTACAGCTTAAATAAAAACAGGATACATACCTAATCAATCTCCTCAGTGGCAAAGAAAAGCAATATTGGCATAACATTAATTAGCTTGTGTTCTGGAGTCACATACTTTTAGCCAAAGGGAGTGAGCTTCATAGTCAGTGCCTGCAACAGTGTGCATTAGAACAAAGGTATCTAGGCTTCTTTCTACTGGATAATTTAAGGGACCTTATGTCACTGTTCTGCCTCAACTCTGGAAAGGGGTTTGGGCAGAGTGAGTGGAAAGGACTGCCTGTAGCTTTTCCAATGACAAACGGTGTGGTCTCAGAGGCAAGTTTCCTGCCCACTGTTTCCATGGGGGAAAATGGTGCAGGCTGCTTTGCCTAATGGGCACAATCAGAACAAGAAGTTATGGGGCTTTGGGATAAGATGATTACAGGACAAAACTGATCATCACAGGTTGTCACTGGTAGCTTCTCTGCCCCTTCAGTCCTATCCCTTTTCCCACAGTTGTCCTCATTCTATCATGCCTCTGTCCTAGAAGGGAACGTAGCAAATAAATCACAATTACATACAGTGATCTGAGAAATGGAAATAATACAATAGGGATGATTATGACATTAGGAAAAATATGATTCAAATGTCTAGCAAAAACTCTGGCATATACACAGCAGTGTTAAAAAAAAAAAAAAAAAAAAAAAAAAGGGGGCCTCCCTGGTGGCGCAGTGGTTGAGAGTCCGCCTGCCGATGCAGGGGATACGGGTTCGTGCCCCGGTCTGGGAGGATCCCATATGCCGCGGAGCGGCTGGGCCCGTGAGCCATGGCCGCTGGGCCTGCGCATCCGGAGCCTGTGCTCCGCAACGGGAGAGGCCACAACAGTGAGAGGCCCGCATACCGCAAAAAAAAAAAAAAAAATAAAAATAAAAAATAAAAAAATAAAAAAAAAAAAGGTTGCCATTTCTATGCTGCTTCCTTCCTCTCCGATCTGTTTACTATTAAAGAAAAATGAAAGTGAGAATATCTTTTTATCTCTATAACGGAAGAGATCAGGTCTTCCGACAGAGAACTTTTGTGTCAGTTAAATATTTGCACATAATGTGTAATAGCTACTCTAATTAGAGATGCTTCATAGCTCCAAGTGTAAGGATTAATTAGGCTCTGGTATCTTCATTTTTTAGATTTGTAAATTGAAAGTAAAAAGTAAATTAGAAACTTCCTATAACATTTACAGAGAGAAAAATATGCAAAGCATGTTGGTGCTCTCACACTTTGTTAGTGTCATTCCATATTACTAAAAACATTTGAGAAACATTTTTGTAATCTAGTAGACAATAATTAAAATGTAGACAATAACAAAGCACTTACTTATTCCAGGCACTGTTTCAACTGCTATATAGAAGCATTATTTTGCTTACCACAGCCAAATTTGTGAGTTAGGTAGCATTACCCCAACATTTCAGAAGAAAATGCCAAGACAACAATAAAAATAAATTGTGTCACAGGTAAATGTCAGAGTTGGAATTTGGCATTTGGTCTGTTTGGCTCCAAAACCTGTGCTCCTAACTACTACATACTTAGGTTCATTATTTGTTTCCTTGGACTCAAAGCTAAGAAAATTAACTATGGAAAAAGCTACTTGCATATAAAGGTTTATTTATAATAGTGAAAAGTGAAAAGCCAAATAAAGTACATATAGTGGAAAACAATAGTAAATAGAGCAACTTAT
Source organism: Mesoplodon mirus (assembly GCF_964341445.2). Classification (NCBI taxonomy): domain Eukaryota; kingdom Metazoa; phylum Chordata; class Mammalia; order Artiodactyla; family Ziphiidae; genus Mesoplodon; species Mesoplodon mirus. Next base: position 43,202,315 of record NC_138983.1, on the reverse strand, counting down.
GAAGGGCTATATACATATATATCTCCCATATCTTTATAGATAAAAACATGAAAAATGCTTATTGTATAACTTCTTTAAAGTATGATATAAATCTATACTAATTCTTTTTGAAAATTTCTTGTATATATTTCCATTTCAGGGATAAAGAAAAGAGAACGAATGTCAAGTTTTTGATGCATGGCATATACTAGAATAAGAAGGTAAACATAATAAACTCATTCTGATCAGCAAGTTCTAATTATGAGAATGTTTTAGTTCCTAGTATTACTAAGCTTTGTCTCACCAAGCATGTGAGATGATAATAATTATATCCTTGTTTTTGATAAGTAGGTTTTAGAAGTAATGATGCTTGTAAGACTAAAGCCTGGGCTTCTGATGTCCCTACATGGGGACCTAAGCTGGAGAAGAGCAGGCCCCCCTACCTGTGATGACAAGGTGGAAGGTGAACCCTGGAGAGGCAGCACTGCTGCAGTGCACCCCCTGCTTATTTAAAGGATTCACTGAAATCTGACCAGTTAGCTTCTCCTTTAAGAACATCAAGTAAAGAAGGAAGTTCCATATGGTAAAATCATTGCCTAAAAATTAATAGTAATATCACACCCATTATGAGTTATATCCACTCTAAAGGGTAATCCCAGGAGAAGACCCACAATGAGACAGAGAGTGAACAACAGGGATGAGCAATGGATCCCACTGATTTCCTCTAGGTCCTCTGTACCCTACCTCTTTCCCTTTTTTTTTTTTTTGGAACCAAGTGATTAATTGCTCTCATAGTGGTAGATTATTGGGGCTTCTTTTCTCTCGCTTTGAATTTTCTAGCAACAGATATAAAAACAAGACAGGAAAAAAAATACACAAACTTGTTACCTGAAAAGTAATCATAGAATAAGATCATCAGTGACATGTGTACTGATCAGTGGCAGTGACATATATATACTTCTTTCCCTTGTTTTGTTTTCCCTATGGAGTGACATTGCTTTAAAACTTTCTTTAAAGGAAGAGCATTAAAGAGACTGGAGAGCAGTTAGTGTAAAAGGATCTAAGAATCTTGAAAAACCCAGCAACTTTTCTTTCTACTCCAGGTAAGTCTGAGACCCTTTTTTCTTCCCTCTATTTCCGTTCTCAGAATCTAGTGCTCTAACATCTCATACACACACACACTCACACACACACAGGTATATTGCCATATTTCCTACTTTCTAAAATCAGCTCTCCTCCTCCTGGGTTCCCTCTTGCTATGAGATCTGTTCTGGCAGTGAACTATCTCTCCCCTACCCTTCTCCACCTCGACTTCTACACTTTTTTTTTTTTAATTGAGGTATAGTTGATTTACAATGCTGTGCCAATCTCTGTACAGCAAAATGACTCATTTATACACATACAGACACTTTTTCATATTCTTTTCCATTATGGTTTATCACAAGATATTGAATATTGTTCCCTGTGCTATACAGTAGGACCTTGTTGTTTATCTATCCTATATATAATTCGACATCTACACTTCTTTCCTCACACTTTATATTCCAGTCATTTGGATGCACATTTTTCCAAATACATCAGCATGTTCAGTAACTCTGTGCCTTCCTACATGCCTCCCCTCTGAAAAATCCTTTCTTCTTCCTCATCCCAAATTACATATTCTTCAGGTGACCTCTCCCCCTTAAAGCCTTCCCTACATCACACTCTCCCTCCCCACTAGTGAGACCCTGCCCCTTAGGGTTAAAAAAAAATTGGTAACGAACACTAATTCTTGAGCTTGTCTTACAGAACAGCAGATAAAGAAACAACTTGTTGAAATCCCCTCTGCGCCTAACACAACAAGACTGGCTGAAACCAGTTGGAGCCAAGATGGCTGATCAAACTTTGGGCAGAATAAACCTGCTTGTCCGATTGGTGACCCTTTGATATTGAGACAGGCTGGGACCTAGGACCTGGAACCCGGGATACCTTGCTGCAGTGCTTGCACCTGGACAAACTGTCTCATCAAGCAACAAAATACAGAGAAACTATAAGGGACTAAAAATAACTTTGTGCATGTGCAGCTGGGCCAAATTATGGACAACAAGATACAAAAAGACCAAAAAAGACCAACTGCCACTTCTGAAGAGCCGGGAGCAAAAGCAGGGGGTTGGGAGTAAAAGCAGGGTACTGAGAGTGTCCGAAGCACAAAACACCACCTAAGAGGTGGGCAAAACACCTAGGCCACCCCTCCAGCCCGACCCCTGGACACACCCCTACCCTAACCCCATATAAGGAACCAGCTCTCGGTCCTCCCCTCCCCCCCACCCCCACAAGCAGGCAGGCAAGTGTGGGAACCTGTTGTTTGTTCTCGCTCCCCGCTGCTGCAGCAGGGGCCCCAATAAAGTCTTGCCTGAATTTCTTGTCTGGCATGTGATCAATTTCTATTGATTGAGAAGGCCAAGAACCCTGATTAGTAACAATATCACAGCCCAAATTGCCACTTCTTGCTTCATACCAGCTCCCTGGAATTTGTACATGCAGAGACAGGAAGCCTGCTTGGGCCTGTGCATAGGAACTTGGCACTTCCTTAGCCTTTTTAAGCACAACACCCTCCCTTTTTCTTCACGGCCCCAGAGCCCAATCCTTAAATATCCACCTCACCTTGCCATCTGGGAGACGGATTTGAGAGTTCTGCTTCGTGTCTCCTTGCGTGGCCGCCCTGCAATGAAGACTTTTTCTCCCTGCAAAAGACTGTTGTCTCCGTGTCTGGCATCGCTGGCGGGGGGCAGGGAGGGTTGTGCGGGGCAATACAAACTCTGCTCGGTGTCCATCTTTAAGGCCCAGTACTTTCAGAATCCCAGTAGATCCCCCATTTTATAATACAAATATTTGTTTATATATCTATCTCTTCCTTTGTACTCTGAGATCCTTAAAAGCAGAAACTCTTGGTTGACTTTATAACTTCATATCCCAGCACAACATAATGTTCAATATTAGTAGCGAGGATGATGATGATGATGAATGGATGAACGGATGAATAAATGAAAGGGTATACATCAACGGTAGGTAAGATGTTTGAAATCCCGCCAACCAGAAATCTACTCTGGAGCCTGGGGTGGCGCGTGCGCAAACCCTCTGTCCTGTTCTTCGCTGTGAATACATCCGGGTTGGCTGCGCCAACGGAGCCTGCAGCCCCGCCCTAACTGAAGTACGGGAAGACTGGAGGTTGCTTAAGTGCACAGGAAAGCCTCACAGCGTCAGAAACTAGCAATCTTGGATTCTGCTTCTCAGAAGAATCCTGCCTTAAATTCTTAAGCAAAATTCTGCTTTAAATTAGCCTGTGATCTTGGGCAAGTCTCTGTAATTTTCTTGAGAAAATTGTTTCTTCATCCACAATGAAAATAGGAAGTTCAGTCTACTTATTTCCACGTTATGGTGTTAAGAAGGTGCTGGAGCCCGGGGCCTGGCCAGGGGAGGGAAGTGCGTCTGGAAACACGAAGAGCTGGAGCGAGCGCAGGGTGGCTGGAGCGGTGTCGGCGGGAGTAGACCCCAGCCGGGGATTTTGGGCAGCCTCGGGCGACAGACTGTGCTCTCTCCACCAAGCCTTCTGCAGGTCCTGCGGCCCTGAGCTGCCCCAAGCTAGGTGACAACATGTCCCGCTGCCACCATGGACTAGGTGTCTGTCGTGACAGAATGTTGTTTCCACGAGCGCAGTGAATCTATAAAGACCTGGAGTGATGGCTCCTCGCTGGATGGAAGGAGCGCCGGAGCCTCCAAGGAGACCCTGCCCCCTCTCAACAACTTTTTTGTCGCAGAAAGTCCCTGATGAAGACCAGGAGACGGAGCCCAACACCTTTGTCATACGCTGCCTGCAGTGGACCACAGTCATCAAGAGGAACATCCACGTGGACTCTGCAGAGGGAGGTGAGTCTGGGCCTCCTCGAGGCCGCCCTTTGAGAGCTTCCAAGCCCAGTGTGAGAAGGGGCGCAGATGGACAGATTAGGAGTTTACTGTCTCAGCCCTTCCGCGAGCTGGGAGGAGCAGGGCTTCTCAGTCCACTGACCCGGTTCTGCGTCCTCAGACTGGCGGGTTCGTGGGAATCCTGGGTGGAGCTTGTTGACAGTACTGGGGCGGGGCCTCTGCCTGTCTGGAGATATGCGGAGGGTCAGGGGGCTGAATTTTTTTTGTGTGTGTGTGGTATGCGGGCCTCTCACTGCTGTGGCCTCTCACTGTTGCGGAGCACAGGTTCCGGATGCGCAGGCTCAGCGGCCATGGCTCACGGGCCCAGCCGCTCTGCAGCATGTGGGATCCTCCCGGACCAGGGCACGGCCCCGCATCGGCAGGCGGACTCTCAACCACTGTGCCACCAGGGAAGCCCAGGGGGCTGCATTTTTAATGAGCATCTCCATTGATTTTGAGAGAGGTTGCCCAGAGAATCAGTTTTTAAAAGATTATTTAATAATTAGAAGAGATGATGTAGAATCACTTAGGTCAAAACAAATTGCATGAGGAGGTGTCTGGTGAAAGCTTTGCTCTCACTTCTGCCTCATAGGCTCTCTCTCACCCCCGAGTTAACTGCTGTTCTTCTGTGTCTGGGAAGAGCTTCTTCACACATGGACAGATCCATTCAGATCATTTTGGGTTTGCATTGTATGCAAACTGTTCTGAACTTGCTTTTTTCACTTAAGTTATCTAGAGGAATCTTTCTGCTTCCATATATAGAGAACTGCTGCTACATTATTTTTTCTTTTTAATAGCTGCACATGTACGCCCCTAAGTTTGTTTAGCAGTTCTTTATTAATGGTGACTGGGGTTGTTTCCAAACAATGCCACAGTGAAGTATTGGGTTGGCCAAAAAGTTCCTTTGGTTTTTAAGTAAAAATTAAAGACACATTTTTCATTTTCACCAATTATTTTACTGAACAACATATTCACTGTTTTGTTCCACTACCTTCTGCCATTTTTCAGGCAACTTCATAATTCCATCTTCCCAAAATTTATCTTTTTGAGCAAAGAACTGTTCCAGGTGCCTTTTACAGTCTTCCAGGGAATTGAAATTTTTTCCATTAAGAGAATTTTATAAAGACCGAAATAAATAGAAATCCGAAGGTGTTATGTCTGGTGAATATGGCGGATGAATCAGAACTTCCCAGCCAAGCTGTAACAGTTTTTGCCTGATCATCAAAGAAACATGTGGTCTTGCGGTATCCTGATGAAAGATAATGCGTTTTCTATTGACTCGTTCCAGACGCTTTTCTTTAAGTGCTGCTTTCAGTTGGTCTAATTGGGAGCAGTACTTGTTGGAATTAATCGTTTGGTTTTCCAGAAGGAGCTCATAATAGAGGACTCCCTTCCAATCCCACCATATACATAATCACCTTCTTTGGATGAAGACTGGCCTTTGGTGTGGTTGGTGGTGGTTTATTTCGCTTGCCCCATGATCTCTTCCGTTCTCACAGCTTGTTTTAAAAACAGGATGTTTTCATTACATTTCAGTAGAGAATAGCCTGTGGAAATACAGTCGAGAAGGTTTTTTTCGCTTAACTTACGTGGAACCCAAACATCAAAGTGATTAACATAACCAAGCTGGCGCAAATGATTTTCAGTGCTTGATTTGGATATTTTGAGTTTGTCGGCTATCTCCCGCGTGGTATAACTTTGATTGTTTTCAATTAATGTCTCGATTTGATTGCTATCAACTTCAACTTGTCTACCCGACCTTGCGTGGAGCATCGTCCACCAAGAAATCTCCAGCACGAAACTTTGCAAACCACTTTTGACATGTTCTGTCAGTCACAGCACGTTCTCCATATGCTGCAAAAATCTTTTTTTTTGCGTTTCAGTTGCATTTTTACCTTTCTTGAAATAATAAAGCATGATATGCCAAAAATGTTGCTTTTTTCCTTCCATCTTCAATATTAAAATGGCCACACAAAAATTCACCAATTTTGATAAGTTTTTTTTTTTAAATGCATGCTGATGTGACAGCTGTCACATACAATCTAACAAAATTGTTTCAAATGACATTAAAGACAACTAAGCACTACTAGAGCCATCTTATGGAAAAAACCAAATGAACTTTTTGCCCAACCCAATACCTTGTGCTTATTTCATTTGACATATGTGCAAGTAAATCTGTAAGATGAATTCTTAGATGTAGGATTTCTGGGTCACAGGGAATATGCATTTGTAATTTTGAGAAATGGCTCTATTAGGCCATGTCTAAGAGAGTTCTCACAGCCTTGTTTTCAAATGTTGGATTTTTTACCAATCTGATCAGTGGGAAATGGCACCTCAGGGTAGTTTTGGCTTTTTTTCTGTGGGTGAGTTTGAGTGTCTTTTCATATGTTCAAAGGCCATGTCAGTTTCTATACTGTCTGCTCATATCCTTTGTCTATTTTTCTATTGGGTAGTTGGTCTTTTTCTTATTTATTTTTGAAAGCTCTTTATATATTAGGGAGCTTAACGCTTTGTAATGAGTGGTGAATATTTTTTCCCCACCTTGTCCCTTTGGACCTGACTTTGAGAAACACTCCTTTAGCTTGTCTGTGAGATGAGGATTCAGCTGACTTGCTGGAGAACCCTAAAATAGTGTCATCCAAGAGAACTTTCTACCATGATAGTAATGCTTAATATCCGTGGTGTCTAAAAGAGTAGCCACTAGTCACATGTACTTGTGGAACATTTGAAATGTGGCTAGTATGACTGAGAAATAGAATTTTTATTTTATTTAATTAATTTACATTTAAGCAGCCACATAAGGCTAGTGGCGGCCCTCTTGGACAATACATTTCTAGACCATATACAAAACAATATCACAAAATGTGTTGCCATAATCTATACTGTAATTATGGTTACCTACCTTCCTAAGGTTGAAAATATACTTGCCCCACCAAGGGAAACAATTACCATCTCAAGCCAGCTAGGTGTTACTCAGCTGAAAACTGGGGGCCAAAACATGGACTGCCACTGAAAGCAAACTGAGACCTGTAAGTGCATAGGACCTGGGTGTTGAGCTGAGTTTTGAAGAGTGGGTGGGAGTTGACCACGGAGATAGGAAAGAGAAAGTGACTCTGGGAAAAGGGACCAGCATATTCAAAGCCCAAGAGTTGAGAGAGCTCATCTTCCCGGGACCACAGAGGGTTCTGCATCACCAATGAATGAAAGGGCAAGGAATCTTGGAAGAGGGGAAGTGGAAGCCTTGAAACTGGAGAGCTTAGCCAGGGCCTGGACTCTAGATGGAGATCTCCACAGGGCTTGGCAAACCATGAATCAACTGGCGTTCGTCACAGGATTGCTAAAAGATTCAGGGGGGGCATAAACAGGAAATCCTTGATTCAGCAGTACCTGGCACACAGCTTGCAAGCCTGGAAAAGGAGCAGTGGGGAGCTGGCAAAGCTTTTTAATAGGGACGAGACCTGCTCTGGTTTCCATTATAGTAAGATACCATGCCCTTCAGTGTGGAGAAGAATCCCTTTCCTAAGACTTGGGGGGGGTAGGGGGGTAGGGCAACTCCTCTGCCACTGGAGAGAAATCTGCCCCTGGGTCTGATCTGAGACCAAACTCCAGATTTCTGACCTTTACCCAAGGGGAGGCGTGAGCCAGAAATCCAGCAAGAGAGAGGCCATTCTGCTCTCTTGGCTGTCCTCTCTGCCCTGCCCCACATAGGCCTGAGGCAGTAGGCTGCTCCAGAGCCTGGGGAGAAGTAGGGAGTCGGGGTGGGGATGGAGGACAGACAGAGGCCACACTGGTGACGGGTCCTTGCCTAGATGATGCAGCAGCCTGCTCACTAGGCTCCCAGTAGCCTCTCCTGCCTGCCCCAGATGGTGATCCCCAGGGCAGCTAGAGAGGTTCCTCCACCCCACTGCCTTGTTTCAGACTACAGAAAAGTTGAAATAATAGCATAATAAATGACGTCCAGATCCCCTGTACAGCAACTCAACATCTGCCATGTTTGCCTCATCTGGCTGTATTTTATGCTGACTCTTGAATTTCTGTTCATACTTTCTACACTTTCCTCACTAACACTAAAGCAGCCATTTCCTAAGATAAGGATTTTCTCCTACAGAATCATGGTGTCATTATCACACCTGAGATGATTGTTTACACTCCAGATTTACTAATATCCTCTCCATATCCATGCCATACTTGAATGTACCCAGTTGTCCTCAAAATGTTATGTTTCAGGGCTCCCCTGGTGGCGCAGTGGTTAAGAGCCCGCCTGCTGATGCAGGGGACACGGGTTCGTGCCCCGGTCCGGGAAGATCCCACATGCCGCGGAGCGGCTGGGCCCGTGAGCCATGGCCGCTGAGCCTGCGTGTCCGGAGCCTGTGCTCCGCAACGGGAGACGCCACAACAGTGAGAGGCCCGCATACCGCAAAAAAAAAAAAATAGTTATGTTTCAAACCAGGATTCATTCAAGATACATGTTGTCTCTTTGGCCTATTTTAATCTAACTCAGCCCTTTTGTCTTTTTTTTCCTTCCAGGACATTGATTTTTCTTTTTTTTTTTTTTTTTTTATGAGCCAGGCTAGCTCTCTTAGAGAAAGTTGCACACTCCTGTTTGGTGCTTTTTACTTTGTTCCCATGTGCCTATATTTCCTGTAAACCCAAAATTAGGTCTGGAGCCAAGCTGGTAAACTCTGACCTGATCTCCTATTTTTATAAATAAATTTTTATTGGAACACAGCCACGCCCATTTGTTTACAAATTGTCTGGCTGCTTTTGCCCTACTATGGCAGAGTTGAATAGTTGTGACAGAGACTGTGTGGCCTGCAAGGCCTAAAATATTTACTGATTTATCCTTTACTGGAGAAGTCTGCAGACCCCTGATTTTGGCAGGTATATTTAAACAGTGCATCACATTAGTGTGATCTTTTAAATGTAAATCTTATCATGGAATTTCTCTGCTTAGAACTCTGACTGGCTTTTAATCCCACTTGGAGTAAAGTCTAAAACTTGTGTCATATCCTACAAAGTCTACATGATCTGGCCTCCTCTCCAGAATCATTTTCTACCACTAGTTCCCTCAGTTTAGCCACACTAGTCTCCTTGCTGTTCCTTAAACATGCCAAGTACGCTTCTATCTCAGGACCTCTGCATTTGCTGTTACCTTTGCTTAGAACCCTCTTCCTCCAGATATCATGATGGCTCTGACCTTAACTTCGTGAAGTGTCTGCTCAAATGCCCCCTTCTCAGAGCGTCCTGCCCTGCTCCCCATGACTCTGTTACCCTTAGCTCCTTTAAGTTTCTTCACAGCACCTATCTACCAGGTGTGACATTTTCTATGTATTTATTTGTGCTGGGAACATAAATAGCTGTTCAGAACATGTTTGTTTTATGAATAAAATAATAATTAAAACAAAAAAAAACAAGAGAAGGTGCTGTATTTGAGAGGGCTTGTGAACAATGAAGCATGGTGCAGATTTAAAGGACTGTTATTAAATGTTGTTTCTCTTCTTATGTATGCAGTGCTGGGTTTTTCCTCTGGTCAGCTTTGTTTTGTTTTGTTTTGTTTTTAACTTCAGCTGTAGCATGTCCATCTCAGAATGCCAGGAATTCCACAGGATGAGTTGATGAGGAGGCACAGTGTGTTGTGGAAAGAACATGGACATTTGATTCAGCAGATTTGTGTAAAAATCGCAGCTTCATTATTTACCCAACATTCTTGCTCCTCAGTTTTCTCATGGAAATGAGCAATACCAATGCCTTTCTTGTAGGTTTGATGTGAAAGTTAAATATGATAATCTAATGATATAACATATCAGCTCCTTGTACATACATAGGAGGTACTTGGTAGAGTGGAGCCCTAAATGGGGAGGAGACTTGAAAGGTTGCACACACCTAAATCCTAGTGGTGAAAACTCCAATTGCCTGAGTTAAAAAGTAATAATAATAATAGTAATAACAAATTAACCTTGACTCACTGCAGAAAATTAACTGGAATTTACTAAGAAATACAGGAAGGGTCAGTCCTACTCCTTGCATTTGAGAGCTGATTGTTTCCTAACATTCATGAATCACATTGGTAATCTTTGCCATATCTGAGTATTGTCTGTACTATTATTTTCTTAATTGATTAAGTTGGTTGTTACTTAGCCTTATCATCCATGAAATCACAAGTTTGTTATGCCGGTTAAATTTACTCTAATACATATGAGTATAAATATTTTGTCTAAAACATAATAATAGAGAACGCGCCCCTCCCCCCCAAAAAAAAGGTGTGTACCACCTAATGGCTTAAAGAATTTTTGCATTGCAAGCTTCTTCCTTCAAATGCTTGTACCCTGAGGCCTTGCTCTCAATTCTCTCATTAACTGCATTTAAAACAATCACAGGAAGTAACATAACCTTACGTCCTGAAGTGTATTATATCAATCTTACAATCTCTATTACACAAAGAGTAAGTTTTTGCGCCCTGAGAATTTCAAAATTCTTCTGTATAGGAATGTTTCTAGTTCAAACAAGGACTTAGCAGATAACTCAGATCTCTAGGAATTTAATAGAGTAGATGCCTGGGGCGTAAAAATTTATCTCATGTGTATGTGCATTTAAAGCCACCAACAGGCTCTGCATGTTAATTTAATCACTAATTCATCTACTAGTTAATTAAACCGAAAGCTTCAATTCAATGTGAGAAGTGGGATAATAGAGGCTTGTGCAGAGTAGTCTAGGGCACCAAGCAAAGGTTTTCTACCCGTCTGACAAGGGGGGACCCTTGGTGAGAGGGAGGAACCTTATTTAATTTCCCTGTAATCCATTTTATCTTTGTTATCTCCATTTCCAGAACCTCAGTTCAGACCCTTAGTAATTAAGGAAATCAGTTTCCTAACTGGCTTCCCTACCTCTAGCTCAGTTTATTGCCTCCCAGCCTCTATACAACTGCCATGTAGTCCTCCATCTATTCATTGGATAGATATGTACTGAGCTCCGGCTACATGCCAGGCACTGTTCTAGAGCTCTGATCATGTTACTACACCTCTTAAACTCCTCCTCATGGCCTTCCTGTTGGAGTTTACATCCCTTAGTATGGCTCTCAGGGCTCATGTTTATCTGGGCCATGCTCATCTCCTGACCAGTCCTTTTCCACATCTGGTACCCCAGGCTTACTGCACTGCTTGCTTTCTCCTGAGTACCCTGTGTTCACACTCCTCATAGCCTTTGATTGAATGCTTATCTTTCTTGGCCTGGTTGTCTCCTCTTGGCCTGTTCTAAACTCACTTCTTCTGGGAAAAGGAGACTGTGGGATAGTTGGAATCTCCAAAGGGCATTGTTACTGATCCCCAAGGGGCAGGTGACCCCTCAATGGGTCCTTTGCCCGAAGTTGCAAATGCCACTCAAACAAAACTGGGCTCCGTATGGCAGAGCAGAAACTTTACTCATTGAACAGGGAATGGAGAAGGGAGAGATCTGCTCTAAAAACACCTTGTTCCCAAAGGGAGGGGAGAAAGGGAATTTTAAAGGGGTAGGACACAGCCTTGTCATCAGGGCTCTAGGAAAGGGGCGGAGATTTTCAGGAGCAGCCTGGGGCAGCTGGGGCAAGCTCAGTCTTCCAGTCTTCTTTGCACACAGCACGAATTGTGCCTAACAGAATACAAAAACCCACCTTGAGCAGAGATCTTAGCATGGTAGTCAGGCAAAGGTAACTTGCAGACACCTCCAGGCCTCATCTGAGCAGGTGCATTCCTATGGTCAAGCCAGAGCCAGGTTAGGGCGGTTGACCACTGCATATCCCTTAAAGAACAGCTGCAAAACATCTCTGTCAAATACCAGGTGGTTTTGAAACAAACACAAAGATAAATCAAGACAAAGATCCTTTAGCTCATAGAGGCTGATATGGGTGACAGCATCTATACTGATATTCTTTAAAACATACAAACAAACAAAAAATAGTTTGTATTACGTGTGTACACACACACACACACACACACACACACACCGAAAAAAGGAAACACACATTACAAGGTTATCTTTAGTCATTTCTAAATAGTAAAAATGGGTATTTTTTTAATCTTTTCATATTCCTGTAATTTCAAAAATGTCCTTTGATGATTTAATTTCTTAATGGGAAAAATAAACATTTTTTTAAATAAGGAAAAGTGGAAGAGAGAGAGGAAGCAAGGAATGAAGAAGGATATAAAGGTAGATATAGAAGCATTGCACATATTTCAGCATGCTAAATAAGTTATGAGCTTGCCTTTTTTCTTGTGTAATAAAAAATCACCCATACGTCTCCCATTTATAGACAAACTCAGTTAATTACAGCATTGTTTGTGGTTGCTTCTGGGCAGGATCAATATAGGTAATTAGATCTTTTACAGTCTTTAGAAAGTCACTCTCATTCCTTGTGAACCAATATCAGATGCAATGTGCATTAGGAAGGAGCTGTGGTGAGTAACATGGATGAATAACATGACCCCAAGGTCAGTGGTGTGAAAAACTGAGGCATCTAGAAAGATAACTCAGTCACAGTTTCTTGTCCCTGAATAACCAGGAGCAATAATTTTTGTCAGAATTATTTAGAAAGATGTCTCAATTCTGAGGTGTAACAAAGCCAGGTGCAGTAAAGAATCATACACTCTTAGAGCTCAATGGACCCTTAGGAGTTGTCAAACTTTGTTCTAGCATTGAAAGCCTTTTTTAAAATCAACTCCTAAATAGAAGCTTGATACTGTAACTTGTGGGTGGGATGCAGAAAGAGCAGGAGTTCGAAACTTAAACCGGGGCTTGAATTACAGTTCCATCCTTGGGCCAAGGAACTTGACCTGAACTTCCGCTTGCTTGTGAATAAAATAAGGATAATTAACAGTGACTTCAAAGGCTGGACGTGAGAACAAATGAAATACAGCCTGGATATGGCAGGTGGTATTAGTAAGCGGGGGCCGTACTTTGTTAGTCCTCTCAAAACCAAATACGAGGGCTTCCCTGGTGGCGCAGTGGTTGAGAGTCCGCCTGCTGATGCAGGGGACACGGGTTCGTGCCCTGGTCCGGGAAGATCTCACATGCCGTGGAGCAGCTGGGCCCATGAGCCATGACTGCTGAGCCTGTGCGTCCGGAGCCTGTGCCCCGCAATGGGAGAGGCCACAGCAGTGAGAGGCCCCCATACCGCAAAAAAAAAAAAAAAAAAAAAAAGCGAAATACAACAGAAACGAGATTGCCCCTTGGAAATTAAAATTGGGGCTGACATATGCAACATCATTGAAAGAGTCTGAATAATTTACAGTCCAGCAGAACTGGTCGTGTCTGATTGAATTTATTAACATTTAAAGGAAGAGTGTGAGGCTCAGAAGGGGGAGTTGAGAATCTCAGAGGCATTCCACTTGTAAACATTTTCCAGAGGATTTTTGCATTTAGCCAGTAATCTCCATGTCCTGTTCATGAGGGGATCCCCGGTGTGGAAAGGTTGGAGGGATTTTCTGCCAAAGAGTCTGAGATTCCTGTTTTCACAGGCACTGTCATCCTTACTTGCAGATGTGGGTATCAGGGTATCTGAGACTAATGCCTTTAGACCTTGGGTGCCTCTGGCTCACTTTGTCCTGATTCCATGCCATTCATGCAACCTCTGATGCTTATTTGGAATCCCATATAGGTCAGCCTCTGACAACAGTATGCAGTGCTCACTTGGAGGTTGAGTATTCCAGGCCCTGTGGCCATTATTTCTTAAGGTAAATTCACCAGTTGGTATTTAAGTTTTATCCCTCTGTTCTATGAGCTTACTCGATATGACCCTACCCAAGAGATGAATCTGCTCTTTGCGCTGACGAGATCAGCAAGGCCTCAGATTGGGGAAAATTCACCAAGGCAATAAGTGTCCCCCTAGTGAGAGAGGCTTTTAGAGGCTAGCTGACAGCCTTCTTTGATGGAACAACCCAACATCACTTTATGGCTAGGTTAGATATTGAATATTTTTTTAGTTTTAGTTTCCATATTAGTCACTCATGAACTATTCATTACCTCCCTTTTCTATCCCAAGGAGTTGTCTTTGGTTGGATACTCCCTGAAGTAGTCTCTGAGACAAATAATATATTGGGGAGGTGGTCTCAGGAAGCACCAGTAGAAAAGTGGAGACAGGAACCAAGAAGTGGAAGAAAACCAGTAAAGTTTACAATATCAAGCAAGTAAATGTTGAGGGCAACTAGGGCTTAATCCCAGTGGGAACTCAGGGAGACAATGAAGGGCATGGCACAGAGTTATTCACCTCCCCGTCCCCATGGGCAAAGAAGAGGTACATTTATCCTCTTATTCCCATCTCTCTGTGGCTGAGGGCTATTCCCTGGTGCATCATCTCATGGCACTTCTGGCTATTAGGGTCTGGAACCTAGAGAATACTTTCAGGTGGGAATTGCAAGGGTTTTCAGTAGAACTGTGTAGGCATGTATTTGATAGGGGAGTGCCAGAGAGGGGTGAGGGTGATGAATGGGGCAACCAACTCCATTTGCTATAGGAGGTGGGTCATGAAAAAGTAAAGCACAACTGATACTCTCACATGCTTATAATGACTAGACATCATTCTAAATGATAATCCAGTTCACCCAGAATGGTAAAAGCCATGCAAGACTCTTCTCTGTGGTTTTGGATCTGGCTCCCCAAAAGACACCAGAAAGAAGGAAGTAAAAGCAAATCTGCTACTGATTTCCACTTCTCCTCATTACGATTTTTTTTTCACACCTAATGATGAAAAACTTTATTCTGTATCAAGGTATCTAGAAAATGAAGCTGCATTTGGGGCACGTTACACATGAGGAATGATCCGTATGTAGTGAGTATGAAACTCAATTACGGAATTATTTCCTAGTTCTTACCAGATACTCCATTACCAATGCCTAATTGAAAGCAAAACATAATTTGCCACACTAAAAGCCTAAAAGTGAAATATGACAGAATTTAAACCAGCAGATATAAATGCAGCACCTATCTGTGAAAAACAAACAAACAAAACAAAACAAAGATGGGAAAACTCGAATATTGAGGGAGAGCTCTGGCCTTAAGCACATCTCACCTGAAGAGTGAAATGCTGACTGTAGCAACTTATTCCCCCAAGCAATGCTAAATCACCAGGCTACAACCTTGCTTTATATAACATTCCAGTTCAATGTCTGGCAGAAATCAAAGCATGGGGGTCTGCCAGCTAACCCCAGTATGATTCAGGCAAGCGTGATGGGTCTAGAAGTTTAGAAGTCCCAACTTCTCAGTATTCAAAGTGGAAGTAACATCACATTTGTTTAAATGTTTCTGTTTTATTTAAGATCTACTAAAGACTTCCCCACCTACCCAGATTCATAGGAAATCCAATATCAGTTATTTGGAGGACTGTTGGTGTGGGTCCCTTTCTCTCTTCCCTTGTATGATATAAGAACACTGGCAGGGCAGGTGGGAGGGAGGGCTTATACGGATCTGAAATGGTGTCTACCAGGCATCACAATCTTGAGCAGGGAAAAGCAAGATCGCTGTATGCCTGTCTCTGCTGTCCTTGCCCCTTGCAGCTGTGTGATGCCTTGAAGGAGTACTGGACCCCCTTCCTCTTCTGATCCAGCAGTAGCCGAGTGTCCTTGTCCAGCTCTCTGCCCAGGAGGGCCGCTCTTTGGGGACTCCAGGACCTCAAAGCTAAACTGAGCCCCAGTGCTTCTTCACACAATGGTCTTAGGTCACAATGCTCAGAACTGACCTGCATCCCTCCTGCCCTTTTCTCCAAGATCCTACTAGCTATGAGTTTCCCATCCGCACCCCCAACCCACAGACTCAAAGTCAAAAGTCCTCTTTACTCTCCTGTTTTTGGACAAGAAAGCCTAATTGCTTCACTGAAACTAGAGCAGCCTCTTCTTCCTTGGTTATTTTCAACTTCCCTTTTTTTGGCCTATCAGTAGGCATATATATCAACATAAACTCAGGAAGAGAGGAGAAGTAGGGAAAGTGGATTGGTGACAAGGGGGTTGGAAGGATAACACACAGCTCCAAAGTTACCACTACTAAACAGCACCAGCAGGTATCAAAGGCATCAAGTGGGTTAAAAGCAACAGAAGTAAAATTTCCATCCTAGAATTCCACCAGAAAGTTTCAGGAGTTACAATTGTTTACTCATTTGGGTTTCTGATAAAATAGTCCTTGCCTTGATTTCACTGGCTGTCACTCTCATTTCACAGGCATCTGATTTCAGCCAGTCTTTCAGTCCCAGACTGGCCCCCTAGCCCCACTTCTCATCAGCGAAGATTACTTTAGTCAAACTTTACCATTCATGTGGTACTTAGAGACACAAAGAGTTCACAAAGGGTTTTCTTTTAGATGTTACTACTTTGAAGTGTATATCGCATTCCCCCAAATCCTCTGTTGAGCTCGCTTTGATTCATCTATAGTGCAGTGGGTGATACTTCTGTCAATGGTTTTAAGATCATTTCAAGGTTCTCACTGGAGGCTTTTTGGCTCTCTGAGATAAATATATATGGCAGAAATATTTAACATTTTTTAATATGATTGTTTTCAAATCTCAGGAAAGAATTGCTAAAGGAGTTTGTTAAAAATGTAGATCACACCTGAGATTCTAATTCAATAGGTCTGGTATGGGCCTCAGGAATCTGTATGTATAATAATGACTTTCAGATGCAGGGAGTTACAAAAAGGTACACTTCCTGTAAAACACTTATTTGATATCATCTATGTGTCAGACAATTTGCTAAAGGCTTTATAGGACTTATTTTATCAAACCATCACATCAGTGCTATAACAGAAAATATTACTGGCCTCATTTTATAGATGAGTAAATGGGACCTGAAAAAGAAATTAAAACTCAATGTTACTAAACAAGTATGGGTTAGATCAGAGATTCAAATTAAATTATACATCTATGTGGTTGCAAAACCCAAGCTCTTTCAATTACATTACATTATAAAATAAATTCGAGTGTTGAGGATATTTCAGTTCTAGCAAAAATGGCGATTCCCTACTACTAATACTTCTTAAGTTAAAATTTAATCTGTTCTTTAGTCATAATTTATGAATTAATCACGTAAGGTAGGTTATGCCATGATAGTGAACAGCCCCTGGGGAGAAGTGACAACGCAGATTCCTGTTCACTTATATTCCATGCTCATCTTGAGTTGCACTGGGGGTTATGTTCCATGTTGTCTTCACTCAGGGACACAAAGTGGCAGAGCCACTACCATCTGGAATGTCATTGCTCCCTGTGGCAGAAGAGGAAAGTAAAGCAAAAAGCCACCAGCTCTTCTCCTCCCATTTCATTAGCCAAAGCAAGTGGCATGGGCAAGCCTAACATCAGGAGGGCAGGGAAGTCTACTCTGCCTTGTGTTCAGAAGACAGAGAGCTGGAAATATTTGTGAACAGCACAAAGGGTAGCAGGTAGACTGGTTGCAGGTAGACTTGGAGAAAGAAGATCTGAGTTGAAATTGTGACTTCAAGATATACTAACACTATGACTTTAACCAAGTGAATAAATTTCAGTTCTTCATTTCCTAAATAGATAGAATAATACTTACACCCTATGGTTGTTGTGAAAATCAAATAAAACCATACATACATTCAAACAATTTAGTGTCTGAAGCATAATAGATGCTCTCACTAAAACTAGTAGAATTAGAAATAATCACATTGTTGACTACAGTTACATATCCACATACCAGAGATGTTTCAGATTCACAGAGTTATTTTACTTGCACATTTAAATTCAGAGATGGTGTCTAATGAAACTTGGGAAATCACTGTGTACGGAGAATTGAAGGCAGTTAACTTGCTAGTGTGAGAGGCTGTTGTAGGCTGGGTTCCTCTGTACACAGACTCTAGCGTAAAGACTTGTTTGTAAGAATGGCACCGGCAAAGGGATGAGGGAAGTTGGACTGGATAAGAAGAACAGTTGACTTGTGTTGCAACAGTAATAGAACGTCTGCCGGGGAGCTGGGGAGTTGAGATGGCCCTTCAGGGATATTCTGGATAGAGGCAAGGGAATCAGGCCTGACTTTAGGCCAGGTGGTACCCTTAGAGGGGAATTTCTGGAGAGGGACTTAAGTGAGCACCCTAACCAGGCAATACTCACTGCAGCTGGGGAAACTGGGGAACTGAGGGCTTCAGGCCTGAATCGAGGAATCTAAGTAACAGACCACAGGATCCACCTTTAAAAGTAAACCTGGAAATGGAACAGGCTATAACACTGAAAGACCCCAAACTATGACTTGTCATTATTGCTCATTAAATCTTGCTTCCACTTGAAAAGTAAGTTAGGTGAGGCAGTTAATGTTTAGTATTCTTGTATATAAACAATGAACTTCATAGAAAAATACATCATTGGCGTAGAACCTGAATTATTTTTCTCTTGCTTCTCTGTTGTCCTCATCCAGGAATAATTGGCCCCCCAGGGACTACTATCAGACTGTTAGGTCTAATGGCAAAAAGGAACTTATTCTCACGACAGTCACCTCATAAATAGTTCCTAGAAGGCAAAAATTGTTATTTGGTTTATTTCTGCCTTGGTTGAAATACTTTCTAAACTTGAACTTCTTAGACTGAATATCAAATTTCCCCTGAACTTCTTAGGGATGTTTCCATGAAGCATGAAGAGGCACAAGATAAAGAAGACACATCTTATGGAGCATGGATGTGATTGGATGACTTGAGAAGGTGACAGAGAGGGGAGCAGACTTAATAATTTTATGATTTTTTCAATTAAAAAAGCATATATATTAAGCATGACAAAACTGTACTATTTTAAAGATAAAACAATATCGTTTAAATAAGATGTAAAGAAGCATTTGAATCTATATTAGAGCATTCAAACCACATAGAGATACAAGGTCATTCTGCCACGCCTTTAAGGGGGCTTCACTGGAAAAGTTTGAGAAGCCTACTCTAAACCTTTACAGTCTTCCCATTATTGGCCGATCATTCTTTCAAATTTCACAATTTTTATACTGAAGAGACACCTCTACCAATTGTTTCCTTGGGAAATAGAGCAAATAAAGAAGGCTTATTATTTCTGTAGAGCACTAAAAGTGAATGACAATATATCTTATCCTTCAAAGGGGCTGCATGTTAGCAAGCCCAGTGACACTCCAAAATGATAGGAAGAACCCTCTGTCTCAAAGTGTCTTCCAAAATAGGATCATGGTGGAATGTAAGTGAGAATAAGATGTGAAAAAGTATTTATCAAGCATTTTCCACAAGCCAAAAATCTTTTCACAAAGTTTATACCCTGTAATCCAGTTTTCAAGAAGTATTTATTATCCTGATCTGATGAATGAAGAAACTAAGGCTTAGAGAAGTTAAGAAAATGGGAAAGAGTTTAAACTCAACTTTGCTGGTCTTCAAAGCTACAGCTCATTTACCCATGTAAATAAGCTATTGGCCAAAATATTAAATTCTTTTGACTGATACAGAAGTCCTATAATATAGAGAAAGGTATCTCAGCTTTGGGATCAGATGGATGTTTAGATCCTGGTTCTACTGTGTACTAACTCTATGACATTTGGAAAGGACTTAATATTATTGAACCTCAGATATTTTATCTGGAAAATTCAAAATACCAGTGCTGAGTTGTTAGGATAAGAATAAAATATAAATGCACAGCAGAAATTGAATAAGTAATAGTAATTTTGTTAAATATTGTATTTGAGATACATAAAATAACCTTCTAGGAGATTCTAGATCTAGCTTTATATAATTCCTTCAATGATGAATTCAATGAATATGTCTAAATGAATGTGCCACTCCTCCTTCCTTCCTTTCTTTCTAGGTTTCTTAGAAAGAAACATAGTGGAGCCTTGGCAGTTACTCAGGGACCCTGGGAGGGGAAGGAAACATTCTGACTCAGGGCCCCCTGTCTGTGTAATTCAGCCTGGCCTGAAATGACTATGCTTCTCTCAGGCAGTTGCTGAGAATCAGCTCATCAAATATCCTGCTTTAGTTTTTTTAAAGAAGCCTTGGTAATAATAGTCCCTGTATGCTATGACTGTTTCTTCCTTTTTTTTTTTAAATCTTCCTCTTTTACCTGACCCATTTTTGCATGGCATATTTTCTCCACCAACTGAACTAGTTTTAATTAAAGCTGATAATTCTGGGGTGCTTTCCACATGCTCCCTGATGAGTGTGATATAAATGGACACAATAAACAGACCATCTAATATTGATAGAGTCTACAGCTGTATCTGCTAATTAGGACCAATAAAGGCTTTTGGGGCAAGAGTTCCCATGTGACATTTGTTTAGTTAAAGCCTTTGTCTGCCCTACTCAGAAGGGTGAAAAATATTCCACTTAAAATGTACTGAAAACAAACATAGCCTTTAGAATGCAGAACATTCCATAATAGTCTCTCCCAGGCCCCCAGAAGGAAACTTTTAGGTCAAAATAACATTTTTTCTTGATAATACGTACAATGTTGTTGTTTTAATTAAACCAGATAATTTATTCTGTTTCCCAGTCCACATGTATACATAGAAGTAGCTCTAAGTGGGGGGACAGGTTCAGAGACAAGCCAGGAAGGATGGGGCAGGGATCATGGGGCCTATTGGCAAATTGGCTGTCTCATGTGTTAACCTATGGATGATAAGCTGTTCTTGACCAACTGTATGAATGTCTGCTCTCAGTAACAGGCTGAGTTATTTACTGTGGAGTTTTAGTCATCTGTTATAGGTCAAGGAATAAGATGCACTGTGTTAGGATGACATAGGAAGTGTGAGATTAAGACATTAGGAGAGACAGGAAATGCGGATTTCAGGTCTGACTTTGCCATGAATGTAGAAAATTATTCTTGAAGTCTTAGTTGCTTTATCTTGAGAAATGGAAGTATGAATATTTAGGCAGAACTTTAACTTATTTGATTTCAAGACTTTCTTGCTGCAATTTCTTTGATTACCCTTTTTTTTGAGGGGATTTTTCCAAATGTGGTTCACATGAATTGTCAATTTTTAAGTAACTAAAATACAAAAGCTTATATTAACAGTAAATTGATAAATTGTTCTCTCAAGATATATCCTGTAGGGTTTTTATTAGGTTGCTTTTAAGTCACTATGAAGAATTTAGATGATCAATGAATTATAGATACAGGGAATGAATAAATAGAAAGTACTGGCTATTAGAACACTATGCTAAGGGGAAAAAAGTGTTTGTTTTTGCTGCATAGGCAGAAGTCTCCAATCTGTACAGCTGTCCCTAGTTTATAATTTAGTTCTATGTTTGGCTGAAAACAATAAATACCAATGTGTCTTGATTCTAAGATTCACCTTATTCCTTCTCCACATTTTAATGTTTCTGAAATCAAGACACTTCTCAAAATCAAAGCCAAAAGGGCTTAGCCTAAGTTGTAACATAGCTGTCCATGTCTATAGGTACACAGACTGAACTCTCTTGGAGAAAGCAGATCTGAGTTGAAATTGTGACTTCTGAGTTGAAGTGTGTGTGACAGGAGATAACTTTTTATCTGACACTCATTTAAGTTTAGTTACTTGCACTATACCATGGGTTAAATTTCAACTTTAAAATTTGGAACCCTAATTGTTACTAAATATGCCTTCAAAAATATTACAGTAGGAAGCAGTATTGAAAAAACAGTTATTATGAATGTTAACACTTTCCTGTCATATGCAGGTCAATAAATAAAAAGTAGTAGATTTTTCAACTCTTTCAGGGCAGGTAATGAAATAGTGAAAGCTAGGAGAGATAGATCTGATCAGGTCACATGTGTGAATGACTGTGACTTCAGTGCCAGAAATCTTTCTAAACTTTCTTTTCTTTTTCCTTTCCTTCCTTTCTTTTCTTTCCCTCCTTCCTTGCCTCCCTCTCTCCTTCCTTCCTTCTTCCTTTTTTAAAAAGTGACTTTATTTTTAATATCTCCACATCCTTAAAAATTTAATGCATATATAAAATTATAAAGAAGAAAGTAAAATAAAACACAACATCTTATCACTCAAAAATAATGATCAGTAATATTAGGAGTATACCATTCCAGAATTATCTATATATATATGTACAGATAAAGGGATCAATAAAGATAAATTTAAAATGCTAAGGTATGTGAGTTGAGTTATGCATATTTTCCTTAATTTAATATATTAAATTTATTTTTACTTTAACAGAAAAAAATGAAATAAGGCAAAATATACACACAAAGTATACACACAAATATTTCCTTGTGCTGTCAGCTGAGAAGGCCTAGAAGCAAAGATGTTACAGTTGCAACAAGCACATGTTGCAACAAGCTTATGTCCACATCTTGGTTTCTAAAGCCATTCTCTAATAAAAGGAACCACGGCTCTTCAGAGGAATGACTGATTTTAGGTCCAGGGCAGGAAATATCCAAGATGATCCAGGAGCATTTTGTAGTGCCAGAAAGTAAGAAAGTGTTCCCCCCCAAAACCCCCACAATGATGGGGGTATATCAAGGGGATACATTAGCCAACTGAAAGTGTTCCAGTGGCCAAAGCTGAAATGATTTAAGCAACAAAATAAGTAAAGTTGTATTGGATTATAACCCAAACTGTAAAATAAATACCATTCCCCATGCTGATTTACATAGAGAAATAGATGACTGATAGATAAGGAGAACAAACAAATCTCCTCTGCAGAAGAATTCTAAATAATGTATGTAGATACTTCACCCTCAAAAAGGTGAAACATAACTCCCAACTCTTATGTTTGCTCTCCCCTTTGAAAAGTAAAGTGAGAAGTGGTAAAAATAATAACTTCACAGTGGAGAAACCTGACAACCATGACCTCAGCCAGGTGATTAAAGTTAACAGTGATAAATCATGTTGACAGTATGGACCCTTGATATAATGTGATGAAAATGGCACTTTACCCTTGTGATCTTCCACCCCAAGACCCATAACCCCAGTTCAACCATGAAAATACATTAAATAAATCCCAGCTGAGGGACATTCTATGAAATACCTGACCTGTACTCATCAAAACTGTCAAGGTCATCAAAAACAAGGGAAGTCTGAGAAACTGTCAGAGCCAACGCGGGCCTAAGGAGACATGCTCACTAAATGTAACGTGATATCCTGTAGTAAAATAAGACATTGGGTGAAAGTTAAGGAATTTTAACTCAGGAATCAAAGTATGAACTTTAGTTATTAACAATTATCAATATTGACAAATGAACCATACCAATATAAGATGATAATAATAGGGGGAATTGGCTGTGTGGGTAGATGAGAACTCTGCATTATCTTCACTATTTTTCTGTAAATCTATAGCTATTCTAAAGGGAAAAGGTTATTTATTTATTTTTATTTTTATTTTTTTTTGCGGTACGCGGGCCTCTCACTGTTGTGGCCTCTCCCGTTGTGGAGCACAGGCTCTGGGCGCGCAGGCTCAGTGGCCATAGCTCACGGGCCCAGCCGCTCTATGGCATGTGGGATCTTCCCAGACAGGGGCACGAACCCGTGTCCCCTGCGTCGGCAGGCGGACTCTCAACCACTGCGCCACCAGGGAAGCCCAGGAAAAGGTTATTTTTAAAAATGAAGTGCACCAAGGGAATTATTGTACTTTAAAAGTCTTTTTATATCATGAGAGATATTTCCTAAAATATATTTCTATTTATTACATGTACACTTAAAGTTGAGATGTTAGAGTCATGGTTTATAAAGTATTTTTTCAACTTCAGAATTTGTATTAATTGCCATCTGTGATAGGTGAGAAATTAGTACAATTATATATTATTCCTTCTTTCTTTCTTCTGCCCCATTTGATACCTATATCATTATGTTTAAAATATTTTATGTTTATAGTATATAAGTTCTGTCCTATAACAATAACTGCTACAGATGTTTAACTTTAGTTCTGTATTTAAATAATTCAGTGCTAGCCTTTTTTTTTTTTTTTTTTTTTTTGCGGTACGCGGGCCCCTCACTGCTGTGGCCTCTCCCGCCACGGAGCACAGGCTCCGGACGCGCAGGCTCAGCGGCCATGGCTCACGGGCCCAGCCGCTCCACAACATGTGGGACCTTCCCGGACTGGGGCACGAACCCGTGTCCCCTGCATCGGCAGGCGGACTCTCAGCCACTGCGCCAACAGGGAAGCCCCAGTGCTAGCCTTTTTACCCCATTTTTTTTCATTTCTGAGATTTTTATTTAAAATACAGCTGTAGATACTCTAGATCTCATTATCAAGTAGATTCTTTTTTTTTACAATAATAACTCATAGATTTTATATTTCCTGAAATCTGAGATGCTTGAAAATATCTATGCATAGTTTTATGTATGAAGGAATTATAGCTAGGGATGAAGTTGTGTTGCACTTTTTATCTATGTATTTTTAATGCAAACCATATATGTGTGTGCTGCATTAAAAATAAGCTTACATTAAGTGTTTTCTTAACTGACTCTGTTAGCCTATTTGTATCTATATAACTAAATAACCTCACATTTTTCCATATCACAGAGTTTAAGAGTAAGACTTTTTACATTCAGAATTCAAAACTCACATTGAATCAATTTTGTTCATTTGGAGTTTTACATATATATGCAAAGAAAAGAAAACTAGAAAAAGGGAAGAGATAAAACAAAACAGGTGACATGAGAGAAAAGGGAAAGATCAAAAGAGCTTGACTTCGTTTTGAGCCACCAACAATTATTGAAGAAACTAGTATCCAGTTTAGAGTATGGCTTTCCATACAGAAGTGTAGATCTTGATTCTTTCCCTGACATAACATTTGAGAATACTTTGTATGGGACCAAGCAGAACAAGGGTTTATAATGGGAATTAGCGGATGAGGAATGTGAGTTTGGTAAATACGGACAGAACATTTACAGTTACAACACTTATTATCCCAGCCAACCTGGAGAATAGCCTCAGTGCCCTGGGTACCCTGGGCTTCTTCAAGCATTAGTATGATTCTCTCTGAGACCTTATCAATTCTGTGTATTCATCTCAGCATTTATCTATCTCAACAGCATGTGGCCCACCTAATAGGCATGTGAATTAGTCATGTAGCAAAATATTCCAGGGAGATAGAAATAAAACTTCATGTCTAGAAGTGGAGGCTGCAAGTCCACTTGGAGTAAGTTTTCAATATTCTGGGTAGAATTTTTTTCAGTAGCAACTGCTAGATGTGTAAATATAAAGTGATCAGACCTCTATCATCCATTGAATTAAGTGATGAAAGATGAATAGCATCTCTTGAGGTTCAAATAGGCTGTCCCTTTAAGTACCCTTTGGTATGCAGAGCTGGCATCTGTCTCTTGTCTTCCCCACAACAAAACTAATTCTTTGTTCAAAGACCATCTGTCACACCAACTCTGAGACTTTAATCCTCCTAATTCGCCCATTCTAACTGCAGTAGCAGTTAGGACTTTGTAATTTACATGGAAAAAGTTACGTTAAACAAAGAGGGAATACATTACAAGGACACAGGGTAAATTAAGAGAAATTTTAGTACTGCTGTGTCTCTAGAAGATATTGGAACCAAGATTAGAAAACTAAATGGCCTGTCTCTTATCTCAACTCCTATTAACAGATATCCTCATTCTCATTCTCTCTCTCTTTCTCTCTCCAGCTTGATGTCCTATGTTTACATTATCAAGTTCATGTGAAGGGATTACTTGCTCTATAGAATTGGAATAATACATGATGAAGAAGAATAGGATTATGATGATAATGATGATGTTTATGATGATGAAGTACCTATTTTTTACTGTCTGAAAATCAGATATACCTCTCCATAGGATTGTTATGAATACTGGACAAAATTATGTATGGGGAAATGCAGAACAGTCCCTGACACATACTAAATTAAAAGTCAAGTAAGGGTCCAACCACATTTTGTTCTGTGTCAATGTTAAAATTAGTTACCATTCATTAAACACTTCTTGTGTGCCAGGCACTTTTTGAACAGGTTTAGGTAAATTAGATTCTTTTTTTTTTTTTTTTTTTTTTTTTTTTTTGCGGGACGCGGGCCTTTCACTGTTGTGGCCTCTCCCGTTGCGGAGCACAGGCTCCGGACGCGCAGGCTCAGCGGCCATGGCTCACGGGCCCAGCTGCTCTGCGGCATGTGGGATCTTCCCGGTCCGGGGCACGAACCCGTGTTCCCTGCTTCGGCAGGCGGATTCTCAACCGCTGCGCCACCAGGGAAGCCCTAAATTAGCTTCTTTAATACTCAACAAATGTATGAGGTGGATGCTATCATTATCCTCATTTTCCAGATGAGGGAACTGAAATACAGACAGGTGAGTAAGTATGTAGAACCTAGAATTGAAGCTAGCCAGTCTGACGTGAGGGTTTGGACTCTTAACCTCTGTTATGCTCTCAGCTTGAATTTTAACCCAAAGACAGTGGTAATCTTGTGAAGGTTTTAACCAATGCAATTTTAGAAATAATTTGAGACAGATTTGGTGGGGTTTTTTGTTTTTGTTTTTGTTTTTGTTTTGCGGTATGCGGGCCTCTCACTGTTGTGGCCTCTCACGTTGCGGAGCACAGGCTCCGGACGCGCAGGCTCAGCGGCCATGGCTCAGGGGCCCAGCCGCTCTGCGGCATGTGGGATCTTCCCGGACTGGGGCACAAACCCGTGTCCCCTGCATCGGCAGGCGGACTCTCAACCACTGTGCCACTAGGGAAGCCCCAGATTTGGTTTTTATAAGGATCACTCAGATGATAAAATAAATACTTCATGATGCAAAGTTTAGCTCTTAGTGTTGCTAGTAAAGTTAAGAATAAACTTTACTGTGCAAAATAAATAAATAAATAATAGAAATAGATGAGGCTCAAAATAACCCAGATGAATATATAACAGCCCTGAAACCACTTGACGATTTTAAAGAATTCAACCAATGTCAACCTACATGTCGATTTTTCAAATGGCAGGACTAAGAACTTTTGAGTTACAGATGGCATGTCAAGCCTTGAGATAAAACAGCTTCAGACTAACAGAGAGATCAGTCAGGTATCCGGCATTTCCAGGATCAGATTGCAAGGCAGCTCCAGCAGGATGCATGAGGACTGATTTAAATATCTCCAAAGCACAGGCATGCAAAGGAAGGATCCACATGCTGCAAATTCTAACACCCTAACAATGGTAACCGGAGGAAAGCCTCATCAACTCAAAATGTTTCATCTTCCTATCAGGCACAGCCCCAGTTTCCGTTTGTAAGTTGATGATAAAAACTTCAAATTTATCTTGGCAATTGGCCTTTACTTCTCAATTTCTCTTCTCTCTCTTTCTCACACACACACATACACACATGTGTATATACATACATGTACATATACACATGTGCATATATCTAAATACACATACATGCATACTTTAGTGATTTTCCTTTGATATACTGTGTAAGTCTGCTCAGGATCTACCTCTATAAGTAGTAAATTCAGAACAATAAGAAATAATAGCCTTTTTATTTCTAGTAACCCAGGTGTGTTTCATAATATTTCAGGCTGTCTTTGCTTTTATAGGACATGAAGGCATTGTTGTTCTGGTCACAAGACAAAAGAAGTCCATCTTCTCCCTCCTTGGCAACCAGCCTATTTTTCAGAGGTAAGGCTGTGATTTGATCACTTCCCCTGACTGCACTTCCAGATGTTATTATGTGGAATATTACATAACCTCTAGATGACCTCTAAATATATCCCAAACCTTCATACTTTGGAATGTCTGTGTAGTTATCAGAGCTCAACATGAGGTTACATAGCAATTATTCCCCACAGATTCACTACCAAGACCCAGAAATAAAGCATGACTAAGGCACTTTATGTGTGTGTACATGAGGCAAGGTGGAGAGATGTATTACCCACGACAAAGGAACTATGGAGATACTAGCATTTTTGCTCTTTATTAGATTTCATAGTCATATTTGGAACAAATCATCCCAGAGTATCTTTGATTATCATAAAGAGCTGCCATGTAGAAGGTTCTCCTTCTTTGCCCTTATTTACTAATAGCCGGCACAACAAAAGAATTCTCTGTTTCCCCTTCATATTCAAGGACATGATATGACAGAGTGATTTTTTAGTTTCTTTCACTGTTTCTCTCCAAAACAATATTTGGATTTAAGCACAGGTGAAATTAAACAATAATTTGAAGACATATAATTAGTAGATGAAACTATTCATATTATTCAACCAACAAATATTTTTGAGCATCAATTATGTGCCAACAATTCTGTTAAGTATGGAAAATGTATCATCTGAGTTCTACATTTTCTTAGGATGTAGAAAGTTGGGGAGAATGTTGCTTCCACTCTAATAATGAAACCTAGCTGGATAACATACAAAACTATAAAAGTTCTTTAGTCTATTAGAGAACTGAGGGGACAAGTTAGCCTTGAACTGAAATGCAAAAGGTGACAAGCCTCTCTGATGAGAGAAAGCAGTTGCCTTTGGCAGGGCAGTGAGAGGAAGAGGAAGCTGCCATAGGTAGGGGTAAGAAGAAAGTAGATGGAATTTTAATTAATTTTTAAATGCAGAGGCACAAAGATCTCCACAACCACTCACCAGCTCTTTCTCTCAGGTCTTCACTGAGAGCTCACAAGAAACATTGGGGACAGAGAAGAGGATATAAAGGAGACTCTCTGTGGTGCAAGTGTGCATGGCTACATAGGTCTGAGGGTGAAGAAAGACAATTGAGGGAAGGCTTCTGCATCCCAGGCGCTGAGATCTGGGAGGTGACATTCTATCAATCACTGGAGGAAGGACTGCAAGAGTTCTGCAAGAGTTCACCCCTCCTAAGAGATAGGTACATAGGGCATACCTAAGTCTACAGGAGAAGAGCCAGAAACTGTCCAGCACTCCAGGCTTCATACTAATTATGAAGGAACATCACTCTACTCCTGTGGAATTTGAAGACTGTAGTGCCTATAATATAGCTAAAGCAATAATAAAGCCTAGGTCACCCAAAGCAGGCAGCTAAGAGGGAACAGGGGGATATACAGCAGATGGGACAAATAGAAACTAAACAAAAAGATAGTAGACTTGGGAGACTTAAATCCAACCATTTCAATAACTATATTATGTGTAAATGGATTCAACACACTAACAAAAATGCAAGGACTGTCAGGCTGGATTTTAAAATGACCCAACTGAGAGAGACCTTCAAGATGACGGAGGAGTGAGACATGGAGATAGCCTTCCTCCCCACAAATACATCAAAAATACATCTACATGTGGAACCACTCCTACAGGACACCTACTGAATACTGACAGAAGACCTCAGACTTCCCAAAAGGCAAGAAACTCCCCACATACCTGGGTAGGGCAAAAGAAAAAACAGAGACAAAAGAATAGGGACGGGACCTGCACCTCTGTGAGGGAGCTGGGAAGGAGGAAAAGTTTCCACACATTAGAAAGCTCCTTCAATGGTGGAGACAGGAGTGGCGGTGGCGGGGGGGGGGGGGAGGTTCAGAGCCACGGAGGAGAGAGCAGCAACAGGGGTGCAGAGGGCAAAGTGGAGAGATTCACGCATAGAGGATTGGTAATGACCAGCACTCACCAGCCTGAGAGGGTTGTCTGCACACCCACCGGCCGGGGCGGATGGGGGCTAGGAGCTGAGGCACGGGCTTCAGAGTTCACATCCCAGGGAGAGGACTGGGGTTGGCTGCATGAACACAGCCTGAGGGGGGCTAGTGCATGACAGCTAGCTGGGAGGAAGTCCTGGAAAGAGTCTGGACCTGCCTAAGAGGCAAGAAACCATTGTTTCAGGGTGCGCGAGGAGAGGGGATTCAGAGCACCGCCTAAACGAGCTCCAGAGATGGGCGCAAGCCGCAGCTATCAGCGCGGACCCCAGAGATGGGCATGAGATGCTAAGGCTGCTGCTGCAGCCACCAAGAAACCTGTGTGCAAACGCAGGTCACTCTCCACACCTCCCCTCCTGGGAGCCTGTTGAGCCCACCACTGCCAGGGTCCCGTGATCCAGGGACAACTTCTCCAGGAAAACACATGCTGCACCTCATGCTGTTGCAACATCACGCTGGTCTCTGCCGCCACAGGTTCACCCTGCATTCCATACCCCTCCCTCCCCCTGGCCTGAGTGAGCCAGGGCCCCCTAATCAGCTGTTCCTTTAACCCCATCCTGTCTGAGTGAAGAACAGATGCCCTCAGGTGACCTACACACAGAGGCGGGGCGAAATCCAAAGCTGAACCCCAGGAGCTGTGTGAACAAAGAAGAGAAAGGGAAGTTTCTCCCAGCAGCCTCAGGAGCAGCAGATTAAATCTCCACAGTCAACTTGATGTACCCTGCATCCATGGAACACCTGGAAAGACAACAAATCATCCCAAAATTGAGGTGGTGGACTTTGGGAGCAAAGATATATATATATTTTTTTCCTTTTTCTCTTTTTGTGAGTCTCTATGTGTATGCTTCTTTGTGTGATTTTGTCTGTATAGTTTTGCTTTTACCATTTGTTCTAGGGTTTTGTCTGTCCATTTTTTTCTGTTTGTTTTCTTTTGTTTTTTTATTTTTAATTTTTTAAATTTTTAATAATTACTTTTTAGTTTTTATTTTAATAACTTTATTTTTTATCCTTTCTTTCTTTCTTTCTTCCTCCCTTCCTTCCTTTCTTTCTTTCTTTGCCTTTCTTTCCTTCTTTTCTTTCTTCCTTTCTTTTTTTCTCCCTTTTCTTCTGAGCGGTGTGGCTGACAGGGTCTTGTTGCTCCGGCCAGGTATCAGGCCTGTGCCTCTGAGGTGGGAGAGCTGAGTTCAGGACATTGGTCCACCAGAGACCTCCAGGCTCAACATAATATTAAATGGCAAAAGCTCTCCCAGAGATCTCCATCTCAACGCTAAGACCCAGCTCCACTCAATGACCAGCAAGATACAGTGCTGGATACCCTATGCCAAACAACTAGCAAGACAGGAACACAACCCCACCCATTAGCAGGGAGGCTGCTTAAAATCATAATAAGGTCACAGACACTCCAACACACACCACCAGATGCGGTCCTGCCCACCAGAAAGACAAGATCCAGCCTCATCCACCAGAACACAGGCACTAGTCCCCTCCACCAGGAAGCCTACACAACCCACTGAAACAACCTTAGGCACTGGGGACAGACACCAGAAACAATGAGAACTACGAACCTGCAGCCTGCAAAAAGGAGACTCCAAACACAGTAAGTTAAGCAAAATGAGAAGAGAGAGAAACACATAGCAGATGAAGGAGCAAAGCAAAAACCTGCCAGACCTAACAAATGAAGAGGAAATAGGCAGTCTACCTGAAAAAGAATTCAGAGTAATGATAGTAAAGATGATCCAAAAATCTTGGAAATAGAATGGAGAAAATACAAGAAACGTTTAATAAGGACCTAGAAGAACTAAAGAGCAAACAAACAATGATGAACAACACAATAAATGAAATTTAAAATTCTTTAGAAGGAATCAATGGCAGAATAACTGAGGCAGAAGAACGGATAGGTAACCTGGAAGATAAAATAGTGGAGATAACTACTGCAGAGTAGAATAAAGAAAAAAGAATGAAAAGAATTGAGGACATTCTCAGAGACCTCTTGGACAACATTATACACACCAACATTTGAATTATAGGGGTCCCAGAAGAAGAAGAGAAAAAGAAACAGTCGGAGAAAATATTGGAATAGATTATAGTTGAAAACTTCCCTAATATGGAAAAGGAAATGGTCAATCAAGTCCAGGAAGCTCAGAGAATCCCATATAGGATAAATCCAAGGAGAAACACACCAAGACACATATTAATCAAACTATCAAAAATTAAATACAAAGAAAAAATATTAAAAGCATCAAGGGAAAAACAACAAATAACATATGGAATCCCCATAAGGTTAAGAGCTGATATTTCAGCAGAAACAATGCAAGACAGAAGGGGGTGGCAGGACATATTTAAAGTGATGAAAGGGAAGAACCTACAATGAAGATTACTCTACCCAGCAAGGATCTCACTCAGATTCAATGGAGAAATTAAAACCCTTACGGACAAGTGAAAGCTAAGAGAATTCAGCACCAACAAACCAGGTTTACAGCAAATGCTAAAGGAACTTCTCTAGGCAGGAAACACAAGAGAAGGAAAAGACCTACAATAACAAATGCAAGACTATTAAGAAAATGGTAATAGGAACATACATATCGATAACTACCTTAAATGTAAATGGATTAAATGCTCCAACCAAAAGACACAGACTGGCTGAATGGATACAAAAACAAGACCAATATATATGCTGTCTACAAGAAACCCACTTCAGACCTAGGGAAACACCAGAATGAACATGAGGGGATGGAAGAAGTTATTCCATGCAAAATGGAAATCAAAAGAAAGCTGGAGTAGCAATTCTCACATCAGATAAAATAGTTTAAAATAAAGATTATTACAAGAGACAAAGAAGGACACTACATAATGATCAAGGGATCAATCCAAGAACAAGATATAACAGTTGTAAATATTTATGCACCCAACACAGGAGCACCTCAATACATAAGGCAAATGCTAGCAGCCATAAAAGGGGAAATTGAAAGTAAAACAATCACAGTAGGGGACTTTAACACCCCACTTTCACAAACAGATTCTCCAAAATGAAAATAAGTAAGGAAACAGAAGCTTTAAATGATACATTAAACAAGATGGACTTAATTGATATTTATAGGACATTGCATCCAAAAACAACAGAATATGCTTTCTTCTCAAGTGCTCATGGAACATTCTCCAGGATACATCATAGCTTGGGTCACATATCAAGCCTTGGGAAATTTAAGAAAATTGAAATCGTATCAAGTATCTTTTCCAACCACAGCGATTTGAGACTAGATGTCAATTCCAGGAAAAAATCAGTAAAAAATAAAAACACATGGATGCTAAACACTACACTACTTAATACCCAAGAGATCACTGAAGAAATCAAAGAAGAAATCAAAAAATACCTAGAAAAAAATGACAATGAAAACACAACGACCCAAAACCTATGGGATGCAGCAAAAGGAGTTCTAAGAGGGAGGTTTACAGCAATACAATCGTACCTCAAGAAACAAGAACCATCTCAAATAAACAATCTAACCTTACACCTAAAGCAATTAGAGAAAGAAGAACAAAAAAACCCCCAAAGTCAGCAGAAGGAAAGAAATCATAAATATCCGATCAGAAATAAATGAAAAAGAAATGAAGGAAACAATAGCAAAGATCAATAAAACTAAAAGCTGGTTCTTTGAGAAGATAAACAAAATTGATAAACCATTAGCCAGACTCATCAAGAAAAAAAGGGAGAAGACTCAGATCAATAGAATTAGAAATTAAAACGGAGAAGTAACAACTGACACTGCAGAAATACAAAGGATCATGAGCGATTACTACAAGCAACTATATGTCAATAAAATGGACAACCTGGAAGAAATGGACAAATTCCTAGAAAAACACAACCCTCTGAGACTGAACCAGGAAGAAAAAGAAAATATAAACAGACCAATCACAAGCACTGAAATTGAGACTGTGATTAAAAATCTTCCAACAAACAAAAGTCCAGGACCAGATGGCTTCACAGGCGAATTCTATCAAACGTTTACAGAAGAGCTAACACCTATTCTTCTCAAACACTTCCAAAATATAACAGAGGGAGGAACATTCCCCAACTCATTTTACCAGGCCACCATCACCCTGATACCAAAGCCAGAGAAAGATGTCACAAAGAAAGAAAACTACAGGCCAATATCACTGATGAACATAGATGCAAAAATCCTCAACAAGATACTGGCAGACAAATCCAACAGCACATTAAAAGGATCATACACCATGATCAAGTGGGGTTTATTCCAGGAATGCAAGGATTCTTCAATATACACAAATCAATCAATTTGATACACCATAATAACAAATTGAAGGATAAAAACCATATGATCATCTCAATAGATGCAGAAAACACTTTTGACAAAATTCAACACCCATTTATGATAAAAACCCTCCAGAAAGTAGGCATAGAGGGAACTTACCTCAACATAATAAAGGCCATTTATGACAAATCCGTAGCCAACATCGTTCTCAATGGCAAAAAACTGAAACCATTTCCTCTAAGATCAGGAACAAGACAAGGTTGCCCACTCTCACCACTATTATTCAACATAATTTTGGAAGTTTTAGCCACAGCAATCAGAGAAGAAAAAGAAATAAAAGGAATACAAATCGGGAAAGAAGAAGTAAAGCTGTCACTGTTTTTACCGATGACAAGGTAGAATACGTAGAGAATCCAAAAGATGATACCAGAAAATGACTAGAGCTATTCAATGAATTTGGTAAAGTAGCAGGATACAAAACTAATGCACAGAAATCTCTTGCATTCCTATCCTAGTGATGAAAAATCTGAAAGAGAAATTAAAGAAACACTCCCATTTACCATTGCAAGAAAAAGAATAAAATACCTAGGAGTAATACCTAGGAGTAAACCTACCTAAGGAGACAAAAGACCTGTATGCAGAAAACTATAAGACACTGAGGAAAGAAATTAAAGATAATACAAACAGATGGAGAGATATACCATGTTGTTGGATTGGAGGAGTCAACACTGTGAAAATGACTATACTACCCAAAGCAATCTACAGATTCAATGCAATCCCTATCAATCTACCAATGGCATTTTTCACAGAACTAGAACTAAAAATTTCACAATTTGTATGGAAACACAAAAGACCCTAAATAGCCAAAGCAATCTTGAGAAAGAAAAACGGAACTGGAGGAATCAGGCTCCCTGACTTCAGACTATACTACAAAGCTACAGTAATCAAGGCATATGGTACAGGGACAAAAACAGAAATATAGATCAATGGAACAGGATAGAAAGTCCAGAGATAAACCCACACACATATGGTCACTTAATTTTTGATAAAGGAGGCAAGAATATACAATGGAGAAAAGACAGTCTCTTCAATAAGTGGTGCTGGGAAAACTGGACAGGGACATGTAAAACTATGAGATTAGATCACTCCCTAACACCATACACAAAAATAAACTCAAAATGGATTAAAGACCTAAATGTAAGGCCAGACACTATCAAACTCTTAGAGGAAAACATAGGCAGAACACTCTATGACAGAAATCACAGCAAGATCCTTCTTTACCCACCTCCTAGAGAAATGGAAATAAAAACAAAAATAAACAAATGGGTCTAAGGAAACTTAAAAGCTTTTGCACTGCACAGGAAACCATAAACAAGATGAAAAGACAACCCTCAGAATGGGAGAAAATATTTGCAAATGAAGCAAGCAACAAAGGATCAATCTCCCAAATATACAAGCAGCTCATGCAGCTCAATAGCAAAAAAACAAACAACCCCATCCAAACATGGGCAGAAGACCTGAATAGACATTTCTCCAAAGAAGATATGCAGATTGCCAGCAAACACATGAAAAGCTGCTCAACATCACTAATTATTAGGGAAATGCAAATAAAACTACAATGAGGTATCACCTCACACCATTTAGAATGGGCATGATCAGAAAATCTAGAAACAATAAATGCTGAAGAGGGTGTGGAGGAAAGGGAACCCTCTTGCATTGATGATGGGAATGTAAACTGATACAGCCACTATGGAGAACAGTATGGAGGTTCCTTAAAATCTAAGACTAGAACTACTATACGACCCAGCAATCCCACTACTGGGCATATACCCTGAGAAAACCATAATTCAAAAAGAATCATGTACCACAATGTTCATTGCAGCTCTATTTACAATAGCCAGGGCCTGGAGGCAACTGAAGTGTCCATCGACAGATGAATGGATAAAGAAGATGTGGCACATATACACAATGGAATATTACTCAGCCATAAAAAGATACAAAATTGAGTTCTTTGTGGTGAGGTGGGTGGACTTGGAGTCTGTCATACAGAGTGAATTAAGTCAGAAAGAGAAAAGCAAATACCGTATGCTAACACATATATCTGGAATGTAAAAAAAAAAAAAAAGTTATGAAGTACCTAGGGGCAGGACAGGAATAAAGATGCAGATGTAGAGAATGGACCTGAGGACATGGGGAGGGGGAAAGGTAAGCTGGGACAAAGTGAGAGAGTGGCATGGACTGATATATACTACCAAACGTAAAATAGATAGCTAGTGGGAAGTAGCCACATAGCACAGGGAGATCAGCTAGGTGCTTTGTGACCATTAGAGGGGTGGGATAGGGAGGGTGGGAGGGAGGCATGGGAGGGAGGAGCTGTATGTATATGTATAGCTGATTCACTTTGTTATAGAGCAGAAACTAACACACCATTTTAAAGCAGTTATACTCTGATAAAGATTTTTTAAAAAGTAATAAATAAATAAAATGACCCAACTATATATTGTTTACAAGTAACACATAAAAACACAAGTTAAATGAAAAATATATAAAATAATATATTCTTCAAACATAATGAAGTTGCGTTGACTTGTGATGCAAAATGTTTGCCCACCTGATAACACGTTGCTATAAGAATCAATCAACCTTTCCCTTTTGACATATCTGTATCCCTGAATAAAACATCTTAAACCTCCTTTTCTCTGCTCATGCCATACTTTATTTGCCACACTTTCTATTTTTCACTGAACAGTACCCATGTATTTTTCTGATTGTTTGTTATAAACGTAATGTCATGAAACATCTAAATTCATCAAATACCTCACAGTTCACAAGCTCATAATACAGAGACAGATAATAAGTGTTAGATGATTTGGTAAGGTACAGATATTTGGAAAAAGAAGTCTGACAAAGATGAAGCTGAGGCAGATCATTATTTGAAGATATCCACGGCCCTCTAATTGGTCTCCTTGTTTCTAGTTTTTCGTTCCTCTCAAACTTTCCTTAACAACAGGTAAAAATATTATCAAAGTAAAGATCTAATTATATTCTTTCCCTGCTCAAAATCTTTTTCCCCCGCTGACCCTATCCTCACCAGCAGGTGGGTCTATTTAGTATTGTTAAGACCCAGCGTATGTGGAACGAAACCCAGGCCCAAAGCTGCAGGCTTTCTTCCTCTCCAGAACCTTGAACACTCTCGTAGATTGTACTCCAGCCCTCCCCTCCCCCCACACATCCCTCCTGGAGCTCTGGCTCCTTTTCCTGTGTCCAGATATCCTGCTTGTCTATTATTTTATTGGGTCCTGACACTATGCCTATCTACTGCATCCAGGCACTAACTGGGAATCTTTTGCCAAAATTTAAACCATGTTACGGCTCCCATTTGTGCCCAGGAGGCTCCTGCCACCATGTTCCATCAACTGTTTAGGATGTCCCCTTAAATATCAATGCTGCCTAGATCACATCACCATGTTTCATTGGAATTTATATATTGGACTCTTGCTTCCCTTTATTTCACACCAACCCACCTCTGAGGTCCTAGATTGCTTTACAAGCATAGGTTTATCACACTGTTCCCTTTGACTCTTCCCTCATCAACTTCTAATCTTCCTTCTCCAAGAAAAAGAACAGAGGGTGGTAAGCAATAGGCACAAGATAGAAATAAGCCAGAATTTCAATTATCAAATTGGAAGACAGTGAATTAATGCTATTGGCTTTTTTTTTTTTTCTTTTCCCAAACTCGCTAACTATCCCTTCCTTTCACCCTTCCACATCTGGTAACCATAAGCTCATTCTCTAAGTCTGTGAGTCTGTTTCTGTTTCGTAAATATGCTCATTTGTATCATTTCTTTTTAAATTCCGCATATAAGCGATATCATGTGATGTATCTCTTTCTCTTCTATTGGCTTTTTTTTTCTTTTTTTAAATTTTATTTATTTATTTTTGGCTGCGTAGGGCCTTCACTGCTGCGCACAGGCTCTTCTTGTCATTGCGATATGTGGGCTTCGCATTGTGGTGTCTTCTCTCTCTTTTTTTTTTTTTTTTGCGGTACACAGGGCTCTCACTGCCGTGGCCCCTCCCGCTGCGGAGCACAGGCTCAGCGGCCATGGCTCACGGGCCCAGCCGCTCTGCGGCATGCACCCCAATGCTCATTGCAGCATTATTATTTTTTTTAAAATAAATTTATCGATTTATTTATTTTTGGCTGTGTTGGGTCTTCGTTTCTTTTTTTTTAATTTTTTTTACATCTTTATTGGAGTATAATTGCTTAACAATGGTGTGTTAGTTTCTGCTTTATAATGAAATGAATCAGTTATACATATAAATATGTTCCTATATCCCCTCCCTCTTGCATCTCCCTCCCACCTTCCCTATCCCACCCCACCAGGCTGTCACAAAGCACCGAGCTGATCTCCCTGTGCTATGCGGCTGCTTCCCACTATCTATCTACCTTACGTTTGGTAGTGTATATATGTCCATGCCTCTCTTTCGCTTTGTCACAGCTTACCCATCCCCCTCTGCATATCCTCAAGTCCATTCTCTAGTAGGTCTGTGTCTTTATTCCTGTCTTACCCCTATGTTCTTCATGACATTTTTTTTCTTAAATTCCATATATATGTGTCAGCATACAGTATTTGTCTATCTCTTTCTGACTTACTTCACTCTGTATGACAGACTTTAGGTCCATCCACCTCATTACAGATAGCTCAATTTCGTTTCTTTTTATGGCTGAGTAATATTCCATTGTATATATGTGCCACATCTTCTTTATCCATTCATCCGATGATGGACACTTAGGTTGTTTCCATCTCCGGGCTATTGTAAATAGGGCTGCTATGAACATTTTGGTACATGACTCTTTTTGAATTATGGTTTTCTCAGGGTATATGCCCAGTAGTGGGATTGCTGGGTCATATGGTAGTTCTATTTGTAGTTTTTTAAAGAACCTCCATACCATTCTCCATAGTGGCTGTACCAATTCACATTCCCACCAGCAGTGCAAGAGTGTTCCCTTTTCTCCACACCCTCTCCAGCATTTATTGTTTCTAGATTTTTTGATCATGCCCAATCTAAATGGTGTGAGATGATATCTCATTGTAGCTTTGAGTTGCATTTCTCTAATGAGTAAAGATGTTGAGCATCCTTTCATGTGTTTGTTGGCAGTCTGTATATGTTCTGTGGAGAAATGTCTATTTAGGTCTTCTGCCCATTTTTGGATTGGGTTGTTTGTTTTTTTGTTATTGAGCTGCATAAGCTGCTTATAAATTTTGGAGATTAATCCTTTGTCAGTTGCTTCATTTGCAAATATTTTCTCCCATTCTAAGGGTTGTCTTTTCATCTTGTTTATGGTTTCCTTTGCTGTGCAAAAGCTTTTAAGTTTCATTAGGTCCCATGTGTTTATTTTTGTCTTTATTTCCATTTCTCTAGGAGGTGGGTCAAAAAGGATCTTGCTGTGATTTATGTCATAGAGTGTTCTGCCTATGTTTTCCTCTAAGAGTTTGATAGTGTCTGGCCTTACATTTAGGTCTTTAATCCATTTTGAGTTTATTTTTGTGTATGGTGTTAGGGAGTGATCTAATCTCATAGTTTTACATGTCCCTATCCAGTTTTCCCAGCACCACTTATTGAAGAGGCTGTCCTTTCTCCACTGTACATTCCTGCCTCCTTTATCAAAGATAAGGTGACCATATGTGTGTGGGTTTATCTCTGGGCTTTCTATCCTGTTCCATTGATCTATCTTTCATTTTTGTGCCAGTACCATACTGTCTTGAATACTGTAGCTTTGTAGTATAGTCTGAAGTCAGGGAGCCTGATTCCTCCAGCTCCATTTTTCGTTCTCAAGATTGCTTTGGCTATTCGGGGTCTTTTGTGTTTCCATACAAATTGTGAAATTTTTTGTTCTAGTTCTGTGAAAAATGCCAGTGATAGTTTGATAGGGATTGCATTGAATCTGTAGATTGCTTTGGGTAGTAGATTCATTTTCACAATGTTGATTCTTCCAATCCAAGAACATGGTATATCTCTCCATCTATTTGTATCATCTTTAACTTCATTCATCAGTGTCTTATAATTTTCTGCATACACGTCTTTTGTCTCCTTAGGTAGGTTTATTCCTAGATATTTTATTCTTTTTGTTGCAATGGTAAATGGCAGTGTTTCCTTGATTTCACTTTCAGATTTTTCATCATTAGTATATAGGAATGCCAGAGATTTCTGTGCATTAATTTTGTATCCTGCTACTTTACCAAATTCATTGATTAGCTCTAGTAGTTTTCTGGTAGCATCTTTAGGATTCTCTTTGTATAGTATCATGTCATCTGCAAACAGTGACAGCTTTACTTCTTCTTTTCCAATTTGGATTCTTTTATTTCCTTTTTTTCTCTGATTGCTGTGGCTAAAACTTCCAAAACTATGTTGAATAGGAGTGGTGAGAGTGGGCAACCTTGTCTTGTTCCTGATGTTAGTGGAAATGGTTTCAGTTTTTCATCACTGAGGATGATGTTGGCTGTGGGTTTGTCGTATATGGCCTTTATTACGTTGAGGAAAGTTCCCTCTATGCCTACTTTCTGCAGGGTTTTTATCATAAATGGGTGTTGAATTTTGTCGAAAGCTTTCTCTGCATCTATTGAGATGATCATATGGTTTTTCTCCTTCAATTTGTTAATATGGTGTATCACTTGATTGATTTGTATATATTGAAGAATCCTTGCATTCCTGGAATAAACCCCACTTGATCATGGTATATGATCCTTTTAATGTGCTGTTGGATTCTGTTTGCTAGTATTTTGTTGAGGATTTTTGCATCTATGTTCATCAGTGATATTGGCCTGTAGTTTTCTTTCTTTGTGACATCCTTGTCTGGTTTTGGTATCAAGGTGATGGTGGCCTCATAGAATGAGTTTGGGAGTGTTCCTCCCTCTGCTATATTTTGGAAGAGTTTGAGAAGGATAGGTGTTAGCTCTTCTCTAAATGTTTGATAGAATTCGCCTGTGAAGCTATCTGGTCCTGGGCTTTTGTTTGTTGGAAGATTTTTTATCACAGTTTCAATTTCAGTGCTTGTGATTGGTCTGTTCATATTTTCTATTTCTTCCTTCTTCAGTCTTGGCAGGTTGTGCATTTCTAAGAATTTGTCCATTTCTTCCAGGTTGTCCATTTTATTGGCCTAGAGTTGCTTGTAGTAATCTCTCATGATCTTTTGTATTTCTGCAGTGTCAGTTGTTACTTCTCCTTTTTCACTTCTAATTCTATTGATTTGAGTCTTCTCCCTTTTTTCTTGATGAGTCTGGCTAATGGTTTATCAATTTTGTTTATCTTCTCAAAGAACCAGCTTTTAGTTTTATTGATCTTTGCTATCGTTTCCTTCATTTCGTTTTCATTTATTTCTGATCGGATATTTATGATTTCTTTCCTTCTGCTAACTTTGGGATGTTTTTGTTCTTCTTTCTCTAATTGCTTTAGGTGCAAGGTTAGGTTGTTTATTCAAGATGTTTCCTGTTTCTTAAGGTGGGATTGTATTGCTATAAACTTCCCTCTTAGAACTGCTTTTGCTGCATCCCATAAGTTTTGGGTCGTCGTGTCTCCATTGTCATTTGTTTCTAGGTATTTTTTAATTTCCTCTTTGATTTCTTCAGTGATCACTTCGTTATTAAGTAGTGTATTTTTTAGCCCCCATGTGTTTGTATTTTTT
The DNA here is from genome assembly GCF_964341445.2 of Mesoplodon mirus. Taxonomy (NCBI): domain Eukaryota; kingdom Metazoa; phylum Chordata; class Mammalia; order Artiodactyla; family Ziphiidae; genus Mesoplodon; species Mesoplodon mirus. The sequence goes on along the minus strand of NC_138983.1, from coordinate 43,160,958 downwards.
ACAGCTCTGTTCCTGTAATTGATATCTAGTCTCATAGCATTGTGGTCGGAAAAGATACTTGATACAATTTCAATTTTCTTAAATTTACCAAGGCTTGATTTGTGACCCAAGATATGATCTATCCTGGAGAATGTTCCATGAGCACTTGAGAGAAATGTGTATTCTGTTGTTTTTGGATGGAATGTCCTATAAATATCAATTAAGTCCATCTTGTTTAATGTATCATTTAAAGCTTGTGTTTCCTTATTTATTTTCATTTTGGATGATCTGTCCATTGGTGAAAGTGGGGTGTTAAAGTCCCCTACTATGATTGTGTTACTGTCGATTTCCCCTTTTATGGCTGTTAGTAGTTGACTTATGTATTGAGGTGCTCCTATGTTGGGTGCATAAATATTTACAATTGTTATATCTTCTTCTTGGATCAATCCCTTGATCATTAGGTAGTGTCCTTCTTTGTCTCTTCTAGTAGTCTTTATTTTAAAGTCTATTTTGTCTGATATGAGAATTGCTACTCCAGCTTTCTTTTGGTTTCCATTTGCATGGAATATCTTTTTCCATCCCCTTACTTTCAGTCTGTATGTGTCTCTAGGTCTGAAGTGGGTCTCTTGTAGACAGCATATATATGGGTCTTGTTTTTGTATCCATTCAGCCAATCTGTGTCTTTTGGTGGGAGCATTTAGTCCATTTACAATTAAGGTAATTATCGATATGTATGTTCCTATTCCCATTTTCTTAATTGTTTTGGGTTCGTTATTGTAGGTCTTTTCCTTCTGTTGTGTTTCTTGCCTAGAGAAGTTCCTTTAGCATTTGTTGTAGAGCTGGTTTGGTGGTGCTGAACTCTCTCAGCTTTTGCTTGTCTGTAAACGTTTTAATTTCTCCATCAAATCTGAATGAGATCCTTGCTGGGTAGAGTAATCTTGGTTGCAGGTTTTTCTCCTTCATCACTTTAAATATGTCCTGCCAGTCCCTTCTGGCTTGCAGAGTTTCTGCTGAAAGATCAGCTGTTAACCTGATGGGGATTCCCTTGTGTGTTATTTGTTGTTTTTCCCTTGCTGCTTTTAATATGATTTCTTTGTGTTTCATTTTTGACAGTTTGATTAATATGTGTCTTGGTGTATTTCTCCTTGGATTTATCCTGTATGGGACTCTCTGTGCCTCCTGGATTTGACTGACTATTTCCTTTCCCATATTAGGGAAGTTTTCAACTATAATCTCTTCAAATATTTTCTCAGTCCCTTTCTTTTTCTCTTCTTCTTCTGGAACCCCTATAATTCAAATGTTGGTGTGTTTAATGTTGTCCCAGAGGTCTCTGAGACTGTCCTCAGTTCTTTTCATTCTTTTTTCTTTCTTCTGCTCTGCATCAGTTATTTCCCCTATTTTATCTTCCACATCACTTATCTGTTCTTCTGCCTCAGTTATTCTGCTATTGATCCCATCTAGAGTATTTTTCATTTCATTTATTGTGTTTTTAACTGTTGCTTGATGCATCTTTAGTTCTTCTAGGTCCTTGTTAACTGTTTCTTGCATTTTGTCTATTCTATTTCCAAGATTTTGGATCATCTTTACTATCATTATTCTGAATTGTTTTTCAGGTAGACTGCCTATTTCCTCTTCATTTGTTAGGTCTGGTGGGTTTTTATCTTGCTCCTTCTCCTGCTGTGTGTTTTTCTGTCTTCTCATTTTGCTTATCTTACTGTGTTTGGGGTCTCCTTTTTGCAGGCTGCAGGTTTGTAGTTCCTGTTGTTTTTGGTGTCTGTCCCCAGTGGCTAAGGTTGTTTCAGTGGGTTGTGTAGCCTTCCTGGTGGAGGGGACTAGTGCCTGTGTTCTGGTGGATGAGGCTGGATCTTGTGTTTCTGGTGCGCAGGTCCACATCTGGTGTTGTGTTTTGGGGTGTCTGTGGACTTTGTATGATTTTAGGCAGCCTCTCTGCTAATGGGTGGCATTGCATTCCTGTCTTGCTAGTTGTTTGGCATAGGGTGTCCAGCACTGTAGCTTGCTTGTCGTTGAGTGAAGCTGGGTGCTGGTGTTGAGATGGAGATCTCTGGAAGATTTTCGCCGTTTGATATTATGTGGAGCTGGGAGGTCTCTTGTGGACCAGTGTCCTGAAGTTGGCTCTCCCACCTCAGAGGCACAGCACTGACTCCTGGCTCCTCAATTTGGGATGATTCGTTGTCTATTCATGTATTCCACAGATGCAGGGTACATCAAGTTGATTGTGGAGCTTTAATCCGCTGCTTCTGAGGCTGCTGGGAGAGATTTCCCTTTCTCTTCTTTGTTCTCACAGCTCCCGGGTCTCAGCTTTGGATTTGGCCCCACCTCTCTGTGTAGGTCGCCAGAGGGCGTCTGTTCTTCGCTCAGACAGGACAGGGTTAAAGGAGCAGCCACTTCAGGGACTCTGGCTCACTCAGGCCGGGGGGTAGGGAGGGGCACGGAGTGCGGGGCGAGCCTGCAGCGGCAGAGGCCGGCGTGACGTTGCACCAGCCCGAGGCATGCCGTGCGTTCTCCCAGTGAAGCCGTCCCTGGATCCCGGGACCCCGGCAGTGACGGGCTGCACAGGCTCCCCGGAAGGGGGGCGTGGACAGTGATCTGCGCTCGCACACAGGCCTCGTGGCGGCGACAGCAGCCCCAGCGTCCCACGTGTGTCTCTGGGGTCCGCGCTTTTAGCTGCGGCTCGCGCCCGTCTCTGGAGCTCCTTTAAGCTGCACTCTTAATCCCCTCTCCTCACGCACCAGGAAACAATGAGGGAAGAAAAATCTCTTGCCTCTTTGGCAGGTCCAGACTTTTTCCCGGACTCCCTCCTGGCTAGCTGTGGCACATTAGCCCCTTCAGGCTGTGTTCACGCCGCCAGCCCCAGTCCTCTCCCTGTGCTCTGACTGAAGCCCGAGCCTCAGCTCCCAGCGCTGCCCGCCCCAGCAGGTGAGCAGACAAGCCTCGGGCTGGTGAGTGCCGGTTGGCACCAATCCTCTGTGTGGGAATTTCTCCGCTTTGCCCTACCCAGGTACGCGGGGGAGTTTCTTGCCTTTTGGGAGGTCTGAGGTCTTCTGCCAGCGTTCAGTAGGTGTTCTGTTGGAGTTGTTCCACGTGTAGCTGTATTTCTGGTGTATCTGTGGGGAGGAAGGTGATCTCCGCGTCTTACTCTTACACCATCTTCCCCGGACGTCTCCTCTTCTATTGGCTTTTAATGTAGGGAAGACAGGCTATGTCCTTGTCTCATAACAGACACCCCATTTGGAGGTCCCAAAGCATTAAATGATATGAGATATGGGTTAGAGGATGGTTAATTTACAGAGGCAGGGAATCCTGGTTAAAATAAATTTTCTAGGAAAAAAGAACATGGGTGATCCTAATTTTGGCAACAGGACATATTTATTTATGGGCACGTTTGTAGGCAACCAAGCCCATACTTGTTTTATAATAATACATCAGTCAGGATAATTACCTTCAAAAATAGCATAAAAATACTAATGCTAAGGAAAGCATAAATAATTCTCCGAGTCATTATTGACTAAGGCTGGTGTATAATTTTCTGTCAGGTACAGTTAAAGGAAGAATTACTAACTTAATGCCCGATACGTTGCATTTCAGAAAATAAACATTGAAAAGAATGTGGCAAGATAGAGAGTAGGCTTAAGTCTAAAGCTATGGGCTCAAGTACTGGTTCTGACAAATACTGTGAGCCAGGCTTTTGGTCTCACAGAACTTCAGTTTTATATCTGTAAAATGGACTGTTAAAACTTTTCCTATCTATCTCAGAGATTATTTGAAGAACAATATAAACAGTATACTTCCATTCAAAAGGTAATTATTGTGTCTATTATTATGGCCACTTGGACAGGCACAGTGACTCATAATTAGGTCAACATAATGTTTCAGTTTTGACATGTAAATGGTCATTAAGTGTTTTAAATCCTTTTTAACACAGGAGAGTTGAAGATCAGCTTTTGAGACCAGAGTTTTGAGCAGAGACCAAGATAATTCAGCTGCCAGCTACAAAGTACTACAGCAAGTGCCAGAAACACTACTCATTTTTGCATGGGAAAATATTTCTGCCAAACGAAGTCTTCGGGGTTTGTATAGTTCTTTCCTATATTTCTCTATGAAAATGTTATTTTTCTTATCTCATTTTTGAACGGGGCTGTCAGGAATACAAGTATCAACTGTTTCCCAGGTCTGGGAAATTGATGCAGTTTAACTGAATTTAAGGTTGAGGAGTATTTTAGGGAATCCCGTGAGTTATGTCTCGAGGATAGGGACAGCACAGATTAAAATAAGCACAGGTGTTTGGCCTCCAGTTTATAGCTGGCACATCAGGTCTGCTTCTGCATAGACAACTCCAAGATAAACATTCCAGACCTGGCATCAGTGTCTCCTGGGGACAACAATTAGGAAAATATTTAACAACCAGTCATGTTATAACTGATCAGGAAATGCCATTTTCACTCTTGGTCATCCCAGCCGCATGGCCAGAGTAGAAAAATAGGGAGGTTTACTAAAAGCAGACAGCAATATTGCTGAATTCCAAGCAACTGTAATCGAATATGGTCTGGGGAGGAATTAGACTTCTGATCTTGTATGTGCAGGTCCTTGCCTTTGCCAAGACTGTACAGGAACATTTTCCTGTTCTTATCTTGTCATCCTGTGAGCTAGCAAAGACTCTGAGAGATTAAAATGTTGGAATAAATAGGTCTGAGTTTCTGAGAACTGTTATGAAACTTTTAATAAATGAAAATACCTGGAAAGTTATATGGTTGAACTTTGTTATTTGATAGAAAATATCTTCAAGGAATTCTGGCTTCCAAAAAGATAACATTTTAAAGAAAAATTGATGGCAGTTACTACAGACAGATACAACTGTTTTGACCTTACATCTCCCATATTTGATATACCACACTAAACCACTTGCATCCTACTTAGGAGTTTCAAATAGAAAACTATTTTCCTCATAATATTTGTCACTCAACTCCTGTGTATCCCTACCAGCCTAGAAGATTTTGCTGAGTTTAAATTTCTGTAGTCTGCATTATGAAAACCACAGGTTTATTGAATGTCCATTTTTATGTTACTAGCCTGTCCACCTTGAAATATTCCTGAGCTATGGGAAGCCATTAAAGATTTTAAACAGAGATGTGACATCATCAACTTTGCTGTGGTGAGGATTGGAGAAAACAAGGCTGGAAGTAGAAAGGTATGTTAGGAGGATATACCAGTGACACAATTTACAGATCATGATAGTTTAAGGCAGAATAGTTTAAGGCAGATGTGTGGAGAGACAGACTTAACAGGTATTTAGAAATTAGAATTGGTAAGAGGTCACGACTAATTGAACATCGTGGGTGAGGAAGAGGAATAAATCAATGAAATACCTAGGTTTCTGATTTTGGAAACTGGGTGAATGAGGGTGCCAATAACTAAAAGAATGGAAATGAGCTTGCTTCAGGGATGGGACAAAGATGATGTACTCAGATTTGTGCATTTTGCACTGGCTAATGGGACTTGTAAATCTAGGTACAAGTAGGAAGGGAGATATCTGGTTTAAAGTTATGGTAGGCATCATTATCATGGCCCCAATGATCTCCATCTCTTGGTCTTCAGTCTTTCTGTAATACTCTGTTCTTGAGTAATTTGCTTCTGACCAATAGAATGTGGGAACATTGAGGATATCTCATGGAATGTCTCTTCCATGATTAGGTTACAAAGATTTTGAATCTTGTTAGTACACTCTCTCTATTGCTATCATAGCTTGCACACTTAGATGAACAAGCTATCATATTGGAGAGGCCCATATGGCAAGGCACTGAGGGTAGCCTCTGGTCAGCAGCCAGCAAGAAACTGAGGGCTTTAATCCAAGAATCTGCAAGGAACTGAATACTGCCTACAATTTCTGGGTGAGCCTTCCCCAGGTGAACCTTCAGATGAGACTGAAGACCATAGGCTGACACCTTGATTGCAGCCTTGTGAGAGGCCCATGAAGCACAGAATCCAGTGAAACTGCACCTGAATTCCAGAGCCACAGCAATTATAAGATAACAAATGTGTGTTAGTTTAAACCACTGGGTCTTTGGGTATTGTGTTATGCCACAATTAGATAACTAATACATGAGCTCTGGAGATGGAGGCTAGATTTGGGATTCACCAGCACATAGTTAATATATACTGACTGTGAAAAAGCTCAACTTGAGATAATATATAGTGATGGGGAAAGAGGATTGTATAGAAGCTGGAGGAATAGTAAAATTAGGGAATGGGTGGAGGACCAGGAGTCTGAAAAGGGAACTGCAAAGAAATAGAGATCTGAAAGCTGAGAGGTGCAAGTTTAAGGAAGGCATGAACAAATATCAAATGCTGAAAAAAAGACTGAAAACTGCTGTTAGTAACAAGGTGGTTTTTTGCTTACCTTGATGTGAACAACTTCAATGAAGTGACCTGGTGGAAGGCAGATTTCATGACATTAAGGAGAAAACACAAAGAGAGAAGGTAAAAAAAAGCTTCCTTAAAGAAGCTTAGCTGTTGAAAGAAGGAAAAGATAATGTGATATTTGCTGTAGGATGAAAAGTTGGTGGCTTTTTATGAGGGGAGAGAGACTTGAGCATATTTATGTGATGAGGGCTTCTTGGCCATGCAAATTTTGATTACATCTTCTGTTATTTATAACATAGCTGTTATAACAAAACCAATAAAGGAAATAACTTTATCCATTCATAATCCTCCTGCCCTTTTGAAGGTGCTTACATGTCCATTTGCTTTTTATGTAACAGAACATGGTATCATTTTTCTATGTATTATAACATAAACATTTCTTAATGTTGTTGTATTGGAGGCACAGTTCTTTTTAATACTGTATAATATATTGTCAAGCTTGTGTACTATAAATGACATATTTCCTATTTATTGGACCACTAGGTTGTTTCCAACTTCTTATAACTGTAAATAATGCTGTCATTAATTGTGCAAAGTTGCTACAAAACAAAAACAGAGAGGCTCCTCCTAAGAGGTGTTTTCTGGATGATTGCCAAAGCCAGCACTCTTCATGCTGAAGGACTCTGAGCTGAATTCAGTAAAAAATTATGCAAAAATTGCAGGAGCCATTTCTTTTTTAATTTTTTTTTTTATTATCCCAAACTTTAAAATCCCAACAGGCAGACAGTTCAAATATATAGAAAGAAATCCTTGAGTGCCCAGATTAACTTGAAACTTTCTGTGAACCCAGATGTGTTCTGTGAACCCATCCTGCATTGATACCTTTTCTACCAACATACCGAGGTACACATGGAATACAGCAGAGAAGACCTCAGTCATCTTTCTTCTTTAATTAATTAATTAATTAATTTTATATTGGAAAGAAGTTACTGTCCTTAATACCTTCCTTGCCATATCACTCCAAGTAAAAGAATCCACTCTCCCTTGGAGGGCTGGATGCACTGCCAGAAAATATCTTCCATTTGAGCTTAGAGTTATTGTTGCAAATCTGCTAAATATTAGGTTTGCCAAATCCTTCCTGAGAATAGCTATCACATTTCTGGTGAGATACTTGTTGAAAGAAAAGCTTTCCCTGCTTTTGCAGTGGTCAGCTGAAATGCAACATGTTTAAGATAGAGTTATGTCATTCCTTTCTCACTGTTCCTCTCCTGACTTAACCTCTATCTCTGAGACCACCCTTCATTTATTCATCATGGTTTAAGATGAAGGCATCTCTCAGGGCTTGAGCAAGTATAATATTTACCTACAAAATGACAAAGAAGAATAAAACGGACCAGGACCTGAAAAATGAACACACCACAAGGAGAAACACAGGAAGGACATCTTGAGGGAGGAAGTATAGAGTAGTTAAGAGCTGTGGTTCTACAACATAGAGACCTGGGTTCAAATCCCAAGTAAATGCTCTTGTAAGCAAAAATACTACAACCTCTCTTCTTTTTATCCTTATCTTGATCAAATGTTTGGTGGGTTGAGATGGTGTGTTCATCTTCTGTGGCAGAATTTTCTCACACATGTGGGCCTCCAATTATGATCCTACCTTCCCATTTGCTGCCCTCCTCCTTTTTAAAAATAAGAATTCATCCAATTTCTGATCCATCAATGAGCCCCATTCTTATTGTAAGTTAAGACTATATATGTAATAAGTTCCTATTGGAACTTACCACTGGATTCCTGTTGGGTGGGGCTACTACAGAAGGGGCTCAGCCTGTTGTCTTGAAACTGAGGGGCAGTGCTCTTATCTTGTCTCACAACTTCAATGTGCCCCCACTCCCTGGGTCTTCCCTGCCTTTTACTACTCCTCTTGATTCTTCAAAGTTCAGCTCAAGTTCTGGAAGCTTCCGAGATACTCTCAGAATTCTCTCCCTCCTCCAAAGTCCATCACATTCATTTGGTGGTGGGGAAGAAGGCATAAAGGAGTTGGCATGTCGTAGTGCAGACTTTCTCCACCTTGGCACTGTTGACATTTGGCGCTGGATAATTCTTCATTGTGGAGTGTGTCTCCTCCCCCAGTGTGACAACCCAAATGTCTACAAGCATTGCAGATGTCTGGCAATGTTTGTAGACATTTGGGACAAAAATCACTTCTGGTTCAGACCCACTGTTGAAGCATGGTCTTCATGTATCAGGTAATGTGCTAGACTCTGTGCAGACTTTATTCATGGCCACATCCTATTTTTTACCTTTTTCTTCTTTTTGCTTCAGTTTGCTCACTTATTTCTAAATTATTTTGTACTGTGCCTTTACCATTGTAAACCTTTGTTTTACAAGGCAGGTAATATATAAACACTCATGGCTTCTTTGAAACTTTTTTTTTTTTTCTTAAGTGTGAGGGAGCAGCAAGGAATGCTTAAATTCAGAGGTCACCCTCAGATGCTCAAAATCCGTAGACAGACCTCGGCCACCACTCGCCTCCCAACATGGGCACCCCACTCTAGCCGTGTCCATGTCTCCAGCTTTGGCCATGCTGCCCTTGGCATCACCTTTTAACAAGTGAACCCCGAAGACTAGAGATCTATGTTTAATAACTGGACTAAGGTCTAAATAACAAACACTGGAGGATCAAAAATATCTGAGTTCATGATATCTTCAGCGCTATTTTATTTACTTTCTCTCCATAGACCCATCCTTTTTACTCCACTGAATTTTAGTCTGCAGAACTGGGATTGTGTCTCTTGGGAATACTGTGCATTTCTTATGAGGGCATAGGAATAGTTATCTACAGGGAAAACAGGCTTTTCTTTTAGCTCTCCAGAAACCCCAAAAATGAGAGAATGGGGGGTATAAAAATCTGATACTAAAAGTATTCATTTTCTATCATTTATCTTATACTTCACTTGAAACTATTCAATACTTTTGAAGCTGCAGAAAATAATACATTACAAGAAAAAAACAAATCATCTCAATCATTACTTTAATGCACAGCCTTAGCTTCCTGGCATTTCCCTCATTTCCCCAGGGGAAGGCTATTTCTGCAAGTTATTTCTTTTCAATTGATTTGCTAGGATTTCAGTCTCTTTAGGCCTTTTGCATTAGGGGAAGAAACAAGTCTGCTTTTTTCCCCTCAACTTGGGGGGTTTGCCGTTTATCACAGTCTTTCCTTATTTAACTACCTATAGAATTGAATTTCAATTCTATAAATTGCCTTTTAGGACCAAAAGTTCAAAATCAAAGTGTATCAGCCTCACATCCTCAAAATCGAAGGAGAGGTTAAATTTCTTACTTCTGCTAGCTCTTCAAAGGCATGTAGGGGAAAGGGATCTTGATAAATGGACTTCTGAAAGGAGAAATGAAGACACCAACAAAGGCATGTGTTGCATGTTCTGTCCAAGGGCTAGTTTATCTCCTGCAATTTTGGTCTGCTGTCATCAAAAGGACAGTGTGCAGGGCAGCCCTAATGTCTTCTGAGGATTCAATTATTTTACAGTCCAGGCGATTTTAGGCAAATCCACTTTCAATCAGAACTACAATTCAATGAAGTCAGTATTTTATAGCTAATGAAATTAAGGCCTAATGGCTAACTAATGCACAACCAACGTACAATTTCCAGTCCATGCACTTCCCATCAGAGCTGAAGAATTTGTTATGTCTAAAGCTCTCCTGTCCTGGTCAGGAAGTCTCTATTAACTTTAGGCCAAAAATAAATCTTTATTACAGTTAAGAAATATAAATATTAACATCACTATATTTAGAGGAAAACTGTTAGATTAAACCTCCGAAACCAGAGCACTTGCCACCAAGAGTTCAGAATAGGATTTCTGAGAACTGGAAAGGATCTTAGAAATGATTTTACAGTACGAGGTCAGGTTGTCTCATAACATTTATATTTCTTTCTCCATTTTTCTTAATTGGGAGGCAGCAGGTACAGTAGAAAGTTCTTGACACACTGAGTCTAGATTTATCTTTATTAGCCGGAACCCCACGCATGTTATTTCACCTCGCTGAACCCATTTTTATTTTAATGACAGAGGTGGACTAGATGACCTTCCAGCTCTATTGTTATGTGAATCTGCTATGCTTATCCTGATAGGAAAATCCTGATTAGGAAAATCAAATTGTTACCACCTTAGCTTAACCTTTAGTTTTTTTTTGCTTCAAAGTTACTTGCTCTCAGCTGGGTCATGATTCTCATCTCTGCTGTAGCAGTCTAAACCTGATCGCCTCTCACACTTATTCTTTCCACACAGGCAGCAGCAGAGGCAATGATGTGGTGTGGGTTGTAAAAACCTCTGTACCAGAAAATCAAAATCATCTCCCTAATTCATAACGTTTTTGAAGGTTTTTCTCCGTGGGTTTCTTTGCGCCATGTTCCTCTGTTGGTTTTTTCTCCCTTTAAAAAAAATTTCCAAAGCCCCTCCTGTACCCTCTCACAGTAGAGCTTGTTTATTAATAGAATACATCCGAGCTGCTTCCTCATAGCAAAAGATTACAATTTGAATTGGGAAAAAGATGACTTGAACAGTAACTAATATTTATATACTCCTTACTACGTTCCAAGCACTGGTGTACCTACTTTCCATATATGAAGGCGTTTAACCCTCAGAGCTCTGTGAAATAGATACACATATCCCTTACTATCCAAATCTATTCAGTTCCTGAGGTGTTTAGAAGTCAGAGTTCAGTGAGCAAGTTTGAATGGCCAGGGAAACTTCATTGTCTGAATTTACGTTAGTTTACCCACTTGGGATGGGGTAAGGCCTGACCTTAAACCAAATAAATGTCATTCAAAAGTGTAAACCCTTTTGGTTCCTTTATTATAATAGCAAGGGTTTAGGGAGAGTTCAGACAGTGATAGATATTTATCCCATTATCCCCAGTTTACAGATGAGGAAACGGAAGCACTGGTAGGTTACGTAAACTGCCCAAGTTCTCATGGCTCGTGTGGCAGAGCAAGAAATCTTACCCAGGCACTAAGACACCAGGGTCAGGACCATGCTTGTGCTAGATGGCCCAGCTAAACTTACTTTTTGCTTTGTGGCCAGTGGTGTCATCCACACACATCACTACTGTAGCTTTTCTGGGCATGTGTTTGGGGAGGTTAGCCAGAGTTCCCAACCCATTTTTTTCCAGAGCTCACTTGCTCAACAGACTTTGATGATATGTTCTGTTAGCACCAATACAAACAAGTTTCAGATAATGAAACTTGCTTTTTGTATAGCTTAACAGTTTAATTACATGGCTTAAGGAACCATGATGGAACCATGATTCAGTCAACGTCTTGAATGAATTCCACCACTGTGGATGAAATGGTGATCTTTCTCTTGTAGAGCAATAGGAAAAGCAGACCTCCCACAGCAGAAAATGCAAGTTGAAGGGCAGCGTAACTTGAGCTCTCTGGGCAACCCTGCGTGCACCTCTGAAAACTTAGGGCCTTTTCAAGCCATTGCTTGTCCTCCACTAATCATGCTTGCGAGACCTGCTTCCCATTGCCAGTTAAGTTCACAACAATCATTTAGTCCTTCAATATTTCCTAGATTATTTAAAGAATTATATGAGCAACGATTTTCCTTCAGAGCCCAGCCAGGGCCCCCATGAAATGGTGCAAAAGCATGGGTGCTCTTCACCTTCAGGACTTGCTCTCACATGTGTCAACTGACTGCTGTCCAAGTAAAAACTAGAGGATGAGCTCACACTTAATGGGTTAAAGAAAATCTTAGCTATTAAGCTGACAGGTGGTATATCTTTATAAATTTTAGTGAAAAATAAATTCCTGCTTGATTTCAAAGTCTATTTACACTTTCATGTAGCAATAAGGCTAGGCATAAATTAGGTTTATAATTATTACATTCCACCAGTAACAGTAACAAGGAAAATATACCTCCTTGGAGGCCTTCCACGTAATGGCTCTGGCTATGCCTGCCATTCAGAGTGTCTGCTTCTTTGTCATCATGTGGTAAAAAGGTCAAAGGTATGTGGCCATGTACCAGGAGGCCCAAGAAGCCACACTTTAAATATGAGGCAAACTCCTGGAATAACCCTTCAGTTTAAGAAGATTAAAAATGTCATTGTAGTGAACTGCAATACAAAAAGTACATGAGGCTTAAGACAAAACTGAGACTTAACATGTCAATGTGAAATTTCCAACTATGCATCTAGTATCCCTGGTGATTTTGGATACTCTGGTGGAAAGCACAGAGATTCAGTGTCTAAGTCACTCAAGGAGAACCAGATTTAGAAAACCTAGGTTCTAATCTAGACTCATTATTTACCAGCTGTGTGACCTTGGATGAGCCACTTGCCCTCTGTATAAGCCTCAGTGTCTTTTTCTGGTTAACAGGAAGTTACATTGAACCATCTCCAGGGTCCCTTTCAGCTCTAAAAGCCTTATAGTTCTTGTTTATGGTTTAGAGCTCTAATTTGCCTAATTTTGCCAGATCTATTATTTCTAATGGATCCTATCTGTTTACACAGTGTGGAGATTTCATATCACTGTGAAATATCCCTTGGAGATCCCAAAGATCTGACCAAATATAAACTGCTAATATTCCACTAATTAGGCTATTACTGCTCAGCCAATGAAGGCTAACCAATACTTCCAAATGCAAGATACACCATAAGAAGGTTTAACCAATAACCAGACTCTTATCAAAACTCCTGCATCTTTTCTTTATAATCTCTGTCTCATCAAATATCCAGGAGATAATTTCAGGGTTCACTAGCCATTAACTGAGTATACCCCTTATTGTAAATGTTCATAATTTTGTTGTTTTTAGTTGAAATACCCTGATTTTCCTTTTTAAAGTATTTACATAAGTGAGAGAAGTAAATACAACTGAAGGAGTCAAGATTAAAAATTCTCTTAAGTACATACATAAATTTCAAAATACATATCAACTGAATATTTACAAAAAATTTTTAAATTTAATAATCATTGCCATATTTTCTCATGATTTATACAAGTTAAAAGTAAGCCTGTGCATTCACATAGACTTTTAAAAATACAGCATCTGTTTGAATCACAAATGATTAGCAAAATCCATTACTTCATAGTTCACCATCATCTATAAAAACCTCATTTCACTGAATACTTAGGGAAAAGCAGGCTGGTGTTCAATGGGAAAGTATATTACCGTCAAGGGCAGTTTTAATTTTAAAGGCACAAATCTTCATAGGAATCTATTTGTAAGCTTTTGACATTGCAGTAGCAATACGGTAAAAGTCTCTAGTCTGTGAATAAGTCAGTTTCCTTTCATGACTGATGGTGGTCAGTATGAAACGCTGGGAGGTACACCCTACAATTTAGGAATTGGTGTGGCCGCCAGTGCTATGCTTTCAATTGAACACTCATCGGTTCCTCTGCGGATCCGGAAGTAACCATCCTCACCCCAGCCAGGGCCCCAGCTGTTTTTAACAATCCAGTAATCCAGTCCAGAGGCCAAGTCAGTGCCATAGCCCACCAGCAGGATAGCATGATTGGTCAGCTCAAAGGGGTTGAAAGGGTCTCTCAGACCAGTGTGGTGGTAGATCCCCTTGTGGTAGTGGAAGAAGTCATCATAGACTTCAAAGGCAGCTGCCACGGGCCCATGATGGACCAGCTCAAGCCTCATCAGGGCTTCATTGCAGCCCCCATAGAAACCTCCCACATAGTGGTAGTCGGAGGAGTAGTAATGGAAGCAGTCCTCTTTGAGTTTGCATGGAGAATCTGTGCCTGTGTAGGGGAAGCAGGCCTCTTCCACCAGCCCAAAATCTTGGGCATACTTTCCCGCGATGAGATATGGGAAGCCACCTTCACAGCCTGAGGATGAAGAACACACAGAGTTATTATTACCCTCTATTAGAAAGGGGTACAAAAGAAACTGTCCCATTTCATATTTTTTCTTTTCTATGCCATTAATTATTCTTTATGTCACCCCTAGAAGTTGTTTCTTAGCTTAAATACCACTTCATTCATCCATCCATCAGCCATCTATTTGACAGACATTTATTCGGCACCTGATATGGAAGGTAGCTTCGTGGTTAAGTGGGAGGCTCTGAAGCCTGACTATATAGGCTCAATCCAAAACTGGGTTAAGAATTGATAATTTCTCTGTACCTCTGTTTACTTATCTGTAAAATATAGATAGCAATAGCACCTTCCTTGTAGGATTAAATAAATTACTTCATGTAAAAGCAATAAAAGTTCGCTATTATTGTCATTATTAAATAGCCAGACACTTCCTCAATGAAGTCTTCTCTGACCACCTCTTGCAGAAAAGTCTAAATTAGGTCCCCATATCCTTCCTCCAGTCCTGGCCGTATTACAAGCATATCTCAGAGACACTGCAGGTTCAGTTCCAGACTACCAAAATAAAGCAAATATCACAATAAAGTCACACAAATGTTTTGGTTTCCTAGTGCATATAAAAGTTATGTTTACAGTCTACTGTAGTCTATTAAGTGTGCATTTTGTCCAGAAAACAGTACACACACCTTAATTTTAAAATGCTTTATTGCTAAAAAAAACCCTGCTAACCATCACCAGAGCATTCAATGAGTTATAATCTTTTTGCTGGCAGAGGGTTGGAAATATTTCAAGAATTACCAAAATATGATAACGAGACATGAAGTGAGCAAATCCTGTTGCAAAAATGGCACTGACAGTCTCGCTCGATGCAGGGTTGCCACGAACCTTCAATTTGTAAAACAAACAAACAAACAAAACCCATGCTGTATCTGAGAAGCACAATAAAATGAGGTATGCCTGTATACACATCCAGAACCCTTTTTCTTCATTGTTCTTATAATTATTTAATTTCTATTTTCCTCACTTAACTGTAAGCTTCATGAGGGTAAGGACTCTCTCTTTTTTTTTTTTTTTGCGGTACGTGGGCTTTTCACTGTTGTGGCCTCTCCCGTTGCGGAGCACAGGCTCCGGACGCGCAGGCTCAGCGGCCATGGCTCACGGGCCCAGCCGCTCTGTGGCATGTGGGATCTTCCCGGACCGGGGCACGAACCCGTGTCCCCTGCATCGGCAGGCAGACTCCCAACCACTGCGTCACCAGGGAAGCCTGTAAGGACTCTCTTGATACTTCAGAGTCCCCAGGGCCCAAAAGTCACAATGTCAGAGTTTAATAAGTATTTCAGAAAGAAGGAAAGGCTCACTGACAATCATTCACCAGCAGTTTCACTGGTGAACTGAGAAAGTCTCTAGTAGCCAAACCTGGGGTTGACAGCAGAAAACTTTAAAATGAGAATGTTTCTCCCTGAATCAATGGCAGCCGGGATTTCTACACACTTTACGTATAGCCTGTTCTAGAAGCCTACGTACACAATTTTTAAATCCTTCTGGAGAGAAACCAGTTTCGTATGATTTTAATAAGAATTAGGTTTCAGAATTAGACCTTATTTGGGACTGAAATTCATGCTTAGAAGCTGAGTGGCCTTCAAAATACTATAGAACAACTTCATGTCTGTTCCTTGTCTATAAATAGGATAACAGCTACTCTTTCAGGGTTTGAGCACTGTTGGATAATGCATGTAAGAGGCTCCTAAGAGCCAGTGCTTACTCAAAATATAGCAATTATTGACATCTTGCTGGATGGTGCAGTGAATTCCATGAGAAACCACTCGATAATAAGTGATAGGACCAGAACTTGCACCCAGGTTTGTTCTTTTTTTTCTGAATTTCTGAATTTTATTTATTTTTGTATACAGCAGGTTCTTATTAGTCATCAGTTTTATACATATCAGTGTATACATGCCAATCCCAATCGCCCAATTCATCACACCACCACCCCCACCTCCCCCACCACTTTCCCCCCTTGGTGTCCATACGTTTGTTCTCTACATCTGTGTCTCAATTTCTGCCCTGCAAACCAGTTCATCTATACCACTTTTCTAGGTTCCAAATATATGCGTTAATATACAATATTTGTTTTTCTCTTTCTGACTTACTTCACTCTGTATGATAGTCTCTAGATACACCCACGTCTCAACAAATGACCCAATTTCGTTCCTTTTTATGTCTGAGTAATATTCCATTGTATATATGTACCACATCTTCTTTGTCCATTCATGTGTCAGTGGGCATTTTGGTTGCTTCCATGACCTGGCTATTGTAAATACTGCTGCAAAGAACATTGGGGTGCATGTATCTTTTTGAATTATGGTTTTCTCTGGGTATATGCCCAGTAGTGGGACTGCTGGATCATATGGTAGTTCTAATTTTACTTTTTTAAGGAACCTCCATACTGTTCTCCATAGTGGCTGTATCAATTTACATTCCCACCAACAGTGCAAGCGGGTTCCCTTTTCTCCACACCCTCTCCAGCATTTGTTGTTTGTAGATTTTCTGATGATGCCCATTCTAATGGGTGTGAGGTGATAGCTCACTGTAGTTTTGATTTGCATTTCTCTGATAATTAGTGATATTGAGCAGCTTTTCATGTGCCTCTTGGCCATCTGTATGCCTTCTTTGGAGAAATGACTATTTAGGTCTTCTGCCCATTTTTTGACTGGGTTATTTAGTGTTTTAATATTGAGCTGCATGAGCTGTTTATATATATTGGAGATTAATCCTTTGTCTGTTGATTCATTTGCAAATATTTTCTCCCACTCTGAGGATTATTTTTTCGTCTTGTTTATGGTTTCCTTTGCTGTGCAAAAGCTTTTAAGTTTCATCAGGTCCCATTTGTTTATTTTTGTTTTTATTTCTATTACTCTAGGAGGTGGATCAAAACAGATCCTGCTGTGATTTATGTCAGAGTGTTCTTCCTGTTTTCCTCTAAGAGTTTTATAGTGTCCAGTCTTACATTTAGGTCTCTAATCCATTTTGAGTTTATTTTTGTGTATGGTGTTAGGGAGTGTTCTAATTTCATTCTTTTACATGTAGCTGTCCACTTTTCCCAGCACCACTTATTGAAGAGACTGTCTTTTCTCCATTGTATATCCTTGCCTCCTTTGTCATAGGTTAGTTGACCATAAGTGCGTGGGTTTATCTCTGGGCTTTCTATCTTGTTCCATTGATCTATATTTCTGTTTTTGTGGCAGTACCATATTGTCTTGATTACTGTAGCTTTGTAGTATAGTCTGAAGTCAGGGAGCCTGATTCCTCCAGCTCTGCTTTTTTCCCTCGAGACTGCTTTGGGTATTCAGGGTCTTTTGTGTCTCCATACAAATTTTAAGGTTTTTTGTTATAGTTCTGTGAAAAATGCCATTGGGAATTTGATAGGGATTGCATTGAATCTGTAGATTGCTTTGGGTAGTATAGTCATTTTTACAATATTGATTCTTCCAATACAAGAACATGGTATCTCTCTCCATCTGTTGGTATCATCTTTAATTTCTTTCATCAGTGTCTTATAGTTTGCTGCTTACAGGTCTTTTCTCTCCCTAGGTAGGTTTATTCCTAGGTATTTTACTCTTTTTGTTGCAATGGTAAGTGGGAGTGTTTCCTTAATTTCTCTTTCAGATTTTTCATCATTAGTATACAGGAATGCAAGAGATTTCTGTGCATTAATTTTGTATCCTGCAACTTTACCAAATTCAGTGATTAGCTAGTAGTTTACTGGTGGCATCTTTAGGATTCTCTATGTATAGTATCATGTCTTCTGCAAACACTAACAGTTTTACTTCTTCTTTCCTGATTTGTATTCCTTTTATTTCTTTTCCTTCTCAGATTGCTGTGCTAGGACTTCCAAAACTATGTTGAATAATAGTGGTGAGAGTGGACATCCTTGTCTTCTTCCTGATCTTAGAGGAAATGCTTTCAGTTTTTCACCATTGA
Organism: Mesoplodon mirus; assembly: GCF_964341445.2. Taxonomy (NCBI): domain Eukaryota; kingdom Metazoa; phylum Chordata; class Mammalia; order Artiodactyla; family Ziphiidae; genus Mesoplodon; species Mesoplodon mirus. The sequence goes on along the minus strand of NC_138983.1, from coordinate 43,142,780 downwards.
GAATGATGTTTGCTGTGGGTTTGTCATATATGGCCTTTATTATGTTGAGGTAGGTTCCCTCTATGCCCAGTTTCTTGAGAGTTTTGATCATAAATGGGTATTGAATTTTTTCAAAAGCTTTTTCTGAATCTATTGAGATGATCATATGGTTTTTATTCTTCAGTTTGTTAATATAGTGCATCACATTGGTTGATTTGTGTATACTGAAGAATCCTTGCATCCCTGGGATAAATCCCAGTTGATCATAGTGTATGATCCTTTTAATGTTGTTGGATTCTGTTTGCTAGTATTTTGTTGAGGATTTTTGCATCTATATTCATCAGTGATATTGGTCTGTAATTTTCTTTCATTGTAGCATCTGTCTGGTTCTGGTGTCAGAGTGATGGTGGCCTCATAGAATGAGTTTGGGAGTGTTCCTTCCTCTGCAATATTTTGGAAGCATTTGAGAAGGATAGGTGTTTGCTCTTCTCTAAATGTTTGATAGAATTCACCTGTGAAGCCATCTGGTCCTGGACTTTGTTTGTTGGAAGATTTTTAATCACAGTTTCAATTTCATTACTTGTGATTGGTCTGTTCATATTTTCTATTTCTTCCTGGTTCAGTCTTGGAAGGTTATACCTTTCTAAGAATTTGTCCATTTCTTCCAGGTTGTCCATTTTATTGGCATAGAGCTGCCTGTAGTAGTCTCTTAGGATGCTTTGTATTTCTGAGGTGTCTGTTGCAACTTCCCCTTTTCCATTTCTAATTTTATTGATTTGAGTCCTCTCCCTCTTTTTCTTGATGAGCCTGGCTAATGGTTTATCAATATGGTTTATCTTCTCAAAGAACCAGCTCTTAGTTTTATTGAACTTTGCTATTGTCTTCTTTGTTTCTACTTCATTTATTTCTGCTCTGATCTCTATGATTTCTTTCCTTCTGCTAACTTTGGGTTTTGTTCGTTCTTCTTTCTCTAGTTCTTTTAGGTGTAAGGTAAGATTGTTTATTTGAGATTTTTCTTGTTTCTTTTTTTTTTTGCAGTATGTGGGCCTCTCACTGTTGTGGCCTCTCCCATTGTGGAGCACAGGCTCCGGATGCGCAGGCTCAATGGCCATGGCCCACGGGCCCAGCCGCTCCGCGGCATGTGGGATCTTCCCGGACTGGGGCACGAACCCATGTCCCCTGCATCGGCAGGCAGACTCTCAACCACTGCGCCACCAGGGAAGCCCCTTTTCTTGTTTCTTGAGGTAGGCTTGTATAGCTATAAACTTCCCTCTTAGAACTGCTTTTGCTGCATCCCATAGGTTTTGGATAGTTGCTTCATTGTCATTTGTCTCTAGGTAGGTTTTGATTTCCTCTTTGATTTCTTCAGTGATCTCTTTGTTATTTAGTAATGTACTGTTTAGCCTCCAAGTGTTTGCTGTAATTCATTTCTAATCTCATAGCATTGTGATCAGAAAAGATGCATGATACAATTTCAATTTTCTTAAATTTACTGAGGCTTGATTTGTGACCCAAGATGTGATCTATCCTGGAGAATGTTCCATGCGCACTTGAGAAGAAAGTGTAATCTGCTGTTTTTGGATGGAATGTCCTATAAATATCGATTAAATCTATCTGGTCTATTGTGTCATTTAAAGCTTCTGTTTCCTTATTAATTTTCTGTTTGGATGATCTGTCCATTGGTGTAAGTGAGGTGTTAAAAGTCCCCCACTATTATTGTGTTACTGTCAATATCCTCTTTTATAGCTGTTAGCAGTTGCCTATATATTGTGGTACTCCTATCTTGGGTGCATATATATTTATAATTGTTATATCTTCTTCTTGGATTGTTCCCTTGATCATTATGTAGTGTCCTTCCTTGTCTCTTGTAACATTCTTTATTTTAAAGTCTATTTTATCTGATATGAGTGTTGCTACTCCGGCTTTCTTCTAATTTCCATTTGTATGGAATATCTTTTTCCATCCCCTCACTTTCAGTCTGTATGTGTCCCTAGGTCTGAAGTGGGTCACCTGTAGACAGCATATATATAGGTCTTATTTTTGTATCCATTCAGCAAGCCTGTGTCTTTTGGTTGGAGCATTTAATCCATTCACGTTTAAGGTAATTATCGATACGTATGTTCCTATGACCATTTTCTTAATTGTTTTGGGTTTGTTTTTGTAGGTCCTTATCTTTGCTTGTGTAGAGAAGTTCCTTTAGCATTTGTTGTAGAGCTGGTTTGGTGGTGCTGAATTCTCTTAGCTTCTCTTGTCTGTAAAGCTTTTGATTTCTCCATCGAGTCTGAATGAGATCCTTGCTGGGTAGAGTAATCTTGGTTGTAGGTTCTTCCCTTTCATCACTTTAAGTATATCATGGCACTCCCTTCTGGCTTGTAGAGTTTCTGCTGAGAAATCAGCTGTTAACCTTATGGGAGTTCCCTTGTATGTTATTTGTCATTTTTCCCTTGCTGCTTTCAATAATTTTTCTTTGTGTTTAGTTTTTGCCAGTTTGATTACTATGTGTCTCAGTGTGTTTCTCCTTGGGTTTCTCCTGTATGGGACTCTGTGCTTCCTGGACTTGGGTGGCTGTTTCCTTTCCCATGTTAGGGAAGTTTTCGACTATAATCTCTTCAAATATTTTCTCAGGTCCTTTCTCTCTCTCTTCTCCTTCTGGGACCCCTGCAATGCGAATGTTGTTGCATTTAATGTTGTCCCCACGGTCTCTTAGGCTGTCTTCATTTCTTTTCATTCTTTTTTCTTTGTTCTGTTCCACAGCAGTGAATTCCACCATTCTGTTTTCCAGGTCACTTATCAGCTCTTCTGACTCAGTTATTCTGCTATTGATTCCTTCTAGTGTAGTTTTCATTTCAGTTATTGTATTGTTCATCTCTGTTTGTTTGTTCTTTAATTCTTCTACGTGTTTTTTAAACATTTCTTGCATCTTCTCGATCTTTGTCTCTATTCTTTTTCCGAGGTCCTGGATCATCTTCACCCTGATTATTCTGAATCCTTTTCTGGAAGGTTGCCTATCTCCACTTCATTTAGTTATTTTTCTGGGGTTTTATCTTGTTCCTTCATCTGGTACATAGCCTTCTGCCTTTTCATGTTGTCTATCTTTCTATGAATCGCACCCAGGTTTTCTGACAGAAGACATTATGATCTCTGTACTATCCCATCCTTACGGCTTTGCCAACAATGGCAAACTACACACAGGTAAACAGTGCCTGAAATACAACACATACCTTGAGCATACTGGCTGCAAGACACAACCTCCTGAGGACTCAAGATTGGGGTCTGGGTATTGTTGGTTAGTATACGGATTCTTGCTTCCATCATCCCTATAGAAGCAAATGAGTAGCAGCTTCCACAAGACCCTGGTGATAGAAAAGAAGGATATATAACCCAAGAGACCTTTGACGCACTCAAAAAGAATCATAGAAACCTTAAATGCATTACATACATTAATATATTTATACTGAGTGTTGCGGTTTTTGTTCATAAGGATCAGCACAATATAGAAGATTCAATCAAAGAATGCTACTGAGGTTACAGGCAAACATTAAGATTTTAGTTTTTTCACCAAAAGGCAAACATTACTATACGGGGCTTTTCTTGAAAATACTTTGGGAGAAAAAAACCTCCTAACTTCTGCAAAGCATTTGACAATATTCTTTTTTTTTTTTTTAACATCTTTATTGGCATATAATTGCTTTACAATGGTGTGTTAGTTTCTGCTCTATAACAAAGTGAATCAGCTATACATATACATATATCCCCGTATCTCCTCCCTCTTGCGTCTCCCTCCCACCCTCCCTATCCCACCCCTCTAGGTGGTCACAAAGCACCCAGCTCATCTCCCTGTGCTATGCGGCTGCTTCCCACCGGCTATCTATTTTACATTTGGTAGTGTATATATGTCCATGCCACTCTCTCACTTCCTCCCAGCTTACCCTTCCCCCTCCCTGTGTCCTCAAGTCCATCCTCTACATCTGCATCTTTATTCCTGTCCTGCCCCTGGGTTCTTCAGAACCTTTTTTTAAATATTCCATATATATGCGTTAGCATACAGTATTTATTTTTCTCTTTCTGACTTACTTCACTTTGTATGACAGTCTCTAGGTCCATCCACCTCACTACAAATAACTCAATTTCGTTTCTTTTTATGGCTGAGTAATATTCCACTGTATATATGTGCCACATCTTCTTTATCCATTAATCTGTTGATGGACACTTAGGTTGCTTCCATTTGGCAGTATTCTTAATAATGCAGAAATGATTTACATTTGCAACATTCTGAGCCATCAACTTGAGAGAAAATAATGGAGGGATACATATAAGCTAAGCTTTTAAATATCTCCAGAGAGGCATTTTCTAAAGCCCCTGTTGGGTGGAATTAACCCTAATAATGGCTCAGGTATGGGTGTATTATAGTAGAGAGTTGGATTCAACCAGGGTCAAGGAGGCAAAATACAACAAAGTCCAAGGAGGTAAGAGAGTAATTATAATGATGGATATGGTATTTAAGGTGGACAATAAGGAAGTAAAGATATAAAGCAGTTGGAGGTAGTGAAATGGAAAATAAATTGAAAAGTAGCTGTATGGAGGTAGGGGAGAAGGGAAAAGAAAGCAGCTTTATTTAATATGTAAATGCTCTTCTTGCAAGACAAAATAAATTTACTTAAGAAGCATATGCTAGGAACATAGTTGCTGCTTCAAGAGAAGAAAAAATATTGTATTATGAGGTAATTTATATAAAAATATTTTTATCTGTTTCTTCAATATGTGTGAGTAGAAGAAATAAATACACAGAATAAAATATGGAATGTATGTAACAAAACTGGGATTTCCACTTGTTGCAATTCTAGAAAGAAATGAGCATAACTTAATATCCCCATTATGATACAGCCTCTTTCACCTCTGCCACTGATACAAATTCTACATGGAGATATGCTTGTACCAAACCTGAGACACTGGTATTAAACGAAGTTGACATGTTATTCAAGTTACTAATATTAATTAGTTACCAAATTACTTGAATGGTAAGCACTCCCTTGTACACGTAAAGTAAGACAAACGAACAGACAATATTACAATTCAAAACATTCATTCTACATAAAGAGAATGCTGCCTTTGTTCTCTTTAATAAGTCTGAATTTAGTTAGTGAATGTCTTCCTCCGAAAAGTATTAAGAAGAACACTGTCCATTAAAAATATGAGGGGCACTGTTTTTCTCTTCTCCAGGTAACCGTTCATTCATGTCCCTCCCTGAGTACAAAGGAAAGCCAGGATACTCTATGCTCAGCCTCCAACATTCTTAAGCCTACTTGAATTACTTAATACCATTTTCCTCAAACTAAATTGTGAATTTCTTTGAGTGTTTACAGGAAATCTGTTTTCTTCACCTTGATGCCTGATGCAATGAAGGAATTCAGTGCATCTTTGTAGAAAGAAAAGTCAAATTATGAATAAGTGGATACATATTTATATCGAGGAGAGAAGGTTATTTCAATGGAAACAGTTAATATTTACTTTTAGTCCATTAGAGCCCTATCACCCTGTAACTGCTACCATTCTGATGGTCCCCAAAATTCTCCCCATAAACATCTCAGATTTATCCATACTGCTTTTGCCACTGAGGGATCACCTAAATTATGAAGATTAGAAGAGAAACATTTGGAAAGGGGCCTTGGGATTCATCTAGTGTACAACCTACTCAATAATACATACACTGAGATTCAAAAAGAAGCACTGACCTGTCCAAAGTCACAAAACTAAAGGGTGGCAGGTGCTAGCATCTAAATGTCTCCTAATGCAGAGTATTGTCTTTTTCCATTTATAGATCAGTATCTACTTTAAAGAATTTTCAAATTTCCTTTCCCTGTCTTCTAGTTACTAGATAGAATGAAATTAATATGCATATTTTGTTTTCAAAACCATCCAAATAATACTATCCTTAGGACTCCTCTTTCAAATGACAGAATGTCAAAGAACTAGATGAGTGACAGTAAATGGCCAAGGCCAGTGTTCTTTTCTTGAGACATCAGGATCTTTCAATAAATAACATCACAAGAGTCTAGAAATGGCCCCAATTTGGCCATTTAGCAGTCTTGGCCCAGGGCAGCCACAGAAATAATCTCTCTTGGTATTAACTATTAAACCCTCATCATCTGACCAGCCAGCATCATGGGAGGGACAGGCCACATGTACATTCAAGGGCTCAGAATGTGCTCTGTTAACAGAGAAATCACAGGAATGAGGAAAGGAGATAACCTTCCTCAAGCCCTTGATGTTCCCAGAAGGTCAGCTGCCAAGGTAATTAATGCCTCTTCAGAAGTCAGGGCCAGAGTCTAGATTCTGTAAATCAACTATACTTCAATAAACAAACAAGTAAATAAATAAACAATAAAAATAAAAGGACCATTTTCTCTTAAGAAGACTACAGGGCAATAAAGAAGAAGGGGAGATGATCCAGACAGAGCTCTACAGTAATCATATTTCCACAATCTCAAATAGATATGTGATTGTCAGATGGTTTAACTATATTCAGCTGTAACTTCTAACAGTGGAGAGAACACTGAAATGGGAGTAAAGAGCCAGGATTCTTTTTTTCCCTTCCCTCCCACCCTGTCACTCAGCTGTGTGACTCTGGGCAAGTCACTTGACCTTTCTGGCATTTCTTTTTATTTGTATGTAAAAGGAATAGGGTGGAGCAGTTTAAGGCCCCTGCCTTCCAGCTTTAATATAAACAGTAGTTAGAACAAGACTTAAATGAACTAGATTTTAAAGTTAGGAAAACCCTCTGCATTTCCTAATTAATGTGACCTGAAAGACACTCCCCTTCTCTCTTGAAGATGCAATAATAAATAAAGACAGCACTGCTGGGAGAAGAACAAAGAAAGTCCATCTCTTGCAACTTCCTAGCTCTCTTCCCTCTCACACATCAAAGTAAATCCTGGCTACATGGCTAGTGCTTGGAGATGTTAACACGTGTAAAGGTAAGAATTTGCACCCCGCCCCACGCCATATTTTTCTTTCATTAATCTTGATTTGCTCTCCGAATAGAGAAAAGTTGTGAATTCCCTTAACTGTGGGTAATTTGAATTCTAGGTTATATAGAACACTGGCGTATTTAAGTTAATGGAAATTTCCAAGTAGCCCAGTTAGTAGGAATAGAAAATAATTTTTTCCCAACCTAAAGTACAGAAAACCAAAAAGAAATCAAAAGAGGAACAACTAAGTACATTATTTTCTCAGACACCTAACAAGATACTACAGATGAGGGATCAATTTAAAAGCAATTAATCTGTCAAAGCCCTCTGTTTTTAAATTGCCCATGTCTGTACAAACCATATTTATAACACTCAAAGAATATGGAATATTAGAGATGACAATACCTTTTACCAAGCCACAGGAAAGCCATTGTCAAAGGATCTAGCTTTAGAGAGTCTAACTTCCTTCCCCTGAGTTATTATCTCATCAGTAGTCAATCATATATTTTGTGAAGTGAGTGGAACTAAATATTTCTTTCAAACTTTTCCTAAAGAATTTTTAAAACGCCCTGTTAAAGCAGTTATCATATTGTATTTTAATGTTTTGCTTGCAGGTCTTGCTAAACTGTAGTTTCTAGGATGAGGACCATGTCATATTGGTCTTTATATCCTCAGCCATTAAACAAAAATTCCTGGACTTCCCTGGTGGCACAGTGGTTAAGAAGCAGGGGATACGGGTTCAATCCCTGGTCCAGGAAGATCCCACATGTGCAGAGCAACTAAGCCCGTGCACCACAACTACTGAGCCCACACGCTCTAGGGCCTGCGTGCTGCAACTACTGAGCCTGCGTGCTGCAACTACTGAAGCCCATGTGCCTAGAGCCGGTGCTACACAACAAGACAAGCCACCGCAATGAAAAGCCCGCACATTGCAACGAAGAGTAGCCCCCGCTCGTCACAACTAAAGAAAATCCACGCATAGCAGCAAAGACCCAACACAGCCAAAAAAATTCCTAACATATTACTCTATAAACACTGCAACACAGTGGAAACAACCATGTGCCAAGCCCTCAATAACCAACACTTGACATGCAGTATTTACTTCATCCTCTCCAATAAGGATAGGAAACCTGTTTGATTACAGAATAAATTTTAATCCTCTCTTAATCTCAAACCTTTAATCAACTTTCCATTCATTTCTCAATTACCTTCAAATTTCTCTCATTTCCAATCCCTCCTTTCCAAGGAAGCTGTCTCCAGAAAAGGTAGGGATGGATTTCAGGACCCACACTTTCTCTAGAGCCAAAGAGTCCCAGAATAATTGGTACAAAGGAAAGACAAAGAGATGAGACCTCTGGTGTCAGATGAAGGACAGGAACACTGCTGCTGTAAGACCTGCTCAAAGCTCCATATATTCAGAACACTTTGCAAAAATTCAGTGAGGATGAACTGAAGGGTTGGTGGTGAATGTTGAGAAGTAGGAGAGGCTGATTAGCATTGAATTTTAAGAAAGGGGAAGGACAATTTATCTTTGGGTGTTATAAATTTATAATCCTCTCTCAGGAGACACTAATCAGAATGTTTCCAGACAGTAAATACTACACCCATTTTATAGTAACAAAGCAGTCATGTGTACTGTAATTATCTTCAAAATGAGCTTAGAAGTAATAAACCTGAGTATTATATAAATGATTCTCCAATCATTGTTGGTTAAAATTTAGGATAAGATAATTTGCTCTCAAGTGCTATTAGAGGAAAAGTTATTAAACCTACTCATCCTGTATCCAATTTCCAAAAATAACTGATAAAATGCAATTACAGTGATAATTTTGGTAAACCTGGGCTCTGCCTCCAGCCCACCATTCAGGAAGCTGAGTTAATACTTACCATTATATGTCTCATCCTGGGGTAAAGTTAATTGAAAGGTCTTTACACAGCTCAAAAAATCTACTTTACCAGAAAAAAATTTAAGGATACATTTTCTGGGCTCCTATAGTAATTAAAGACTAAATGATGGGGGAGGACAAAGGGGTAGAGTGGGCAGACAGGTAGTAAAGAAGGATTCCAGCATAAAGAAGATGTGGTATATATACACAATGGAATATTACTCAGCCATAAAAAAGAATGAAATATTGCCATTTGCAGCAACATGATGGTCCTAGAGATTATCATACTAAGTAAAGTAAATCAAAGACAAATATCATATATCACTTACATGTAGAATCTAAAAAATGATACAAATGAACTTATTTACAAAACAGAAACAGACTCACAGATATAGAAAAAAAACTGGTTACCAAAGGGGAAAGGGGAGGGATAAATTAGGAGTTTGGGATTAACAGATACACACTACTATATATAAAATAGATAAACAACAAGGACCTACTGTATAGCACAGGGAACTATATTCAGTGTCTTTTAATAAACTATAATGGAAAAGAATCTGAAAAGGAATATATATATATATAAACTGAATCACTTTGCTGTACACCTGAAACTAATACAACATTGTCAATCTATTATACTTCAATTTAAAAAAAAAAAAAGGATTCCAGCAAACCACTTGCAGAAGGAAGACCAATTTTGGCTGCATGCAATTCTTTGTTTCTACACAAGTGACTAGGAGGGCAAATGAGTTTGGCTTACATATCACTCTAATTTCATTAGCTACCTGGAACACACTGAGAAGGATACTGAAGAAATGCTAAGCTCTGCTGGAGAGATTATCTACTACCAAAGTCTGTCACGGACACAAAAAGAAGTGAGTATTCATTAGTTATATATTTTCCATTTCTTTACTAAAGTGGATCATAACCTATTCACTTCTGTATCCCCCAAATCTGAGAGCCTGGCACATAGTAAATGTTCAATAAATATTTCAGAATGAATTAATGGAAAAAAAAATCGGACTTTTTTTTTTTTTTTACCTTGGTTTCGAACAGGAGTAACAAAATTGGTACCATGAACATTTCTCCAGTCCCAGGATGCTGGCAAATGCAAAATCTCTTTCTGTATTTCAGCAGTTATTGGTGCAGGTTTGGGCCTAGGATGGAAACAGACATTTGATGTCAATATATATTCTTTCCTTTGAGGATGATTCCATGATTTCAACCACCTGGCTGGCTAGAATGTAGATTCAGATCCAAAGAGCACTTGTCTATCAGTGTTTCAATGTGTCTATTATACAAAAATGTATCTATTATACAATGTGTCAATTATATAACTAAGTTGTATAAATTACCCATTTCTTTTTCAGGATCTAGTAATTTTCCCTGGTGAAATAATGTTGGTTTCGTATATTGCCATTGCTAATTTTAGTATGCCTAAATAGCTGCATTCTCTTACTTTTAATACATTTTGACCAAGAAAGCAGATGTGAGAAATTGAAGATGGCCTACAAAGGATTTAGAGAAAATAGAGGAATTACTGATGTTTGACTCTGGAGATGGTGGTGATGGTAGCTGTAAAAGAAGTGAAGGCATGGAAATAAAAGATCTAAGTAGAAGCAGGCAGACTAGCTCCATAAACAGATGAAAGTAAGACACAAAGATGGCCACAAATGGCTTTACCACTTACTAGCTGTGTAATATTCGTCAAAGACCTTAACATCACAAAACTATGATCACCTCTTATTAAGATGGGTATAATAGGGGCTTCCCTGGTGGTGCAGTGGTTGAGAGTCTGCCTGCCGATGCAGGGGACACGGGTTTGTGCCCCAGTCCGGGAGGATCCCACATGCCGCGGAGTGGCTAGGCCCATGAGACATGGCTGCTGAGCCTGCGCGTCCGGAGCCTGTGCTCCGCAACGGGAGAGGCCACAACAGTGAGAGGCCCGCGTACCACAAAAACAAACAAAAAAACCCCAAAACAACAACAACAAAAAAAAAGATGGGTATAATCATGCCTACTGCAAAGGACTGTTATGAAAATTCAATGTAATAATGATTAACAAGTACTTAAAACATGGCCTTGTCTCTGATAAGTCCTTACTAAATTATTAAGCTATTATGATGATCACCACCACCATCATCATCATCTATGTCATTAAGACTAAACATGCTGCTGATACATTTAGGTGGCTATCTGGCACAAAACAGGCAATTGTTAACTTCCTTCTTCCTAACATCCTATAAGGCAGAGTGTTTACCCATCAGTGCACACACAGATAAAACAAAAGCAATGTGACAACAAAGCTCAGTGGAGTGAAAATGAAGACAGTGAAAGAGAAATTAGGGAGATGGAGAAGTGAGAATTACAAACATCACAGGCACACTATACATTATTGGCTCTCAATCATTTGGGTCCAGATTCTTTTAAGAATCTGCAGAGAGCTCTGGACTCAGATGTCCATAAACAATATGTTTTTCTACAAGAGTTCTTCAGAAACATGGCACCTGACACATGGCAAAGCAGTTGGGTCTGAGGCTCAGTCTTCCAGACAGGAGTCCCAGTCTCCCTAGGCTCCAGTGCTGACCCCACCTCCTCCGGGTTCTCCTTTGGCTTGTTACTGAACAGGTCTCAACTTCTCGTCTCACACAGATACAAGATGGCTCTTTCACTTTAGTGAATCTGAGAAGGAATACAATATGCTCCCATTCCCAATTTTGACTAACCAGAGCATCTCACAGACTAGTCATTCCTCAGAATACACTTTGAGAAACACTGTATAAGATTCTTTTCAGATATGGGTAGAACTGTGAGAGAAACTACATAGTCTGCTAAATCCAGCTATAGTTTTGAGGGAATAAATCTACCAAATTCCTCACTGTATAAATTCAAAGAACGATATAATTTTCCATAAGAAATACACCATGGGGTATATAAACTAAAGATGGGAAATGCCACTTCTGGCTGAAGGTAGAAGAGGTATATCAATAAATATGGAATATTTTTTGCTGGACATAAAAACAGAGAAAGGATTTTGAGATTTTTACAGGTGGCAAATTTGACAGTTTCTATAGGTAAGTTCAGGGGTATCTGAGGCAAAGGGAGTGGCATGAATGGAGGTAGATGAAAGTTTTCAGGAATTTTCTATCATATTATTTGAAAGCAGGTCAAGGTAGTCAATACAGTTATGGGCAAATTTAGATGGCTTTGATTACCAGGCTAAATTTATTCATTAGACAATAGGTAGTAACCCAATCATAGCTGGGTGTAAGAAGATGTAACAGGCAGTATTTCATAGAATGGCTAAGAGTGGGGACAGGGAGGGGTAGAAACCAAAGAGAGAGAAGGCAGGAAGCTGATCCATTATACAGGATAGAGATGACAAAGCCCTAAGCCAAAGTGTAGAAAATGGAAAGAGAGTAAAGGAAATGGAAGATGCTGTGAAAGCAAAACCCATAAATAGGGCTTGGAGAACATCCGAGTATGTATGAATAGGAAAGGGAGATGGTCAGAGAAAAGATAACATAAAAAGTCTAAGTTAGGATGACCAATAAAATGATGAACAGCCCAGGGAGGAGGATATCAATTGATACAAATATCTTTATTAGTGATAAAGACATGTGCTTTATTACCTTGGAATTCTCTGGCTGTGGCCACCACCTCTCCTAATCATCTCTTTCAGTGTAAGAGTCTCATATTCCATGTATGCGGTCGCAGTCCAAGACTTCTGAATGGCATTGATAGCTTTCACAAAGTTGTGGTTATATTTGTAGAGCCTATTAGAATACCTGCCAGCAAAAGTAAGACAGCTTCAGATACACTCTTTACTGATGTAAATAGATCCCGTTAAAATAGGCACTCTTATACTGTGGGCCTGAGTGGAAAGTGGTATAATCTTTCAGGAAGGCAACTGGATATGTCAATGTCTATATCTCTACATCTATATCTGTATCGATAGCCTAGAATTGGAATGTGTCCTATGAAAATAAAAGTTCAAGTGAACTAAGATGTATGTATAAGGATGTTCAGTGAAACATTTTTATACTAGTGCTAGATTATAGACATAAATATTCTAAGGTAAGGGATGGGTTAAATAAATAATGGTACTTCATTTGCTATATAGTTTATTCAGTAAAAATGTCTGGAAGATTATTTAGTGATATGGAAGACTTCACACTATATTAAACAAAAAGCAGAATATCAAAGAAGTTTATACAGAATTAATCAATTTTTGTGAAAGTGTACATTTATATTTATACCGTAAGTACATACAACCATGGTTATCTGTGAGTGGTGACATAGGATCATCACCTTTCCCTCACCCTCTACAATTTCTACAATGTACCTTTTAAACTTTGTAATAATAAAAAAAAAGGCAGGGGGGAGGACAGCAAAACTGTATACAATATATATATAGTATGGCAAGCATTATAACCACATGATGGGAAAAAAATGGTTCCATAGGGACATTTGGTTTATATCCTTGTTACTCAAATTTGGTTCTTGAGCCAGTATCAGCAGAAGCACCTGGAAGCTTGCTAGAAATGCAGACTCTAAGTATCCAACCCAGGCCACCTGAATCAGAATCTACATTTTTTTTTAACAAGATCCCCAGATGATTCACCGCAACATTAAAATCTGAAAGGCACTGGTTTACCTGATGCCAAATGCTTGGATACAGATGTAAACAAGTCTAACACACAAAGAGCATGTTTACAAAGCAAAAAAACTGAGGGAGTTGATTATTCATTTAACTTAAACATGTAATCACACGTATGTGCCAGGTGCTAGGAATTAACAGAATTCACCATGTTATTTCTACTAAAAAAGATTCTGGCCGTGGAGCAGCTAAGCCCATGAGCCACAACTACTGAAGCCCGTGCACCTAGAGCCCGTGCTCTGCAGCAAGAGAAGCCACTGCAATGAGAAGCCCATGCACCGCAACAAAGAGTAGCCCCCGTTCACCACAACTAGAGAAAGCCAGAGCACAGTAACAAAGACCCAACGCAGCCATACATACATACATACATACATACATACATAACATTCTGTAACTTAAGTGTGACTCACTACCCAAGACTTTCATTAACATTCAATTATGCAAAGCAAGATATACGTAACCTGAGTAACATGTTAGGCATACTTTGAACTTTTCTTTCTCTTTTAATTTAGATGTTCACAGAGAGTATTTTGATATAGTCAAAAAACCTGGAAGCACTGAAAATAATAAGAAAAATGTGCAACCACATTGATAATGTTTTAATGTTTTTATCAAAATCCTTTCCTATTTGTTGAAAAATGTGAAACCAGAGAGGTACCTTTATGAAATAGATTATAAAGCTGCCTGTATTCTATTTCTGACAACACAACAAAAGCCAGTTACAGTTGTTGTTTCTTAAGACACAGGAATATATTTTAAATTGTAAATGTCTATCTTGAAATCAGATCATTAAGAGCTGAAAGAGACCTTGATGGTAATTTAGTCCTAAATGCTTACTTTACAAGTGAGGCAACATAGATTCCGAGCACTCCGGTTAGTAGCTTCTTCACTAAATGAGGCAATGTTTGAAATGTCAGAACAGTACATAGTACACAGTATGTCCTAAGTAGTAGGGTGAAAAGTGAACAGCTTCATAGGAAATGTGTTGCTCAAGGATCAATCCAAACAAAGCAATTAAAAAGCTAAGTCCAAAATGGAGGTGATGAATGAGTCTAAATCTTGGGGAGCACTTCCCCAGACAAGTGCAATGTGTCCTCTTTGAACTCATGTCCCCCCACCTTCTCTGCTGCAGAGCCATTCACTGCCAGTGTGGTCTGGCTTTGGATGATTTGTTCATGTACACTTTCAGTGGATTTCACAACCAAACAAAACAGAAAATTTGCTACTGCTAATATTTATCTTTTCCTTCCAAACTAATAAAAGTCTGAAATCTCTTGTGTGGTTCATAGTTACTTAAACTGGACCCAACTCAACAAAAACTTAAAAGTTATACACTGAAGTGTGTCCTCCTCAAATTCATGTGTTCAAGTTCCAACCTCCAGTACATCAGAATGTGACTGTATTCAGAGACAGGGCCTTTAAAGAGGACATTAAGGTTACATGAGGCCGTATGGGTGGGCCCTAATCCAATATGACTGGTGTACTTTTAAGAAATGGAGATTAGGACACAGACAGGATGACCATGTAGGACAACAGTGAGCAGCCATCTGCAAGCCAGGGACAGAGGCCTCAGAGGAAACTAAACCTGCTGACACCTTATCTTGGACTTATAGCCTCCAGAATTGTGAGAAAATAAGTTTCTGTTGCTTAAACCATTCAGTCGGTGGTACTCTGTTATGGCAGCCCCAGGAAACTAATACGCTACATAAATACTAAGAACTTTAATTTCAGTTATTTATTTCCTTGTTTAAAACTTATGTTCATATATACACTACCAAACGTAAGGTAGATAGCTAGTGGGAAGCAGCCGCATAGCACAGGGAGATCAGAAGCACAGGGAGATCAGATCGGTGCTTTGTGACCGCCTGGAGGCGTGGGATAGGGAGGGTGGGAGGGAGGGAGACGCAAGAGGGAAGGGATATGGGAACATATGTATATGTATAACTGATTCACTTTGTTATAAAGCAGAAACTAACACCATTGTGAAGCAATTATACTCCAATAAAGTTGTAAAAAAAACAACAAAAAAAAACTTATGTTCAATTAGCATCACCTATATTTGTTGCAACATAAACATAGGTATCTACAAGTATTATGCAACATATTATTACATGGCAATAATAAAATGACTTTTCTGTATAACTCACTGCAATTCTGTGGTCCTTTATATAAATATTCTTTAAAGCTATCATTGGTCCATTACTTTTGAAGTACTTTGAAAAACTACTTTCTTCTCTATCACTCAATGTATTTTTCCAGGAAAGTTGTACATAACATGGCTTATGTTTTCTAAGTCAAATAAATTTTATATAATCAAATTATATTTTCCAAGAATTAAGACAGACATACATATTATAAAAAACTATATGTATCTTTCATTTACGGCAACTCACTTTTCCTGGAGATTCTCAAGGTGTGCTGTGTTCACGTTCACATTCTCAGAGGTATTTCCCTCCTTCTTTCCTGTGAAACAAGCCCAGTTCCTGCCCAGCACATCATGCACCCAGCCAGTCATGGTTTCGTGGCAGTAACTAGTTACCTTGCCACCCTCTTCTTTATACTGCAATCAAATAAGAAAAGGAAAAGCCAAGTGAATCTGTGTTCCTCTCTCAGGTCTGTTTCCTTGTCTCTCATTCACAGTAAAGATGCCCCTTTTTCGTTTCATCCTAGGGACCAGCCACTGCCAACCAAAACAAAAACTGAGAGGTTTCAGTTTGCGAACTATTCTAGAAAAGGAAGAGAAATAAACTTTTCTACGATTAGCATCACTGATTACCAAGCAAAATTTACACAACAAACACTTCTGGGGAACGAAAGGCAGGGAAAGAAACTAACATTTTTAGAGCATCTGCCCCATTCCAGGCATTTTACAAAAGTTACCTCATTAAGCCTATGAGGAGACAGGCACCAATAATCCCATTTTACCAGTGAGTAAGTGGAGGTTCAGCTCAGAGAGGGTAAGCAGCCCCTACCTAAGGTAACAGAGCTGTGAAGTGGCAGAAACAAAATTCTGCTCAGTTTGTCAGACTATACTTTTCCACTCAGAGAAGATATATTCCAGCAAAATACAAGAACATATGGTGAAAATTTTCCAAAAAATTAAAATTTTTTCTTCTGTTAACCTCCCAATTTATTAGCATATTCTAATCATGAGGGAGTTAAAGTAACCTGATTATTAAATATTCTCTCCACTTTATTTCACTAATATGGCCCGTTGTCTTATGTCGATGTTAACACTGAAAAATAACTGCAGTTGACCCTTGAATAGCGCAGGGGCACCGACTCTCCACAGTCAAAAATCCACATATTACTTTATAGTCAGCCATTCCCATCCTGGGCTCTGCTTCCAAGGAATCAACCAGCCTCGGCTCATGTAGTACTGAAGTACGTATTTATGGAAAAAAAATCTGCATAGAAGTGGACCCGCGTAGTTCAAACGCATGTTGTTCAAGGGTCAACTGTATATAGTGATAGATCTAGTATCTGAACTCAGATGCTTTGGCTCCAGAGCCTAAAAACCCTCATGTTATAACATGTCCTCATGGAGGAAGGATATATAATCCAGAATGAGAGCAGAGAGCATGGGAGGAAGAAAGGAAAACAATGCACGCTAAATTTCTTTATGAAGGGACTTGGATACAGACAATTTCAGGCATTGACTTAATTTAATGGAACAGAAGCACAAAAGCAGTCAAAGGCAACACAAACAAATCAGCACGGCAAGCAGCTGTGTTTCAATGCTTTTCTTTACAAAAGTACGCGGTTGGGGGCTTCCCTGGTGGCGCAGTGGTTGAGAGTCCGCCTGCCGATGCAGGGGACACGGGTTCGTGCCCCAGTCCAGGAAGATCCCACATGCCGTGGAGCGGCTGGGCCTGTGAGCCATGGCCGCTGAGCCTGCGGTTCCGGAGCCTGTGCTCCGCAATGGGAGAGGCCACAACAGTGAGAGGCCCACGTACCGCAAAAAAAAAAAAAAAAAAAAAAAAAGTACACGGTTGGTTTTGGCCCTCAGGAGGTAGTTTGTGGACTGAATCTAATATAATGGATGCTACTTTACCTATGCTGAGGGGGTGGCAAACTTCTTTTTAAGGGCCAAACAGTAAATGCAGGTTATCAGTCCTCTGTCATCATCACTCAACTCTACCACTGCAGTGTGAAAGGTACACAGGAAATGCATAAGTGAATGAACTACACTGTGTTCCAATAAAACTTCATTTACAAAAACAGACTTATAGTTTGCAAACCGCAAGTTTAAAGGAATGTGTAGGCTAAACTACTCTTAAAGGTAAAACTACCTTACTGCATCTGACTC
This sequence comes from Mesoplodon mirus, assembly GCF_964341445.2. Lineage (NCBI taxonomy): Eukaryota > Metazoa > Chordata > Mammalia > Artiodactyla > Ziphiidae > Mesoplodon > Mesoplodon mirus. The sequence continues at coordinate 43,124,978 of NC_138983.1, read as the reverse complement.
TGAATTCAAATCATATTGAGGCATAGAGTTAAAAATGTATGGCCTTAGAATTCAAAAGAGCTAGGTCTGAATCCTGGGATTCACTGCCACTAAGCTACACAAGATAAGTTACTTTGGGCTATTCATATGTATATTTTGCTTCTTCCTTGGTGGTTCATAACACTGTGAAGCCAGTCTCCCTACTTCTGGCTAAGAATATCTCCACTAGCATGAGTTTGGCTCACCACTCCTCATTTCCCTGCTAAAGCCGCAACTCAGGATACAGGAACACAGAAATAAAGGCCTAGGACATGACCAGGCTGCAACACTGGAGGGTATGTTGCGTGAAAAGGTTAATAAAGTTTATATTTATTATGCTGAACTATCTGTAACTACTATTTTTATAATCAAAAACTGTTCGAGGGCTTCCCTGGTGGCGCAGTGGTTGACAGTCCGCCTGCCGATGCAGGCGACATGGGTTCGTGCCCCAGTCCGGGAGGATCCCATGTGCCGCGGAGCGGCTGGGCCCGTGAGCCATGGCCTCTGAGTCTGTGCGTCCGGAGCCTGTGCTCCGCAACGGGAGAGGCCACAACAGTGAGAGGCCCGCGTACTGCAAAAAAAAAAAACAAAAAAAAACTGTTCTATATTGGCAACCTCGTATGATGCAGACAGGCCAGCTGGGTAGGCCACTGCTCCCCGCAACCAGTGCTGTTATTAGAAAGCAGTCTGACAAGGCTTTAAGAGTTTTTCAGAGCTAACTTGTAGAAATTGTCAAATACACATAAATGAAAAAAAAAGGCTAAACACAGGAAGATGTTCATTACAGTAGAAGAGGCTAGGGAAGGCTGCTTCCTTTTATAAATATGGTGTTATTGGAACACAGCCAGACCCACTTGTTTATAGTATTGAATATCTTATCTCTGGCTGCTTTGGTGCTACAGCAGCAGGACTGGGGAGCTCCCACAGAGACCATAAGGCTCACAAAGCCTAAAACATTTACTATCTGACCCTGTTAAGAAAGAGTTTGCTGACCTCTCTGTATAGAACAATAAAAAAAAAAGAAAACCTGGGAATTCCCTGGTGATCCAGTGGTTAGGACTCCACGCTCTCACAGCCATAGGCCCAGGTTTGATCCCTGTTTGGGGAACTAAAACCCCACAAGCTGTGCAGTGCAGCCAAAAAAAAAAAAAAAAAAAAAAAAAGAAAGAAAGAAAGAAAGAAAAATAACCTATGGTGTATTAAGAGGAAAAAACTATAAGATAGTACTTAAGTGGAGTGCAAATAAGTAAAATTTTTATGAAATAGGATTTTTAAAAAATGAAAGGTGAAAATGGTCTTTGGGTGGGATTTTCTTGGTTATTTACAAATGAAGATAGTTATACACATTTCATGAAATTAATCACTTTAAAAAGTATTCCTGTTTCCTAAGGATAAGAAACAGCCTACAAAGCCCTAGAAGAGGACACCTATGAAGGATGGTCCAGATGTTGCTAGAGACTAACTCTGACCTGTCTAGGATTATGATTACACTTCCTGAAAAAAATCATGATTTATATAACCTATTTTGTATTTTTCTAAGTTCTTTCACTTATTTATCAAATGCTTATTGGTCACATAATATTTCCCAGGCATCATGCTAGGTGCTAGGTGCTAGGCACACATGCACATATGTATTGATGCAGCCCCAGACCTTAAGAGGCTGGGAATTCAACAAAATAAACAAACATGTAAATAACGTGGTTATTTATTTGAACCCAAATCATGTGGTCCAGCAAGTTAACCATGCTTGAAAAAGCCTGGGAAATTTCCCCACCTAGGCAGAAAATTTAGATCACAGATGAAATGACTTTCCCAATGTACCAAAAGAGTCAGGGGCATTCAAGTTAGAAGAAATGGGCCCCATGTTTCTCATCAGTGTGGTTTTTGTTCACCTAGTTGGCACAACTTATAAGCATGATGGCTAACACCAAATGAACTTCCCCTGTGAGGGAAAGGCTGATTTGTTATTTTGATTGGAGGGGGAAAAATATCACTGAAGCATGATCAATTGTGCTAAAAATCCTTACCATTCATATTTGTTCAACAACTCTATACCCTTCACCATCAATATTACAGAACTATAGGACCTTAACATTTACCTATCACATCATACTTTATAAACATTTTACAGATTACTCAGAAATCTTAGAGGTTCAAGAGAACATAAAGATAATACAGTCTCGGGGGACAAAAAAAGAGACCTAAAAGAGATGGTTGAACTAGAATTTATAACCAAACATTCTTCCCAAATACCATGCAACATTTCTTCATACACTTTGTCTTCTCACAAAGTGCTAGAGAAATAAACATACAGGTCAATTGCCAAAAACACGGAGAGGAGATACCTAGAAACCATGCAGGAAAGGCTTAAGCAATTTGCAAAGGGTTTTCATCTATATCATGTGAGCCTCACAATGATCTTTTGGGATAATAAGCATTATGTTTTTCATGGGAAAAAAAAGTGACTTTGCAAAGTTAGAGAAGAGAGAATTAAAATATGAGTTTAAAGGTTACAAGAATCATTGCTTTATTCATTATTTCCTTTAAAAAACAAAGCTGGAAATTAATTGGCTCTCATGAGTCAGATCCAGATTGTTGCCCAAGACCCTTTTTAGGGGTCACCTAAATTCTCCAGTAGCCCTAATGGTGATTTCCCACTATTCAGGTGTTTATGTTGTCCTGGCTAGTCCAGTCTTTTTACCCTTTCTGTCAAGGGCTTTTGATACAGGCCAGAGGTAAAGGATGTGGTCTGCAGGCTCGACTACCTGGACTGGATCCAGCTCTGCCACTTACTGGCTGTGTGATCCTGAACAAGTTACTTACCCTCTCTGTACTTTCAATGTCCTCATCTATAAAATCAGGATGATGATAACAGACTCAACCTCATAGGTTGTATTTTATATATACTAACCCATTTAATTTTCCTAACAGCCTGTGAGGGTTGTTCTTTCCACATAACCACTGTGAGAAGAGGATTTTTTGTTTATTCATTAACTAGGACACTGGCACTAGAAAGCAATTAGTTATTGAATGAGTGAATAAATAAATGAATAATAGAACAACAAATGCCAAGTCCTATTTAAACAATAACACAAGAAACTTAGAAAAATTTATAATTAAAAGAAGAGTGACACTTTTATAATTAAAAGAAATTTATAATTAAAAGAAGTGGGTCACAGAGACCCAAGTTCTGACTTCTTGTATTACTTCAGAAATGTTAGTTTTCCTCCCCAAACCTCAGCTTCCCTACTTGTAAATTTAAGTTGACCTGAAAGTTCCAAAATATCCCTTCAAGTTTCCTAACTACACAGTCCTTACATCTGTGGATTTCTTATTTATTATTCACAAAGCCAGGTAAATAATTTAGACATACTCCTTACTTACATAGAATATTTATACATTCTAAGTAACCCTAAATAATCCTAAAACACTACAACTGTTTTTACTTAAGCAAATTACTAAGAGATGCTATCCATTTATGTACCACTTCTTATACATTAAATTGATGGAATTATTTTCCATTTAAAATTTTTATTTTATTTTATTCTGTAGTTTTCCCAGTCTAAAATAATTTGGTCTTCTTTTAGAATCTGAAATTACTGTATGAAAGGTAGGACAGGACTGTGATATCACTGTGCAGGACAGCTACAATTTAGTAGAAAAGAGATATTTAACCCCCCCAGAAGCCAAGTACTGAGTACCTTAATTTGAGAGGACCACACACTGTGCCCCCGTTATTTTCTTGATTTGAATGTTCTCAATGTTTGTCATTTTCCCTGCTATTGTAAAATACATCTTTTGTGATTTCTGACATTATTACCAATTAAGAAGTTGAAGTTTTGGCCACACTATCCAGCTTGAAATGTAGCTTAATTTTTTTTCTAAGGGTTTTCATTTATTTTATTTATATAAACATCAGTCTCTGAATACTGCCTTGCACAGATGGCATAATTTAAATTTCTATTCATTTATGCCAATTTCTATTGCAACAAATAGATAATTGCATAAAATTTGAAGAAATTCCAAACCTTAGCACTTGAGTTTAGAAAACTACTAGGATTCAATAACTCTCCATTTGCTTCTTCAAGATTAACACTGGGTTGCCAAACATTCTTGAAACCACCTTTCTTCAATTTCCCATTCACTTTATCAATTCTCCAATTCCATCCAATTACCTACTAATGTTAACCAATTGAAAAAGAAAAGGTTGGGATATTTTAGAACTTAAGTTATTTATCCTGGATCTCTTTCTCAACTGCTTTTTGACACTAAGAGGGGGAAGATCACTTATACCTTTTGTTCCACTGTTTTCCTGATTACACTTAGCAAATATTTGAATACTTCCTTTATGTAATGCACTAGCTATGAGAAAAAATGTACTTTAGTGAAAAAGGACTTTGCCCTTTAAATCCCTGTTCTGCCACTTATCATTTATGTAACCTTGAGCAAGTCACAACTAAGGAGCCTCAGTTTCTTCAGCTGATAATGGGAATGATATCTACTTCACTGGATTCCTATTGAGGATAAGGATGACACTGAAGTTTGAAGAGTTTAAAAAATTATAAAACACTAAACAAGTAACAATATAAATACTACCAACTGTTACCACATGGGACACAAAGCCATTTAAGACTTTACTCATGCTGTCAAAGAACTTATACTCTAGTCCAAACTGTCAACTGAGCAGTTGATACAGGTTTTATCCTGTCAACCAGTGATTTTCCAAAATGAGAAGACAATCCATTAAAATATTAGAAAGAAAAATCTTATAATTTCTATTTCTATTTGTAGCATAGAAATAAAATTGAAAACCAACCTCCACTATTATTTAATATACAAAGCAACACTGATAACCCCACTCAGTTCCAGTGTCAGATGTTCACCTGTTATATGCAGTATGCTGCCTAAAGATGGTTAGGACACAGCACATTCCCTTTTACATGTGCCTGCTTAAACTCACTTATGTACATCTGATGTAATTAAGCTAACTCGCACAAAATGAACAAGTGGCTTAAAATAATACTTGCAAAGAAACCAGGATTTGCAAATACTAATGATGTAAATATAAGAAAACATAAGAAAATAACAAAGCTTCATTTGCCCTATTCCTGGTATGAGTTTTTGAAAACATGTTTTGAAATGGTTCCAGCATTGCGGTATTCACTTTTTAATATTTTATCAATAAAGCAAATGTCTCCGTTTTAAAATTTGCCCATTAAATTGTCATCATTTAACACCAAACATCATTTAAATACCAAACAGTAATTCTTCTAAACTCTACCAGTGACACTTTCATACTTTTAACAAAATGTGTCAAAATTAAAATTCTTTACTTAAAACATTTTAACTAGAAAATTGTTTCCAAATGTTGAAAATTGGCAGTAATAAAAATGATCGGTAACAGAAATCCTTACATTGCTTTTTTCGGCAACAAAATCATGATAATGAAACATAGTTTTACATTGTTTCCAGAGAATATCATAATGAGATATATTTTGGCAGGACATGTTTTTGTGACAATAAATAAATCAAATATTTAATCATTTAATATTATTTCATGTTTGATAGCAAACATGTTAGTATAGTAGTGCACGTATATAATTTTTTAAATGTATGTATACATACTGTGGAATACCTATTAAAAATTTGGACATCTAGGTCTAATCCATCAATATCATTCACCATTTCAGAAAAGAACACCTTGGCAACAAAGGAGAACAAGGCATATTTTCCTAAATTGATATTTTTCCAACCCAACCAAGAGTGTCACATCTTACCTCAGAAATAAACTTCCCTGTCAGTTTCAAGGATTAGCTTTCCTTTTCTGCCCACTAACCAGACTTAACCATTTATTTAAAAAGTTGAATTTTAATGAGTTGTGAAACTGCCAGGAAATTGCTGCAGTGGTTGCAACCAAATAACCTCCAGCATTTTACTGAAGGAAGTGGCAATAAGATTTACATACGAAAATGGAGGACCATAAATTTATTTCCAGGGCTGAAAAGATGTTCCAGTTAAACCAAAACATACGTTCCAGAACTAGTTAAGAAAACAGCAATTTGACACCCAGCAAGGTAGACAAAGTCCCTTGGCTCATTCCTCATTTACTTGCTCATAATCTCTTAAACTGTAAGGTTGGAAGAAATCTTAGAGTTCATCGACTCTAACCTTTAGCTGGTGCTTCTTAAGGGGGGGAGGGGGGCACAGCCCACAGCACCCTAGGCTAGTTTCAGTTCTTGGTTATCCAGGCTTTGGGGAACCACTGCAGTCACAGATAAAGCTCACTATTTCCCCTGACAGCTAATTTACTTTTTAGTAATTCTGAAAGTTAGAACTTTACTATTTTTAACTCTGAGGTTTATCTTAGCCTCTACAGTCTCACACAAAAATTAAAATATAATATATAAGCAGAATAAAATGTTAGAGTCTCATCTGTTTTCTACAGTCATTCAACAACTATGGCCTGAGGGTCCACCATAGCCTCTAAGGACACAAAGGTAAAAATACTTTCAGAAACGCAATAATAAAACAACAGAACACAATGGTATATTATTCAATTTTCTTTCTCTTACAAATATTTATTGAAGGACTATTATTTATCACATATTGAACTACACATAAGGAATAAAATGGCCATTAATACAGCATTGATCATTGCCCTCAAGGAGTTTAAAGGCCAGAGGAAAGGACAAACAGGCAATTACAACAGAGAATGCTAAACAGTAATCTATTATGGGGCCTACTAACACAAATACCTGCAATTTTGTACCCAAGTTTTCTCTTCCATAATCAAAACAAACATTTAGATGCAAAGATACTCAAAGAAACAGGGGGGAAGAAAACACTTTAGTAGGGGTGATTTTAGATGCCTTGCTAAATATATTCTTATACACATTGGTTGCTTTGTCAGTATTTACATCCGGACAATCAGTTTGAAAATACACAACTCTTACAGAACCCTGTAAGTATGTAACCTAATATTTTTTTGAGAACAGAGGACCAAAAATATAAACATAGCACCGTTCCTGATTTGAGCTTCTAGAACCCTATAGAATTAATTCTTTGTAAGCTGGCATTATTTCTGAAGTCTTTGAAAAGACAAGAGAAATGTGGATAATTTTCCAAACTAAAGTTCCAAGATAAAGTTCTACATGCATTAGGTGCTGAAGATACACAGATCTTCAGTCTGGAAGAAGATGACACGCTATCAAGTCATTCCATTTACAGCAGAGTTAGTACTACCAGGGCAGAGACACCTGCAAAGTACAATTGGAACCAAAATAATGACATTCCTCCCAGTAAGGGAGAAAGCTGGGGAATTTCACAGAGGTGGAATCAAGATCCTGAGTGATAAAGAATCATCAGGATAGAAGAAAGTATCCAGGTGGCAGTCGGATGTACTCTTATTTAGTTTTTATAAGATATAACCTTCCCAGAACAGCAGACCAGTGCCTCTCAAGTGATATAATTATCTGATCCAATAAAATAATGATGACAACCTACTATCTAGAGAAAGACTCCTCCACTCAAGAAGCAATTCAAGGGATGCAGAAAAGTCCTCCCAGACAATAAGAATTAGGTGTAGCCCCACATTTTTGGTTTGCCAAGGCTGATGTTTAATCAGCTCTAAATAAATGAGGAGGAGACTAGTCCATTGTTTATTAGCAGGAAAGACCTAAAAGACAGCAATCAGTTTGAACAACAGTGTATTTAAGAGAAGTAAACTTAGCAAGCATACTTAACTTGAAGTTGACAAAACTCTCCTTCAATTTGGAGAACCATAAAGAGAAGGAGAAGGTAAATTTTTGTCTTGAATAAGGGATCTGGGCTTAGGAAGGAAAGTCAGTAGCCTCATTTGGTAAGGAAATCTAAGGTTCAAGCCAATTCTTCTCCTAAAATTTCAACAAGAGCCAATACAGTGCACTGAACTAACATTTGTGATGCTTACAGACTAGGATTCACCAGAAAACCTGCCCAAAATGTGACTTCAAGTACCAATACTTCTTTGTGAAACAAACTTGACAAACAGCCCATATCATTCTACAATTAGAAGCTGTGTGAGTTTAAACACTGTATTAGACTAATTTCCCCTATCTGAAAATTGAAGCTAGTAATATCTACTTCATGGGATTTTTGTAAGGTAAAGCATGTCAAGTTCTTAGCACAAGGCTGGCACCTAATTTTAAAAAACACCAAAAAAAATGTATTAATCATACCATCTTTCTGGACAGGGGTACTGCAGATCTATGATCTATAAAAGGGACCCTTCAGCGGTTTGGTTTATCTCAGAAAGCCTCCTTCCCCAAACATGTCCCCCTGGGACCATCTTCCCACGCATAATGTATCTGTGCATCTCAAGATATTCTGAAGCCTAATTTTATTCTTATAATAGGTGTTGGGGCTCCTCAAGGTAATTAGAGAAAGAGAAGGCACTTGGGAAGTTCATTTAACTGTGAGTAAAATTTGCACTGTTAACAAAATAAAACAAATAAGTCACGTCCTAAAAGCAGTCTGAAAAAATCATTTCAACAGAAGAGTTTTCAAAAGAGAAAATAAGCAAGAAATGTATGTTGCATATTGTTTCTTTTATTCAAAGGCTGAATGGTGAAGCCACCTAAGACTTCCAGATTTTGTTTCTTTTTCCTGCTTGGTCTTTGGCTGTTCACATTCCAAAATGGCAGTTGCTGCTTTCCAAGGAAGTGTTCAGGAGGGCAGCTGCCTTGGAGGTAGTTTACCAGGACTCCTTTGTATGTTACATGCACATAAAGACTCCAGAAGGGACTGTAGCTGCTAGAGGCCTCTGCTAGCTGTTAGAGGTAGGTAGGTCCACTGCCGCATGCTGCTCTGCCTCTTGCCTCTTAGCCCCAAAGTCTGTTTTTGGCTGTGGTTTTAAAAGAGCCCCTCAACAGATGCTCTATTTAATAACTAAAAGACAATAAAAACTAGAGTTACAAGCCAACAAGGATCATACTGTCTCTTAAAAATTTAAACATATTAATTTCTTTAAGTGAAAAAAAATACTAGTATTTAGTATTTCAGATGCTGGTATTTTTAAATGCTATTTAAGACATTCACAAAAAGCTGCCATTCTCAAAAGCTGAATGCTTAAGCAATACATATTGTGCATGCAGCCAACATGCTCAAGAAGCACATGCAGATGCATTTTAAATTAAATGCTACCAAATAAGCCTAACATAGTTTTGAAATGTAGTTAAGAAAGAGGCTAATCTAGCAACCAAGACATAATAACATATACACCTTACAAATTCTAAATGTAGGCTTAATGCTACTTTGATCAATATTTTTAGGTACAAGGCTATTTATCCCATTTACAGAGCAAATACTAGGGTCAATCTCTTCTGCTGGGAGAAGCATCTCCCTAATAAGGAGAAAGAATGAAGAATTTTTTTTACAAATTTCTTTTTACAAAGAATTTTGTAAACTGCATTCTGAGAATACCTTAAATTTTTGTGAGGAAATAATGGTAAACTTATTTTAGAAAACCTTCCTATTATATCTCCCTCCTCAGCTACCACCATACAGTATATTAAAGATTCTGAGAAGTTCTGAAAAGAAACTATTTAAGGCAGTCTACACTTATGCAACTATCAGAAATAAATTCAGAAGAAAGAGCTTATTGGTTTCAGCTCTAATTTTCACTTTGATGTGTTATTAGTGGCTGTCTAGAACAACCTTTAAAGCTTAACAAGATGAAGTGATACAACTTATGAGCAATTCCTTCCTGGCACATGTGTGGGCCACCGCTGGCCCATTAAACAGTTTGAAAAACGCTGATACAGGATAAGGCTACGGTGCTTTCAACACTTGCCCCAGTTCCCTTTTTCATATCTCACTTCCTTACTTAAGAGCTAAGTAAAAGAGGAAGGGAAAGGGGAAAATCTGTTATATGAAATGTAAGGGAGGGTAAGTCCCTATCAACTTTTTCTCTCTAACCACCCATTTTTCCATCAAAATTTTAGACATCTAAATTTATGGATCCAGAGAGAGCAATGATTAAAACATCTATTCTGAAAGTGTGAAGAGAATGTACAGAGTGAAAAAGATCCTCTTCTCCCTAGTCAATAGTCTGTTCTGAGAAGGAACCAGTTTAAAAGAAGATAGGTGATGTCTCAAAGGGATGACTGACAGGTACGTCAGTTCCTCTGGAAGAGCCACCTTCTCTACTGGAAGACAACTAAAATGCCATGGTTCACATGGGTCCCTCTTGAGTCTTTTTAGAAAAGAATGAGCAACCTCAGGCAGCATAGCTACTTCAAGGATGTGAACTGAATTTGAACCAACCTTTCCTTAACTGGGTCTTTATCTTTTTGGTTTCATGTCCACTTACGTTATGAGCATCATGCTTGAGAAAGCTAATTTGATGTGTGCAAACAGAACATACTAACACGAAAATAAATAGTGCAGGCAGATAAGAAGTAGCAAATAAGCAGGCTCAAGCAAGAAATCTATAAGAAAACCATAATCTCTCTGTTCTCCATCTTCCTCTCCCTGATGAGTAAATAAACATTAATTTTCATAAGCCACCAAGGAGGAGGGAAGCTTGCTTTTAGTAAGAAAGTTAAAAATATTTCAATGGAGCTCACCCAGTTTGTTCCTCAGATGTGGCATATCATATATCCCCACAGTTCCCAGTTGCATGAAAAACTGACTGATAAAATCAGTGACATCCTACGAAGGGTTTACAATGGAAAACTGAGTCATTATGTTGAGATTAAGCAATATCATGAAAGAAAACAAAGAGCTAGACATGTGTTAAGTGCTTAACTTCTGATTCTTTTCCTCAATTTAAACACTTTTAAAAGTAAACATCAAGTTATTTTTTTTAAAAAAGACAAACTCATCTTCGTGTGTTGAATCTGCATTAAAACAGGTAAATCTATCCCAATAACAAATATTCTGAAAGTTTGTTATATCTTAAAAATGAACCCAGAAGGCACAACAGAAAAATCGCACGAGACTCCCAAATCCTTTACTGTAGAAACACATAATTCACATTTCTAACTGCTGTGACAAGCTTGAAATTTGTAAGTCACTAGCACACAAAATGGGTAAATAAATCCTCTGGTATGGATTTCCCAACATACTGTTCTTGATTTGAGTACCAACCTGCTTTAGAAATACTCACGGTAGTGTTTTTAGCTTATAGTTCTACGAAGACTGATAGGTCTCAAACAAAAACTCAATTAGAAATCAGTGAAGTCTGCTTAACTATCCCCAAATTCAGTTTTCAGCCTAATGAGTCTAGTTTCCCTTCTATGCATCTTCTTCAGCCCTTGAGTAGCTTAATGTTCAAAATAAAATCTGAGTTCATTCGCTACTGCCCCCTTTTACAGCCTCAGAGAAAGTAAAGTGAGAAACAGTAAAAGGTTAGAAAGCTTATTCAACTTGAGGGTATTCTTTGAAACTGAGTTTGTGTCATACCACTTCCTTCCTTGGCAATTCGGTAGAGGATGGTGTAGAAGAGCTTTATACATGCTCATGGTAAAAAATGAACAAATTCTACAGAAGTGTAAAGAATAAAAAAACAATCGCTTACCCACCCACCACAAAATCAGCCATAATCAAACATCCTTTACATTGTTTTGTTACACTGCGTGTTTCTATATAAGAGGTTGGTTGTTTTTCATCTGCAGGTACTTTTAAAGGGTGCAAATTTATTGGAGTGTGCCAATTATAATCAAATGGTAATGCTATTAAAATCTGATAGTCTTAGAAACTGGCTTGTGCAGATGGTCTTTTATTTTGGCAAGCGCATTATTTTAAAGGAAAACTGAATCTGAATGTCTCTAGGAAAATTTCCATTTTGCCATAGGTTGAATAACTCCTTATTGTTTTACAAAAGTTGTTTTAAACGCTTAGGTATTTGCCTGGGTGAGCCCTAAATTCATGTGAGTTTGTAACCCCGCCTAAGTTTTCTGATAACTGAATCTATGCTGGAAGTTGAGTAGAAAAAAAATGTCTTTTAAAAATATAAACCTAGTGCTTCCTGCCTAACTCAAACTATGTATAAATTTCTAGTGTCAAGATTTCTTTCCAAGCTTTTATCTAGCTTGAAGTCCTATGTAAAAAAAAAAAAAAAACATCCCCACTCCACTCCCAATTTCTTAAGCAGTTAAAACCAAGGATAAAAAGGTCGAAGAACCTCAACTCATGAAAAATTCTGCTTATTTTCCAGGTGAGGCCTGAATAAGTAGAACTTAATAAAAGCAAGTTCCTAGCAATAAAAGTGGTGTCACAACTGCTCCAAAGTTGGCATGCAGGGAGAATGATGTGGAAGCTGTCTGTTCTGTTGAGCTGCAGGCTGATCTGGGGGAACAGAAGGCGGAGCAGGAACCTAATAGAATGAATACCTTGCATGTAACACCCGCTCAGCAAACTAGCAGGAACAACTCTAAGAAACAACCTCATGAAAGCCTATCTGAAAAGGGCAAAAGGAAACAAGTGGTAGGGTCTGCTATGAGTTAAGAGAGACTCCTGGAAATCCAACTGATTTGTAGAATAACAGTGGAGGATATAAATGGCAAAAATTTATCAGATATTTCTGCAAAGCAGTAGGTTGAGTGGATTATGGTGTAGTTTACATAAGGCACCTAAACTTGAATAGTAAAACACTGCTTATATTTTGATAATTTTTCTTTTTTAAAAATAAATTATTTTTCATTTAAAAGATACTTCTAAAATCTGTAGAAAAAAATTCTCACATGCTTTATTCATTAAATAGGCGAGCTTTCTTGAGTTACACACCCAGCATGGATTTCCCAGCACCACTGTAGGAAATACCCCAAGGCTTATGGTAAAATCCAGCAAGCCTTTTATGTTAACAAGTATCACTCCAAAAGTGTTTGACTGCCCTATTATGTAAAGTCAACTCCACTTTATCATTTTTCTTAAATTTGTTGAACTCTGCTACTCCCCATTACTTTTTCAGTTGGATTTGCTAAAAGAACATGGCATTTTATCACTCTGCAAAATATGTTTATCTGGAACTACTTGATTGTGTTAAGAGAAATTTTAAAATCAAGTATCTTGTGTATGTTCTGCTCTGCTTATTGAAATTATGATCCTTATCACATGATCTAACTACTGACCAGAATGGCTGATTTTTTTAGGAGGAGAAGAAAACATGGACCTGATAATGGTTCTGGTCAAATGGACACTTTAAAAAATACACTGAAATCAGTACCAGAAAAACACTCTTCTACTTTTATTCCTAATAAGAGAATGCTGTCCAGAAGCATATGACCAGGTAGGGTTCTACCCTACAACAGTGTATACACTGACTCTTCCCACATATGGTTGAGAACACTTACAACTTCATTTGGCTTTAAAAAGCCTTTATTGATCTGCAACTAATGTTCTGAGGCTACAGAAAAATACCAAATTTGCTTATACTGTGACTTAAAGAGAAATAGAGTTGACTCTTGAACAAAGGAACAACGCAGCGTTTGGGGCACCAACCCTCCAAGTAGTTGAAAACCCACCTATAACTTATAGTCAACCCTCAATATACGGGTTTCCACATCTAAGGAATCAACCAACCTTGGATCCCCATTTGCAGATTCAACTAACCTCAGATTGTGTATATATTTACTATAGTATTTACTATTGAAAAAAAAATCTCTGTATAAGTGGACCTACGCAGTTCAAACCTGTGTTGTTCAAGGGTCAACGGTACAAAGAAGTGTTCCGAGGGCTTCCCTGGTGGCGCAGAGGGCTTCCCTGGTGGCGCAGTGGTTGGGAGTCCGCCTGCCGATGCAGGGGACACGGGTTCGTGCCCCGGTCCGGGAGGATCCCACGTGCCGCGGAGCGGCTGGTCCCGTGAGCCATGGCCGCTGGGCCTGTGCGTCCGGAGCCTGCGCTCCGCGGCAGGAGAGGCCACAGCGGTGAGAGGCCCGCGTACCGCAAAAAAAAAAAAAAAAAAAGAAGTGTTCCGATTCCTCATTCAGCTACCAGCCATTCCCTCTGTCCCCACCATCTCCGGACTCCTATTCAAGCTGAGAGCAGACAGACTGATGGGAAAATATTACCACAGGGAAACTGCCCTTGCCTGTTTCTGATTATGTCTCAGGTAAGTAATGGTGTCATTAGAAGTTCCACCACCAGTTCCTCCAATTCTACAGAAGTGAAGAATGAAAAGTCTTCTAAGCCAATGGGTAAAACTATTCACTCATCTATTTATATACTACACCCTATCTTGTACTTAAGTAATTTATGCAACCTATTTCTCAACTGAATTCTACTTCATTTTCATGTTTTAAATAAATATCGATTACCTATTTTGTATCAACAAAAGGAGAAGCGGAAGGGAGAGTTGGGAAAAAGGAGGGGCAAGAGGAAGAAGTGGAGGAAGGAGTAAGGTACATGGTAACAACTGTCTTGAATATTTCTTTCCTTGTGCCTCAATTCTATAGGCAATTCACTCTCCACCTGAAGGCAAAGAACTTTTGAAGGACTGTAACAGAGTACCTACAAGAGGTCTACAAAGCCCTAGGCTCATCAATATGCAGACCAAGAATTATATTCAGACGGAATCACATTTATTGCATACACACTACAATTTTTAAAACTCATACAGATACTGCTATGATTTTTAAAAATACATAGTATCTAGGCGTGATATTTAAAAATATTTAATAACTGTTCAAGCATGGGCTTCAACTAATAATACAGACTGCTGGCCCTCAATGGCCAGCATGGATGGACTGGTTCCCACCAGCTGAATATCAGACAACCAATCCAGGTGAGGGGAGACAACTTTTCCCGTCTCTCTTTTCTTTTTTCAATTAAGAAGGGGTCCTCATAGTTTAAAAAAAAAAAAAACTGGGCATTACTATTCTTAGAAATTTGGTTGGCTCAGATGTTAACAACATATCCTAGTTAGTGATTAAGCCACAACCCACATGAGTAAACACAATAAATTTAGATATTAGTCTTTTGCTGGTGCTTTGTCTTTCATCATCTTTAACAGAATCATTCCCTCACCTTCCCACAAATTCCTGTAGTTGGTCAACTCTTACCAGATATTTTAAAGGCTACCGACACTAACCCATGAAAAACTGTCTTTACTTATACTTTATTTAGAATAAGAAATAGCTAGTCTCAGGTTTGCGTGTTCCATTTAGTTAAACCATTTAATACCCTGCTAATAGGAAACGTTCCAACTTCAGAAGGATATCTGGGATGGACTGCAATTTGTGCTCAACTATTTTACCTTAGAGTGTGTCTGCAATTAGAAGCAATGTGTAAGAGCATTAGAATGGACAACAGTTCTTCCCTAGTGAGAGAAGAAAACAAGCTGGGCTGGCTAGGCTACCTTCTGCTTTAATTAGCCCAAGGAGTAACTCCAAGGCTCTCCATCTCTGTCCCACTTTAGTCAAATAAATTATTCACATTAATATATTTAGTACATTATACTACTTCAATGAGTCATTTAGGTCAATTTCTCAAAGCTAACAAATGATGATAAGAGGGACAGTATAATAACCTCAAGATAATAATAAAAACCCTATCTTTCCAACAGATTCAGTACAAAGCCAAGTGACGAAGGCAACAATTAGAAATAAAGGTGTAGTAATAAAGAAAATAAAGAATTTAGTCATACTTACCAAAATGTAAATTTAAATAGAGAGGGATCATACATACTCAAATATAGATCATGTGTGTGTTTTTTTAAACCTACTGAAGTTATAATTTTAAATAAAGTGGCAAAATTATACCATCTAATTTCTCTTCAGAAAATTGCTATCAATTCTGGTTATCTTCTTAATCTAAAATTAAAATACTGAGGGTCTCCTCATTAGAAGAAGCTTCAGTTATCAAATCATTGAAAATATGAATGTGTATTCCAACAAAACTAACCTTAAAAAAGGCAAACCACTTGTAGTCATTCAACACAATCTCAAAGCCTTGATTGTAGATGATGGTGAAATGGCCAGAATTGCCCAAGTTATCATATGCCGTATCCAACTTCTTAAGGTGCACCACTACTTTTTTTTCTGGTGGTCCTAAAGAAAAGAAAATGCACAACAAAGGAAAATTATGTGGGCTTCAATGGGAGGTAAAAGCTCCTTTATAATTTCCATTATTTTTAAGCTCCTTTCCTTTCGTGCTACTGAATGTGGGTGGATCTGGCTTGTGAATATATCAGAGTCCCCGTTTTGCTGCCTCCCTCTGTATAATCCCAGAGGGGTCTCAGGCAAGAATGTGAAGCAAAGGCTCAAAAGATATGTCAAGTATCCCAGCAGGCAGAGAGACCCCAAAAAGTACAGTCACTACCTTCCCAGAGCATCCAAACACTGAAGAAATTTTTCCACTGAAGAAAAGGAGAAATGGGGTATGTTGAAAATGACCAGCAGAAATGAGAAGACAAAATGGTAATCAAAAAGTGGAAATATAAAAAGACTTGCTACCAGATCATAAGAACAAAGGAAATGATCTCTTCAGAGAAGAAATGGGATGGATATCTTTCTTCTAAATGGCTGTACAGTTCAGAACCTCGGAATCTGAATCCTTTCAAAGTATTCAGCAAACTCAAGGTTTTTATCCTATACAGCTAATTTGTGCCGAATGGAACTAAACTTTTAACCTTCAGAAAATGGGGACTCAGATCTGTGGGTGTCTTTAATTGATTAGATTAAGGTCAAAGGTATGGAATATAGGCAGAGAGGCTGCCTGAAAAGGGTTCTGCTGTGTCCATTCTGGAGGCTTCCACACTTTGGACAATTTTTCCATGTTTCAGATTAATGCTCAGAAATAGGAGATTCCACGTGACAGAACACTGCAAATCCTGATCGCCCTTCTGCTTTGGCTCTCCAAGTTCAACTTTTAAAGAGAAAATGGTTATAATGCCCAGTACTATGAAATGCCACACAGTCATTTGGAGTTGGACAGTTGAGTAATTGAGTAAGTCTGCTTAGTGACAGATGACCTGGCAATCTCTGTTCTGTTAACAAGGAAATTGCAGTTGAGAGCTTCACTCATTCTGCACAAGCCACAGTGTGGTAAAGGTTTGGGCAGAACGAGAGTGCCTCTCCTGACCCAAGACTGTGTGTTTTTTCTTCTCCCTTCACTAAATTCTTTGTCCTTGGGATAGAGCCATGTTATCTGAGGGCATATGGAATGTTCCAGGGTGTTCAAACACTAGATATTTATTGAGAGCCTTCCATGAGCCCTGGCACTGTGCCTGGCTCTGGGCATTTCAAAATATAATTATTGGCCAAAGAGGTATTAAAAAAAAAACAACTTTTATATACTACTGAGGCAGGCTGGGGCCTGGGACCCTTTGCTGAAGTGCTGCAATGCTTGCACCTGGACAAACCTCCTCCAGCAACAAAATACAAAGAAACTATATGGGACTCAAAATAACTGCGTGCATGCACAGTTGGGCCCCATTATGGACAAAAAGATACAAAAAAGCAAAAAACTTAACTGCCACTTCTGAAGGGCCCTGAGCAAAAACTGGGTGTCCGGAGCAAACACTGGGTGTTGCGCATGCCCCCTGCACTCAAACCCCCAGAGGGGTGGGCAAACCAGCCAAGCCAGCCCTCCCTGCCACCACTGGACACACCCCTACCCTCACCCCATATAAGGAACAAGCTTGTTACTTGTTCTCACTAGCCCTGCTGCAGCAAGGGCCCAATAAAGCCTTGCCTGAATTTCTTGTCTAGCCTGTAGTCAATTTCTGATTAGCGAAGGCCAAGAACCCTGGTGGGTATCACTACCCCCCCCCCGCCGCAGTACATGAAACTGTGTAGTGGTACCAGAAGCTTTCTCAGGTCCACATCAAAATCTCTGGGCTTAAGGTCTCTTTCCCACAACCTAATAAAAGGAAACTTAAATGGATTCTCAAGAGTCTTTGAGCTCATTTGTCACTGGCACAATAAAATACTGCAGATGGGATGGGGAGATAAGATTGCACGGTCTCAACTCTCTTACAAGCCAAACAAACCCAAAAACAAGAAACGGAAATCAAGGGGGGAAAAAAAAGTTCTTGCAAAAAGTGTTGGGGGCCCGGGAATAACCAAGACCGAGCGAAGTGAGACGTTCTCAGCAGCTCCACGTTGACGTCGCTGCCCTGGAGCGGTAGAGGGCACGCCCCCCATGGACCCCAAGTCCAGCCAGGACCTCCCGGCTTCCCCCTAGCGGGGGCGCTGCAGGAAAAAGGGCTCAGGGACCGAAGGGAAGGAGCCCCGGGTAGGCACAGGAAGAAAGCGGGTCCAAGGGCGCCGGCGGCTTACCCATAACCGAGCAGTTGACCTCGCGCTGAGAACCGCTGCGGCCCACGTGGAAGACCCAGGTGCCCAGCAGGTCCGGGTAGGTGCAGTTGGCAGGAGTGTCGCAGTGCACGTTTCCAGCGCGGAAGAGGAGCAGCAGGAGGGCGGCGAGCGGCGAGCCGGGCCAGGGACCCATGCTGGCAAGGCCCTTAGAAGTGGGGAAGGGACGCGAGCCAAAGCGCTGCAGGCGGGCACTGAGGCCACCGCTGCTGTGCTCTTGCCTTAAAATAGAGGCGCTGGAAACCGGCAACCCGGCGGGGGGCGGGGTCTCGGGGCCGCGGGGGCTGGGCGCCTGCCAGTGGCACCGCCCCTTAGGTGGGGCCCTCTGGAAAGCGCGCCCGTCACCTGGCGGCCGTCGGACCTCAGGCCCAGAGAGCCCAGCACCAGGTTCAGTTGCCAACGGACACCTCCAAAGAGGACTGCAGAGCCACAGCTGGTCTGTGCGCGCCCCAGACGGCGCTCCTTCGCTCCTTGAGAAGTAACAGAGAGAGAGACTAAGAGAAAAAGAGAGAGGAAGAGAGAGAGACAGAGAGGTGAGGGGGAGGGGAGGCTAAATGTCAGAGAGAGACCGAGAGAAGCGCGGTGAGGGAGGCGGGGAGGACTGAAGGTGGGAAAAAGGCCCAGAGAGGGCGACCTAACTAGTGGAGCTTTCTTTTACTTGCTTGTCTTTCCCACTTCGTCCTCACTCGGTTAACTTTTATCCTCAGAACTATTTTACGTGCGACCCCGAGCCAGCCCAGCTGTTTGAGAACTGCTCTTCCTTCCGTTTTCCAAAACTTTAAGTTCCTTTTGTTTGCTGGGTTTTGTCGGTTTCCTTTAATGTTGTTTGCCTGTTATCCACAGGGGAATTCAGTTGTAGTGCAAACTTGCAGTTTTTGTGTATTAGGATTTTTTTCCGCCCGCTGTTATAGGATTTAGTTGCGTGCACGCGCGCACACAAACACGCACAGGCACTAAAGCCCATGTTTTGCAGCTGAAAAGCAGGCGGCCCAGAGAGAGGAAGCAAGTCGCCCAGGGTGAGGAAGGGAGCTGGTGGGAGAATGCTGGTCTTATGAGCAGGTTCCAGGGTGCCAGTCTGATCGCCAGTAATTATAAGGTAGCACTATTTCCAGGTGCCTCCTCGTTCAGTTTAATTATCATCCTTTTCTGTGAGAGCTCCTCTGTCTTTCCTGGCTGTTGTTGGAAGTTGGGGCTCCTTTTGTGCACAGAGCCTTTTAGGTGTCAGGCCCTGTGCAACACCAAGGACAAGTGATGAACAAGACAGACTTTTCTGTGCCCCTGCTCTCTAGGGCACGTGCATTTTGCCCTCAAAACACTGGTTACAAATAAATACTTGGATGTCCACCTTCTCCACCAGATTGTAAGCATTTGAAGGGAGCAAGTCGACATTATTCACCTTTGTCTTCCAAATTATGGCTTGAAAATACTTAGGAAGTGTCCTGGGGTGTTAAAATAAATGTACTTAATAGCCTTATCTTGGTTTCTAGGCCCGAAAGCCAATTTTGATTTGGCAAAAGGAGTTTCCCTTGAAAGCTCATAAATGAAAATACTCTCTAATGTAGTCACAAACTGCAAAGGCAAGGGTGGAGCCAACACCCTACGTCTAGGTTTTATTCCCCGTTACTTAGGATGGAAAGCTGAAGCATATCATTACACTGGCACATTTACTGTTTAGAGATAAACTGACAGAGTAACATTGCCTTCCTAATCTCTGGGAAAATGTGTCATTGGTTGTTAAAACGTTAAAACTTTCACTAGATCATCAATTTTGAAGAGCTGAACAGTCAAGTTGGAAGTTTCTTTGACGGCACGATCAAAGTAGCACAGACAATTGTGAAGAAAGTTGAAAACATCTCTATTCAGTGAATAAATATAATCGAAAAGGATCTTGGAGGCCTCTTAATCTAATAGATTCATTTTACTATTCGGAAATGAAGATCCAGAGATAATGTAATAACTTGATGAACGTCACATTGCCAGTTACTGAGATTTAGGAATAAACCTCAGGTACTTTGAATTTCATTTTAGTTTATTTCCACTAATCTAATAATTCCCAAACTATTACTAGCCCTCTCTCCATTAGCAGGGAGAAGAATTAGTGATTCTCAAATTGATCAGACTGAAAGTTTTATTTTTTTATAACAAATATTTTACAGAGACCTTTTGGTATTTTGAAATGAAATTCATATACAAGTTACTTGCTTAAAAATAGAAAGAAAATACCAAATAATACAAAAGACAAATAAAAAGATATTCAAAAAAAATAAAAACAAAAAAACCTCACTGATAAGATCATGAAAAGTAAGAAGAAAAGGTATTTTAGATAAAGTTCTAATACAAACGCATGTATTTCATTATCTAAAATGCTCATGTATGAATGTACTGGAAAATAGAATGAGACATTCAGATACTTGCACTTTATGTCTCTATGTAAAATTGTAGAATCAATAAAATTGACAGGTACCATTTTTCTGAGAACAGAAATTCTTTCACTGAGTTATAACTCAAATATCCCTTAATATAATGGATTCATTTTACTATTGAGAAATGAAGATCCAGAGATAATAATAATTTGATGAATGTCACAGTTTCCTTATCAAATGGTCATTCAAGTATCATACCTCCATTATTCATGCTAGAAAACTCTTGGTCAAGTTTCCAGCAGAACAAATTACCTTCCTGTTGATTTATCTAGAAGTTGCATTCCTAAAAATTTGATATATTTAAAATGATATAAAAATCAGTTTATATGTGAACCAGATTTTGGTACTAGTCTCAGATCATTATAAGTAGGTTTATAGAGAAGCAGCATTGCTTAGCAGTCGTTCTCAAACTGTGGTCCCAGGACCAAAAGGACCAGCAGCATATGCCTCTCCTTGGAATTTGCTAGAAATGCAAATTCCTGACCCCCACCCCATACCTACTGAATCAGGTCCCTGCAATCTATGTTTTAACAATCCCCTTTCAGAGGATCCTGACACAGCTACAGCTTGAGAATCACTGGCTTGGAGATGAACAGCAAGGACTTGTATCACACTGCCTAAGTTTGAAGCATGGCTTTGCTACTCACCAGCTATTTGATCTGGAGGAAGTTATTTTACTTCTTTTTGTGCCTTGGTTTTCTCATCTGTAACGTGTATAATTGTTATAGACCTATGACTACCTCCTCCAGTTTTGAGAAGACTAAATGAGTTCATACAGATTCTACAGAGAACTGACTAACTACATTTATTATTGTGTATCTTTCTACTAGAAAACTATCCTTATTAGTTAGACAGTAGATTCCAAATCCTGTTCTCCTTTGTAATCCTAGCACCCTGAATAATTTCTGGCACACAGTAAGTTCTCATATATCCGTTGAATGAATGAATAGTATCATGGACATAAATACTTCTGTATTTCATGGTGTTTGGCAAAGAGCATCATGATTCCCATATTCCCTACCTTGTGAATAAGTTTGAAAGCCACTGTTCAGGAATGTATATCAAAACAAAGAAGGATCAAAGAAATAGAAAAAAAATTTGGCATATCAGTGTAGAATGCCATTTGGTATTGTATACACCTCTGTCATTGGTAGTCAAAATAACAACCATAATAATTTCATTTATTTAGGGCTTTACATTTTACCAAGGTAATTCACATATATCATCTCATTTGATTATTACACAATTGTGTGAGAAAGAGAGCACCACTTGTTCAGGTCTTGTGATGCCCCAAGTACTGTACTTTGTTTCTGTCCTTCTGATCTCCTAGGCAGATGTCAAAACTCTCTCTCCTGTGACCTCATGTTCCTGAGTTCACAATTCACTGTAATTATTGATTGATTGCCTTTTCCACTAGAGTCCATGCTTCTCGACAGCAGGACTATATTATTTTTGTACCTCAAGGTTTTTGTCAGAGTTGGACAATAGCCAATATTTATTCATTCATCCTCTGAATAAAATTTATGAAAGAAAGGAAGGAAGGTGGGAAGATAAGTGGGAAGGAAGCTCATCATCATTTGCATAGTACATTCACATATTATGTCCATTTGATAGTAATCTCCCAGATAGTATTACTCCCATTTTACAGATAAGAAAACTGGAGCTCAGAAAGGATAAGTGATTTTTCCATGGTCAAACTGCTAGTAAGTATAGATCGGATAACCAAAAAAGGCTTCTGTTTTTAAGTTAGATTGTTTGAATGGAATTAAGCAAGTGAAGCTTTGTCTGCTTCTTGACCGAGTCAGATATAAAATTAAGAGAAAGAAAAGTTCTACAGAAGATACATGTTGAGGCAGCTGTGAAACTAGGAATTACTGAGATAATCTCTACTCTTTGATCCCTTTCTCATTTCATTATTTCCTTCTGTTAAATGAACCATGAGGACTTCTCTGGTGGCACAGCGGTTAAGAATCTGCCTGCTAATGCAGGGGACACGGGTTTGATCCCTGGTCCGGGAAGATCCCACATGCCACGGAACAACTAAGCCCTTGCACCGCAACTACTGAGCCTGTGCTCTGGAGCCCGTGCACCACAACTACTGAGCCCACGCGCCACAACTACTGAAGCCTGCATGCCCTAGAGCCCGCACACTGCAACTACTGAACCCTCATGCCGCAACTACTGAAGCTCACGTGCTCTAGGACCCACGTGCTGCAACTACTGAGCCCGTGTGCTGCAACTACTGAAGCCCACGCACCTAGAGCCTGTGCTCCACAACAAGAGAAGCCCACGCACTGCGAAGAGTAACCCCCACTCTCCGCAACTAGAGAAAGCCTGCACGCAGCAACGAAGACCCAGCGCAGCCAAAAATAAAATAAAATAAATAAATAAATAAATAAAAGAAGAAATGTGTATTTAAAAAATAAATAAACCATGTTTTTAAAATGAAAATTTTGAGAAGCATTACTTTTTACTGACACACCAGGATTATCCTATAGGTCACACAGAGTAAGAGCAACCCTAAAGAACCAATGAACTTAATGAATGTCTCTATTTTGCTCTTTCTTCACCAACACTACTCTGGTCCAATAGGGTATCATTTCTTGCTAGTCAACCAAAATTACCTTCTAATTTCATCCACTTTTTCTTGAATTCAATGTAAAAGCCAGTAACCTAAGTGTCATCCTTGACTCTTCCTTCCCCCAGGCCCCACCCCACCCCAAGCTGATCAGCCAATGTATCATACTGAGTCTACTCTCACCATTGTTATTTTTTATTTAAATGTAAACCATTTCAAGGTACTCCCAATATTGACAAGTGGAATACTTCCCAATAGGTTACCTTTTGTATCATCTTTGAATAAAATTCTGCAAGACCCTGCACAATATGCCCAACTTATCCCTTCATCCTCCCAGTTGTCCCAGAAACCCTTGCCTTCTGTTGGTCCTCAAACCCTCTAGATTCCTTCTGTCTCCATTACCTTTGCACTTTGCTCTTCTCTTTGCCTGAAATCATTTGCTGTTTTTCCCATGACTGCTCATTCTCACTGTATGACATTCTCACTGAAAAATATTTTATCTCCTCTAGCCATGCTATCTGAAGTGGCCTTCTCTAGCTATTCATTTTATTAGTACTCTGTTTATTTCTATGTAAAAATTATAAATGCCTATAATTATTGCACTTTCTTGTTTATTATGTATCTGCCACACTGGAACAGAAGCTCCATGAAGTTTGGGCCTTGTCTGTCTTGTTCACCACTGTATTACCAGGACATAGTAGATGCTCAATAAATATTTATTAAATGTTGATTGAAACTCCTTACTCTCCAACTTTAAGAATCAGGTTTATTGGGAGCAAATTTTCACGGGGCAACTGTTAAGTCACTAGATAAATTTTATACTTCTCATCTCATACTGTTCACTTTAAGAGATATTCAACTAGTACAGGGACCAACTTTTCAGCCCCAGCAACATCTGGAATTTTAAGTTTATATGCCTGTGTGGATTAGTTTGTAAGTTGTAGAAGTTGACCTAAAACTACTTCGTATGCTATCAGGAAGTCAAGTTATAAACACATGTTGGATAATAGGAAAGCTAAACCATGTCTTAGCATTTTAGTTTCAAAGTTTTGCAGTTCAATTTGACATCCCTTCTTTCTCTAGGTTATTGCTGAAAGGGAAATATGAAGTCAAGCAAGGTAAATTCTAAAATAGCAAACTGTAGAGAGTCTTGGCATGAAGAGAACAAAACCAGAACAGGGTGACTGATTTAAAGATCAAGACTATCAGTTTCTCCAAGTTGAGAAAGGGCATTCCTTTTCCAAGAATCACATTACTTACCCAAGTAATGGTATGGGAATATTTAAAATATTTCATTTTAATAAGTTGAAAATAAGCTGACTTACTATTTATTATTACTTTTTACTTATTTAATTGACAAGATCACACTGATTTATGCATTTCTCTCTTTTTTTTCTTTTTTTCTTTTTTTTTTTTTTTTTGCTGTACGCGGCCTCTCACTGTTGTGGCCTCTCCCGTTGCGGAGCACAGGCTCTGGACGCGCAGGCTCAGCGGCCATGGCTCACAGGCCCAGCCGCTCCGTGGCATGTGGGATCTTCCCGGACCGGGGCACGAACCCGTGTCCCCTGCATCAGCAGGTGGACTCTCAAACACTGCGCCACCAGGGAAGCCCCATTTCTCTCATTTTTTAAACAACCCTTAGAATTTAAAAATAGTTCAATATATAAATAAATAAATTTAGTTCATATACAATTAAGGTAACAAATTGAGTAAAAAAGCCTTCAAATTTATCATCATTTTCATTTGTTCCTAGTCCTTTTTTTAAAAGGATGTATTTATATTTTTATTATATGATGAGATAATAATATTCAATAAATTACATTAAATATATTTTGCCATTGTGCTACAGATTTTTTCCCCTACCCCCCCCTTTTTCTTTCCATCTATACCCTGCCAAGCAAGGCAACCTATGTTCCCTTCCTGGTGTGTATACTTATAAATTTTTTACTAAAATTACCCAGCCACTTAAAATATGCATAAAGAGCAGGGCACATAATGTCTAGATCCAGAATGCCATGGTTTGAATCCTGATACCACTTCTTACCACCTGTGTGACTTTAGAAAAGCTATTTATTTTCTCTGACTCAAGTTTCCTTGTTAGCAAAACTGGGATAATAATAGTACCTACCTCATAGGGTTGTAGTGAAGTTTTGACTGAGTTAAAATGTGAAATGCTTAGAATAGTGCTGTCACCTAGTTTCCATTCTTTCATTCTCGTCAACCTTATTTTATTCTTAATGAAATTCATTCTTAAAAACACATAACAGAGGTTTCTTCACATCAAGAAATTGAATTCATTTTAAGGAAAATAGCTGCATGGTACTGCTAAAAAAAAACAACACAAGTCCGAACTGGCATCACATGGGCTAAAAGTCCATGATACCAAAACCTAGATTTAATACCTAACAATTGCAGTTTTGATTTTCCCCCCAAATGTAATCTTAATCAACCAGTTTGGAATTTTCTGGTTAGAACCAATGAGGTAATCTCAGCCCTCTCCAGCCTACTCCTCAGAGGAAGAAGAGGCAATCTGCATGATAAAACCCTTGCCAGTCACTGCCCTCCAAAAAAGATGTCCTGGCGCAAAAGAACCTTTTTTTTTTTTTTTTTTTTTTTTTTCTGTACGCGGGCCTCTCACTGTCGTGGCCTCTCCCGTTGCAGAGCACAGGCTCCGGACGCGCAGGCTCAGCGGCCATGGCTCACGGGCCCAGCCGCTCCATGGCATGTGGGATCTTCCCGGACCGGGGCACGAACCCGTCCCCTGCATCAGCAGGCAGACTGTCAACCACTGTGCCACCAGGGAAGTCCTGAACCTTTTTTGTGTGTGTTTTTTTGCTAGTGACTTTCTTGCCTGACCCTCCTTTCTATAAAAGCCTTCCATTTTATGCCACTTATCAGAGCTCTCTTCTATTTACTAGATGTGATGCTGCCAGATTCATGAATCCTTAAATCCAATCAGGTCTTCAAATTTACTCAGTTTGTTGTAGGAAGGGGGACTGCTTCCAGAGCTCAGGAGTGGGCTTTTGTCTAACACTGGGAAATGAATTGTCCAAGGATACAAATGTGCTGACAAAGCAAGAGACTTTATTGGAAAGGGGCTCGTCGCAGAGCAGCAGGATAAGGAAACCCAAGAGAACTGCTCTGCTACATGACTCGAAGTCAGATGTTATGGTAATGGGGTTAGTTTCCGGGTTGTCTCTGGCCAGTCATCTTGCTTGGCCTATATTTGGCTTGACTCAGGGTCCTACCTGGTGGCATGCGCAACTCTCAGCCAAGACGGATTCCAGTGAGAAGGACTCTGGGAGGTTGGTCATCTCCTCCCTCTTTTGGCCCCTCCCAAATTCTCCCATTAGTTTTCAGCGACAGCACTGTGTTCCTTATCCGGACCTCCTATCCTGAGACAACTCAGGCAAGCAGGCCTGGCCAAGGCAGGTGATTTCTGTCAACAGTTCCCTAACAGGTTGAATTTTGTTTTTAAACAATACTTAAGGCATGTGACAAATCTGAGTATTATTAAATGGGCATTTGGGTTGTTTCCAAGTATTTTAGCATTATTATTTTTTGCCATTGCAAACAATATTGCAGTAAGAATTTTTGAATATACATCCTTTTTACAGCTGCTTTTCTTTCCATAGGAAAGTGACAACCATGTCCCTTCCTTATAAGCTTACTTTCTTTCCTGAGTTGTTTTAAATCTTTTAAATTGTTGTAAATTTAAATTTTGATATTTTAAGTTGTTTTAAATTGGTTGAAATGTTTTAAATAACTGTCATTTAATTTTAAATTTGTATCTTGGAAACACCTAAGGTCTGCTTTTGTATATGGTATCATACAGGTCTTTTTATTTAGGCAATGGTAGCAGTGCTGTTTATAAAATAAACCTTATTTTCCCTCTAAATTTAAACACCAAATTTGAATATATTCAGTTCCTGTAAGTACTGGAATATTTTGTTTTGTTTTGTTTTACTGATTGATTTTAAAGTAAGTTTGCTTCCTGTTCTTCTTTTTCATATTTTTCTCAGCTCCCACTGTATCAATTTAAAATTGTATGTTTTGGCTACCCCTCTACTATTTTTTTTAACTTTTTATTTTATATTGGGGTATAGCTGATTAACAATGTTGTGATAGTTTCAGGTGCACAGCAAAGTAACTCAACCATACATATACATGTGTCCATTCTCCCCTAGACTCCCCTCCTAGCCAGGCTGCCACATAACACTGAGGAGAGTTCCCTGTGCTATACAGTAGGTCCTTGTTGGTTATCCTTTTTAAATATAGCAGGGTGTACATGTCAGTCCCAAACTCTCTAACTATCCCTTTTCTCCACCCTTGCCCCCCTAGTAATCATAAGTCCATTCTCTAAGTATGTGAGTCCATTTCTATTTTGTAAATACGTTCATTTGTATCATTAAAGATTCCACATATAAGTGATATCATATGATATTTCTCTTTCTCTGTCTGACTTACTTCACTCAGTATGACAATCTCTAGGTTCACCCATGTTGCTGCAAATGGTATTATTTCATTCTTTTTTTATGGCTGAGTAATATACCATTGTATATATGTACCACATCTTCTTTATCCATTCCTCTGTCGACAGACATTTAGGTTGCTTCCATGTCTTGCCTATTGTAAACAGTGATGCAATGAATATTGGGGTGCATGTAACTTTTCAGACCATGTTTTTCTCCAGACATATGCCCAGGAGTGGGATTGCAGTGTCATATGATAGCTCTATTTTTAGTTTTTTAAGGAACCTCCATCTGTTCTCCATAGTGGCTGTACCAATTTACATTCCCAGCAACAGTGTAGGAGGGTTCCCTTCTCTCCAGCATTTATTGTTTGTGGATTTTTTGATGATAGCCATTTTGACTGGTGTGAGGTGATATCTCGTAGTTTTGATTTGCATTTCTCTAATCATTAGCAATGTTGAATATCTTTTCATGTGCTTCTTGGCCATTCTTATGTCTTCCTTGGAAAAATGTCTATTTAGGTCTTCTGCCCATTGTTTGATTGGTTTGTTTGTTTTGATGATATTAACCCTCGTGAGCTGTTTATAAATTTTGGAGACTAATCCCTTGTCGGTCACATCATTTGCAAATATTTTCTCCCAATTTGTGGGTTGTCTTTTCATTTTGTTTATGGTTTCCGTTGCTGTGCAAAAACTTTTGAGTTTAATTAGGTTCCATTTGTTTATTTTTTTTTATTTCCATTACTCTGAGAGACAGATTGGAAAAGATATTGTTGCAATTTATGTCAGTGAGTGTTCTACCTGTGTTTTCCTCTAGAAGGTTTATAGTGTCTGGTCTCACATTTAAGGTCTTTAATCCATTTTGAGCTTATTTTTGTGTATGGTGTTAAAGAATGATCTAATTTCGTTTTTTTACATGTAGCTGTCTAGTTTTCCTAGCACCATTTGTTGAAGGGACTATCTTTCCACCATTGTATAGTCTTGCTACTTTGTCGTAGATTAATTGACCATTGGTACATGGGTTTATTTCTGGGCTTTCTATCCTGTCCCATTGACCTATAGTTCTATTTTTGTGCCAGTACCATACTCTTTTGATGACTATAGCTTTGTAGTATAGTCTGAAGTCAGGGAGCCTGATTCCTCCAGGTCCATTTTTCTTTCACCAGATTGCTTTGGATATTCGGGGTCTTTTGTGTCTCCATACAAATTTAAGATTTTTTGTTCTAGTTCTGTAAATAATGCCATTAGTAATTTGATAGGAATTGCATTGAATCTGTAGATTGCCTTGGGTAGTATAGTCATTTTGACAATATTTATTCTTCCAATCCAAGAACATGGTATATATTTCCATCTGTTTGTGTCTTCTTCAATTTCTTTCATCAGCGTCTTATACTTTTCGGGGTACGTGTCTTTTGTCTCCTTAAGTAGGTTTATTCCTAGGTATTTTATTCTTTTTGATGCAGTGGTAAATGGGATTGTTTCTTGAATTTCTCTTGCTGATCTTTCATTGTTAGTGTATAGTAATGCAACAGATTTTTTTTTTTTATTTTTTGCTTTATAACAAATTTAATCAGTTTTACATATACATATGTTTCCATATCCCCTCCCTTTTGCTTCTCCCTCCCACCCTCCCTATCCCACCCCTCCAGGCGGTCACAAAGCACCGAGCTGATCTCCCTGTGCTATGCGGCTGCTTCCCACTAGCTATCTACCTTACGTTTGGTAGTGTATATATGTCCATGCCACTCTTTCACTTTGTCACAGCTTACCCTTCCCCCTCCCCATATCCTCAAGTCCATTCTCTAGTAGGTCTGTGTCTTTATTCCTGTCTTACCCCTATGTTCTTCATGACATTTTTTTTTTCTTAAATTCCATATATATGTGTTAGCATACAGTATTTGTCTTTCTCTTTCTGACTTACTTCACTCTGTATGACAGACTCTAGGTCTATCCACCTCATTACAAATAGCTCAATTTCATTTCTTTTTATGGCTGAGTAATATTCCATTGTATATATGTGCCACATCTTCTTTATCCATTCATCCGATGATGGACACTTAGGTTGTTTCCATCTCCGGGCTATTGTAAATAGGGCTGCTATGAACATTTTGGTACATGTCTCTTTTTGAATTATGGTTTTCTCAGGGTATATGCCTAGTAGTGGGATTGCTGGGTCATATGGTAGTTCTATTTGTAGTTTTTTAAAGAACCTCCATACCGTTCTCCATAGCGGCTGTACCAATTCACATTCCCACCAGCAGTGCAAGAGTGTTCCCTTTTCTCCACACCCTCTCCAGCATTTATTGTTTCTAGATCTTTTGATGATGGCCATTCTGACTGGTGTGAGATGATATCTCATTGTAGTTTTGATTTGCATTTGTCTAATGAGTAAAGATGTTGAGCATCCTTTCATGTGTTTGTTGGCAGTCTGTATATGTTCTGTGGAGAAATGTCTATTTAGGTCTTCTGCCCATTTTTGGATTGGGTTGTTTGTTTTTTTGCTATTGAGCTGCATGAGCTGCTTATAAATTTTGGAGATTAATCCTTTGTCAGTTGTTTCATTTGCAAATATTTTCTCCCATTCTGAGGGTTGTCTTTTGGTCTTCTTTATGGTTTCCTTTGATGTGCAAAAGCTTTTAAGTCTCATTAGGTCCCATGTGTTTATTTTTGTCTTTATTTCCATTTCTCTAGGAGGTGGGTCAAAAAGGATCTTGCTGTGATTTATGTCATAGAGTGTTCTGCCTATGTTTTCCTCTAAGAGTTCGATAGTGTCTGGCCTTACATTTAGGTCTTTAATCCATTTTGAGCTTATTTTTGTGTATGGTGTTAGGGAGTGATCTAATCTCATACTTTTACATGTCCCTATCCAGTTTTCCCAGCACCACTTATTGAAGAGACTGTCCTTTCTCCACTGTACATTCCTGCCTCCTTTATCAAAGATAAGGTGACCATATGTGTGTGGGTTTATCTCTGGGCTTTCTATCCTGTTCCATTGATCTATCTTTCTGTTTTTGTGCCAGTACCATACTGTCTTGATTACTGTAGCTTTGTAGTATAGTCTGAAGTCAGGGAGCCTGATTCCTCCAGCTCCATTTTTCGTTCTCAAGATTGCTTTGGCTATTCGGGGTCTTTTGTGTTTCCATACAAATTGTGAAATTTTTTGTTCTAGTTCTGTGAAAAATGCCAGTGGTAGTTTGATAGGGATTGCATTGAATCTGTAGATTGCTTTGGGTAGTAGAGTCATTTTAACAATGTTGATTCTTCCAATCCAAGAACATGGTACATCTCTCCATCTATTTGTATCATCTTTAATTTCTTTCATCAGTGTCTTACAATTTTCTGCATACAGGTCTTTTGTCTCCTTAGGTAGGTTTATTCCTAGATATTTTATTCTTTTTGTTGCAATGGTAAATGGGAGTGTTTCCTTGATTTCACTTTCAGATTTTTCATCATTAGTATATAGGAATGCCAGAGATTTCTGTGCATTAATTTTGTATCCTGCTACTTTACCAAATTCATTGATTAGCTCTAGTAGTTTTCTGGTAGCATCTTTAGGATTCTCTATGTATAGTATCATGTCATCTGCAAACAGTGACAGCTTTACTTCTTCTTTTCCAATTTGGATTCCTTTTATTTCCTTTTCTTCTCTGATTGCTGTGGCTAAAACTTCCAAAACTAGGTTGAATAAGAGTGGTGAGAGTGGGCAACCTTGTCTAGTTCCTGATCTTAGTGGAAATGGTTTCAGTTTTTCACCATTGAGGACGATGCTGGCTGTGGGTTTGTCATATATGGCCTTTATTATGTTGAGGAAAGTTCCCTCTATGCCTACTTTCTGCAGGGTTTTTATCATAAATGGGTGTTGAATTTTGTCGAAAGCTTTCTCTGCATCTATTGAGATGATCATATGGTTTTTCTCCTTCAATTTGTTAATATGGTGTATCACGTTGATTGATTTGCGTATATTGAAGAATCCTTGCATTCCTGGAATAAACCCCACTTGATCATGGTGTATGATCCTTTTAATGTGCTGTTGGATTCTGTTTGCTAGTATTTTGTTGAGGATTTTTGCATCTATGTTCATCAGTGATATTGCCCTGTAGTTTTCTTTCTTTGTGACATCCTTGTCTGGTTTTGGTATCAAGGTGATGGTGGCCTCATAGAATGAGTTTGGGAGTGTTCCTCCCTCTGCTATATTTTGGAAGAGTTTCAGAAGGATAGGTATTAGCTCTTCTCTAAAAGCTTGATAGAATTCGCCTGTGAAGCCATCTGGTCCTGGGCTTTTGTTTGTTGGAAGATTTTTTATCACAGTTTCAATTTCAGTGCTTGTGATTGGTCTGTTCATATTTTCTATTTCTTCCTGAGTCAGTCTTGGCAGGTTGTGCATTTCTAAGAATTTGTCCATTTCTTCCAGGTTTTCCATTTTATTGGCATAGAGTTGCTTATAGTAATCTCTCATGATCTTTTGTATTTCTGCAGTGTCAGTTGTTACTTCTCCTTTTTCATTTCTAATTCTATTGATTTGAGTCTTCTCCCTTTTTTTCTTGATGAGTCTGGCTAATGGTTTATCAATTTTGTTTATCTTCTCAAAGAACCAGCTTTTAGATTTATTGATCTTTGCTATCGTTTCCTTCATTTCTTTTTCATTTATTTCTGATCTGATTTTTATGATTTCTTTCCTTCTGCTAACTTTGGGATGTTTTTGTTCTTCTTTCTCTAATTGCTTTAGGTGCAAGGTTAGGTTGTTTATTCAAGATGTTTCCTGTTTCTTAAGGTGGGATTGTATTGCTATAAACTTCCCTCTTAGAACTGCCTTTGCTGCATCCCATAGGTTTTGGGTCGTCGTGTCTCCATTGTCATTTGTTTCTAGGTATTTTTTAATTTCCTCTTTGATTTCTTCAGTGATCACTTCGTTATTAAGTAGTGTATTGTTTAGCCCCCATGTGTTTGTATTTTTTACAGCTCTTTTCCTGTAATTGATATCTAGTCTCATAGCATTGTGGTCGGAAAAGATACTTGATACAATTTCAATTTTCTTAAATTTACCAAGGCTTGATTTGTGACCCAAGATATGATCTATCCTGGAGAATGTTCCATGAGCACTTGAGAAAAATGTGTATTCTGTTGTTTTTGGATGGAATGTCCTATAAATATCAATTAAGTCCATCTTGTTTAATGTATCATTTAAAGCTTGTGTTTCCTTATTTATTTTCATTTTGGATGATCTGTCCATTGGTGAAAGTGGGGTGTTAAAGTCCCCTACTATGATTGTGTTACTGTCGATTTCTCCTTTTATGGCTGTTAGTATTTGCCTTATGTATTGAGGTGCTCCTATGTTGGGTGCATAAATATTTACAATTGTTATATCTTCTTCTTGGATCAATCCCTTGATCATTAGGTAGTGTCCTTCTTTGTCTCTTATAGTAGTCTTTATTTTAAAGTCTATTTTGTCTGATATGAGAATTGCTACTCCAGCTTTCTTTTGGTTTCCATTTGCATGGAATATCTTTTTCCATCCCCTCACTTTCAGTCTGTATGTGTCTCTAGGTCTGAAGTGGGTCTCTTGTAGACAGCATATATATGGGTCTTGTTTTTGTATCCATTCAGCCAATCTGTGTCTTTTGGTGGGAGCATTTAGTCCATTTACAATTAAGGTAATTATCGATATGTATGTTCCTATTCCCATTTTCTTAATTGTTTTGGGTCGTTATTGTAGGTCTTTTACTTCTGTTGTGTTTCTTGCCTAGAGAAGTTCCTTTAGCATTTGTTGTAAAGCTGGTTTGGTGGTGCTGAACTCTCTCAGCTTTTGCTTGTCTGTAAACGTTTTAATTTCTCCATCAAATCTGAATGAGATCCTTGCTGGGTAGAGTAATCTTGGTTGCAGGTTTTTCTCCTTCATCACTTTAATTATGTCCTGCCACTCCCTTGTGGCTTGTAGAGTTTCTGCTGAGAGATCAGCTGTTATCCTGATGGGGATTCCCTTGTGTGTTATTTGTTGTTTTTCCCTTGTTGCTTTTAATATGATTTCTTTGTGTTTAATTTTTGACAGTTTGATTAATATGTGTCTTGGTGTATTTCTCCTTGGATTTATTCTGTATGGGACTCTCTGTGCCTCCTGGACTTGATTAACTATTTCCTTTCCCATATTAGGGAAGTTTTCAACTATAATCTCTTCAAATATTTTCTCAGTCCCTTTCTTTTTCTCTTCTTCTTCTGGAACCCCTATAATTCGAATGTTGGTGCGTTTAATGTTGTCCCAGAGGTCTCTGAGACTGTCCTCTGTTCTTTTCATTCTTTTTTCTTTATTTTGCTCTGCAGCAGTTATTTCCACTATTTTATCTTCCACCTCACTTATCCGTTCTTCTGCCTCAGTTATTCTGCTATTGATCCCGTCTAGAGTATTTTTTATTTCATGTATTGTGTTTTTAATCGATGCTTGATTCATCTTTAGTTCTTCTAGGTCCTTGTTAACTGTTTCTTGCATTTTGTCTATTCTATTTCCAAGATTTTGGATCTGGGAAATAGAATCTTGGATCATCTTTACCATCATTATTCTGAATTCTTTTTCAGGTAGACTGCCTATTACCTCTTCATTTGTTAGATCTGGTGGGTTTTTATCTTGCTCCTTCTCCTGATGTGTGTTTTTCTGTCTTCTCATTTTGCTTATGTTACTGTGTTTGGGGTCTCCTTTTTGCAGGCTGCCAGTTCGTAGTTCCTGTTGTTTTTGGTGTCTGTCCCCAGTGGCTAAGGTTGGTTCAGTGGGTTGTGTAGGCTTCCTGGTGGAGGGGACTAGTGCCTGTGTTCTGGTGGATGAGGCTGGATCTTGTCTTTCTGGTGGGCAGGTCCACGTCTGGTGGTGTGTTTTGGGGTGTCTGCGGACTTTTTATGATTTTAGGCCACCTCTCTGCTAATGGGTGGCGTTGTGTTCCTGTCTTGCTAGTTGTTTGGCATAGGGTGTCCAGCACTGTAGCTTGCTGGTCGTTGAGTGAAGCTGGGTGCTGGTGTTGAGATGGAGATCTCTGGAAGATTTTTGCCGTTTGATATTATGTGGAGCTGGGAGGTCTCTTGTGGACCAGTGTCCTGAAGTTGGCTCTCCCACCTCAGAGGCACAGCACTGACTCCTGGCTCCTCAATTTGGGATAATGTGTTGTCTATTCATGTATTCCACAGATGCAGGGTACATCAAGTTGATTGTGGAGCTTTAATCCGCTGCTTCTGAGGCTGCTGGGAGAGGTTTCCCTTTCTCTTCTTTGTTCTCACAGCTCCTGGGTCTCAGCTTTGGATTTGGCCCCGCCTCTGCGTGTAGGTCGCCGGAGGGCGTCTGTTCTTCGCTCAGACAGGACAGGGTTAAAGGAGCAGCCGCTTCGGGGACTCTTGCTCACTCAGGCCGGGCGGGAGGGAGGGGCATGGAGTGCGGGGCGAGCCTGCAGCGGCAGAGGTCGACGTGACGTTGCACCAGCCCGAGGCGCGCCGTGCGTTCTCCCAGGGAAGCCGCCCCTGGATCCCGGGACCCCGGCAGTGGCGGGCTGCACAGGCTCCCGGAAGGGCGGTGTGGGCAGTGACCTGCGCTCGCACACAGGCTTCTTGGCAGCAGCAGCAGCAGCCCCAGCGTCCCACGCCCGTCACTGGGCTCCGCGCTTTCAGTCGCGACTCGCGCCCGTCTGTGGAGCCCCTTTAAGCAGCGCTCTTAATCCCCTCTCCTCGCGCACCAGGAAACCAAGAGGGAAGAAAAAGTCTCTTGCCTCTTCGGCAGCTCCAGAGTTTTCCCGGACTCCCTGCCGGCTAGCTGTGGCACATTAGCCCCCTTCACGCTGAGTTCTCGCCGCCAGCCCCAGCCCTCTCTCTGCGCTCTGACCGAAGCCCGAGCCTCAGCTTCCAGCACTGCGCGCCCCGGCGGGCGAGCAGACAAGCCTCTCGGGCTGGTGAGTGCCGCTCGGCACCGATCCTCTGTGTGGGGATCTCTCCGCTTTGCCCTACCCAGGTATGTGGGGGAGTTTCTTGCCTTTTGGGAGGTCTGGGGTCTTATGCCAGCGTTCAGTAGGTGTTCTGTAGGAGTTGTTCCACGTGTAGCTGTATTTCTGGTGTATCCGTGGGGAGGAAGGTGATCTCCGCGTCTTACTCTTCCGCCATCTTACCCAGAAGTCCCCCTAATGCAACAGATTTCTGTGTATTAGTTTTGTAGCCTGCAACTTTACCAAATCCATTGATGAGCTCTGGTAGTTTTCTGGTAGTGTCTTTACAATTTTCGATATATAGTATCATGTCATCTGCAAACAGTGACAGTTTTACTTCTTTTCCAATTTGGATTCCTTTTATTTCTTTTTCTTCTCTGATTGCCATAGCTAGGACTTCCAAAACTATGTTGAATAAAAGTGGTGGGAGTGGGCATCCTTGTCTTGTTCCTGATCTTAGAGGAAATGCTTTCAACTGTTCACTGTTGAGTATGATGCTAGCTGTAGGTTTGTTGTATATGGCCTTTATTATGTTGAGGTAGGTTCCCTCTGTGCCCACTTTCTGGAGAGTTTTTATCATCAATGGGTGTTGAATTTTGTCAAAAGCTTTTTGTGCATCTATTGAGACGACCATATGGTTTTATTCTTCAAGTTGTTGATGTGATGTATCACACTGATTGATTTGCAGATATTGAAAAATCCCTGCATCTCTGGGATAAATCCCAGTTGATCATGGTGTATGATCCTTTTAATGAATTACTGGATTTGAATTGCTAGTATTTTGTTGAGGATTTTTGTGTCTATGTTCATCAGTGATATTGGTCTGTAATTTTTTTTGTGGTATTATTGTCTGGTTTTTGTATCAGGATGATGGTGGCCTCATAGAATGAGCTTGGGAGTTTTCCTTCCTCTGCAAATTTTGGAACAGTTTCAGAAGGATGGGTGTTAGCT
Organism: Mesoplodon mirus; assembly: GCF_964341445.2. Lineage (NCBI taxonomy): Eukaryota > Metazoa > Chordata > Mammalia > Artiodactyla > Ziphiidae > Mesoplodon > Mesoplodon mirus. The sequence goes on along the minus strand of NC_138983.1, from coordinate 43,088,295 downwards.
CTTCTCTAAATGTTTGATAGAATTCACCTGTGAAGCCATCATGTCCTGGACTTTTGTTTGTTGGGAGTTTTAAAATTTCAGTTTCAATTTCGGTGCTTGTGATTAGTCTCTTCATATTTTCTAATTCTTCTTGGTTCAGTCTTAGGAGACTGTACCTTTCTAAGAACATGTTCTTTTCTTTCAGGTTGTCCATTTTATTGGCATACATTTGCATATAGTAGTCTCTTATGATCCTTTGTATTTCTGTGGTGTCAGTTGTAACTTCTCCTTTTTCATTTCTAATTTTATTGATTTGAGTCCTCTCCCTTTTTTTCTTGATGAGTCTGGTTAAAGGTTTATCAATTTTATTTATCTTTTCAAAGAACCAGCTTTTAGTTTCATTGATCTTTGCTATTGTCTTCTTTGTCTCTATTTCATTTATTTCTGCTCTGATCTTTATGATTTCTTTCCTTCTACTAACTTTAGTTTTTATTTGTTCTTTGTTCTCTAGTTGCTTTAGGTGTAAGGTTAGGTTGTTTATTTGAGGTTTTTCTTGTTTCCTGAGGTAAGATTGTATTGCTATAAACTTTCATCTTAGAACTGCTTTTGCTGTATTACATAGGTTTTGGATTGTTGTGCTTTCATTTTCATTTGTCTCCAGGTATTTTTTGACTTCCTCTTTGATTTCTTCAGTGATCCATTGGTTATTTAGTAGCATATTGTTTATCCTCCACTTGTTTGCATTTTTTACAGTTTTTTTTCTTGTAGTTTATTTCTAATCTCATAGCATTGTGGTTGGAAAAGATGCTTGATATTACTTCAATTTTCTTAAATTTACTGAGGCTTGCTTTGTGGCCCAGGATGTGGTCAGTCTTGGAGAACATTCCGTGTGCACTTGAGAAGAATGTGTATTCTGCTTTTGGATGGAGTGCTCTATAAATATCAATTAAGTCCATCTGGTCTAATGTGTCATCTAAGGCCTGTGCTTCCTTATTGATTTTCTGGCTGGCTGATCTGTCCATTGATGAAAGTGGGGTGTTAAAGTCCCCCACTGTCATTGTGTTACTGTAGATTTCTCCGTTTATGCCTGTTAGTGTTTGCCTTATGTACTGAGGTGCTCCTGTGTTGGGTGCATATTATGTTTACAATTGTTATATCTTCTGCTTGGATTGGTCCCTTGATTATTATGTAGTGTCCTTCTTTGTCTCCTGTAACAGTCTTTATTTTTAAGTCTGTTTTTTTCTGATATGACTATGCTACTCCAGCTTTCTTTTGATTTCCATTTGCATGGAATACCTTCTTCCATCCCCTCACTTTCAGTTTGTATGTGTCCCTAGGTCTGAGGTGGGTTTCTTGTAGACAGCATATATATGGGTCTTGTCTTCGTATCCATTCAGCCAGTCTGTGTCTTTTGGTTGACGCATTTAATCCATTTACATTTAAGGTAATTATCAATATGTGTGTTCCTATTGCCATTTTCTTAATTGCTTTGGGTTTTTTTTTTTTTTAGATCTTTTTTCTTTCCTTCTTCTTTTGTTCTCTTCTCTTGTGGTTTGATGACCATCTTTAGTGTTGTGTTTGGGTTGCTTTTTCTTTTTTGTGTGTGTATCTTTTGTAGTTTTGGGGTTTGCTTTTCCCATGAGGTTTCGATATAGCAATCTATATATGTACAAGGTTGTTTTAAGTTGCTAGTCTCTTTCCTGCCTAGAGGAGTTCCTTTAGCATTTGTTGCAAGGCTTGTCTGCTAGTGCTGAATTCTCTTAGCTTTTGCTTGCCTGTAAAGCTTTTCATTTCTCTGTTAAATCTGAATGAGAGCCTTGCTGGGTAGAGTATTCTTGGTTGCAGGTTCTTCCCTTTCATTGCTTTAAATATATCATGCCACGCCCTTCTGGCTTGCAGAGTTTCTGCTGAAAGATCAGCTGTTAACCTTATGGGGGTTCCCTTGTATGTCATTTGTCATTTTTCCCTTGTTGCTTTCAATAATTTTTCTTTAATTTTTGTCAATTTGATTACTATGTATCTTGGCCTGTTTCTCCTTGGGTTTATCCTGCCTGGGACTCTCTGTGCTTCCTGGACTTGGGTGGCTATTTCCTTTCCCATGTTAGGGAAGTTTTTGACTATAATCTCTTCAAATATTTTCTTGGGTCCTTTCTCTCTCTCTTCTCCTGCTGGGACTCCTATAATGCGAATGTTGTTGTGTTTAATTTTGTCCCAGAGGTCTCTGAGACTGTCTTCATTTCTTTTCATTCTTTTTTTTTTTATTCTGTTCTGCGATAGTGATTTCCACCATTCTGTCTTACAGGTCACTTATCCGTTCTTCTGCCTCAGTTATTCTGCTATTGATTCCTTCTAGTGTAGTTTGCATTTCAGTTATTGTATTGTTCGTCTCTGTTTGTTTGTTCTTTAATCCTTCTAGGTCTTTGTTAAACATTTCTTGCATCTTCTTGATCTTAGCCTCCATTCTTTTTCCAGGGTCCTGGATCATCTTCACTATCATTATTCTGAATTCTTTTTCTGGAAAGTTGCCTATCTCCACTTCATTTAGTTGTTTTTCTGGGGTTTTATCTTGTTCCTTCATGTGGGACATAATCGTCTGCCTTTTCATTTTGTATATCTTTCTGTGATTGTGGTTTTCATGCTGCAGGCTGCAAGATTGTAGTACTTCTTGCTTCTGCTGTCTGCCCTCTGGTGGTTGAGGCTACCTAAGAGGGTTGTGCAAGCTTCCTGATGGGAGGGATTGGTGGGTATTGCTCTGGTGGGCAGAGCTCAGTAAAACTTTAATCCTCTTGTCTGCTGATGGGTGGGGCTGTCTTCCCTCCTTGTTGGTTGTTTAGCCTGACGTGACCCAGCACTGCAGCCTACAGGCTCTTTGGTGGGGCTAATGGCAGACTCCAGGAGAGCTCACGCCAAGGAATACTTCCCAGAACTGCTGCTGCCAGTGTCCTTGTCCCCATGGTGAGCCACAGCCACCCCCTGCCTCTGCAGGAGACCCTCCAACACTGGCAGGTAGGTCTGGTTCAGTCTCCTATGGGGTCACTGCTCCTTCCCCCTGGGTCCTGGTGCACACAAGACTTTGTGTGTGCCCTCCAAGAGTGGCGTCTCTGTTTCCCCCAGTCCTGTTGAAGTCTCGCAATCAAATCCCACTGGGCTTCAAAGTCTGATTCTCTGGGGATTCCTCCTTCCGTTGCCAGACCCCCAGGTTGGGAAGCCTGACGTGGGTCTTCACTCCAGTGGGTAGACTTCTGTGGTATAAGTGTTCTCCAGTTTGTGAGTCACCCACCCAGCAGTCATGGGATTTGATTTTATTGTGATTGCACCCCTCCTACCATCTCGCTGTGGCTTCTCCTTTGTCTTTGGATGTGGGGTATCTTTTTTGGTGAGTTCCAGTGTCTTCCTGTTGATGATCGTTCAGCAGTTATTTGTGATTCCAGTTCTCTCGCAAGAGGGAGTGAGTACATGTCCTTCTACTCTGACATCTTGAACCAATCTCCTCTCTACTATTTTTTTAACTTAATGGAGCATTCAGTGAAATTAAATTTCGGATATTACTTTCAAGTAACCAATTTTGGATATATTCATCCATCGGAACATCTTTGTTTATTGTTTAACTGATTTCATCTTTTATTTGGAAAAACTTTTTGATCCTACTTTATCTGGTTCATTTTATTTTTCTTTTCTTAATTTTGTTAGTATGAGTACTTAGCACCTACTTTTCAGTCTTTTCCTTTAATAATAAAGGTGTATTAGCCTCACAGTTTTCTTCTAAGGCAAGCTTTAACTGTATCCCAGAAGTTATTACATGACATACTTTTTTTTTATCTTTGTAAGTTAAAGAGTTTATAATTTAGGTTTGATTTCCAGTTGATTCCATAGGTTATTTAGGGGTTCATTTCTTATTTTACCTAGTTATATTAGTTTGTTTTCTTCTTTTTATTAGATTATGTTTGAAGAATATGGCATGTATAATATCAGCATTTAAAATTTTATTAATAATGTCTTTCTGGCTTAATGCATGGCTGAGTTTTATAAAAGAAACATTTAAAAATTACATTTTCTCTACTCAAAAGAACTTTGATATACATTCAAAGTGATTAAGTTGCTCTATGACCATGCTTAATTTTTTGTCTATTACATCTTTCAATTCTAAAAGATCAATTGAAATATCTCAAGGTAACTTTATTCTAATAAACTTCTCATTTATCTGTTTTGTTCTTAATATTTTAATTGCATTGTTATTTGGTACATTTCCATGTAAGCATATTTTATCTACTTTGAAACCTATGCTTTTTGCCTATTCATAGATGTCCCACAATAGCCTTGTCCTCTAGAAATTCTACTTAGGCCTGCAACCTCAAAAGTACCTTTTCCTACTTGCCTCTCTGGGTGTTGTCTTGTTCCAAGACCTAGTTAAGATTAAGTTTAGAGGGAGAGAATGCTTGAAATGCAAATTCACACTGCTATTAGGTGCTTTAGGCTTTTCATTTAATATATTTTTTCCTCCCTGATTTTTATGATTTTAACAGACCTTCTCAACAGTGTAAATACAGAATACTGACAAGTATTAGTAGTGAACTAATGAAAAGTGAGGACATGGAGAGAGGCAAAATGTGCAGATGTAATTACTTGTTATGATAAGTTACCATTTATTGAATGTCTACTATGTGTAGACACTATGTACATGTTCACACTGTCTGTTCCCTACAGCTGCACATAAGGTAGGTATTATTCACTTCATTTTAGAAATGAAAAGGTATTTAGAAAAGAGAGATTAAGTATCATGGTAAATGTCATACATGTTAAGTGGCTGAGCTAGAAAGCTTGGCTGATTCCCAAAGTATGTCTGAGTCCCAGTGCCCAGTTCTTCCCACTGTACCACACAACCTTACTTATATGCAGACTTGAGGGGATATTCTGAATAAATAGTCCATAAATAAAAACCATAATACTTCTTTAACTATAGAAACTGTATTTATTTAATAAATATATATTCAACATGGTACTAGTGTTGCAGCCATGAAGTAAGAGGAAATGATGGTAGAGTAGGTGTTTTGGGAAGAGAGTAAAGACACATGGAGACAAGTATTTCAAGTACCTGTGGGATGTCAGAATGGAGATATCTAGTGATAAGCTGGAAATATTGCTTACTCTGGGAAGGGGTCATTCAGTCATTCAGATCAATAAAACAGATATTTATTGAGCATCTACTCTATTCATGGCATAGACAGACAATGAGAATAGCTGCAGGGGTATTCAGACTACTTTAGGTATTGGCTGAATACAGTTTTTATTAGTCCTCACCAAATAAATGAGAGTTGATGTGGGAGTAGAGGTCACCCAAAGCAAGCCCGTAGAACACAGGAGAAAGTGGAGGGAAGAGGCTGGAGACAGTTTAACAATTAGCAAAAATGTAAGGGCTAAGCTAAAGAACAGGAGTTCATGAAGGAAAAATTAAGAGAATCAGAAGGAGGACCAAGCAAGTTAATACTATGTTGAAAGCGAGGAAGAGGAAATTTTGAGTGTCTAAAATTTGAAGAATGAGTTTTTGCATCAACCATCCCCAAGTCAGAACCAATTTTAGCTTCTCCTTCCAGGACCACATGCCAAATTGGTGTTCTGTTTCTTGGGTTCAGGGCAGAGACCCCAGCTCTTTGCAAAACTGATCAGAAACCTGGAGTTGACAGTCCTGAAACCCTCTAGAGAACTGAGAGCTACCTGAGACTGCAGCATGGCCATTCCTGATGGACATTACTACAAGCATTGGCTCATATTTTGTGGTTCTAAGATATAGATTGAGTAGTATCTTGAACCTGTCCTGTTCCATTATACCACAATGTGGCACATGCTGAGAGTTGCCTTAAAAAATAAATTTCTCATATCAAGCTATCATTTGCATATCCTTATAAAAGGAAGCAGATGCATTACCACACTTTGAACTTTCTAGTTGCTTAGAACCTGAATAAGTAGGAATAAACAGGAATTATTGTGCCATGTTTGAATTTCTTTATTGATTTTTCTTTGAAAAACTTAGGCTATAAACAGCAGACCTGTTGCATAATTGCAAGAGCTAATAAAAAAAAGGTCATTTGCACATGATTCACATGACATGTCTCGAAGTCAAAAAGAAAGTATAATTTCATTTCCTGTACAATGTTAAGTTCAACATTCTGGCTCCCTAGAAGACCAGGAAAACAATTGTTCCCTCTATATATAATTCATGATTTGGTTCAGCTGAATCCATTAACAGGGAAATAATTGATTCAGAGGTATTATGATAACATCTCTACAGAGACAGTAATATATTTAGAGAATCTCTATGATTATCTCTAATTAAGATCTCAATTTGCATGAGATATGGTTTTTTTTTGGTTTTTGGTTTTTGGTTTTTTTTTTTTGCGGTATGCGGGCCTCTCACTGTTGTGGCCTCTTCTGTTGCGGAGCACAGGGTCCAGACGCGCAGACTCAGTGGCCATGGCTCACGGGCCTAGCCGCTCCGCGGCATGTGGGATCTTCCCGGACCGGGGCACAAACCTGTGTCCCCTGCATCGGCAGGTGGACTCTTAACCACTGCGCCACCAGGGAAGCCTGAGATATGTTATTTTTAATGATAAAAATATTCAGAAATTTCCTGAAGCATTGATTGTATTTCCTATATCTGCCAGAAGCTAGGAAAGCTGGGTTATGATTATATCTGTGCCACTAACTCAACGTTGTGATCTTTTTTTTTTTAAATAAATTTATTTATTTTATTTTTGGCTGTGTTGGGTCTTCGTTGCTATGTGCGGGCTTTCTCTAGCTGTGGCGAGTGGGGGCTACTCTTCGTTGCGGTGCGCAGGCTTCTCATTGTGGTGGCTTCTCGTTGTGGAGCACAGGCTCTAGGCACGTGGTCTTCAGTAGTTGTGGCACATGGGCTCAGTAGTTGTGGCATGCGGGCTCTAGAGTGCAGGCTCAGTAGTTGTGGCACACAGGCTTAGTTGCTCCGCGGCATGTGGGATCTTCCTGGACCAGGACTCGAACCCATGTCTGCTGCATTGGCAGGCAGATTCTTAACCGCTGCGCCACCAGGGAAGCCCCTCACGTGGTGATCTTGAGGAGATCAATTCAAACTATCTCTGTGATTCTTCCCTTGAAACTTCACTGGATTGTTATGAAGTTTGAAAAGATTGATTCAAGAAATATTTATTAAGTGCTTACTGTGTGTCAAGCTCTGTTCTAACACCAGGGCTTCAGTGGAGAACATGCCAAATGAGACTGCTGCTTTCCTGGAGCTTAAATTCAAGCCAAGAAAGAAAAAATTAAACAGCTACATGTGGATACATATCACAAAGGGAAGTATCAGATGTAATGGTAGTACATGGTAGTTTGGGAGTCAGGAAAGAATTCTCTGAGAAAATGACACATAAGCTGAGATCGCCAGGGTAAGAGTTGTATATGTCAGCAACGTTCTATGTAATAGGGAAAACATATAGAAAGGCAGGAAGAATTTGAGGAAGTATGAAAAGTTCAGAATAGCTATCATGATGAGTGATGGGGAAGAAGTGAAAGATAAGTAGTTATGAAAACACAGTGTGACATGGCTAGTGAGAATGTAAATTGATTCAAACATTTTGGAAAGTGTTTTGGTAACATGAAATAAGAATCTCAAAAAATATTTCTAGCCTTTGATTCAACAGTTTCATATCTGGATATCTATCCTGCCAAAAATCTTACAAAATACAGAAAAAATTAAGAACAAAGATATTAAAGTGCATCTGTAACAGGAAAATCAGGGAAAAAATGCCTATACAGAGATGAGCAGAAGTATAGTGTGTGCTATTAGGAAATACATACAGTTAATAAAAGTCTGTTTATGAAGAGTTTGTAATAATAATTTTTAAATTGTTATAATTTATTTTGTAGTACTAAAAGAAGCAGGGGCAGGGCAGGGGTGGGTCCAGGTAAATACTGCTCACACCGTGGATCTGGATCACAGCTGAGGGACTCTCAGATGAGGATATCCTGATCTTTTGTAGGGTTACTGGCAAATCAGCTTCACCTCTCCTCCAAAGAAAGATATTATCTTTATTGTCTGGAATGTCTCCAGGAAGAAGAGGGAATCATCTCATCTTTACTATCCTGGCCAGCAAACAAGTCTGTTCTTCGGCCTCTAGGGAGACAGTATTTCTAGCTTCCAAGGCTTTTTGCCAAGAGAACCATCTTGAAAAGGTAATCTATCACAAGATGTATAGAAATGCCATGGAGAATTGTCTCCTCAAAGCTGTTATTTTCATTATTTTTATCATTTTAACTGATAATAACTCTTAGTGTTGTTTCAGCAAAGATTATTATAACAAGAACATAATACTCATAGTAGTGTGAAAAATGGAAAGTTGGCTACATAGTGACCCTTAAGTGTTAGCCAATCTAGGGAAGTTTCTGCCACTAATTAGTTCTAACAACTTCTCTGGGCTCCGGTTTCTATTAAATGACAGTTCAAGACTAGTCGGCTATCTAATCTCTTGTCTACTTTAAATTCTGTCATGTTATTATTCCATATATGGGGAGGGACACCCATAACTAGTACTATACAGGCTTGGACTAGGTTTTAATAAAGGGCTATTGAATTGAACTGTCCCTGGTTAATATGCAAACATTTCTGAAAACTACAACAAAACATGCCTAAATCATAATCTCTCCACCAAAAAAAATGTTAAAATCACTTCTAATTTCACTGTTGACTAAGATTATTTTTCCTATACAACCCCTTAGTGATACTAGGAAAAGGGATGAAAAGGGGATTCAGAGTTGGGTAAAGTGCAGAGAGAGCATCATAGCAGGAGAGCCCTCAAGTGTGGAGCCCTCAAGTGTGGAGCCCTCAAGACAGGAGGAAAGGGGAAGTGGAGCAAAATAAACAGCATCGACCTTCCTCATATTTCTTCCAAGAATCTGCCCTTTGTGCCTGCAACAAACTCATGTTCTTTAAAAAAAAAAAAAAAAGAAGAACTGTATTACCATAATTTCCGAATACAAATCATATGAAGTTATTTGATGGGATGTAGGGAGCAAAATGCATCAATATGTATGTGAAAAGGTAATATGTCACATATTCATGTGCATGGCTCTTTTTCATATGTATGTATTAATAGATCCTGTTGTGATTAATAAGATACAAATTTTGAGGCAATTTATAGAAATGTTTAGTCAAAATGTTTTGTTTTTTCTTTTTTGGCTGTGTTGGGTCTTCATTGCTGTGGGCTTTCTCTAGTTGCGGCAAGCGGGGGCTACTCTTTGTTGCAATGCATGGGCTTCTCATTGTGGTGGCTTCTCTTGTTGCAGAGCACAGGCTCTAGGTGCGTGGGCTTCAGTAGTTGCAGCATGCGGGCTCAGTAGTTGTGGCACACAGGCCTTAGAGCACACAGGCTTCAGTAGTTGTGGTGTGTGGGCTCAGTAGTTGCGGCACATGGATTCTAGGGCGCATGGGCTTCAGTAGTTGTGGCTTGCAGGCTCTAGAGCGCAGCCTCAGTAGTTGTGGTGCACAGGCTCAGTAGTTGTGGCGCACAGGCTTAGTTGCTCCATGGCATGTGGGATCTTCCTGGACCAGGGCTCGAACCCAACGTCTCCTGCACTGGAAGGCGGATTCTTAACCACTGCACCACCAGGGAAGTCCCAAAATGTATGTTCTTTAGCAAGTAACTCTAAAGGTACAGCTAATAAGATAGAGGTGAAATGGAGGTTGTCAGTGACATTTTAAAAATTATTTAAAGTGTTTATTTTATATTTGAAAAGGTTCAAAGGACTATTGCATACCATCTTTGAGAAGCAGCTTTTGGTATTCTCTGCTCAGGAGTGCAAAAAGCCAGATTTCAGGCCCAACTTAACTACTATCTAGCTGGCGATCTTGGCTAAGTCACCCTGCTTCACTGGGTCTGCCTTGACTTAACTGTTCTGTGTGAGTCAGATGTGGCTTAGGATAATCAGGAAAGAGTATTTTGTAATCATGAAAGTCTCTGAATTAGATTTAGGAATGATAATTCCCTGTATAAAGACTTAACAAAATTCCAGCCATTTGAAATTTTGTTATTTGAGTCTCAGCACAAATAGGATAGTACCTGCTAATTCAGATATTTTGTATTAATTTTTAAAAGATGCAGTCCTCATAAAAACCTGAAGTAAGTGTAACAATATACACGTTACCACCTTGCAGACAGCCCCTAGCTTGTAAGTAGTGGTAAGCATTCAATCCAGGTCAGTGTCCAATTCTCATGCTCTTTCATTATACCACATGCCTTATGCACCCAAATTTTTATTGTATAAAAATGAAATTAAACTTTCCTATCCTCCAAGACCTGAAAAATCTAACATTATCTAACATTATTGTGAGCTTCTATTTCTCTGCATATTATCCCTTGAGAATCTGTAACAGTTTAAGAAATATTTCTGTTATTTAACAAGTATCTCTTTCATAGGGAAAACTTCAAAATCAGTCTCGCAGTGCTCCCAAAACTGCAAGATCTCTCACCTTTTGGTGAGTGGAGTCATTTTTAACTTTCTTTGTTGTGAAATGAGAGCAAGTACCACCTCAGTAGATCCCATAAGCTCACAGGGGTGTACTGTGGCTGTGAGAGGGGCTGAGCAGCTCTGGAAGGTGGGGTAGTGATCCAGGGGAAGAGTAAACTGACACTGGAGTGGCTTTAAGAAAAGAGGAGGGGCTTCCCTGGTGGCGCAGTGGTTGAGAGTCCGCCTGCCGATGCAGGGGATACGGGTTCGTGCCCCGGTCTGGGAGGATCCCATATGCCGCGGAGCGGCTGGGCCCGTGAGCCATGGCCGCTGGGCCTGCGCATCCGGAGCCTGTGCTCCGCAACGGGAGAGGCCACAACAGTGAGAGGCCCGCATACCGCAAAAAGAAAAAAAAAAAAAAAAAAAAAAAAAAGAAAAGAGGAAATGGTTTCTGTAGATGCTGACAAAACTCTCACGTGCCCAATCAAAATATACATGCCACCCAAACCCAATGTGAATTTCCCTTTAACTTATTTCTTTTCTTTTGCTTCACCTTTTCTTGTACAAATGAAGGGTTTGAAAGAAAGAAGTAGGATGTTTTTATATGGGAAAAGATTTTAAATTTTCGTGTCTTGCTTTCTTCTCTCTAAAAGTAGAGAATTGGACTAAGTTTATTCTTTTAGTTTTGGTATGCTGAAATCACAGTTTTAAATTTAGTAATTTATTTTATGTTAGTAATTTATAAGACATTTTAAAACATTTTACATTTTTAGGGATAGACAGAAACAGGCTTATTTCTTCCAAGCATGGAAAGCACCAAGCATCGATTGTTTTTTTTCTGACAAATTAATTCATCCACGTAGATTAATACTGTTTTAAGAGTTGTCTACTTCTTGAATGCAAACATCAGCATCTTTGGAATGGAGATGAGGAAAACATGGATGTTTAACCCAAAGAAAATGTAACCAGATAAGAGAAAAACAATTCAGGAACTGTTTTCGAATCACTTTGCTAAGTAATTAATAATTAAAAATAACTAGATAAAAGAATTATAGTTTAGAAACCATTTTACCATTGTTATGTTTGCTAATAACCCAAACATGTTCACCAGCTCTGTATCTTGTCCCTCCCCACTCTGACAAGTTTCCCAAAATTTATCAGTCTGTATGTTTAGCCCTGTCCACCTTTCCTCTTCATTCATCCACCTGCCCTTATGCCCCAACCTCTACTGAAGAAAAGGAAAAAGGGAAAGAAGAATTCTAATTATCTTTCTCCCCAGCTTTTGAGGACTAAGTCACAGCTGTTTTGTCCTGTAGTATCCCTATTAACTAGCAATTACCTAATGAGTGGATGAACTGACATCTCTTCAACCTGAAGTACCTGAAACATTGGTAGAAGCTTCCTTCCCCAGTAGAAAACTGAGAGCCCAGTCCAATCCTCAGCTTTCTGCTTGTTTTCAAGCACAGGAGGGCTTCTCTGCTTTTAGGAAAGGAATAAGCGCAAAGCTAGCCCTTGCTATAATTGTCAAATTGAATCTTGTCTGCTCCCCTTTGGACTTTTCTTTACTCCCCAGCTGTAAATGATTTATTTCTCCCGGGAAAAGACTTACATTTAACAGGGCTCTTTAGTGATTTCATTTCAATCTTCCTTTTGAACAGATATATATTCTTCATTAATAATGAAAGAAAATCCAATAGAAAAATGAACCACAGATATGAATAAGCAGTTTAAGTGAAATAAAAATAGTTTAATTTTTACCAGTTAATTCAAAATGCATATTAAAATGAGATCAATTTTTGCTTATAAAGGTGATAAAATTGTAATAAAGAGACTGATCATATCCACTTTGGGTTAAGGTGTTGGAAAATAGGTACCTTGCTGCATTATTGATGGGCACAACAATGGACATAGCCTTTCTTAAGAGCAATTGACGATATTGATAAAAATTTTAAGTACATGTAGTGCTCTGACACTGCACTTCCATGGGTTATGGGTTCACTATAGCATTGCTTATAATAGTGAAATGGTGAGTAATAGAAGAGTGGTTAAGTAAATTAAGGAAAATGGGTACTATGGATATTTTTGGAGCTGTTCAAAAAAGAATAAGATAGAGCTTTACATATAGACATGGAAAGGTGGATATAATGCATGATATGAAAAGTTACCTGATAAAATAATATGTGTAATTTCAGGTTTGTATATACAAAGAAATAAATTGTCTGTCTGAGATAACCAGAAAGCTCTTAAAATCGTTGCTTTGAGGTGGAGGGTAGGGGAAGCTGAGATGCATGCACCGCAATCTTCTAAATGAGGACTATCTCTAGTACTCTATGAGGCAATGGGTTTTATCACCTGAACTTTTATATTGTAAGCTCAAAGAAAACATTTAAAGCAAAATTGCAACCTTAATGCATTTAAAGTAATTTTTAAAATTTCTCTATGTTTCTTTATTCCCCCCACATATATTATTTGAATACTTTATCTACGCCATGAACTTTGCCAAACAACTACAGTATATGTGCAAATACACACATCTCTGCTTATACACACACACACACACACACACACACACACACATCTCTGCTCTCATGGAGCTAACAGACTGTCTGCACACATGTTTTTCTTCACTCTTACATAAAGCTCATATCTGCTATTATTTTCCCTAACATATTTTATTACCTAATTTAATAATTATTATTTTGAATATTCCATCAAAAAGAAGTCTCAAATGGACATAATTATTGCCCTATAGGTGAGCATTTAGGATATATGTACCCTTTCTCAGTGAATGGTCTACTCTAGAAGGCAGTTACATGGATACCTTTTACTTCTGGTGTATCTCCTACTAACCAAGCACTTTGCATATACACCTACTTTCATTCTCACAATAACACTACAGTATTAGTATCCTTATATTACCAACGAGAAAGGTAAGTTCAGAGAGATTTTATAAGGAGGATATGATTCACTACTACTTAAAAAAAAAAGAACTCTAAATTGCCTCTTTCAATTCAGGAACTTGAATAATTATTACATAATCATTATGTTTAATCCTCCAAAATCTCCAGCTAGATACATATCTCAAATTTATATTTGAGGAAATTCAGAGAAAATAAAGCCTTAGGTTCACATCTGGGACTCACTTGACAGGCTGTTAACAAGGGTGTCAAGCAACACTAGTGAGTGATGCCATCTCACTGTGATAGTAGATGCATCCCCACCCAAGTACGGGAGTCAAGTGAGGATGAACTCTGTGTTGCAAGTTTTCCTTGATTGTTGTTACCGCAACCCTGGACATCCTCAGTTGGTTCTCCTTAGGTAGGATCAAGTTATTCTTCTTCCCTCATATGTCCCCAAATTTCCCTTTACATTTTGGTGGAAACAAGAAGGATGAAAAGAACACAGGACCAGGCACTGATGAGGTACTTGATGTGAGGGGAGCAAAGGCAAAGAGGAGGCATGAGTTTAATGGAGAGGCTGAGATCACCCCTAAATAGAAGCTTCCATTCCTTACACAAAGCGCCACACATTCTGCCCGTGAAAAACACCTAAATGAAGAACAGGTTTCTCCCCGCCAGAGGCCACAGCCTAGACTGTGTGGTCTTTCTCGTCTCTTCTGCAGAACCCATGGGGTTTTTTTTACGTCCACCGAAGAGGGTTCAAACTGCTTCCCAACAGCATCCGGAATCTTGGAGTTCAAACTGTGCATATTCACTTATTAAAGGACAGGCTTGTCACTCATTTCAGTTGTGCCTGAGGATATTAAGTTAATATTAAGTTATGCCAACCTACTTTACTCCTCCAGAGGCAGGAGAGTGGTGGTTATGGGCATAGAACTTCAAGTTAAAAGATTTTAATTACAATCACTGGTCTGCTCCTGATTAGATTTTGGCAATGTATTACACCTCTGAGCTAGTTCTGTAAAATGACAAAGCTATTATATTTTTCATAAAATTGTTGTGAATATTAAGTGTGGCTACCTAGCATAGGGGGCTGTCATCATCATCATTATCATCATCACCATCATTATTATTTTACAGGTCTAAAAACCTTTATAGCTTCCATGTTGGGTTATACTGTCCATTCTTTCTGATCCCAGGCTTGAACTTTTCTTTTAAACTGTGACTCGTTTCTCATCTCCCCTGACTTCCTTGGGAAGTACCCCCAGTGCTTCTGGTGCTTTTCTAGCCTTCAGAACTAGAAGGCTCAGTTGCTCCTTGACATCCTGGATGGCATTGCCTCTGTTGAGTGCTATTAGGACCAATCAGAACAAGCCTCTGTTTCTTGCATGTTGGCCAGGATAAGATTCCAAGAAAGTCTTTTCTGTTTTCTGTAACTTAAATTTTCAACCTTCTAACTCTGCACTTTCAAGCTTTCCCAAAACTTTAATTGTTGTATTTAGTCTATTCTGGCTCAAGAGTGATTTATGTGAAATTCTTTGAAAATTATAAAGTGCTGTAGAAATGTTGAAATTGTTATTGTTTGTTTTCCACCCAGCTGTTAGTAACTCTTAGCACAAAATTCTGATTATTAAAACTAAAACATTGGTACCTAATGCCACAAAACTGTACACTTAAAAATGGTTAAAACAGTAAATTTTGTTGTATATATATATACACTATAAATATATAACATAAATATTGTATATTATATATATGCAATAAAATATAAATAAATTTTTTTAATAAAAATATAAATGTAGTAAGAGGAAAATTTAAAAAAAGAAAAAAACTAAAGCATTGGGACTTCCCTGGCGGTCCAGTGGTTAAGACTAAGACTGCGCTTCCAACACAGGGGGTGCGGGTTTGATCCCTGGTCAGGGAACTAAGATCCCACATGCCTCGTGGCACAGCCAAAAAAAAAGCAAACAAAAACAAAACTAAAGCATTAAAATCCTATTCATGTTTTGATTTTTTTCTACACTTCTACATCTACACCAGACAGAGGTACACATTTACTTATATTTTGAGGGAGAGGGTTGTACAACATTATCTTTATTGTAGGGTCCTTTTCCAGATATTTGAGGACTTATATAGCCTCTCTGTCTTTCAATTCAATAAAGCCTTCCTAGTTATGGAAAACTAGTTAAGCTTATTTAAGATGTATTTAATCCTTTAAGAAAAGCAGTTTTGTTTCTGTTTATAATCACAAGTTTATTAATCAAGGCTTGATGTAAGATCTTTAGAAAATTATTTTGATGAATAGATATATAATTTATCACTTATTATGGAGCAAAAACCTTTTTATGGGTCAAATAATGTCACTGTAATATTATTTAAATTATTCTTGCTCTGATATATTGTTATTTAGTAACTATCTTGCATATTAATAATAAAAGTCAAATAATCCTATAGGAAAATGGAGAAAGACTATGAACAGCCACTTACTAAAAGAAATATAATCATTAACACATTTTAAATGCTTGTAATTTGAATAAAAACATAAAATTAAAAATGAGACCTTATTAAATTTATTATATTGCCCAAAATATAAAGATCTATAATATCCAATGTTAACTGTTTTGAGTGGCACTATCCAATAGAACCTTCTGTGATGATTGAAATGGTCTCCATCTGTGATGTCTGATATGGCAGCCAATTACCACAAATGGTTATTGATCACTTAAAATGGCTAGTGTGACTTAGAATTGAAGTTTTAATTCTATTTAATTTAAATTTAAGCAACTACATGTGGCTAGTGGCTCCCATGTGGGACAGCACAGGTAGCAATATGGGCAGTCCATTAAACCTTTTGTGGTAGTGATATATACCTGTTTTGAAGAGTGATTTGGAAAAATCAAAATTTAAAAGGCAGACACAATGCTAAGAGTAGTGATTATGAGCATGTGAGTGAATACTTGAAAGTGTGCAAATATAGTCAAATAATATTTATTGCAGTGTAATTTTTAAGTTAATAGTTAGAAACCCAGTTCGATGTCCATTAATTGAAAAATAGTTTGTTTATATTTATATAGTATATTTATATGTTTAAACTGTATAATTTTATAGTTATTTATAGAAGTATATGTCAGATTTACAAATATTAACTTGACTATCCATGATAGTCTGTTGAATTAAAAAATGGTTAGATTGCTAAAAATATGCATGATCTGGCAAACTTATTTCTCAAAGAAAATATGTGGGTATGTCTGTCTATGCATAAAAAAATATGATAATACATTAAAGCAAGTGTCATTGTTACTTTTCAATGGCGAGTGGGGTAAGCAACTAACGGGTTGCTTGAATATTTTAAAAACATGTTTTTTTTTTAAAAACAAAAAATCTAAGGAGAAAATATTAATTTCATTTTATGTGCTCAAATTATGCAAAATTTGTATTCTATCTTTTAAGATTTTACAATTCTATAGGGAATATAGACATGAAAAATAATACATTTATTAACAGTTGTGAACCTTGGAATACTGACTTCTTCAATATGAGAAAGGGAGAGGATATATGACTGTATATTTACTCTTGATTTGTGGAGGTAGTATTGCTGAGGGTAGTCGTGATCTTTGTGCAGATATGTGAGTGAAAGATTAGTGTGGAATTAGCTGTCTTCGAATGCCAAAATCATGTGATATTTATCATGCATATAAACCCGTGGTGGTTCCTAACCAATTCCAGCCTTTTTCTGATTGGGATCTCCTCTTAAGCTTTTAGTCATCACAAGGACTTGGATCAAAGGGGAAGAAGCTCTTTCTAAAACGTAAATTTGATCTCACTCAGTCTTTCACTTAAAGAAACTTTAGAAGTCTCCACACAGTTTATGGAATGTTGTCAAGTCCATACTCTCTTTTTATTTATTTATTTTTATTATTTATTTATTTATTTTTGGCTGTGTTGGGTCTTCCTTGCTGTGCGTGGGCTTTCTCTATTTGTGGCAAGTGGGGGCTACTCTTCATTGTGGTGCACAGGCTTCTCATTGCAGTGGCTTCTGTTGTTGCGGAGCTGGGCTCTAGGCACATGGGTTCAGTAGTTGTGGCTAATGGGCTTAGTTGCTCTGTGGTATGTGAGCTCTTCCCGGACCAGGGCTTGAACCCGTGTCCCCTGCATTGGCAGGCAGATTCTTAACCACTGTGCCACCAGGGAAGCCCTAAGTCCATACTCTTTAGCAGCATATGCTAAGACTTCCATAATCTGACCCCAATTTTATTTTTCCTCCTTTATCTTGTAACATTTCCCCATTCTCTTTCCTTTTGCAACAGACTACTCATTCATTCCTGAAATATGCCAACCACTCTCAAACCTTCATGCTTTTTTTCAGGCAACTTTTCTCAAAAATACCCTTAATTATACTCTCTGTCTTATCTACCCTCTGAACTCAAGGCCTAGCTTAATACCACCTCTTTGAATCTCTCCTTGTTCCTACCAGACAGAACTAATCTCTCCCATGCTCTCTGTTTTCTAAAACTCACTGTAATTACTTCTATCCTAAATTAGAGATAATGTTTACACATTAATTTAGAGATAATTATTTGCGTTGCCCATTACCATTTCTCCTTTCAGGCTGGTATCATGTCTTATTCATCTCTGTATAAGGTAATGCATGGATAACCTGATAAGCAGTAAGCTCTTGATATATGGAACTATTATTTTGTTTCTTACACTTTTAGTACCTTCTCAAATGTATATTACAGATTTGGTGTTTAATTGATTTTGCTCAAATTAGTGAATTCCTTATAGCACGTAGTTTAAAGACTTATCTAACAGCTAAGCCCTGGCTGAAAACTGTACTATCACATTATATATATATATATATATATATATATATATATATATATATATATATATATATATACCTATATATATATACCTATACTTTTATGAATCCTAAAAGTTTTTATCTTCTCTGCTTTTAGCTTATCACATTGCTTATTGTCTTTATATCTTCATTTAATTTGCTCATTTGTTACAGAACTGTTTATTGAACCTCCATTATGAACAAGACAGTTTACTAGGCCCTGGATATACAGAAGTAAAACAAAAATTATTCCTGCCCTCATGAAGCTTTAGAATATAGCAGAAAAAATAAACATTAAGTAAAGATTATGTAATTAAAATTTGATATCTGCTATGTAGAAGCAGGGTGTTATGACTGCTTACAAAAAGGGACTCTAACTTTATCAGATGAGCTAAGGAACATTTCCTTGAGGAAATGATATTTAGACTGACACTCAAAGAATGGATATGAATTAGGTAGAAAAAAACGGTCAGGGATATTGAGAGAGGTGGGAGAATGAGAATGTTGATGAAAATTTAATCAATAGCACCTAAGAAAGAAATGGAAAATTTTATTTGCACCAACCTGAGGATTATAACCTGGAAAGCAGTCTTTCATAAAGCTCTGAGGACTGTAACACCAAAGAGGTGAAGTGGGAGGCCAGTATATATGTGATTTTTGTTTTTTTTTTTTTTTTTTTTTTTTGGTACAGTGATTTCTTTTTTTTTATTTTTTTTATTTTTTTATTTTTTTATTTTTTTATTTTTTTTAAACTTATTTTATTTTTTTGCTTTATAACAAATTTAATCAGTTATACATATACATATGTTTCCATATCCCCTCCCTTTTGCGTCTCCCTCCCACCCTCCCTATCCCACCCCTCCAGGCGGTCACAAAGTACCGAGCTGATCTCCCTGTGCTATGCGGCTGCTTCCCACTAGCTATCTACCTCACGTTTGGTAGTGTATATATGTCCATGCCGCTCTTTCACTTTGTCACAGCTTACCCTTCCCCCTCCCCATATCCTCAAGTCCATTCTCTAGTAGGTCTGTGTCTTTATTCCTGTCTTACCCCTATGTTCTTCATGACATTTTTTTTTCTTAAATTCCATATATATGTGTTAGCATACAGTATTTGTCTTTCTCTTTCTGACTTACTTCACTCTGTATGACAGACTCTAGGTCTATCCACCTCATTACAAATAGCTCAATTTCATTTCTTTTTATGGCTGAGTAATATTCCATTGTATATATGTGCCACATCTTCTTTATCCATTCATCCGATGATGGACACTTAGGTTGTTTCCATCTCCGGGCTATTGTAAATAGGGCTGCTATGAACATTTTGGTACATGTCTCTTTTTGAATTATGGTTTTCTCAGGGTATATGCCCAGTAGTGGGATTGCTGGGTCATATGGTAGTTCTATTTGTAGTTTTTTAAGGAACCTCCATACCGTTCTCCATAGCGGCTGTACCAATTCGCATTCCCACCAGCAGTGCAAGAGTGTTCCCTTTTTTCCACACCCTCTCCAGCATTTATTGTTTCTAGATTTTTTGATGATGGCCATTCTGACTGGTGTGAGATGATATCTCATTGTAGTTTTGATTTGCATTTCTCTAATGAGTAAAGATGTTGAGCATCCTTTCATGTGTTTGTTGGCAGTCTGTATATCTTCTGTGGAGAAATGTCTATTTAGGTCTTCTGCCCATTTTTGGATTGGGTTGTTTGTTTTTTTGTTATTGAGCTGCATGAGCTGCTTATAAATTTTGGAGATTAATCCTTTGTCAGTTGCTTCATTTGCAAATATTTTCTCCCATTCTGAGGGTTGTCTTTTGGTCTTGTTTATGGTTTCCTTTGCTGTGCAAAAGCTTTTAAGTTTCATTAGGTCCCATGTGTTTATTTTTGTCTTTATTTCCATTTCTCTAGGAGGTGGGTCAAAAAGGATCTTGCTATGATTTATGTCATAGAGTGTTCTGCCTATGTTTTCCTCTAAGAGTTTGATAGTGTCTGGCCTTACATTTAGGTCTTTAATCCATTTTGAGCTTATTTTTGTGTATGGTGTTAGGGAGTGATCTAATCTCATACTTTACATGTCCCTAACCAGTTTTCCCAGCACCACTTATTGAAGAGACTGTCCTTTCTCCACTGAACATTCCTGCCTCCTTTATCAAAGATAAGGTGACCATATGTCCGTGGGTTTAACTCTGGGCTTTCTATCCTGTTCCATTGATCTATCTTTCTGTTTTTGTGCCAGTACCATACTGTCTTGATTACTGTAGCTTTGTAGTATAGTCTGAAGTCAGGGAGCCTGATTCCTCCAGCTCCATTTTTCGTTCTCAAGATTGCTTTGGCTATTCGGGGTCTTTTGTGTTTCCATACAAATTGTGAAATTTTTTGTTCTAGTTCTGTGAAAAATGCCAGTGGTAGTTTGATAGGGATTGCATTGAACCTGTAGATTGCTTTGGGTAGTAGAGTCATTTTCACAATGTTGATTCTTCCAATCCAAGAACATGGTACATCTCTCCATCTATTTGTATCATCTTTAATTTCTTTCATCAGTGTCTTATAATTTTCTGCATACAGGTCTTTTGTCTCCTTAGGTAGGTTTATTCCTAGATATTTTATTCTTTTTGTTGCAATGGTAAATGGGAGTGTTTCCTTGATTTCACTTTCAGATTTTTCATCATCAGTATATAGGAATGCCAGAGATTTCTGTGCATTAATTTTGTATCCTGCAACTTTACCAAATTCATTGATTAACTCTAGTAGTTTTCTGGTAGCATCTTTAGGATTCTCTATGTATAGTATCATGTCATCTGCAAACAGTGACAGCTTTACTTCTTCTTTTCCAATTTGGATTCCTTTTATTTCCTTTTCTTCTCTGATTGCTGTGGCTAAAACTTCCAAAACTAGGTTGAATAAGAGTGGTGAGAGTGGGCAACCTTGTCTTGTTCCTGATCTTAGTGGAAATGGTTTCAGTTTTTCACCATTGAGGACGATGCTGGCTGTGGGTTTGTCATATATGGCCTTTATTATGTTGAGGAAAGTTCCCTCTATGCCTACTTTCTGCAGGGTTTTTATCATAAATGGGTGTTGAATTTTGTCGAAAGCTTTCTCTGCATCTATTGAGATGATCATATGGTTTTTCTCCTTCAATTTGTTAATATGGTGTATCACGTTGATTGATTTGCGTATATTGAAGAATCCTTGCATTCCTGGAATAAACCCCACTTGATCATGGTGTATGATCCTTTTAATGTGCTGTTGGATTCTGTTTGCTAGTATTTTGTTGAGGATTTTTGCATCTATGTTCATCAGTGATATTGGCCTGTAGTTTTCTTTCTTTGTGACATCCTTGCCTGGTTTTGGTATCAAGGTGATGGTGGCCTCGTAGAATGAGTTTGGGAGTGTTCCTCCCTCTGCTATATTTTGGAAGAGTTTCAGAAGGATAGGTGTTAGCTCTTCTCTAAATGCTTGATAGAATTCGCCTGTGAAGCCATCTGGTCCTGGGCTTTTGTTTGTTGGAAGATTTTTTATCACAGTTTCAATTTCAGTGCTTGTGATTGGTCTGTTCATATTTTCTATTTCTTCCTGATTCAGTCTCGGCAGGTTGTGCATTTCTAAGAATTTGTCCATTTCTTCCAGGTTGTCCATTTTGTTGGCATAGAGTTGCTTATAGTAATCTCTCATGATCTTTTGTATTTCTGCAGTGTCAGTTGTTACTTCTCCTTTTTCATTTCTAATTCTATTGATTTGAGTCTTCTCCCTTTTTTTCTTGATGAGTCTGGCTAATGGTTTATCAATTTTGTTTATCTTCTCAAAGAACCAGCTTTTAGTTTTATTGATCTTTGCTATCGTTTCCTTCATTTCTTTTTCATTTATTTCTGATCTGATTTTTATGATTTCTTTCCTTCTGCTAACTTTGGGATGTTTTTGTTCTTCTTTCTCTAATTGCTTTAGGTGCAAGGTTAGGTTGTTTATTCGAGATGTTTCCTGTTTCTTAAGGTGGGATTGTATTGCTATAAACTTCCCTCTTAGAACTGCTTTTGCTGCATCCCATAGGTTTTGGGTCGTCGTGTCTCCATTGTCATTTGTTTCTAGGTATTTTTTAATTTCCTCTTTGATTTCTTCAGTGATCACTTCGTTATTAAGTAGTGTATTGTTTAGCCTCCATGTGTTTGTATTTTTTACAGCTCTTTTCCTGTAATTGATATCTAGTCTCATAGCATTGTGGTCGGAAAAGATACTTGATACAATTTCAATTTTCTTAAATTTACCAAGGCTTGCTTTGTGACCCAAGATATGATCTATCCTGGAGAATGTTCCATGAGCACTTGAGAAAAATGTGTATTCTGTTGTTTTTGGATGGAATGTCCTATAAATATCAATTAAGTCCATCTTGTTTAATGTATCATTTAAAGCTTGTGTTTCCTTATTTATTTTCATTTTGGATGATCTGTCCATTGGTGAAAGTGGGGTGTTAAAGTCCCCTACTATGATTGTGTTACTGTCGATTTCTCCTTTTATGGCTGTTAGTATTTGCCTTATGTATTGAGGTGCTCCTATGTTTGGTGCATAAATATTTACAATTGTTATATCTTCTTCTTGGATCGATCCCTTGATCATTATGTAGTGTCCTTCTTTGTCTCTTCTAGTAGTCCTTATTTTAAAGTCTATTTTGTCTGATATGAGAATTGCTACTCCAGCTTTCTTTTGGTTTCCATTTGCATGGAATATCTTTTTCCATCCCCTTACTTTCAGTCTGTATGTGTCTCTAGGTCTGAAGTGGGTCTCTTGTAGACAGCATATATATGGGTCTTGTTTTTGTATCCATTCAGCCACTCTGTGTCTTTTGGTGGGAGCATTTAGTCCATTTACATTTAAGGTAATTATCGATATGTATGTTCCTATTCCCATTTTCTTAATTGTTTTGGGTTCATTATTGTAGGTCTTTTACTTCTGTTGTGTTTCTTGCCTAGAGAAGTTCCTTTAGCATTTGTTGTAAAGCTGGTTTGGTGGTGCTGAACTCTCTCAGCTTTTGCTTGTCTGTAAACGTTTTAATTTCTCCATCAAATCTGAATGAGATCCTTGCTGGGTAGAGTAATCTTGGTTGCAGGTTTTTCTCCTTCATCACTTTAAGTATGTCCTGCCACTCCCTTCTGGCTTGTAGAGTTTCTGCTGAGAGATCAGCTGTTATCCTGATGGGGATTCCCTTGTGTGTTATTTGTTGTTTTTGCCTTGCTGCTTTTAATATGATTTCTTTGTGTTTAATTTTTGACAGTTTGATTAATATGTGTCTTGGCGTATTTCTCCTTGGATTTATTCTGTATGGGACTCTCTGTGCCTCCTGGACTTGATTAACTATTTCTTTTCCCATATTAGGGAAGTTTTCAACTATAATCTCTTCAAATATTTTCTCAGTCCCTTTCTTTTTCTCTTCTTCTTCTGGAACCCCTATAATTCGAATGTTGGTGCGTTTAATGTTGTCCCAGAGGTCTCTGAGACTGTCCTCTGTTCTTTTCATTCTTTTTTCTTTATTTTGCTCTGCAGCAGTTATTTCCACTATTTTATCTTCCACCTCACTTATCCATTCTTCTGCCTCAGTTATTCTGCTATTGATCCCATCTAGAGTATTTTTTATTTCATGTATTGTGTTTTTAATCGATGTTTGATTCATCTTTAGTTCTTCTAGGTCCTTGTTAACTGTTTCTTGCATTTTGTCTATTCTATTTCCAAGATTTTGGATCTGGGAAATAGAATCTTGGATCATCTTTACCATCATTATTCTGAATTCTTTTTCAGGTAGACTGCCTATTACCTCTTCATTTGTTAGGTCTGGTGGGTTTTTATCTTGCTCCTTCTCCTGCTGTGTGTTTTTCTGTCTTCTCATTTTGCTTATGTTACTGTGTTTGGGGTCTCCTTTTTGCAGGCTGCAGGTTCGTAGTTCCTGTTGTTTTTGGTGTCTGTCCCCAGTGGCTAAGGTTGGTTTAGTGGGTTGTGTAGGCTTCCTGGTGGAGGGGACTAGTGCCTGTGTTCTGGTGGATGAGGCTGGATCTTGTCTTTCTGGTGGGCAGGTCCACGTCTGGTGGTGTGTTTTGGGGTGTCTGTGGACTTTTTATGATTTTAGGCCACCTCTCTGCTAATGGGTGGCGTTGTGTTCCTGTCTTGCTAGTTGTTTGGCTCAGGGTGTCCAGCACTGTAGCCTGCTGGTCGTTGAGTGAAGCTGGGTGCTGGTGTTGAGATGGAGATCTCTGGAAGATTTTCGCCGTTTGATATTATGTGGAGCTGGGAGGTCTCTTGTGGACCAGTGTCCTGAAGTTGGCTCTCCCACCTCAGAGGCACAGCACTGACTCCGGGCTCCTCAATTTGGGATGATGTGTTGTCTATTCATGTATTCCGCAGATGCAGGGTACATCAAGTTGATTGTGGAGCTTTAATCCGCTGCTTCTGAGGCTGCTGGGAGAGGTTTCCCTTTCTCTTCTTTGTTCTCACAGCTCCTGGGTCTCAGCTTTGGATTTGGCCCCGCCTCTGCATGTAAGTCGCCGGAGGGCGTCTGTTCTTCGCTCAGATAGGACAGGGTTAAAGGAGCAGCCTCTTCGGGGACTCTGGTTCACTCAGGCCGGGCGGGAGGGAGGGGCACGGAGTGCGGGGCAAGCCTGCAGCGGCAGAGGTCGGCGTGACGTTGCACCAGCCCGAGGCGCGCCGTGCGTTCTCCCAGGGATGCCGCCCCTGGATCCCGGGACCCCGGTAGTGGCGGGCTGCACAGGCTCCCGGAAGGGCGGTGTGGGCAGTGACCTGCGCTCGCACACAGGCTTCTTGGCGGCGGCAGCAGCAGCCCCAGCGTCCCACGCCCGTCACTGGGCTCCGCGCTTTCAGTCGCGACTCGCGCCCGTCCGTGGAGCCCCTTCAAGCAGCGCTCTTAATCCCCTCTCCTCGCGCACCAGGAAACCAAGAGGGGAGAAAAAGTCTCTTGCCTCTTCGGCAGCTCCAGAGTTTTCCCGGACTCCCTCCCGGCTAGCTGTGGCACATTAGCCCCCTTCAGGCTGAGTTCTCGCCGCCAGCCGCAGTCCTCTCTCTGCGCTCTGACCGAAGCCCAAGCCTCAGCTTCCAGCGCTGCGCGCCCCGGCGGGCGAGCAGACAAGCCTTTCGGGCTGGTGAGTGCCGCTCGGCACCGATCCTCTGTGTGCGGATCTCTCCGCTTTGCCCTACCCAGGTATGTGGGGAGTTTCTTGCCTTTTGGGAGGTCTGGGGTCTTCTGCCAGCGTTCAGTAGGTGTTCTGTAGGAGTTGTTCCACGTGTAGCTGTATTTCTGGTGTATCCGTGGGGAGGAAGGTGATCTCCGCGTCTTACTCTTCCGCCATCTTACCGGAAGTCTCCTATATGTGATTTTTGGCAAAGGGGTACGTGTAGTCAAGCACTCATCTTGGTAGAAGGTTACCGCTATTCACGTGGAACAGATATCTTAATTAATGGTTTTAGTGCTTTTTCTAAATATGGGAAGATGCAAGAAACTGGGTTCATAATTTTTCTCCTGAAAACATCCAACTGTCTGAGGTCCAGCTCTGTCAGTTTCCCAGAGCACAAAGTGTCTCATCCTGATTTCGCACTGAATTCAAGCGACTGCAGTGGCTAATGACTTGATTCTTGTAGAACTGGATGGTGGCAACATTCTTTATTTTATAATCCTCTCCCTTTCAGTCTTAATTTTGACCAAGATTTGGGAAGCATTTCATGACCAATTTGTCCCCCGGTACTAAGAATGCTCATCCCTAGGTCAGGAGAGGATTTCATTGATAGGCCACTCGATGTGCTGTTATTGGACTAGGCCCTGAACAGTAATCAAGAGCCTCTGGACCACCTGTCTAACTAGTCTGTTATGGTCCAGGAAATGGTTCCCTCTTGTTGCTTCTTCCTGTATCTTAGAGTTACACTATTACAATTATTGATGTTGTAGAACTATACATTTGATCAATCATTTAAAGTACCCAATCATCATTAATTTTATCTGAGGCTCAGTCACATACTTGGTAATGCAAGAAACAATAATCTTATAAAATAGGCAGAATACAAGTAATATAGCTAGTAACATAAATAAGGTCATAAGTAAGTATTTAATCTAAGAACTTTCATTAGGTGCAGCCCAGTATTTTCCCAGGTTATCTGACCAGTCTGTTCTGCACCAGTTGCTATCTTCAAGGGAAACGATCTATTGGCACTGTACAAAAAGTTCACCAAAGATGTCTGCACATACAAGATGAATGATGGATCATTATGACCACTTACAGGATTGAGAAAGAAATGTTATCTTCTAAGGAGTTACATGGCTGGTGCCAGAAGAAGAAAAACTGATCTTTATGGTTAAGCAAGTATTTCTGCCATTGAGGAGGTCTGGTTAATGCTTCATGCAGATGCACGATGTACCCTAGAGGAGAGGGAGGAGGTCCAGATAGGCAGAGAAAACTTCATGATTAAATTTTTCTTGTCTTACCTTAAAATATGAATTTTTATTTCATCAAGAAGATGGGGGAGAATTTCAGACAAAGGGAATAAACTCAAAAAAATAGATCCTGAGTGAAAAGAAGACCGTATGTTCTATAGAGTCAAGTTGTTTTATATGAGCATAACTCCAGTTCTCACTGTTGGTGAAATTCCTGGCCTTTGCTCAGTATTCTTGGACCCCAATCTTCCTTTCCAAACATGTCGCTGAATATTTTCTTTCAAATATATGTCTCAGCCCCCAAGAGCCATGCTGTTACTCATATTCTTTTCTCTATTCAGAATGTCCTATTCTCTCTCTCCATGTTCAAATCCTCCTATCCTTCAAGAGCCAATTCAAATCTTAAGGTTCTTCCTTATCCATCTCCACTAGCAGCAATGATTTCTTCCTCTCCATCATTTCCTTTATCTGTATCCGTACCTGATATATATATATACCATTTCCTTTATCTGTATCTGTACCTGATACATATATATACACACATGTGTATATATACATATATATGTAATTTATCTCTATATTTCTCTCCCAAATGAGGTCTTGTATAATGCCCTGTACAAGGTACATATTTCATATATTTTTCTTGAATAAAATGACTTAATGTGACTTTTAATGAGCCATGTATGAGACTGATGAAATAATTGGGATGGGGCTTCAAAGGTCCACAGAGTTCCAAAGTGAAACTATTTAGTAAAACTTTAGTTTAGTCAGGGGTTGGGTGTACATTTATCATGTTTATCATGTTTACTTGCAATCTCTCCAAACAAGGAATTGTGAAGAAATCAATACATTTCCTATAACCACTCTTGGAGATGAAGAGAATAAACCTTATAGCCTAGTACTTCAGTATTTGCCTAATACTGTACATACATACATCATGACAAAGACATTTATTTCTATTAGGTTTTAAATTAAAATCCTAAAATTAGCTTTTAAGTTTTTCTCCAGTTGGTGTCTTCAGAAGTCTGTTTTGTTGAAGCTATAACTCTAGTCTCTCCTTCTTGTACAAGCTTCACATAATTCTAAGTAATAAGTATGATCTTCTCTCTTTGGCTCTTAGGTCCAAGGAGGCATGGGTTATGAAACCTACCTATTTCTTCTGAGACTACTTGAAAAGAAGTCTTGAAAAAGCTGATTCAATCATGGTCTTCCCCTTAAAGTGTCAGTACCTTCCCTCTGACACAAAACTTTATTTTTCTTTGGGAAAATTGGGGGACTTACATCATTCCTGATTTCAAAGCTGTGGTGATAAAATAACTATGTAGTTCAGGGGTCTGGGCTAGTTAATTACGATCTTGTCCAGTAAAGACATGATGTTTTCAAGGTTTGGTGTCTGCAGAAGTTCCTTTGTTATGCATAGAGAGAAAAACTAATCTGTGGTCACAGAATGAACTGCTAACCTTGGCTGGCCATCTGATAAATGTGAGTCTTTGGTCACAAGCGTGCAAAATAGGAAAACCATTGATAGTGGATCAGTTGTCTCATCTTCATGAGGGAGGGACGTAGAATATTCAAAGTGAGGAAGAGCCTTCCTTCCTGACTTTCTCTCTCACCAATAGGAAATTATGTGCCAAGATATTTCCATCTCTCTTTGAGTACAGTGCAGTCAACAAACTGGGAATGAAAAGAGTGTGACTGGGTCAAGCATTATTGAAGTAATTCCACTGAATTCATTGAAATTACACTAACAGCCACTGCTTAAGGGATCCAGCTGATTGATGTCGATTCTTTAGGGATTCAGTCAGCAGAGTCATAGGAGTGCCTAAAAAAAAACAAAACAGGGCTTCCCTGGTGGTGCAGTGGTTGAGAGTCCGCCTGCCGATGCAGGGGACACGGGTTCGTGCCCCAGTCCGGGAAGATCCTACATGCCGCAGAGCGGCTAGGCCCCTGAGCCATGGCCGCTGAGCCTGCGCGTCGGGAGCCTGTGCTCCGCAACGTGAGAGGCCACAAAAGTGAGAGGCCCCGCGTACCGCAAAAAAAAAAAAAAACAATAATCTCATCTCCCGTAGGGAAGATACTTCATATAATCATGAGAACAGGAAATATGTTGGCCTTAGGTTCAGATTATATCAAATGGTTTATCTTGTCATCTAAACTGATTCTGAACCAGTCAGCTTTGCTCTCTCCTGCCTCCAAGTTCTGTCTCTTTTTCTGCAGGATTAGTCACATTTGCTTTTCCGGTTCTGTAGCTTTTTCCTGAACCAGAACTATGGATATCTTAGTGCCAGATAAGAGAGACATAATTTCACTGTAATGTCCTATTTTTTTTTAAAGTTCCAGGAATTTTATACACATTATCAAATGTGACTGAAACATGAAGTTTGCTCATGTTTTACTGGTGGTGTTTGTTTAGAGATGGAAACATGGAGGAAGAAGGGCCTGGAATCCATAGCACTCTGAAAGACTGTTCATTTGTCTGACTTCTCTCTAATCTGTACACTCCTCCAGAGCAGGATATACACTTGCGCTTGCTCCTGTATTCCCAACGCCTTTTTTAGCGTCTGGTACAACAGTGAATGTTGCTAGAAAAAATAAACTGTACAGAAGAGGAAGATAGGCAATAGACTTTGAGATGTTTTTCAGGGCATAAAAGACCTAAAGGGGACAGGGATCCCATCTATTAATTTCTTAAGAGTGGACAATTGGAGTGGACTTAAGAGTGGTCTTCTCTGTATTAACCATAGACATCAGAGTCTAGAGTCAGGACCAACAAGAGTTTGTTCATGAAAAAAGTTTTGTTTTGAGGGTCTAATGCTTTTTAAAACTATCATCAAGGCTTATATAGCAGCTCCATCTCCTAATGTGAGTGAAGTATTTTGAGAAGATTGAGAGGAAGTCAGCGTTAGAATGTGACCATTATCATTCATTTCAAGTAGACAGATTAGGCCATGCATTTTCCAGCACTGCAGGCTCACTTGCCCTGTGTATCTTTCTCTAACCTTCTCCCCGGTTGGGAAGAAATAATTCCCCTCTGTTAGGATAGCCCTTTGTACATCTCTTGTCATAGCAGTGCTACACTTATACATATTTCACTTGCACTAAATTGAGATCCTTGATAGAAGGGGAAATGGAAAGGAAACTAAGGGTTAATTGAGTTATTATTCTGCCAGACATAATACTAGATTTTTAAAATACTCGGTATTTTGTTTTAATCACTTAATTATATAGGTACTATTTCCCCATCTTTCAGATGAAAAACTAAAGAGAGGTTAACAATGGAGAGATAGATATACCATGTTCGTGGATTGGACGAATCAACATTGTAAAAGTGACTATACTACCCAAAGCAATCTACAGATTCAATGCAATCCCTTTCAAACTACCAGTGGCATTTTTCACAGAATTAGCACAAAAATTTCACAACTTGTATGGAAACACAAAAGACCCCAAATAGTCAAAGCAATCTTGAGAAAGAAAAACGGAGCTGGAGGAATCAGGCTCCCAGATTTCTGACTATACTACAAAGCTACAGTAATCAAGACAGTATGGTACTGGCACAAAAACAGAAATATAGATCAATGGAACAGGATAGAAAGCCCAGAGATAAACCCACGCACAAATGGTCACCTTATCTTTGATAAAGGAGGCAAGAATATACAGTGGAGAAAGGACAGCCTCTTCAATAAGTGGTGCTGGGAAAACTGGACAGCTACATGTAAAACAATGAAATTAGAACACTCCCTAACACCATACACAAAAATAACTCAAAATAGATTAAAGACCTAATTGTAAGGTCAGACACTATAAAACTCTTAGAGGAAAACATAGGCAGAACACTCTATGACATAAATCACAGCAAGATCCTTTTTGACCCACCTCCTAGAGAAGTGGAAATAAAAACAAAAATAAACAAATGGTACCTAATGAAACTTAAAAGTTTTGCACAGCAAAGGAAACCATAAACAAGATGAAAAGACAACCCTCACAATGGGAGAAAATATTTGCAAATGAAGCAACTGACAAAGGATTAATCTCCAAAATTTACAAGCAGCTCATGCAGCTCAATATCAAAAACACAAACAACCCAATCCAAAAATGGGCAGAAGACCTAAATAGACATTTCTCCAAAGAAAATATACAGATGACCAACAAACACA
The DNA here is from genome assembly GCF_964341445.2 of Mesoplodon mirus. Classification (NCBI taxonomy): domain Eukaryota; kingdom Metazoa; phylum Chordata; class Mammalia; order Artiodactyla; family Ziphiidae; genus Mesoplodon; species Mesoplodon mirus. The sequence continues at coordinate 43,057,526 of NC_138983.1, read as the reverse complement.
TGAAAGAATGCTCAACGTCACTAATCATTAGAGAAATGCAAATCAAAACCACAATGAGGTATCAGTTCACACCAGTCAGAATAGCCATCATCAAAAAATCTACAAACAATAAATGCTGGAGAGGGTGTGGAGAAAAGGGAACCCTCTTGCACTGATAGTGGGAATGTAAATTGATATAGCCACTATGGAGAACAGTATGGAGATTCCTTAAAAAGCTAAAAATAGAACTACCATACAACCCAGCAATCCCACTACTGGGCATATACCCTGAGAAAACCATAATTCAAAAAGAGTCATGTACCACAATATTCATTGCATCTCTATTTACAATAGCCAGGACATGGAAGCAACCTAAGTGTCCATCGACAGATGAATGGGTAAAGAAGATGTTGCACATATATACAATGGAGTATTAGCCATAAAAAGAAACGAAATTGAGTTATTTGTAGTGATGTGGATAGACCTAAAGTCTGTCATACAGAGTGAAGTAAGTCAGAAAGGGAAAAACAAATACCGTATGCTAACACATATATATGGAATCTAAATTAAAAAAAAAAGTTCTGAAGAACCTAAGGGCAGGACAGGAATAAAGATGTTGATGTAGAGAATGGACTTGAGAACACAGGGAGGGGGAAGGGTAAGCTGGGACGAAGTGAGAGAGTGGCATGGACATATATACACTACCAAATGTAAAATAGATAGCTAGCGGGAAGCAGCCGCATAGCACATGGAGAGCAGCACGGTGCTTTTTGACTACCTAGAGGGGTGGGATAGGAAGGGTGGGAGGGAGGGAGATGCAAGACGGAAGAGATATGGGGATAAATGTATACGTATAGCTGATTCACTTTGTTATAAAGCAGAAACACACCATTGTAAAGCAATTATACTCCAATAAAGATGTTAAAAATTAATTAATTAATTAATTAATTAATTAATTAAAGAGAGGTTAACAGAAACTGGCCAGTAGTCGGTGGTGTTTCCAGGAGTCCTTGATCTTACTGACAGCAGTCATTATTTTTTCTTCATAGTTCATATATCTCAGGAAACATAATGTGGGTGCCCTCCTTGTTATTCATTGACACTTGACAGCCCTTTCCCACTAGTTTTTTTCCCAAAACACAAGCTCTCAAATGTCAATTAATAAATGAGAAAGGGATGATGAAATTAGAAAAATTTATGAACACATTTCAGGCAAGAATTGTCAATTGATGCTAAAACTAGTGGATGAGGATTTCTAAGTCAGCTTAGGATGTAGAAAGTGGCAAGTAAATGTCACTACTGTCTTAACAATGAGAAAAATTTAGGTAATTTATAAAATCATAAATTTTCTTGAAACCATAGGAGAGCTGAGACTGTGAGGTAAACCAGCTGAATTCCAATGAATGGCATACGGCTCTGAGAAGAGATGAATCTAAAGAACGATTTCATTTCTGACAGAACATTAGAGGAAGGTATTGCTGTCATCAAAGCAGGTAAAGAGGAAATCAGCTACCAAATACTTAAAATCAATGTGTAGGAGAGCTTATCAGTTTAGAATGACTGCGAGAACCTAGACACAAGGAGAGTTCATGCTAACTCACAAGTTCTATTCCACAGGTCTCCAGAGGTGTTCCTGTGTAAGACTGGTTGCAGGGCTGAAGGCAGCACAGAGACCCGTTGGTGAAACTAGTGTGCAGGTGTTCAGTTAGTGATTGGTTGTCATTGGGGCAAAGTTGCAAATTTCACACTCATTTCCTTGGAAACATGTCTCACATAAAACACAATTCTAACCCACCGGGGGAGGGGCAGTACCCCTTCCGACGTGTAGGGCACAGGAAAAGGTCCTCTACTTAGTGAAAGTGATGATGTAAAAGCTGTTTGTTCCCGAGGAAAAATAGGAAATTCTCCCTTCCCTGGAACCCAGGGAAAAAAATCCCCTCCTTCTGGGAGAAGGGTATCTGCCTCTGAGAAAGGTGAAAGAAAAACTCCTGGACCCTGGTTCCCGGACTGATACAAAGCAGAGTTCAGCTACTACTGGGAGATGGCTAGGAAACTCTTCCCTGTCCAAGAGTTGACACTGATAGAAAAAAAAAAAAAAAAAAACCATGGAGGGGAGCAGGAATGCTGAAAATTGTGGCTCCAAGGCCAGGCATATAGGGCCTGCCTAAGACAGAGGCATGAAGTTTATTCACGATAATTAATCATAGTAATGACATTCTACGCTTTGATCCTTTTCTAATCACTTAATTCACATGATGCTATATGGCCAAGGTGTAAGCCTTGATTGTGATTTTCAGAATCCATTAGACATGCAGAAATTATATTCAGAGTCCATAATCACACTGACCCACCCTCAGTCATCTTATTTACATTCCACTCTACCCTATACAACACAAGCTCTAACAAGCCTTCTAGGTATTAAACATCACATCTTCTGTGAGGAGGTCTTTCCTTATCACTCTAGGCTGAATTAATTTTTCCGTCTATTCTAGAAAATGATAATGTTTATGACATTGCACTAGAATGACCTTAATTTTGCAAAGCTAAGGCTGATCCCAAGCCTATACATTTACAAGCTCTAGTATTCAAATACTATCTCACCACAAAAACACTCAGTACCTTCTGCCTCTTGTAAAATTCTTATCCCCATTGAACTCTTCTGGAACCACAAGTAAGCTGAGAAATAAAGACAAAATATATTTATGTTAGTGTTTTCACTTTGATTTCTTTGGGATCATAAAATAAGCTGGGCTTCCTTCTGTATCTGGTTTTCACTACTCTAGACAAACTGAAATGAAATTACTTTGTCCAAATAAATAATGCTGCCAACTTACAAAATGAGTATATACTTTTTATACTGTTTGGATATTGATATCCCTATCCAGAAAACTGCCTACTATAGCATGACAAGAAGATATATGGAAACAAAAAGTCTGAAAACAGATTGCTTGGAACAAAAGCAAAGGTTGTTGGCTCAGACTGCTGGGTATTTTATTTAGACCAATGTTTCACAAACTCTTTCTGTGTTTGTCAAGCTGATAATAGGTTTCCCCTGAAATGAATAATTTCCTGGTGAAATGCATTGGGGAAATGATGCACAGTGTGATTTACAACACAAATTAACAATTTCAAAGTTTTTGAGAAGTCCTATGGAAAAGAAATCCATTATTCTTAAATACCTATTTAAACATCTCTCAGATCACTAACATTTTCAGATCAGTTTGGGAAATTTTGACTTCGACTATTTTCACAACTCTTCTAGGCACGTTATCCTTTTATAAATCAGTACTGTGTCTTTTTGGTTGCATAGTACTGAATCCACTGTAGCTAATGCAAAGACAAAGAAATTTACTAATGCGTGTTAAATGACATACAGAAATCTGGGAATAAATTATGTAACAGACTTTAGACTGAACTTTTAACAATGACTCCCAAAGCTTCAGCATAGAACTGTGCCTCAGGACTTCCCTGGTAGTCCAGTGGTTAGGGTTCCATGCTTCCACTGCAGGGGGCATGGGTTCGATCGCTGGTTGGGGAACTAGTATCCCACATGCAAAAAAAAACCCCCAAAACTGTACCTCTACATGCTGCTGCTTCCATCATGATCAGGAATCTTCCTGTTGAATCAAGAAGATGCTGCTACAGCCAATTCTGTAACCTCTCTGCTCTGCTGTGAGTCACATCAGCAGAACAAATCCCCCACACCTGGCCTTTATTATATTAACCCAATTTAATTTTAATTTTTATTTTTTTAACATCTTTATTGGAGTATAATTGCTTTACAATTGTGTTAGTTGCTGCTGTATAACAAAGTGAATCTGCTATACGTATACATATATCCCCATATCCTCTCCCTCTTGTGTCTCCCTCCCACCCTCCCTATCCCACCCCTCTAGGTGGTCACAGAGCACCGAGCTGATTTCCCTGTGCTATGCAGCTGCTTCCCACTAGCTAGCTATTTTACATTTGGTAGTGCATATATGTCCATGCCACTCTCTCACTTCGTCCCAGCTTACCCTTCCCCCTCCCCGTGTCCTCAAGTCCATTCTCTACGTCTGCGTCTTTATTCCTGTCCTGCCCCTAGGTTCTTCAGAACCAATTATTAATTTTTTTTAGATTCCATATATATGTGTTTAAATGCTCCTTTCTTAAAGTTTTTTTTTTCTAAGTCCCCAAACTAAATTAGACCTCACTGTTATTCTCTCTCATAGAATATGATATCTTTCTACCATAGCTCTTATTTTAGTACATAACTACTTAGGTATTTAATTACTGTCTCTTCTACTAAAGTACTGTGGGAATAGGAACCATATCTGTTTTGCATCCCTTAAAGAAATGCCTAACTCACATTAAGTCAATGCATACTTTTGAATCATTTTGAATGGGTGGAAGGATGGATGGATGGATAAGAGTGACTGAGTACCTAAAAGGGCAGATGAGCAGAGAGCCTTAAATCTTGGGACATGACCAAGAAAAAATATCTTTTCCCAAGATGAATGGTTCTAGAATTTCTTTTATGGAAGTGTCTGTGCTCTGGTGAGTGGTGGAGAGGGTGGGGTATTACACTCTGGCCAATAGGTGTAATCTGCAAGGCAATTCTTACCATGCCTCACGTATAGTAGGTGCTTAATATATCGTTCTTATGGAAGGAATGCCAGTGCATACATGTAAAAGACTGAGCATTCTGCAGACACATTTTGCCCTATAGGTGTTACTGTTAATTATCAGAATCTATTTTAATTTAATTAAGTTATATAAACATTTTTGATAACCTTGTATTTTGTTTAACTACAAAAGTCCCTAGGGTAGGCAGGAGACCTTGAAACCTGAAAAGGCTCTGTCTCCTCCAATCTTTATTTAATCAGAAGCAACCTAGATTCCATGTTAGTTTAACGCTGTACAGAATAAAATGACAATGATAGAAGTACTTTCAACTAGGGCCATAACATTAACTCGTAAAAAAAAAAAAAAAAAGCGCTTCAAAGCTTCAAAAAAATGAGGGCATGAAATATTTTTAGTTGTCTTTATTCTTTATTTGAGCCCCAGATTTTAATTCCATGTGCTAACTTGGTAACTTTTAGCTTCTTAGAAACACATAAGGAGCAGCAACTTCAAAGCTGTAAATCCACTTCCTGAAAAGAGAATTTGGAAACAAGATCTATACAAAGATGAACATTACATACAATGCAAGAGTTCGGTATATTTATTTTTTTCAGCTTCATGTATGATGGAAAAAAAACTATGTATCTGAAATACACAAAACATGGTAAAGACCACTTATTTTGCTGTGGACCCTCAATTTCTGAATCTTTTGTCAAGTTTCTCTCCTGCTTACATGCATAATTGGTCACATGTTTCTCTCTGTTTGCTTAAACCAGATGCCCATGGGGCTTTCCTGCAGTATTTAGGAAAGAGGAACGCTTACAGAATTATATTTGGCTCTATCAAGCAATTTTTTCGTGGAAAATGACCAACAAGTTTAATTTCTCTCAACTGGGAATCATTCTGCCTCACTTCCTGGGAAGGAAATCTATAAAAGAAAAAAAAGGAGTTAATGAACTGGGCTCTTAATGGTAACTGGAAAACACAAAATTTTAACTTCAATTTTATTCTACTTTGTAATAATAATCCTTTGTATTTGTGTAACATGATAGAGTTCATATAGTACTTCCATATTTTCTGAGATATATTTTGTGCTTGCTTATACAGGATTCTTTCTCGTTAAAAAAGAATTTCTGTGTGTTTCTACACATTAGCTTAAGTCTTTTCACCATCTCCTTTTGGGATGAGAATCTCAGAACTTTTCTGATGAGGACACATTTATTGGATCTGTGCCATGAATACATGTGCTCAGTACGATTAAGAATTCACACACACACACTCTTAAAAAACATCTGCTCATGATCCAGAATTCAATACAAAGAGAGGACAAGTGCATAGACACCCACAATAAAAGGGAAATGTGGTAATATGTGAAAGGATTGATAAAAATGCTAAAGAAGTTCTGAGCAGAATAGATGTTATCATTTAGGATTCTTGAGTATCCATTATATATTAGATACTTTGCACTTTTATATAGTAGGTTTGAATAGTTACCATTATTATGTAAAACAACTCTTAATTCCATTTTGACAATGAATGAAAAAGGTCCTCAAAGTTCTTGAGTTCACAATCCAAGATTAAAATAAATAAATGGAAGATCTAGAATCAAAAAGCATGTCTACGGCCCAGGTATTTGGTTATTATGGAAAAGCTTCCCAGAGAAGTGTCCTTTGAACTAAACTGAGCCTTGAAGAGTGAATAGGATTTTGAATAGGCAGAGAAAAGGTCAGAGGAAACCAACTACCTGAGCACAAGTGTAAATAAGACCACAGGCAGCTGGAATGGATCTCTGTAGAGGGAGTGAACTCAAGCATAAAGGTGAGTTCTTGGCACAGAGCTGAGAGTTGATGGGGGAACCTGAACGCCAGTGTACAACTGAGAATGATGCCAAGAATAAGATAAAAAGGAAGACTGGGCACTAAGTGTGAAGGAAATTAAGAAGGTGGGGACATGAACCGACTTTCAGGAGGAGAAATGAGAGATGTCATTATATGAACTGATCTTGAAAAATTCCCATGTCTCTGTTTTTATCTTATATTGAAAAATATTCTGGTACCTGACTTTTGCCTTGTGTGTCAGAGACTGAAAATGGTCACCAGTAGCTTTATTATCCTCATCTCCAGGACATACAACTTCTTTATTTGCTTCCCCTGGCAATTAGATTAAAACCAATGATAAAGTTCTGGCCAGTGAAGTTTGAGTGGAAGCGATGAGCAGTACTTCCAGGCCTGGCTCATTAAAGCCTTCCATGTCTAATCCTAGCATTTTGACTGCATCCGTTGGATGAATGAAGAGAACTTCAAAGGCCTGCAGGAGAGACAAGGTAAAAGGATCTTGGGTACCTGAGTGACTGTGTGGAGCAGAGACTATCCATTGACCTGCACTTCAATGTCAAGTGAGAAACAAACTCTATTTTGAGGTAAGTCACTGGAATTTGAGGATTGTTTCTTTCAGCAGTTATCCCACCCTGATATGCCAGGCTGAATAATTTGTGATGATCATTATCTCTGACTTGGACCCCAATTATCCACTGCTGTTCCCAACAGACAGAACAGTATTAGAGAAATTGCGCAGCCTTGTTGAATAATGCCTCAGCAGGGCTCCCAGTGTTGCCATGGAATTCTTGTGTGTTCTGCTGGTCATGAACTGTTCTCATTCCTTTCATGGCTTAAAGTTTCATCTTTCTCCTTAGGATTTTCCTGCTCCTACTCTCAGCAGATGAATTAGCTCTCATCTTTAGTTAAGTGCTTATTCAAGACTCATAACCATTTTGTTTTTTTTCATGTTAATTTAAGCAGTTCTTTTTGTATTAGAGATATAAGACCATTATGGATATTAGGTATAAAATGGCTAAAATTTTAAAAGACCAACTAAACCAAAAGTTGACAAAGATGTGGAAAAACTGGAACTCTCATATACTCTTCGTGGGAATGTAGAGTGGTACAATTACTTTGTAAAACTGTTTTGCAATGTTTTCAAAAGTTCATCTATCATATAATCCAGACATTCTACTCCTGGGTAGTTACTCAGAGGTCCAAGAGGAAATCTCCAATAGTATTATGGCCAAAAAGAGGTCTTCCACTGTGGATTTTCCGTGGTTTGTGGTGGGGAGTGACACGTAAACATTTTTCTCTATTTTTCCCTTGAAACCTTCAGTAAGGTCTGTGTCCGTCACTAGTTATTGTGTGTAAGTTGTTTTTTTTTAAAAAAAGACTGCTGATAATTTGGTTAGAATAACAAAATCTCTTGACCCCTTACCTTGGTTCAGGTACTGCACTATGCACATTCACATATGTTATCTTTTTCAAATCTTACAGTCATCTTGAACGGTAATTATTATTCCCCTTTTAGAGATTAAAAAACATGTGCCCCAGAGTAAAACCAAAATGAAACAGATAACAGAAAACTTGCTAAGGATAACATACTGGAAGATCCCAACACTTGCCCTCCACCCTCCAATTAAAGATAAAGCTGCTTATTTTTACCTCTGCTTGGAACTTTGACCATATTTTTATTTCTATTTTTGACCAGTCAGTCTCCAGTTAAGTATTAGTGAGAACTTACTGTGGGCTAGGCTTGAGGTAAAATAAAGGGGTGGGGTGGGGGTGGGGAATAGACATGGTACCTACATTCAGTGCTTTAAAGAAGATGGGGACTAAAAAGATATTCCCTGGATGACTGTAGTGAAAGTCAAGACAGAGTCCAAAGAAACACAGACAAAGGGTATTGATGGTGTGATAGAAGCAAGTCTTTCCAGAGGAAGTGACACGAGCTGAGTCATAAAGATATGAAGATGCAGAAGAAAGGCAAGGGAAAGGGGCACCGAGACACTTCTATTAGAGGGACTAGATGGTACAAAGGCATTGAAATGAGGAATCACAAAATCATCAGAGAATAGCAGGTAGCTCAGAATGGCTGGAGCATGCAGCAGAGATCAATGCCTGGGGCCCAGGGATGAGTCTGGGGTGTAACAACAGAGGGTGCGACTTCCTGAGAAACTACTCTCATGCCTAGCAACCAACTGTACCCCAAATTGGACTCAGTCTCCTAGACTCTACCCACAGGAATTTTCCAACCATTTTTTTCCCTCTAAGATGTACAATATGGAACTCAGTACTCTGTTTTTCATTTCTTTTTAATATGCTTATACTCATTTTAAACCAGAGGACAGATGATTCCATGGGGCAGGACTTATGTGGATGAAGATTGGTAATATAACTGATTTTGTCCACAATTCTGCAGGTTCTTTAATGTGATTTGATCACCTTCTCCAAGGATGAGCAGGCCCTAGAGGCTCTAGAGGACAAACCTCACACTAAAGATACTTAACTACTGAACCGACAAATTAAATGGCAATTTATTCATTTATAGAATAGGAATGCCTCTCCATTAGCCAGAATGCCAGATCTGGACATGCTGAGTAAAGGGAATATCATTTAGTGAAGAACCACTCATTAATGGGCACTTCCTTGTATTATTTCAATTACTTGTCACCACAACTCTGTGATGTAGTTCTTACTTTATCCCAATTTTATAAATGAGGACTTTAAATGAGAAACATTAAATGATCTACCTTGATCTCATAGCTAATAAGTTTTGGAGCTTAGATTCAAATCTAATGCTTTGATTTCTACCCCATGCAATGGGCAGGGTGTACCCACACTGCCTGGAAAAAAAAGTGATGATGATGATGGCGATTTAACTAAAATGATTATAATTTATTGGATGTTTACTTTGTGCCAAATACTTTCACATGCATTATTTTATGTAACCTTAACAACTCTATTAAGTGAGAAACTATTTCCATTTTAGCAATGAGGAAGCCGATGTTCAAAGGTTTAAATAACTTTTCTAACCTTCAAACCTGGTTAATTGGTGGGGCAGATATTCAAACCAGGTCTCCCTGCCCACAAAGTACTTTTTACTGACAGTCAAATGCTGGTAAGACTATTTGGTGAATGAGAGTCAGATTGAAAAGAATTTGTTAATTGATAGAACAGTCCATGTAGGGTGTAGTAGAGGATAGAAAACCACTGAAGTTCTCCTAGTAGGGACTGATCATGTGTCTTCAGAACTTGTAGCAATAGACGTTGAATATTTAATACTATTATTTTTTGTTTTTGCTAATAATTCTTATTAGTCACAAAAAACTTATTCATGATAGAGTATACATTATTATGTTCATTTTATATTGTCTCACCTTTTTCTGAGGATAAATTTTAGGAATTGAAAAAGAAATGAACTGCCTCAAACCTGAGGAAAAACATAATTACTTTTTGATAACATACTTGAACAATCTTTCATTACTAATTGGCAGTATATCTGATTAATTCCCAGGTCAGTGAAATTAGAGTTTAGCCTACAAAAATGGATATACGTATGATAGTTTTACAAATTTAAACCCTTTAAACAATCTTGGGACTAGATCAATAAACTTTTTTTAGAATTCCTTTCTAGCACCTAGACTAACAATCTCATTAAGACAGTGTTTTTGTTTTGTTTTATTTCTATCAATATAAAGATTCTCTTTGTGGAAGCAAGATTTGAACAGGCTTTCTTTGAAGTTAGTACCCATGTGGCAAGTTTCAAATAAACCTAGACCTTTGGTCAAAATCAATGCATCTGAGAACTTTCCTTTAACATTCCTTTGTCTCTTGAACCTGGACTCCTTGAGGAAGGGTTTGTTTCTTTCCACTATAGCCCAGTCATCTGGTATGAGGTTAGATATAAAAGAACGTGCCGTCTAAATGTCAGTTGAATAAATGAATATTTGAATGAATCTACCAACTGTGGACTTTTGTTTTATTTTTACATTGCTTACTTTTTTGGAAAGATGTCGCAGGTGAGCTTTCTCATCCACTTATTTTTATTCCTTTGCAAAAAGTGTCCTTTGGGACCTCTTCGCCAGATCTTGAAGGTGTGCCCCATCCCGTCTGGCTTGGCGTTTTCTAGGCTCTGGTATTTCCTCACCAGTCTGGGACACTGTACCTCCCCCCACTGCCAACCCCACCCCCAATCAATTCACATCATTTTTGACAATAGAATTTCCAAACCCCCTTCCACTATGCATGATTTTCTTTTCCCCTTAAACTTGAAAAGGATGGTGAAAATTTAGGCAACTTAGAGAATATTTAAAACAGAAGAGAAGTAGTGGAAGGTCGAGCAAAGGTCACTATAGTTAGCGAGAAGAGTGTGACTCATTAAAAAACAAAGCCACATTAACTGACAATAAAACAAATCAGAAGAAAAATCATGAGACCATTTTGGATGGCTGACTGAGACAATACCAGAGATACAAGTGAGGAGAATAGGAGGTTAATCAGAAAAGACTACTTTTGAGGTGAAGAAATTTACATAGCTCCTGGAGGGAGGTCTGTGCCTGCTTTGCCCTGGCTGGCTCTGTGACTTCTGTGCACATGACCCTCATTTTTAAAATAAGGATATTGGACCAAATGATATATAAGATCCTTTCCAATTCTAACATTTTATTGAGGGCTAGAATTTTCTAGCAGATTAAATGGATTCTTACGTTTTAAGTCCCCATGCATATTTAGTCTCACATAATTTGATTGCTCTTTGTATTTTCTTCCTCATTTAAGCCACATTTATTGAGTGGCTGCTTGATATTTGAACAGTGTTTTAGGCAGTGGGCATACAAGATGGGGAAGATAAAATTACTGCCATCTTCCACCTTACAGGCTGGGTGGCCACAGCTTTATAAACAGCAACAAGGCAATTGGAGCAGAAGCGTTGGCTGGGGGAGGGAAGCCAGGATGGAGACAAAATGAAAAAGACAAGGGCAAGAGAAAACATTTTACAATTTCCTGAGATACAAATAAGTCCACCACTTAAAAAAAAAAAACAGTAAAGATCGGTTATGATTTTTACTTTTACTCATTCATTTTATGAGGATGGTTAGTACTGACTGTATGACCGTGGCTACTTAGAAGGTTAATGAGAGATTCACTGGACTTTCCACACCGCCTATAAAGGGGATGGTTGATTTTTGTTTTATTGGTGTGGTCACTACCAAGCCCGGCCTATAGATTTGTGTTAACTGCACAATTGCTGCTTGAAGATCTTAAAGGTTGCTCAGTGATTCCTCATAGAGCTTGATGCTGACATGAGAATTAGAATTGCAGGTGGCAACCCTGAGAATAGAAGAGCCTAGAACTAGTTGGGGCCCTGCAAGTCGGCATAACTGTGTGAAGCAGGTGGGCACATGCCACTAGCTAGTCATGTGGTTAGCAATTAACCAGAAAGAGCATGCTTTACCGCAAAATCTTCAAATACTTCTTTCTCTTCCCACCTCCCCACTTTGAACTGTATGCTTGAAAACAGCACAGGCAGTCTAAGTCTCCGTTTGAGACCTCTGATCACCAAGAGACTTCTCCCCTGCACTGTGACTTTTGATCTCCTGTGCCTGGTCCGGTGCCTGGCACACTGTCGTATTTAATCAAAGAAGCCATTTTTGTTGTTGTTGTTGCTTACTTGTGTTTATCCCTCCTTGTTGGACAAAGTATTTAAGTTGGTCAAATGTCAAATATTATTAGGATGATTATTAGAAACGATGCTGGGGATTTAGAGCCAAATTTATGTAATTAGTCAAAGGGGTTTTTAAAGATTTTTGAATTAAAATAGTACATATAGAATACAGATATGCATAAAAAATTCATACAGAAAAATGCATGTAGCTACACAAACTGAGCATGGTGACATCAAGAAACACAACGTCATCAGCATCATGGACTGAGGAGCTTAGAGCTCTTCTCTGAAGATGATTTTTAACACCAGTTGGCAGTGTCTGTCTTCTAGAATCATCTGGTTTTTAGATATGAATTATTTTACTTATCTTCTCCATCAGACTGTGAAAAACATTAGTCCGGGACTGGTCTTTTTCTCCTTGTATCCATGTTACTATTTCAGCAGCTCATAGTAGGTTTCCATAGGAGTTTGCTGAGCTGTGAATCAACTGAAAGTACCCTGAGCTGAGACGTCTAATGAGGAGCCCCAGAAAAATCCCGTTTCCAGGTCACTTCTCAGTTTCTGATTTTATTTCTCAGATTTAGCTCTTTAGATGTACTTAGAGCTCCCAGAAAAGAGGCATATTCTAAATTTAGTCTCTATGGTTGAACATTAAAATATTGGAGTGGAGGAGTGATGGTAGCAAAAGGGGTTAGTTAGCATTTTGTGTACATTAGATAACACAGCTGCTTCCAGTTCAATGACTGACATCAGAAGTTCTCCAGAAATATGTTCCATGGAAATTCCCGTTTCTGCTTGCTTAAGTAGGTTGTTGAGACTTAGGTAAGTAAGCAAGTTGCATCACTGGGGAAAAAAAGGAGACAAGTACCAATGAAGAAATTACACTCAAATGCTTGCTGGTTTGCCAAATAGCTCTGGGAAAAGCAGGGCAGGATCAAGGCTTTCTGGCAAGTAGCCCCTCTATTCATGTCCCTGTCTTTCTTTGACTGGATTATAGCACAAATTTTGGTACATAGCTGTTTCCTTTGCAGACCTCTGATTAGTTCAAATTATCCTTATGCTAGTCCTGTGTTGAAATGCTCCTGAGCACCAACTGAAAGAGATCAGACTCTTTTACAAGATGGGGATCCAGCCAGCTGTGAAGAAAGGGTACACTAGTCAGTCTGGAAACATCTGTAGGAGTAACCAGATGTTTTAATAAGAGGAGAATCACAGGCTGAGTGAATGACAGAAAAGGCTAAAAGAGTGGATGACTCACCTCTGAGCAGATGAGAACATGGATGCTTGTGCATTTTCCCATTTTTTAAACACTGTGATTGGATTAGGTGTCTGAAATCATCTCCCTCATGCCCTGTATTTTTTGAAAGCTTTTTTTTTTCCGGAGGGATTAAATTTCTTGATTCATGGGCCCTACTCAAGAATGACCATCTTTGCCTAGCAGATTTCTGGTGCCTGGATTGGAAGAATGAGAGCAAGGCCATCCCTCTATGTAGGCTGATGCTATGGTGGTGTGATTTCAAGGATACCAGGAAAGCTGTCACTGACATTTCTCTCTCCCTGAAGTTCATAATCTCACCATGAAGGATTCCTTCTTTCATCAAAAATCAATCAATATCTCAAACTTGGTTTTGAAATGCAAATCCCGGTGTAAGGATTAAAAAGTAAAATTCTGTCTGAATCTCTTAAGAAGCAAATAAAGGGCCTGGGGAAAAGCTGGAGTGATGTGTGTCATTTTTTCTTGAGAATGCAGCCCACTGGGGTCTTCTCTGATCCCAGATTTTGAAATTCTAGCAGTGAGCAGAAAAAGAAAGGCATTTGAAGTAGATAGGAGGAAGTAAAAAGGGCTCAGAAAGTGAAGGAGGTAAATAAAGAAGGTCAACTTTGGATTTTGAACTGATGATTTGACCTTTTTGAGCCTCAGCTTCTTCATCTGTAAAATAGAACCAATAACATTTTTCAGAGAATCTTGGTCAATGATCAGAACAGACTCTTTCTTTTGCCAGACTAATTAGCTAACTAATTTGTTCTTTTTACAAAACAGTGTAAAATTTGGAATTTCAAGAGATGTATGTCATCAAAGGAGTCTTTTCAGATATCTCTTATGTTTGTTTCTTGGCCCTCCTCTGGTGAGAATTCTTTATTTTTTTTCAAAGGTGTATTGAAATGATATGCTTCTTGTCTTAAGTTAGGGACTGGGAACTAAAGTCTGCCCAGTTGATAATTCATGGACATGATTTTCTTTCCTTGTTAATTATCTAAGTAATTTTGTGGTGATGGCTTTTTTGATACTGTACCCTAGATTACTCCCACTAATGACAGTTGGTCAAACCCAAAGTTTTCCCAGAAAAGGAGGATGGTTTCATGTCAAGTGTCCATCAGTCTTGGCCCTAAAGGCCTCTAGGAACAGCTCAGGGTCATGCACGTTGCAGCTCCAGGTTGAGGAGAAGAGTGAACATTATACTATGTGTGAAGTGCCTAGCAGAGAGACTACATCCACCGTGTATTCAGAACAATTTACATAATAAACAATTTTGAGAGCTGCTTTCCTAGATTTTTTGGCACTGCTGTATTTTATGCTATGAAATTGATTGTCCCTCTTCACTGACTGAATAAATAAAACATGAGCTGACAGAAAATTCAAGTTTCAAGACATTATATTTGTTTCTATGAGCACCCAGAAGTGCTGTTACTACTGAATTATTATTAGTACATTGGATATTAATGTGTTAACTCCCAGCTTAAAACAAAACAAAACAAAACTGAGTGATTCAATGACTGGGGACATTGGGATATCATAAATTTTGTCTCATTACTGGTTGGCATGGATTCAACTCCATGTACTAATTTAGACTTTTTCTGAAGCCAATTTTCAGTCTATACCACCTCTTGAAGTAATGACTTTCAGAAGCTTGCTTCCTAGTATGTGGAATACGTCTTCTCTTCTTCTTCCTCCTTCTCTTCTTCCTCTTCCCCCTCTTCCCCCTCCTTCTTTTTCTTCTTCTTGTAGTAAAATTAACTCTTAAGCTTAAAGCATCATTTCCTAGAGCTGATAGCTTAAAATTTCCAAATTATGTTTACCCATGAATACAATCAGATTTGGGGAGTATCCTTTAGCATTTTGATTATCATCATCTCCAAGCTATTCACAAATATTTCATTTCTTGTCCTTTCTGTCATATAGAAAAATTATACTCCTAACCTACTTTAATATTGGGCATAGCCCCATGATTTACTTTTCCCAATGAAATCTGAATGAAAGTGGCATATGGCCACTTCTGAGCAGAAATTTTAAGAGCCATGCTCAATTTGCCCCATCTTATTCCCTGCCACAGTAATTGTTGAAGATTAAACCCTCATCAGTGTGGGCCCCTGAGTGACTAGTATGAGCAGTGCTGACAGGCACTGGAAATGTACAGTGAAAAGAGAAATAAGTCAGCTGTTAAGCCATGGAGATTCAGAGTTTGGTTGTTACTGAAGCATAATCTAGCAGATTGTAATAAAATATAATCACATTATAGATTCCTAGTCTTCTGAAAAAATTAGTTTCTAATGATAGTCTTCAAGTCAATGCAAACACATGATATATGTTGATTATAAAATCTTCTTATACTCGTGGCTGGTGAAATCCTGGCTTGAATCCCTTTACTTTTTACCACCACCGTCAGAACCAGCATTACCAATGATATACTTAGCAGTAAATTACAGACTCTTAAAGTTAAGGGATAAAATGTTATCTTTCCAACAGTCTTATTTCAGAAATGAGAAAACTCAGATTTTCCAAAGATAAGAGATTTATCTGGGAGCATCCAGGTAGGTTTCTTTTTAATTTTAACTTGGAAATATTTTTCTAGATCCTTGTACTTTGTAACTCACTCCATTCATTCAATTTTTAAAGTTAAATTTTAAAAAGTGAATATTTTCTGGTTAATGGAAGACTCAAGATTAACCTTAATAATTTTTGCTAGAGATCAGTGATATTTCTAAGTGTGTTACTTTTCTGGGGCTGCTATAACAAAATACCATGCAGACTGGGTGAATTAAGCAGAAATTCATTCTCTGATAGTTGTGGAGGTTGGAAGTCCTCAAGCTGTCGGCAGGATTGGTTTCTTCTGAAGCCCCTCTCCTTGGCGTGCAGATGGTTGTTTGTGTGTGTGTCCTCACATGGTCTTTCCTCTGTGCATGTGTGCCCCTGGTGTCTCTTTGTGTGTCCTGGTTTCTTTTCTTATAAGGACAACAGTCAGATGGATTATGACCCACCCTGAAAGCATCTTTTTACCTTAATCAGTTCTTTAAAGGTCCTATCTTCACATACAGTTACATTTTGAGGTACTGGGGGTAACAGCTTCAACATATCAGTTGGGGAGTTGGGACAAAGTTGAGCCGATAACACTAAGATATGACAAATTGAAAGCATTTTAACAAAATAAAACT
The DNA here is from genome assembly GCF_964341445.2 of Mesoplodon mirus. Classification (NCBI taxonomy): domain Eukaryota; kingdom Metazoa; phylum Chordata; class Mammalia; order Artiodactyla; family Ziphiidae; genus Mesoplodon; species Mesoplodon mirus. The sequence continues at coordinate 43,041,029 of NC_138983.1, read as the reverse complement.
TAGGGTTAGAATCCCATTTTGGTCACCAGCAGCAGTGATGTTCATGGAGTATGATGTAGTAGAGTTTGGCATAAAATATCTATAAGACTTTGGGACTTCCCTGGCAGTCCACTGGTTAAGACTCCGAGCTTCCACGTCATGGGGTGCGTGTTGGAGCCCTGGTCGGGAAACTAAGATCCCACATGTCACGTTGCCAAAAAAATTTTTTTAAAATATCTACAAGACTTTAATATTATTTGCCCATCTTACAAAAGATATTTAATCCCAGTGCCTAGACTATACCCAGCTTGGGGTAGCTGACAACCGAGATCCTGGTACTAAGCCATCCGCAAACTATAAGATTGACCACACCTCTGAAGGGAGATTTTCCCAGATGCCAAATCGAAGCAATTGTGTAGAATAATCTCCCTCCCACAAAGGATAGTCATAATAGCTTCTTTTCTCTCTCTCTTCCCTCCCCTCCCTTTTCTTCCATAAAGCTCCTGTGAGTACACTGCCAATTTCAGTCTCCTATGCTACGAACTGAGTTTTGGTAAACCCTAACCCTGCCCTGCAGAGGTTCATGTCTAGGAGAGGAGACAGACAAGTAATTGCATGATTATAATACAGAGTAATATTTATAATGCTTCAGGCTCTATAAATACATGGCAGAGGATTTTCTAAGTCACAACTGGGGGTGGGGGAAGAATCTTAAATCTTCCATTTCTACAACTCTTTTTTCTTTTCAAAGGGTATTCCACCATTCTATCCCAGGAGATAGAGCGTGTAGTACGAGGCACAACTGCAAAGCATGAAATTAATGTTCTAACTAATGAACTGGAAAATAGGCTACAAAAGAAGATTGTCCCTTTAAAGCCACCCCCTTGAGAGGCTTTGCACTAATTCCAAAGATGGTGCCTTTCATTAAAGCATTTTGGGATTTATATTTGGTCAGACAGTGAACTCATCTAGAACAGAACAAAGATTAATTTAAAGTATGGTGCATGATTCAAGTTTATAGAACAAGTAAATTAATCCAGAGATAGAGGCACATTTTAAATATCATGACTGGTGGATAATACTTGTTCCTGGGTGTTTTGGGTGTCTAGCGAGATAAGGCATCCGGATTCAACAAAATCATGATCTGACTACGTTTGGAGTTCATAGTGAGGCATGGCTGTACGGTAACAGAACTGCATTTCTTGCAAACCAGTTCCAAAGAAAACCAGAACAAAAGTAAGAAGAAAAGAAAGCAGGGTTTGATGAATAGTAATGTCATCCTCAAATGTGAAGAGTGCTGGGTGTAATGTAGGAGGAGATTGCTATATAAAATTGTAAGTGCCTTCTAAGAAAGGCAGATTGTATTAGAGGTGTAATTTCTCCTGAGAACAAAAGCACCATCCCAGGGTTACTCAGACCCTGTAGGATTTTGAACAAGCAAAAGTAATATCGAGCTGAATTTTGGGAGCGGGACTGGAGAGTACCGTATTATACTGAACAGTGTAAAAATAATTTGCAGTTCCTAGGAGCAAGCCAGGAGGCCCACCTGGAAGGAGAAGAGAGTGGGAAAGGCAGATGGACACCACCAAGATGAAGAATAAACAAGTGACACCACTGTGTCCTGGTGGCCAAAAGACAAAGGTGGACTGGTTCAAATGGGTCATGGGTTCTCACAGGGATTTGGTTCTTTGCTCCTTACACTGTTGTTACAAGTATGAGAACCCTACCAACATGATTTTGTTGGTGGTGCTTTTTAAGATGAAGGAAGAGATTTGAAATTCTATACCTGAGCCAAAATGATGTAAATTGGGGGCATTACGCAAGGAAGGTGAAATAATGCTTAAATAGAGCTGATTTGTGGGAGCAGGAACTCAGAGCTAGAAGTGACAATGGAAACCTAAGTAAGTCCTCCAGGGATTCATAGAACTCTTAGAAATGGCTTTGATTGTGGCATGGGAGTTCTGAGTAGTCTTAGTTCAGGGAGTAGGGTTACCCCAGTTGACATATGGGTATCATGTAAAAGACAGCACTAGACAGGCTTTTTTTTTTTTAAAAGAAAAGGAGAATACTTGATTTGAACAAACAGAACTATATACCGTCCCTTTAATTCTTCTGTTTATTTTGTACAAATTTGTTTCTGAGGATTTGTGGTACAGTTTGATCCTGGTCAGGACTGTGATGTCATCTGTAGAAAAAATGAGGCAAGCTAAACGTAATATCTGAGCACCTCAGTTTTTATTATAGAAAGGTGATCTTAAAGGGTTTTTTTTTCTAGAAATTTCCTCCTCTTTATTTCTTTTGCTTTATTAAGAAAATTTCCCACCCAGCTACTGCCATCATTATAGAGTTGATCACAGTGTTTGTTGATTGTTGGGATCCCATCGTACTTTCTAGCAATGTCCATTTTAGCACACGTAAGATATTAGAGAATTTATATCTTTACACTTTTCTGTCCCTTTAGGTTATGAGCTACTTGAGGGCAGAGAATATGTCTTATTTATTTCTGTTTACTCTGAACCTATTGTTTATATCAAACATTCAGTAAATATCTATTGTATAAATGAATGAATTCATGGTTAAATATATGTATGCATAAATAAATAAATATCTATGTTTCTAGAATTTATAATCTAAATATAGGAAATTTTAAATAACAAAGTTCAAGTGAGGGCTCATATCAAGCTGACACTTTTCAATTGTCAAAAGGAGTTTTGCTGGACTTCTTAGAGACTGTTTCAGTTTGCTTGTTTTAAATATAATTCATTTCCATGTCTTTTCCCTAGAATTTCTGTAAGCCACCAGCCATCACCTCTAACACCCATCCCCCCCAAAAAAAACCCCAAAACAAACAAAAAAAACCCTTTTCTCTGAGAAACAAAAGAGGAAATAAGTGAAGTTGGTTTGCATGCCTTAATGAATTTTTAGGATGAAAGAATAACCTGGAAAGACTTTCTCTTGCACTCAGCTGAACCATTTTTTTCAGCCTATATAACCCACTACCTAATTACAAGCTTGAAATATGGTTAGGAATGGAACAGAATCCAAAGAACCAATTACATCCCCAATCAGGGTTACTGGCAACTTGTTCAGCAGCTGGCGAGAATAAAGAGGAAGTTACTAAACCAGAAAATGCAATCAGTCTGTTGATCATGTGAGAGGAAGATCATAAGCTTTCTTACTGCTATTCTCACAGAGGCTCTGTATCACTCAAGAGATCAAAATTGATAACAGGAGTCGCTGTGTAAATCTGAACCCTGGGGAGGGATTGTTGGGAGAAAACTAGAAGCATCAATTTGTTCCTGGCTTCTTCTAAGACCTGTTTTGAAAGCTGGCCAGCAGGAGTCGAGTATTGTTGCTTCGCGGTTGACCAGAGCACAGCCTAGTACTGGAGAAAAAGCAGTACGTGTGGGAGGGAGCTCGGCACTCTTTTGTGGGCCTTGGATTGTTACCACACAACAGAGGACCCAGACAAAAGGAATCTAGCTTTTTTAAAAAAGGAGAATGCTTGATTGGAACAAACAACTATGTAGCCTCCCTTAAATCCTTCTGTTTATTTTGTACAGTTTGTTTTTAAGGATCTGTGGTAAAATTTGATCCTGGTGACAGAGGTGATGTCACGTGAGCTAAAAAAAAAAAAAAAAAAGGAAAGGACATGGCTTAGCGTCAAGGAGAAAAGAAGATGTGTTAGGTGAGGGGCATGTGACGTGAAATCCTAGGAGCCAGAGGGTCTGTTTGGGGTGGGAAGGCAAGGCTGTTTGCATGGAGAGCAAGGCCAGGAAACCACTCTGGGGGAGAGGGGCAATTACAGCCCTGGGCAGGAGATGGTTGGAGCCTCTAAGATCCAAAGTCAGAGCCACAGACATTGGTTTGGTTATTTGTTTTGATAACTGGGGACAACTGTATCCATCTAAGCCTGGTGTAAGTAACATGGCACTTCTGACAAGTTCTCCATCCTGGCTATATATTGGAATTATTTTTGAATGGCCAAGGCCCTGGTATTATATAAAGCTCTCTAGGTGATTGTAATGTGCCACAGGATAGAGGAAGCACCCACCTCAATTTTGCAAAACCCCCGACAGTATTTCTCTACCTCTTTAGCTCTAATGACAATCCATAGCGTAGTCACCTGTTGGTACATCTGCCTCCCAAAACAGTGGTTTTCTAATTTAAGGTGCATTGGAATTTCTAGGGTATATTGTAAAAGCATTTTTAAAAGACACATTTTGTCTTTGTAAATCTGGGGTGGGACTCGAACATCAACGTTCTAACAAGTTCCCAGGTGCTGCCTCTTCTGGCCCTTTGAACACACTGCCAGGGGCAAGGCTTTAAACTCTACCTACCCACAGCCGTGTTCTTGCTTCAATTTCAGCGTAGTTGTTCAAAGTCCAGGCTGTGGGTTCAGACCACGTTAGCTTCTACCTTATATTAGCTCCTTGAGTCTGGACAAACTTATTACCCTTCCTACCTAGTTTCTTCACCTATGACAAAAGAAATAAACACTAGGGAATTCCCTGGTGATCCAGTGGTTAGGACTCTGCAATCGCACTGCCGAGGGCCCAGGTTCAATCCCTGGTCGGGGAACTAAGATGCCGCAAGCTGCTCGATGCGGCCAAAAAAAAAAAAAAAAAAATAGAGAAATAAACAATAAATCAAGCCATCAGCTAGTGTTTTCTGACTTCCATGGTATAAATACAACCACTCTGGCCAATTTCAAGCTACCAATGCGACATCACTGAACAGGGAGTTAGGAAGAGATGTGCACATCAATAAATAGTGTTTCTGCCACAGAGACACAATCGATGAAGATAACCTCAAGAGAAAAGATAAGAGTAAATAGAAGTACAATAAATAGGAAGTGATGAGTCTGATTATTTATTCCCTTTAGAAAAAAAATTTATGCCTTATTTGATTACAAACTTTTGTTTCTTGATAATATCTGTGTTTAACAGCCGGATTGCAAAATGTCTGAATATTTACTGATAGGCACTTGTTAGTTGGTACAAGCTGGCTCCAACACATCACTGACTTGTGAAATAGATTCCGTCGCTGCCCTCATGAAGCTTACAGTCCAGAAATGAATGGGCATGGGTCCTATAAGGACACTAAGCCAAATTTGGAGTGATCAGTGGGGTAGGCAGAAATCTGACCACCATGACCTTCACCCTCTGGTGTTATGCCTGTGAATATGTTATGTTACACGGTAAAGGGACTTTGCAGATCTAATTGGGTTTATAAACTAGATGACCAGGAATTCCCTGGAGGTCCAGTTGTTAGGACTCAACGCCTTCACTGTCGGGGGCCCAGGTTCAGTCCCTGGTTGGGGAACTAAGATCCCACAAGCCGCATGGCACAGCCAAAATAAATAAATAAATATGAATTAGATGACCTTAAGATAGTGAGGTTAGCCTTGATTATCCAAGTGTGTGTAATGCAATCACATGAACCCTTAAAACAGAAGAGAGAGGCAGATGCAGAAACCAGAGGGGTTCAAAGCACCAAAAAGATCTGATGCACTGTTGTTGGTTTGAAGAGGAAGGGACCAATGTAACAAGGAAATGGCAACCACTGTTCTATAACTACCAGGAAATGAACTCTGCCAATAACCAGTAAGTTTGGAAGAGCAACCTCAGTTGCAGAGGAGAACCCCAGCCCTGGCCAACACCTTGATTTTAGACCAGTGAGACCTTAAGAAAAGAACTCAGCCACACCATGCCAGGCATCTGACCCAGAGAAGCAGTGAGATTTGTATAAAACTGCCCCCTGTGTGGTAATTTGCTACACATCAATAGAAAACTAATAGAGTCAGTAAAGAAAGGATCAAAGTAATAGTTACTAAAGAAGAGCAGGGGAAGAATGTGCCAGTACTTTCAGGGATTTAGAGGTGTTTGGAATGAAGAAGAGAACAGAAATGAGACATAAAGACAGGGACGCTGTGGGTCCTATCATGAGGAGCCTTTTAAGCTGGGAGAATATTTTGAACATTTTCCAAGAGCAAAGGGAACCAGTAAATTGAACATAATCAGTTTGCATTTATGGAGAATTATGAAGGTGGTGTAGACTGGAAGCAGGCATTTAGCATCTCCTGCTTTGTCAGATCAGGCAAGCATGATGAGAAGGAAGAAAAGTGGATTGAGGATGCCTAACCCCAGATACTGACCATCATCTGCTTGTTTGTTCTTTCTCACCCCTTCTCCTCAGTCAGTTCAAAAGTCACTTACTTAGCACCAGCTACGTGCCAGGTGCCACAACAGGTGGCAGGAACACCGCTCTGAGCTCCCAGACCTCAGCAGGGATCTTGTTGCTGCTCTTTCTTTTTCAGAAGTCATGTGGAGTAAGATAAATAGTTTATGGATTCCCACAACCAGCTCTGCCACTTATTAAGTGCACAAGCTAGGGCAAGTCGCTTAAACTTTCTGAGTTTCCTTTTCCTGATTTGTAAGTAACTACTATAGCTACTTCAGAAGGCTATTGTGGCAATCAACTATAAAGTATATAAAAACTTTAAAAGTCGTAAACACCCTGCTCAAATGATTTCTGACTTTCTTCTCTTTGTCTCTCTGCCTTCCACGTGCTCTAGTTCTTCTCATATTCTTTTTGCTCTCTCCTTTCATCATTTTCTTTATTAAATTAGTTCAACAACTAATCCTTGAGAGCCTATGCTATTCACTCATCTAAATGTCTCTCTGTATTTGTTTTATACACACACATTCCAATCCCTCATGGAGCTTACTCTCTGGACACTTAAGGATTTGTAACAAATCTCATAATGTATTTTTAAGTGGAAAATAAAAGTGATTACAAAATATGTTAGATTGGCGAGTGGGTGTTTTTGTGGATATGTGTGTGCTGTGTGAGAAGGAACAAGAGAGAAGAAAATATGAATCTATGCATAGAGCCAAAGATTGGAAAATATACCTCAAACCGTTAGTAGACTATCTCTAGATGCTTTCATTTGGCTTTCTTTTCATATTTTCCTGTATTTTCCAAATCGTCTGCAATAAATACATTTTATAAATATTGATAGTAAAGTAGCCCAACACATTTTAAGAAAAATATGAAGTGTCAAGTGCTATGAATAAGTTATTCACAGGATGTTATGTGAGTGGATGTTTCTGAATTAAATGGTGCCTGGGTAGAATCTCTGTGCTTAGCTTAGAGGGATAAAAAGTTCTTTAGGAAAGAACTTAGGGAATGACATTCCAGGAGAAGGACCCAGGGTGTGTAGAGCATGGAGTGGTCAAGAAACAATATTATGTGTGCAGTTCCTGTCACCTGAAGTGTGCCTTGGGTTGGACCAGGAGGTGGGAATTGAATGCCATGCTATGGATCTTAGCTTTTATCTTTTGGATCTTAGCTTTTATCTTTTAACTACGGAGGCATTTAAGCAGAGGATTCATTACAGTCAGACCTTCATTTTCTATAGATTACAGTGGTGGCAGTGTGAAATGCATAGAAAAAAGAGGCTAGAGACAGACAGGAAACATGGAGATTTCTCAGGATGCTAGTGTCCAAGTAAAAGATGATAAAGATCTGGACCAGAACAACGTAGTGAGAATGGAGAGAAATATTTTAGAGATAATTAAGAAATGTTTAAGGCTTATTTCCCATTCTGCCTATGTCATACTGTATTGCTAACTTAGTAACACTACAACTCATATAAGAGAGTGTACTTAGGTGTTTACATAATACATCTGCCTGATTTTTCAACTGGAAAAAAGAGTATCAAAGAGCATGGGAAGACCAAGACCCAAAGACCTTGGAAGATTTCATAATTTGGCTTAGGCCTCACGTCTGCAAGCCCAGAGGAGGCAGTCGGGGTTAGAAAATGCTGCCCTCTGGCCCAGAATGAGGCTGTGGAGAGATGGAAAACAGCAATGAGCCTGAGAGAGACTCCAGGGGAGGACCGTCCCAGCCTTAATGGCAGACAAGACCAGATGAGCAACTGTGGTCACATGGGTAGTCCAAGAACAGGCTGTGCAGAGATGTGACTTGGGAAGGGAGAGAAGGAGTTGGTTTTTTTTGTTTTGCTTTTCTGTGGTTTTATTTTTTTTTTGAGTCATGTTTAGTTTTTGTAACAGCAGAATTTCCAGCTGGCATAAAGACAGTCAGGAATTAAAAGAGAAAGCAAAGAGCCTGAGTGTGTGAGAACAGGATGTCAGGACAAGTTTGCTGGCAGTTAGAAACAGTTTGACTGTCCATGCTAAGGAGGCACATGGGTACAGGGAGGAATAAATTTCCAAACTCTGTTTGGCCCATGTTTTACCTCATCCAAGTTCTGCTTTATGTTTGCAGCAAGTGAGTAAATGCTTTCCTGGTGTGATTTTGAGGCTTTCTCTTAAACCCCTCTTTCTGATCATGTTCATGGGAAGTGCCTAAAAATCCTCCAAGTAAGGGACAAATCTTCTTCCATAAACAGAGTGAATATTGGTATTGAAATCCAAACCAAGTGGTAAGTGATCTCAGCCTTCCTGCTAGTGGGCTGGATGTGGGCAGGGTCAAGAGAAGCCCTAATACAAGGAGTCAGGAACACAGGGACGCTTTGAGGTAGAATGGAAAGAGCCTGGGTACAGAGGTCTGAAGCACTGACATCTGCCCCCTGAAATCATGCCCAGAGAGGGTCACAGCATCTTTTCTCTGAAGGGCTTTCTGAGCTCTGCTGCTTGGGAAAATCAAACCTCTGGTTAGGTCTGAAGGGGTTGGACAACCTCAGGTAATCCCTACGATTCTTTCCATTTGTACATTTAGATTTCATAGACCAGGAGGTCTGAAAATAACAATTATTTGGAACTTTTGCAGAAAATTAGAGAAACCTACAAGAATGAGTTTTGTGCAATAGGGTAACAGAGGATTTAAACTGAACCAGCAGAGAAGGCCATAGGTAAAAATCAGAGGAATGCATTTTTTTTTCAGTGAGGCCTGCTCTGAATTTCAAAAGGATGTGCCACGCTCTAGCCCTACATTAAAGTATATTTGGGATTTGGGAGGGTGGTGTCTTCGTGTGTTTATTTCTTTTAACTCAAGTGAAAATTCTTTCTTAGTCAAAAAGCCCCAAAGCGGGACTTCTCTGGTGGTGCAGGGGTTAAGAATCCGCCTGCCAATGCAGAGGACATAGGTTCAAGCCCTGGTCAGGGAAGATCCCACATGCCGCGGAGCAACTAAGCCCATGTGCCACAACTACTGAGCTTGCGCTCTCGAGCCCGAGGGCCACAACTACTGAAGCCCCTGTGCCACAACTACTGAAGCCGGCGCACCTAGAGCCCATGCTCTGCAACAAGAGAAGCCACCGCGATGAGAAGCCCACGCACCACAAGGAAGAGTAGCCCCCGCTCGCCGCAACTAGAGAAAGCCTGCACGCAGCAACAAAGACCCAGTGCAGCCAAAAAATAAATAAATAAATAAATTTTTAAAAAAGCCCCAAGCACAGGAAATATAACAAGGTGACAGTGGAGGGTGGAGGTGGGGTGACAGCTGTTTTTGGCCCCAGAGTCTTCAGATCTGACACCAGGAAATAACCTGTCACATGACCTCCAGGAAGGAACCTGAAGACTTAAGGAATCACTTTACTGAGAAGACTTGCCTAGCAAACACCTCGCCCACAGCTTCCTCTTGCCAGCAAGTCCTAAAGGAGTTCACTGTTAGCCAGGCAGGAGTATCTACCTTGATCTCCCTTGCCCCATCCTCCAAAGTGGCTCAGAGAAGCCAGCAATTTCCTTTAGTCCTCAGCAGGCAACTCTCTCTTTTGTGAAACACTCCCTCGAGGACATTTTTTTTTTCTTTCAGTTTATTACCATTTTCCTAATCCCTTACCCTTAACAGATTTCCTTTTAAAAATAGAATTGTTGCCTATGAAATAGAATAAAGCTTACTTTAGAGTTTTAATTCTGGTTAGGTCCACAGGGATATACGATAACATTTCTCTTGCCTTTTCTTTCTTGCATTTTTTTTGTAAAGTATTTGTTTGGGCTACACTTCTATTAGCTAGATCTTTTTCTGGGAGTGGCTGAAATTGCCTAAGGGAGGATGGGTGGTGGAGTAAGAAAGCCAGTCAGAGTTGGATTCCTGCACCGTTGAGCAGGTAAAACTGTGTGTGTGTGTGTGTGTGTGTGTGTGTGTGTGTGTGTCTGTCTGTCTGTCTGTCTAACCCTGATGTAGGAAAAGTTAATTATCATATTTCCAGTTGTTCAAAGCAGAGTGGGTGATTCAGTGAACAACTTTGAAATTAAATTTTGATCCTCTATTTGAAATTTCCCTGGAACAAAGGCTTTGGGTCCAGTTCCTACATTGCCTCTCAGGGTCCCAGTTTGTGAAATGCTAAGGGCTGGACACACTAGAAATCCTCAGGTTACCTCCCCTCCCCTCCTCCCCCCATTGCCCCTTTCCTGTCATATTTTATAGTGAAAGGTTAGAATATCATCCTAATTTTTGAGAAAGACAGCTAGCTGGCAAAATGTACCTCTTTACATCTCTGGTTAGAAGCAAATTCTGGGAGCTTTCTCTATGTCAAAAGATACCTATGTTTCAAAACACAGTCAACATACTTCCTTCATCGTGAAGCCTCCTCTAATTCTAACAAACCAAAAAATAAATTTAAAAAAATGTATATATATATATTTCCCTCCCCTAAACTTCCAAAGAAGATTTAAGAGTACATAGTCATGTTTCATGAATCTATGGTGAGAATTTTGTGTATGTTAGGTGCTAGGTTAAACATTTTACATGTATTAACATTGTAGGTAAATGCAACTTTTATCCTCATTTTGTATCTGAGCAGAAATTAGGTGACCTGCCCAAGGCCTTTGGTAAATCGTAGAGCCATTTATTTGCTATATAGATAGAGATAGTAATCCATCTTTTGCTGATGTTTTTACTATGTTTTACCTACCATTCTGCTTGCAACAATAATTAACATTTGTAAAACGATTAACATTTTACCCATTCATCAGCTCATTAATGTCAAAAAGACTTTTGTGATGTTGTTATTACTATTTTCCTCATTTTATCGATGAGTTTGACTCCCCACATTCCATAGGAGGTATGTGGCAGAGCCAATATTGGGTCAGGTGATTTGATTATAGATTTCTCCCTACCTGAGGCCACAGAACGCCCTTGCCCAATCTCATTCAAGGTCAGCTTGGGTTTTCAGGACCTTTGTAGGGCCAGACCTTTCCCTTCACCTCACCTACCTAAAGGTCTAAGTTATGGCACCAGGGCAGGGACATGGCCCATACTGGCCCAGACTTAATATAAGAGCTGCCTAAAGGAGAGAGTGCACAGATCTTTCTCAAGTTGTACAGGTGGCCATCTGTTTCTGCGGGTTTTACATCCACAGATATGGAGAGCTGACTGTCGTCATGGTAATATGCTATTATTTTTTTTTTACATCTTTATTGCAGTATAATTTTTTTACAATGGTGTGTTACTTTCTGCTTTATAACAAAGTGAATCAGCTATACATATACATATATCCTCATATCCCCTCCCTCTTGTGTCTCCTCCCACCCTCCCTATTCCACCCCTCTAGGTGGTCACAAAGCACCGAGCTGATCTCCCTGTGCTATGCGGCTGCTTCCCACTAGCTATCTATTTTACATTTACATATATACACTATGTCCATGCCACTTTCTCACTTCGTCCCAGCTTACCCTCCCCCCTCCTCATGTCCTTAAGTCCATGCTCTACATCTGCGTCTTTATTCCTGTCCTGCCCCTAGGTTCTTCAAAACCAATTTTTGTTTTTCAGATTCCATATATATGTGTTAGCATTTGGTATTTATTTTTCTATTTACTTCACACTGTATGACAGACTCTAGGTCCATCCACCCCACGACAAATAACTCAATTTCGTTTCCTTTTATTGCTGAGAAATATTCCATTGTATATATGTGCCACATCTTCTTTATCCATTCATCTGTCGATGGACACTTATGTTGCTTCCATGTCCTGGCTATTGTAAATAGTGCGGCAATAAACACTGTGGTACATCACTCTTTTTGAATTATAGTTTTCTCAGGGTATATGCCCAGGAGTGGGATTGCTGGGTCATATGGTAGTTCTATTTTGAGATTTTTAAGGAACCTCCATACTGTTTTCCACAGTGGCTGTATCAATTTACATTCCCACCAACAGTGAAAGAGGGTTCCCTTTTCTCCACATCCTCTCCAGCATTTATTGTTTGTAGATTTTTGATGATGGCCATGCTGACTGGTGTGAGGTGATACCTCATTGTAGTTTTGGTTTGCATTTCTCTAATGATTACTGATGTTAAGCATTCTATCATGTGTTTGTTGGCAGTCTATATACCTTCTTTGGAGAAATGTCTATTTAGGACTTCTGCCCATTTTTGGATTGAGTTGGTTTTTTTTTTTTTTTTGATATTGAGCTGCATGAGCTGCTTGTAAATCTTGGAGATTAACCCTAGGTCAGTTGCTACATTTGCAACTATTTTCTCCCATTCTGAGGGTTGTCTTTTGGTCTTATTTATGGTTTCCTTTGCTGTGCAAAAGTTTTAAGTTTCATTAGGTCCCATTTGTTTATTTTTGTTTTTATTTCCATTTCTCTAGGAGGTGGGTCCAAAAGGATCTTGCTGTGATTTATATCAGAGAGTGTTCTGCCTATGTTTTCCTCTAAGAGTTTTATAGTGTCTGGCCTTACATTTAGGTCTTTAATCCATTTTGAGTTTATTTTTGTATACGGTGTTAGGGAGTGTTCTAATTTCATTCTTTTACATGTAGCCATCCAGTTTTCCCAGCACCACTTATAGAAGAGGCTGTCTTTTCTCCATTGTATATTCTTGCCTCCTTTATCAAAAATAAGGTGACCATATGTGCATGGGTTTGTCTCTGGGCTTTCTATCCTGTTCCGTTGATCTATATTTCTGTTTTTGTGCCAGTACCATAATGTCTTTATTAGTGTAGCTTTGTAGTATAGTCTGAAGTACGGAAGCCTGATTCCTCCAGCTCTGATTTTCTTCCACAAGATTGCTTTGGCTACTCGGGGCCTTTTGTGTTTCCATACAAATTGTGAAATTTTTTGTTCTAGTTCTGTGAAAAATGCCATTGGTAGTTTGATAGGGATTGCACTGAATCTGTAGATTGCTTTGGGTAGTAGTTATTTTCACAATGTAGATCTTTCCAATCCAAGAACATGGTATATCTCTCCATCTGTTTATATCTTCTTTAATTTCTTTCATCAGTGTCTTATAGTTTTGTGCATACAGGTCTTTTGTCTCCTTAGGTAGGTTTATTCCTAGGTATTTTATTCTTTTTGTTGCAACGGTAAATGGGAGCATTTCCTTAATTTCTCTTTCAGATTTTTCATCATTAGTGTATAGGAATGCAAGAGATTTCCGTGCATTAATTTTGTATATGGCTACTTTACCTGATTCATTGATTAGCTCTAGTAGTTTTCTGGTAGCATCTTTAGGATTCTCTATGTATAGTATCATGTCATCTGCAAACAGTGACAGCTTTACTTCTTCTTCTCTGATTTGGTTTCCTTTTATTTCTTTTTCTTCTCTGATTGCTGTGGCTAAAACTTCCAAAGCTATGTTGAATAATAGTGGTGAGAGTGTGCAAACTTGTCTTCTTCCTGATCTTAGTGGAAATGGTTTCAGTTTTTCACCATTGAGAACAATGTTTGCTGTTGGTTTGTCAACATATAGCCTTTGTTATGTTGAGGTAAGTTCCCTCTCTGCCCACTTTCTGGAGGATTTTTATCATAAATGGGTGTTGAATTTTGTTCACAACTTTTTCTGCATCTATTGAGATGATCATATGGTATTTAGTTTTAATTTGTTAATTTGGTATATCACATTGATTGATTTGCATATATTGAAGAATCCTTGCATTCCTGGGATAAACCCCAGTTGCTCATGTGTATGGTCCCTTTAATGTGCCGTTGGATTCTGTTTGCTAGTATTTTGTTGAGGATTTTTGTATCTATGTTCCTCAGTGATATTGGCCTGTAGTTTTCTTTCTTTGTGACATCTTTGTTTGGTTTTGGTATCAGGGTGATGGTGGCCTGGTAGAATGAGTTTGAGAGTGTTCCTCCCTCTGCTATATTTTGGAATAGTGTGAGAAGGATAGGTGTTAGCTCTTCTCTAAATGTTTAATAGAATTCACCCGTGAAGCCATCTGGTCCTGAGCTTCTGTTTGTTGGAAGATTTTTAATCACAGTCTTAATTTCAGTGCTTGTGATTGCTCTGCTTGTATTTTCTATTTCTTCCTGGTTCAGTCTCGGAAGGTAGTGCTTTTCTAAGAATTTGTCCATTTCTTCCAGATTGTCCATTTTATTGGCATAGAGTTGCTTGTAGTAATCTTTCATGAGCCTTTGTATTTCTGCAGTGTCAGTTGTTACTTCTTCTTTTACATTTCTAATCCTATTGATTTGAGTCTCCTCCCTTTTTTTCTTGATGACTCTGGCTAATGGTTTATCAATTTTGTTTTTCTTGTTAAAGAACCAGCTTTTAGTTTTTTGATCTTTGCTTTTTTTCCTTCATTTCTTTTTCATTTATTTCTGATCTGATCTTTATGATTTTTTTTCTTCTGCTTACTTTGGGGTTTTTTGTTCTTACTCCTCTAATTGCTTTAGATGTAAGTTTAGGTTGTTTATTTGAGGTGTTTCTTGTTTCTTGAGGTAGGATTGTAGTGCTATAAACTTCCCTCTTAGAACTGCTTTTGCTGTAGCCCATAGGTTTTGGGTCGTTGTGGTTTCATTGTCATTTGTTTCCAGGTATTTGTTGATTTCCTCTTTGATTTCTTCAGTGATCTCTTGGTTATTAAGTACTGTATTGTTTGGCCTCCATATGTTTGTATTTTTTACAGATTTTTCCCTGTAATTGATATCTAGTCTCATAGCGTTGTGTTCGGAAGAGATATTTGATACGATTTCAATTTTCTTAAATTTACCAAGGCTTGATTTGTGACCCAAGATATGATGTATCCTGGAGAATGTTCCATGAGCTCTTGAGAAGAAAGTGTATTCTGTTGTTTTTGGATGGAATGTCCTATAAATATCAATTAAGTCCGTCTTGTTTAATGTATCATTTAAAGCTTGTGTTTCCTTGTTTATTTTCATTTTGGATGATCTGTGCATTGGTGAAAGTGGGTTGTAAAGTCCCCTACTATGATTGTGTTACTGTCGATTTCCCCTTTTATGGCTGTTAGTATTTGCCTTATGTATTGAGGTGCTCCTATGTTGGGTTCATAAATATTTACAATTTTTATATCTTCTTCCTGGATTTATCCCTTGATCATTATGTAGAGTCCATCTTTCTCTCTTGTAATAGACTTTATTTTAAAGTCTATTTTGTCTGATATGAGAATTGCTCCTCCAGCTTTCTTTTGATTTCCATTATGCATGCAATATCCTTTTCAAGCCCCTTACTTTCAATCTTAATGTGTCCTTAGGTGTGAAGTGGGTCTCTTGTAGACAGCATATATATGGGTCTTGTTTTTGTATCCATTCAGCCAGTCTGTGTCTTTTGGTTGGAGCATTTAATCCTTTTACATTTAAGGTAATTATTGGTATGTATGTTCCTATTACCATTTTCTTAATTGTTTTGGGTTTGTTATTGTCGGTCTTTTCCTTCTCTTGTGTTTCCTGCCTAGAGAAGTTCCTTTAGCATTTGTTGTAAAGCTGGTTTGGTGGTGCTGAATTCTCTTAGCTTTTGATTGTCTGTAAAGTTTTTAATTTCTCTGTCGAATCTGAATGAGTTCCTTGCTGGGTAGAGTAATCTTGGTTGTAGTTTCTTCCCTTTCATCACTTTAAATATGGCCTGCCACTCCCTTCTGTCTTGCAGAGTTTCTGCTGAAAGATCAGCTGTTAACCTTATGGGGATTCCCTTGTATGTTATTTGTTGTTTTTCTCTTGCTACTTTTAATATTTTTTTCTTTGTATTTAAGTTTTGATAGTTTGGTAAATGTGTGTCTTGGCGTGTTTCTCCTTGGATTTACCTTGTATGAGACTCTCTGTGCTTCCTGGACTTGATTAACTATTTCCTTTCCCATATTAGGGAAGTTTTCAACTATAATCTCTTCAAATATTTTCTCAGTCCCTTTCTTTTTCTCTTCTTCTGGGACCCCTATATGTTGGTGCATTTAATGTTGTCCCAGAGGTCTCTGAGACTGTCCTCAATTCTTTCCATTCTTTTTTCTTTATTCTGCTCTGTGGTAGTTATTTCCACTATTTTATCTTCCAGGTCACTTATCCATTCTTCTACCTCAGTTATTCTGCTACTGATTCCTTCTACAGAATTTTAAATTTCATTTAATGTGCTGTTCATATTGTTTGTTTACTCTTTAGTTCCTCTAGGTCCTTGTTAAACGTTTCTTGTATTGTTTCCATTGAATATCCAAGATTTTGGAACATATTTACTATCATTACTGTGAATTCTTTTTCAGGTAGACTGCCTATTTCCTCTTCATTTGTTTGGTCTGGTGAGGTTTGACCTTGCTCCTTCATCTGCTGTGTGTTTCTCTGTCTTCTCATTTTGTTTAACTTACTGTGTATGAGGTCTCCTTTTCACCAGCTGCAGGTTTGTAGTTCCCGTTGTTTTTGGTGTCTGCCCCCAGTGGCTAAAGTTGGTTCAGTGGGATGTGTAGGCTTCCTGGTGGAGGGGACTGGTGCCTGTGTTCTGGTGGATGAGGCTGTATCTTGTCTTTCTGGTGGGCAGGATCACATCCGGTGGTGTGTTTTGGGGTGTCTGGTACCTTATTATGATTTTAGGCTGCCTCTCTGCTAATAGGTGGGGTTGTTTTCATATCTTACTAGTTGTTTGGCATAGGGTGTCCAGCACTGTAGCTTGCTGGTTGTTGAGTAGAGCTGGGTCTTAGCTTTGAGGTGGAGATCTCTGGGAGAGTTTTTGCTGTTTAATATTACATGTGGCCCGGTGGTCTCTAGTGGACCAGTGTCCTGAACTCAGCTCTCCCACCTCAGAGGGACAGGCCTGATACCCGCTGGAGCACCAAGACCATGTCAGCCACACAGCCCAGAAGAAAAGGGAGAAAAAGAGAAAGAAAGAAAAAATAAAATAAAATAAAGTTATTAAAATGAAATATATTTATTAAAAAAGAAAAAAAAATGAAAGAAGAGAGCAACCAAACCAAAGAACAAATCCACCAATGAAAACAAGCGCTATAAAGTATACTAAAAAAAAAGAAAAAACTAAAAAAATGGGCAGACAGAACCCTATGGCAAATGGTAAAAGCAAAGCTATACAGACAAAATCACACAAAGAAACTTAAACATACACACTCACAAAAAGAGGAAAAGAAAATAATATATATATCGTTGCTGCCAAAGTCTACCACCTCAATTCTGTGATGATCCATTGTCAATTCAGGTATTCCACAGATGCAGGGTACATCAAGTTGATTGTGAAGATTTATTCCGCTGCTCCTGAGGCTGCTGGGAGAGATTTCCCTTTCTCTTTTTTGTTCGCACAGCTCCTGGGGTTCGGCTTTGGATTTGGCCCTGCCTCTGCATGTAGGTCGCCTGAGGCCATCTGTTTTTCGCTCAGACAGGATGGGGTTAAAGTAGCAGCTGACTAGGGGGCTCCTCCTCACTCAGGCGGGGGTGAGGGAGGGGTACGGAGTGCGGGGTTAGCCTGCGGTGGCAGAGGCCAACATAACGTTGCACCAGCCTGAGGTGCGCCATGTGTTCTCCTGGGGAAGCTGTCCCTGGATCTCGGGACCTTGGCAGTGGGAGGCTGCACAGGTTCCCAGGAGGGGAGGTGTGGATAGTGACCTTTGCTTGCACACAGCCTTCTTGGTGGCTGCAGCAGCAGCCTTAGTGTCTCATGCCCATCTCTGGTGTCTGCACTGATAGCCGCAGCTCGCGCCCATCTCTGGAGCTCGTTTAGGCAGCACTCTGAATCCCCTCTCCTAGCACACCCTGAAGCACTTGTCTCTTGCCTCTTAGGCAGGTCCAGAGTTTTCCCCGGACTCCCTCCCAGCTAGGTGTGGTGCACTAGCCCCTTCAGGGTTTGTTCACGTAGCCAACCCCAGTCCTCTCCCTGGGATCTGATCTCCGAAGCCCACGCCTCAGCTCCCAGCCCTCGCCCGTCCTGGCGGGTGAGCAGACAATCCTCTCAGGCTGGTGAGTGCTGGCCAGCACTGATCCTCTGTGCAGGAATCTCTCCACTTTGCCCTCTGCACCCCTCTTGCTGCGCTCTCCTCCGTGGCTCCGAAACATCCCCCACTCTGCCACCTGCAGTCTCTGCCAGTCCATAGTGAGGTGGCTTCCTAGTGTGTGGAAACCTTTCCTCCTTCACAGCTGCCTCCCACTGGTGCAGGTCCTGTCCCTATTCTTTTGTCTCTGTTTTTTCTTTTATCTTTTGCCCTACCCAGGTATGTGGGGAGTTTCTTGCCTTTTGGGAAGTCTGAGGTCTTTTGCGAAGGTTCAGTAGCTGTTCTGTAGGGGTTCCACATGTGGATGTATTTCTGATGTATTTGTGGGGAGGAAGGCGATCTTGCCGTCTCACTCCTCTGCCATCTTGAGGGTCTCTCTATGGTATTTTATATAAGGGACTGGAGCATCCATGAATTTTGGTATCAGTGGGGGTCCTGGAACCAATCCTTCCTAGGAATAATGAGGGGTGCCCTCATTATTTCCAAAAGGTTTGCTGCGTTTCCCTTCATATTGGGCCATTATAGGGAGGGCACAGAATGTAAGGAGCCAGGTCAATATGACCAGTGGCTTTATATGACCAGATCAATCGATCCAGTGGCTTTTACCAGCCCACGTCTTCATATTGGTTCACAGAATGGTTCCTGCTCTTCTCTGAGAATGGAATGAAGGTTCAGTTCCATTTGGACAACACATACTAAGAAAAACTATATTGGGGTAAGGAGTCACCTAACTGAATCCCTGCAGTAAAGAATATATTATAGTTCATTAATCCTTTTAGTGAGTAAATAATAAGCACTTACTGTATACCAAATTTTATGTGCATGTTAGAGCTTTAGAAATATGACAATGAACAAGAATTTTTCCACACCTTTTAAGGATTTTGTCAACCATAAATAAAGAGGTAAACTGGAGCAAGCTCAAATTACCAGAAATTGAGTTTATTTGAAAATAGCAGAGGAACTGCAATTCAGGAAACGTGTGCTGCAGCAACTTACAGGTGAGTCCATGAGGATTTGGGGCAGGCTGCATTTATGGGCAACAGTGTGAAGAGGGAGAAGTCCAGCCAGAGTCCAGGCAGTAAGTTCACTGGCTTGAGGGTGGGACAGATTCTTAGCAAATGATCATTGGTCAGGAGATGTCTTGGTTTTCAGTAAATCAGACATATACAGAAATCAATCTCAGTTCTTAAGTTCCATTCTTCTGAGGGCACATGTATGAGATTCTCCATTTCATATCATCTGGTTCCATTTTGGATTGAAATTCTTTCACAATTTCATAATCATATGAGAGATATGCAAAAAAGCAGTTATTATGCAGTGTGCTGGTCACTCACAATGACGAAAGCAGGGGTCTGTGCAATCAGAAGAGGATCATTTATACTGTAGGGAGTTGGATAAAGAAGGTGGTGATGGAAGGGAGGAACATAATGGAAGGAATGAGATACAGGGGAGAGTATTCCTGGTGAAAGGAATGGCGTGCACATAGGACAGAGAGAAACAAGAACACAGCGGGGTTGGAGAGGTAGTGGGTGGGAGTTCGGCACTCCTCAAATGTGTTTATACAGCAGCAATGGAATGCATTCCGCCTCTGGAATTAGGACAACTGCTGGTCTTACACTGCTTCTCAGCGTACTCACCTAACAACATGTTAAAAATAATTTATGTTCTGGGCTTCCCTGGTGGCGCAGTGGTTGAGAGTCCGCCTGCCGATGCAGGGGACACGGGTTCGTGCCCCGGTCCGGGAAGATCCCACATGCCGCGGAGCGGCTGGACCTGTGAGCCATGGCCGCTGGGCCTGCGTGTCCAGAGCCTGTGCTCTGCAACGAGAGAGGCCACGACAGTGAGAGGCCCGCGTACCACAAAATAATAATAATAATAATAATAATTTATGTTCAAAGTGCCTACAAAGTATCTTGCTTCAGAAGTAAATGGATGGAGAAAAGTGTTCTGGTTACTATGCTATATAAGAAACCGCCCCAAAGGTAGTGGCTTAAAATGACAATTATTTTATTTTGTGTAGACTGTGTAGGTCAGGAGCTCATACCAGAGTGATGAGGAAGCCTGTCACACATCTGTGGCCTAAGGCTATCTCCTATTGAGTGTAGAATCTGTCTTATGGTGGACCACTTGATCTGTGTAGTGTGCATGGGGCAAGCCAGGGACAAGAGTCTTCTTGGAGGCAAACTTCCTCCTCTGGTTACCTTAGTCCAGCCCATTTAACTGGGCCTCGCATGACCTTCCAGTTGCAGAACCCCTGTTTAGCACCAAGTGTCTTGTCTGGGCCTTTATTCTCACTCTAAACCAGATTTTATGAATGGACTTTTGTGAATGGACTGATATCCTGAGGCCACAGTGGCCCCTCTTGACTACCTTTCTATCCTGTTTGCTCTCATCCTCTTTCCTTCAGCTCAGAACTAAGAGACAGTTGAGATGCCCTGATACTTTCACAGGAACTTGAGTCTGTATCCCTGTTAGATTCCTGAGAGTTCTCAAACTTCTCAATTTTTTTCTTCTCTTCTACCACCCCAGCATAATTTGAAGAAGCTTATCAAGGGTGAGAGAAGAACCATGTCTTATAGGTTTCTTTTTAAATTTTTACTTAAAAATGATTTTCTTAAGTTTTGAATATGCAATGCATTCACATAGATCAGAATTCTAAGATGAAAGTAAATAAATAATTAGGATACCTTCCACATTGTCATGTGCCTCATAAATCTCTCCAATTTTTCTACTACAGGACCTCAAAATAGTCACTGAATTTTAACAGTCAAGTTCCTAGCAAAGTACACATAGCACATGGGATGGATTTACTGTAAAGATAATGAACCTAAAATATCAGGGCCCCTCTCTTGCTTGAGCCCTGTCTTAGCCTGTTCAGGCTACTATAACAAACTACCCTAGACTGGGTGATTTATAAACAACAGAAATGTCTCATAGTTCTGGACGCTAAAAAGTCTGAGATTAAGGTGCCAGCAGGTTTGAGGTCTGCTAAGATCCTGCCTCCTGGTTCACAGCTGTCTTTTCACTGTGTCCTTACATGTGGCAGGGGGAAGGGAGCTCTCTGGGGTCTCTTTTATAAAGGCACTAGTCCCATTCATGCAGGCTCCACCTTAATGACCTAATTACCTTCCAAAAGCACCACCTCTTAACACAATTATATTGGGAGTTAGGATTTAACATATGAATTTGGGGGAGACATAAACATTCAGTCTATATCAGGCCCATTCCAGGTCATCTTCTAGGAACACTATTAATATGTTGATATGCCTTGTAAAATTTGCAGTCATAATACATTTTAACCACATCAGTTAAGTTGATTATGTCTTTTAACTCCATAACCTGCAGGACCAGAGTTATTGCGATATAAAAGTGCTCCATATATGGCACAAGGAATTGGACATATATATGTGGCGGGGAACCATTATAGTGGTGGAAGAGACAGTCTGTTAATAAGAATATTATGTTATTTTTCTGGATTTTGTGATGGTTATAGTGTCTGTCAGCCCTTTTACATTTGTAATTTTCCCCATTACTTTTGCCATTTTCTAAACACTTTGTTACCCATTTTTTTATTTGTTATTTTGTGTCCTTTTTTCTTAGGTGCCCCAAATTATAAGAGCTTTTGGTCCCACAAAATATTGATCCTTTCCTATATAAATAGCAGGCAGGTGTCTCACTACTTTGCTTTAGTTGTGGTTTGCCCATCTGTCCAGGGTGAATGACCCAAACAATAGAAGGACAGTCTGTGTTTCTCACTGTAAAGTCTTGGCGCTTTCTTGGCTCTTGTCCAACTCACCAGATCACAATCTCCATCATTACTGTTAACAGCAACAGATTAAAATGCAACCATTAAATGTCATCTTGGAGAGACCTTCAAGATGGCGGAGGACTAAGATGTGGAGATCACCTTCCTCCCCACAAATACATCAGAAATACATTTACATGTGGAACAACTTCAACAGAACATCTACTGAATGCTTGCAGAAGACCTCAAACTTCCCAAAAGGCAAGAAACTCCCCATGTTCATGGGTAGGGCAAGAGAAAAAAGAAAAAAAAAGAGACAAAAGAATAGGGACAGAACCTGCACCTCTGGGAGGGAGCTGTGAAGGAGGAAAAGTTTCCACACACTAGGAAGACCTTTCACTGGCAGAGACGAGGGGTCGCTGGGGAGAAGCTTCGGAGCCACAGAGAAGAGTGCAGCAAGAGGGGTGCAGAGGGCAAAGTGGAGAGATTCCAACACAGAGGATCAGTGCCGACCAGCACTCACCAGCCTGAGAGGCTTGTCTGCTCACCTGACAGGGCAGGCGGGGGCTGGGAACTGAGGCTCGGGCTTCGGAGGTCAGACCCCAGGGAAAGGACTGGGGTTGGCTGTGTGAACACAGCCTGAAGGGGGCTAGTGTGCCACAGGTAGCTGGGAGGGAGTCCGGGAAAAAGTCTGGACCTGCCGAAGAGGCAAGAGACAAGTGTTTCAGGGTGTGCGAGGAGAGGGGATTCAGAACACCACCTAAATGAGCTCCAGAGACGAGCGAGAGCCACGGCTATCAAAGTGGACACAAGAGACGGGTATGAAACGCTAAGGGTGCTGCTGCAGCCACCAAGAAGCCTATGTGCAAGCACAGGTCATTTACCACACATCCCCTCCCAGGAGGCTATGCAGCCCACCACTGCCAGCGTCCCATGATCCAGGGACAGCTTCCCCAGGACAGCACACAGCACGCCTCAGGCTATTGCAATGTCATGCTGGCCTCTGCAGCCTCAGGCTCGCCCCGCATCCCATACCCCTCCCTTCCCCAGGCCCGAGTGAGCCAGAGCCCCCTAATCAGCTGCTACTTTAACCCTGTCCTTTCTGAGCAAAGAACAGACACTCTCAGGCAACCTACATGCAGAGGTGGGACCAAATCCAAAGCTGAACCCTAGGAGCTGTGCAAACAAAGAAGAGAAAGGGAAGTCTCTCCCAGCAGCCTCAGGAACAACGGATTAAATCTCCATGATCAACTTGATGTATGCTGCATCTGTGGAATACCTGAATAGACAACGAATCAACCCAAAATTGAGGTGCTGGACTTTGGGAGCAACTTTACACTTGGGGTTTGCTTTCTGCATCTAATTTGTTTCTGGTTTTATATTTATCTTAGTCTAGTATTTAGAGTTTATTATCATTGGTAGATTTCTTTATTGATTTGGTTGCTCTCTTCCTTTTTTTAAATATATAGATATACATATTTTTTCCTTTTTATCTTTTTGAGAGTGTGTATATGTATGCTTCTTTGTGTGATTTTGTCTGTATAGCTTGGCTTTTACCATTTGTCCTAGGTTTCCGTCTGTCTGGTTTTTTTTGGGGGGGGGATAGTTTTTAGCACTTGTTATCACTGGTGGATTTGTTTTTCAGTTTTCTTGCTCTCTTTTTTACTACTTTTTAATTTTTAATAATTTTTAATTTTTTTTGTTTTAATAACTATTTTACTTTATTTTATTTTTTTTTCCTCTCTTTCTTTCTTTTTTTCTCCCTATTCTTCTGAGTCGTGTGGCTGACAGTGTCCTGATGCTCTGGCCAGGTGTCAGGCCTGTGCCTCTGAGGTGGGAGAGCACAGTTCAGGACACTGGTCTGCAAGAGACCTCCCAGCTCCATGTAATATTAAATGGCAAAAGCTCTCCCGGATATCTCCAACTCAGCGCTAAGATCCAACTTCACTCAACGACCAGCAAGCAACAGTGCTGGACACCCTATGCCAAACAACTAGCAAGACAGGAACACAACCCCACCCATTAGCAGAGAGGCTGCCTAGAATCATAATTAGATCACAGACACAACAAAACACAGCACCGGATGTGGTCCTGCCCACCAGAAAGACAAGATCCAGCCTCAACCACCAGAACACAGGCACCAGTCCCCTCCACCACGAAACCTACACAACCCACTGAACCAACCTTACCCACTGGGGGCAGACACCAAAAACAACAGGAAATATGAACCTGCACCCTGTGAAAGGAGACCCCAAACACAGTAAGTTAAACAAAATGAGAAGACAGAGAAACACACAGCAGATGAAGGAGCAAGGTAAAAACCCACCAGACCAAACAAATGAAGAGGAAATAGGCAGTCTACCTGAAAAATAATTCAGAGTAATGATAGTAAAGATGATCCAAAATCTTGGAAATAGAATGGAGAAAATACAAGAAATGTTTAACAAGGACCTAGAAGAGATAAAGAGCAAAGAAACAATGAGGAACAACACAATAAATGAAATTTAAAATTCTCTTGAAGGATCAATAGCAGAATAACTGAGGTAGAAGAATGGATAAGTGACCTGGAAGATAAAACAGTGGAAATAACTACCACAGAGCAGAATAAAGAAAAAAGAATGGAAAGAATTGAGGACAGTCTCAGAGACCTCTGGGACAATATTAAATGCACCAACATTCAAATTAAAGGGTTCCCAGAAGAAGAAGAGAAAAAGAAAGGGAATGAGAAAATATTTGAAGAACTTATACTTGAAAACTTCCCTAATGTCGGAAAGTAAATTGTCAATCAAGTTAAGGAAGAGCAGAGAGTCCCATGTAGAATAAATCCAAGGAGAAACATGCCAATACACATATAATCAAAGCATCAAAATTTAAATACAAAGAAAAAATATTAATAGCAGCAAGGGAAAAAGAACAAATAACATACAAGGGAATCCCCATAAGGTTAACAGCTGATCCTTCAGCAGAAAGTCTGCAAGCCAGAAGGGAGTGGCAGGAAATATTTAAAGTGATGAAAGGGAAAAACCTACAACCAAGATTACCCAGTAAGGACCTCATTCGGATTCAACAGAAAACTTAAAACTTTGCAGACAAGCAAAAGCTAAGAGAATGCAGCACCACCAAAGCAACTTTACAACAAATGCTGAAGGAACTTCTTTAAGCAGGAAACACAAGAGGAGGAAACGACCTACAATAAGAAACCCAAAACAATTAAGAAAATGGTAATAGGAACAAACATATCAATAATTACCTTAAAGATAAATGGATTAAATGCTCCTACCAAAAGACATAGGCCGGCTGAATGGATACAAAAACAAGACCCGTATATATGCTGTCCTCAAGAGACCACCTTCAGACCTAGGGACACATATAGACTGAAAGTAAGGGGAAAGAAAAAGATATTCCATGTAAATGGAAATCAGAAGAAACCTGGAGTAGCAATTCTCATATCAGACAAAATAGACTTTAAAAGAAAGACTATTACAAGAGACAAAGAAGGACACTACATAATGATCAAGGGATCAATCCAAGAAGAAGATATAACAATTGTAAATATTTATGCACCCAACATAGGAGCACCTCAATACATAAGGCAGATGCTAGAAGCCATAAAAGGAGAAATCGGGGCTTCCCTGGTGGCACAGTGGTTGAGAATCTGCCAGCTGATGCAGGGGACATTGGTTTGTACCCCGGTCCGGGAAGATCTCACATGCCGTGGAGTATAAAGATCAGATCAGATCAGAAATAAATGAAAAAGAAATAAAGGAAAAAATAGTAAAGATCAATAAAAGTAAAAGCTGGTTGTTTGAGAAAATAAACAAAACTGATAAACCATTAGCCAGACTCATCAAGAAAAAAAGGGAGAAGACTCAAATCAATAGAATTAGAAGTGAAAAAGGAGAAGTAACAACTGACACTGCAGAAGTACAAAGGCTCATGAGAGATTACTACAAGCAACTATATGCCAATAAAATGGACAACATGGAAGAAATGGACAAATTCTTAGAAAAGAACAACTTTCCAAGACTGAACCAGGAAGAAATAGAAAATACAAGCAGAGAAATCACAAGCACTGAAACTAAGACTGTGATTAAAAATCTTCCAACAAACAAAAGTCCAGGACCAGATGGCTTCACAGGTAAATTCTATCAAACATTTAGAGAAGAGCTAACACCTATTCTTCTCAAACTCTTCCAAAATATAGCAGAGGGAGGAACACTCCCAAACTTATTCTACCAGGCCACCATCACCCTGATACCAAAACCAAAAATGTCACAAAGAAAGAAAACTACAGGCCAATATCACTGATGAACATAGATGCAAAAATCCTCAACGTAAGGGCTTCCCTGGTGGCGCAGTGGTTGAGAGTCCGCCTGCCGATGCAGGGGAAATGGGTTCATGTCCCGGTGTGGGAGGATCCCACATACCGCGGAGTGGCTGGGCCCGTGAGCCATGGCCGCTGAGCCTGCGCGTCCAGAGCCTGTGCTTCACAGCAGGAGAGGCCACAGTGGTGAGAGGCCCACGTACCGCAAAAAAAAAAAAAAAAAAAAAAAAAAAAAATTGTCAACATAATAGTAGCAAAAAGAATCCAACAGCGCATTAAATTGATCATACACCATGATCAAGTGGGGTCTATCCCAGGAATGCAAGGATTCTTCAACATACACAAATCAATCAATGTGATAAACCATATTACAAATTGAAGGAGAAAAACCATATGATCATCTCAATTGATGCAGAAAAAGCTTTTGATAATATTCAACACGCATTTATGATAAAGAAACCCTCCAGAAAGTAGGCATAGAGGAAACTTACCTCAACATAATAAAGGCCATATATAACAGATCCACAGCCAACATCATTCTCAATGGTGAAAAATTGAAACCATTTTCTCTATCAACAGAAACAAGGCAAGATTGTCCACTCTCACCACTATTATTCAACAGAGTTTTGGAAGCTTTAGCCACGACAAACAGAGAAGAAGAAGAAATAAAAGGAATCCAAATTGGAAAAGAAGAAATAAAGCTGTCACTGTTTGCACATGACATGAAAATATACATAGAGATTTCTAAAGATGCTATCAGAAAACTACTAGAGTTAATCAATGAATATGGTAAAGTTTCAGGATACAAACTTAATGCACAGAAATCTCTTGCATTCCTATACACTAATGATGAAAAATCTGTAAGAGAAATTAAGGAAACACTCCCATTTACCATTGCAACAAAAAGAATGAAATACCTAGGAATAAACCTACCTAATGAGACAAAAGACCTCTATGCACAAAACTGTAAGGCACTGATGAAAGAAATTAAAGATGATACAAACAGATGGAGAGATATACCATGTTGTTGGATCGGAGGAGTCAACATTGTGAAAATGACTATACTACCCAAAGCAATCTACAGATTCAATGCAATCCCTATCAATCTACAATGACATTTTTCACAGGACTAGAACTAAAAATTTCACAATTTGTATGGAAACACAAAAGACCCTAAATAGCCAAAGCAATCGTGAGAAAGAAAAACGGAGCTGGAGGAATCAGGCTCCCTGACTTCAGACTATACTACAAAGCTACAGTAATCAAGGCATATGGTACAGGGACAAAAACAGAAATATAGATCAGTGGAACAGGATAGAAAGTCCAGAGATAAACCCACACACATATGGTCACTTAATTTTTGATAAAGGAGGCAAGAATATACAATGGAGAAAGACAGCCTCTTCAATAAGTGGTGCTGGGAAATCGGGACAGCTACATGTAAAAGAACGAAATTAGAACACTCCCTAACACCATACACAAAAATAAGTTCAAAATGGATTAAAGACCTAAATGTAAGGCCAGACACTATAAAACTCTTAGAGGAAAACATAGGCAGAACACTCTATGACAGAAATCACAGCAAGATCCTTTTGGACCCACCTCCTAGAGAAATGGAAATAAAAACAAAAACAAACAAATGGATCTTAATGAAACTTAAAAGCTCTTGCACAGCAAAGGAAACCATAAGCAAGACGAAAAGACAACCCTCAGAATGGGAGAAAATATTTGCAAATGAAGCAACTGACAAAGGATTAATCTCCAAAATTTACAATAGCTCATGCAGCTCAATATCAAAAAAACAAACAACCCAATCCAAAAATGGGCAGGAGACCTAAACAGACATTTCTTCAGAGAAGATATACAGATTGCCAACAAACACATGAAAGAATGCTCAACATCACTAATTATTAGAGGAATGCAAATCAAAACTACAAAGAGGTATCACCTCACACTGGTCAGAATGGCCATCATGAAAAAATCTACAAACAATAAATGCTGGTTAGGGTGTGGAGAAAAGGGAACCCTCTTGCACTGATGGTGGGAATGAAAATTGATACAGCCACTGTGGAGAATAGTATGGAGGTTCCTTAAGAAACTAAAAATAGAACTACAATATGACCCAGCAATCCCACTCCTGGGCATATACCCTGAGAAAACCATAATTCAAAAAGAGTCATGTACCACAATGTTCATTGCAGCGCTATTTACAATAGCCAGGACATGGAAGCAACCTAAGTTTCCATCGACAGATGAATGGATAAAGAAGATGTGGTATATATATACAATGGAATATTACTCAGCCATAAAAGGAAATGGAATTGAGTTATTTTTAGGGATGTGGATGGACCTTGAGTCTGTCATACAGAGTAATGTAAATTAGAAATAGAAAAACAAATACCATATGCTAACACATATATATGGAATCTAAAAAAAAAAAAAAAAAAAAACTGGTCTTGAAGAAACTAGGGGCAGGACAGGAATAAAGACACAGCTGGGGCTCTCTGGTGGCGCAGTGGTTGAGAATCTGCCTGCCAATGCAGGGGACACGGGTTCGAGCCCTGGTCTGGGAAGATCCCACATGCCGCAGAGCAACTAGGCCCGTGAGCCACAGCTACTGAGTGTGTGCGTCTGGAGCTTGTGCTCCGCAAAAGAGAGGCCATGATAGTAAGAGGCCCACGCACCGTGATGAAGAGTGGCCCCCGCCTGCCACAACTAGAGGAAGCCCTTGTACAGAAACGAAGACCCAACACAGCCAAAAATAAATAAATAAATAATTATAATAAAGCAGTTCTTTGAAAAAAAAAAAGACACAGATGTAGAGAATAGACTTAAGGACACGAGTGGGAGAGGGTAAGCTGGGACGAAGTGAGGGAGTGGCCTGGACATATATACACTACCAAATGTAAAACAGATAGCTAGTGGGAAGCAGCCGCATAGCACAGGGAGATCAGTTTGGTGCTTTGTGACCATTAGAGGGGTGGGATAGGGAGGTTGGGAGGGAGACGCTAGAGGGAGGGGATATTGGTATATATGTATGCATATAGCTGATTCATTTTGTTATAAAGCAGAAGCTAACACACCATTGTAAAGCACTTATACTCCAATAAAGATGTTGGGTTTTTTTTTGTTTTTTTTTTTTAAAAGCGAATTCTCAGATCCTACCCCAGCTCCACTGACTTAGGAATTCTGGGGCGGGACATGGCACTATGTGTTTTTTTTAATTTATTTATTTATTTATTTATTTATTTAGGGCTGTGTTGGGTCTTCGTTTCTGTGTGAGGGCTTTCTCTAGTTGTGGCAAGCGGGGGCCACTCTTCATCGCGGTGTGCGGGCCTCTCACCATCGCGGCCTCTCTTGTTGCGGAGCACAGGCTCCAGACGCGCAGGTTCAGTAGTTGTGGCTCACGGGCCTACTTGCTCCGCGGCATGTAGGATCTTCCCAGACCAGGGCACGAACCCGTGTCCCCTGCATCGGCAGGCAGATTCTCAACCACTGCGCCACCAGGGAAGCCCAAGATGTTGTTTTAAAAAAAAAGCCATCTTGGCTATGCCAATGCCTGAGTTAATGAGCTGAGAGAAGGAAAGGACAAAATGGAGAAACCTAAGGGCAATGTGAGTTGGGGGGTGAGACAGCTTCTCCTTTTCAGCACTTTCTCTGAAAACTTCCGTAGTTTTATTTCTCATTTGCTCAGCCATGTGTGCTCACTCTCTCCTTTACCTTGAGAGGTGACTGTTAGACATGCAGAAGAGAAGAACATGAAGGCCTCCAGATAAAGTAGACATTGACAGGACACACAGAGTCCAAGTCATTTGTTTTCTTTGACAGGGCTTTACCAGACTGGATGGAAGAAGAAAAGACCATCAGTAAAGCAAATGGCTCAAGTGGAGTTATAAATCAACTCTGTACTCTTCAGAGCATTTATTCAACTGAAGACATATCCAATTAAGGACCTTATAGCTTTTTCTTTCCTTTTTGCTTACATGGAGAAACAACAGTTAATATAGTTAACTATCCCAAGGCAGAAAAGTATTGTTAAAAAAGAATACAGGGCTTCCCTGGTTTGCGCAGTGGTTGAGAGTCCACCTGCCGATGCAGGTGCCCCGGTCTGGCAGGATCCCACATGCTGCAGAGCGGCTTGGCCCGTGATCCATGGACGCTGAGCCTGCGCGTCCAGAGCCTGTGCTCCGCGGCAGGAGAGGCCACAACGGTGAGAGGACCACGTACCGCAAAAAAAAACAAAACAAAAAAGAATACAATGTTATTGATTTCTTAAGACACCATCAGTTATTTTAAGATTTGAATTTAATAAAACATAATATGATTTCTTTTATGGGATTTTTATGTTTTACCAATCTTTATCACCCTTGTATGTTTCATATTTCAAAGTGAGAGTACCCCACTAAGATCAACTGGACGGATCCTGATCCAAGTTACAAAAACCCATGGCTTTTATAGCCACATTGTCATTTTCCCTCAGTTATCTCTTTCTGTAGGAAGATAGCGTAGGGGGGGTCATTGGAGAAAGAGAACCAAGCATGGCTTTCTTGACATAAGAGAAGCCATTTTAGGCCTAAGCCATTTTGTGATCTAAGCCTGGCCATAATGCTTGACTTTGAACAGGTCGCAGTAATAAATGATCTTAAGGGGACAAAGAATTCAGAAACAAAGGACTGTTATCAGGCGAGAGAAATAACAAGAGCAAAGATAATATATCAGTTGTAAAGACCCCCAGTTCTCTTTCAATGGTAAAGACTAACCTAAAGCTCTGTCTTGGCTGTTTTGCAGAATTTAAATCTCAACAACCAGATCAACTGGAATCTAAGGGATGATGACTGTGACCTTTTCTGACCCTCATGACTTCAATCAACTAAAGCTTGGACTCTATCATCCAAGCCCCTTCATGAATATGCATGTACCAATAGCTTAAAGTTCTCCAGTTTCGCTGTTCAGAGAGCCACTTCTTTGGGAAAAATCCGTGGTATTCTCCTTACTTGCAGCAAGTAATAAGTCCTTCTCCAGCAATCTGGCTTGGTTGTGTCTTTTGGTGACACCACCAAGAGGCTAACCCCGTTTTCAGGTAACGTTTCTACATGCTTGAGCCTAATTTGTACTTATTTATATTTTTCTATATACACAGCATTTATTATATATACATAGTAAAATGTGATACATTGTATAAGAGGAAAGATTGGAGTAACAAGGATTCCTAAGCTGGTTTGGGGAGAGGGTGAAGAAAACTTAGGAAGTCATCTGAGCTGGACTTTAAAGCTTTTTAAAGAAGGACCGGGCTTCCCTGGTGGCGCAGTGGTTGGGAGTCCGCCAGCTGATGCAAGGGACACGGGTTCGTGCCCCAGTCTGGGAAGATCCCACATGCCACGGAGCGGCTGGGCCCGTGAGCCATGGCCGCTGAGCCTGCACGTCCAGAGCCTGTGCTCCGCGGTGGGAGAGGCCACAGCGGTGAGAGGCCCGCGTACCGCAAAAATAAATAAATAAATAAATAAATAAAATAAAGAAGGACCATGTCTGTTTGTTCTCCACTCTCTATGCATAGGAATTTTTCTGGTACGGCAAAAGGATGTGGAAGTGGAAAAAAGAAATTGTTTGGAGCAGAAATAATAGATAGACATCCTTAAAGGAGGAGGAAAGACAGATTAACATTTACTTTTTTTGAGGCCCTAAAATGTGCTAAAAATGCTCTATGAGTAGGATTGAAGATAAATTTGAGGAATGGTGGTTAGTTGGTAAGTACATCCACACCTGGCAGTTTCACAGTTTTCAGTTACATTCAAAAAGAGGTCATTTACTTGGAAAGAACCAGGTAGCTGGCAGCATAATTGGGCTACAGCTGAAGCCCTTAAACCTCTAAACTACAATTTGTATGAGGAAATAAATTCCCTTTGTTATTTAAGCCAGTTTCTGTTATTTGCCACTGAAAGCAGCTGAGCTTTGTGTCAGATAAGATACAGGTTAGAAGCAGAACTGACAAAGTCTCCCTGTCCTGCTCTAATTTGGTCTAAAGAATAAGGGCAATAGTAGCACCACCCTGGAACTTGTTAGAAAAAGCAAATTCTTGGGCCTCATCCCAGACCTACTAAATCTCTGGGATGCACCCGGGGATCCTTAACAAGCTTTCCAGGTGACTTTTTAGCATGCTGAAATTTGAGAACCACTGCAGTCAGCTCCTTATTTGCATTTCTAACAAGCCACAGGTGTAGCTAATGGCCTTGGAAGGCAGACCAGCTTTTGAGTAGCACCTCTGAAATACTCTGTTCCCTGAGTAGACTTTGAGACAAACACTTCAGAGATTTGAGGGATGCCTACGAAGTTTTTCTCCTCGTCAGAGGTACGTTCTAACTAATTGTCAACTAATTCAAGCTGGTTTCTTTCCAAAAGAAGAGGTGAAGCTGTTGGGAGAATATTTCTTCTCTGTATCAGCAGATCGGTGATAAAGAAAAGTGTATCCTATTGTTACCGAAAGTGGGGTCCCAGGCTGCTCGCTGCTCTAAAGCCAGTGAAGAGGCAGGGGGTGGGGAGGGCGGATTCATGTCCGAAGGCCAACTCCTCCCCTGATGACCAGTGGGCCAGCTTTTAAAGGGGAGTTTAGAGGTGTATAGGTGGAGGGAAGGGGCTACATGCAGAAACAGCATGGTCAGCTCTGACAGCCATCTTGAAATTGCTTATGCGGTGGTCTGATCAGCATCATCTTGATTGTTTTAAGTACAGTTAATCTTCAGTTCCAGGGTCAGTTTATTTCCATTTTTTGAGGCCAGTTCTCGGAATTGTGGCAGCTTATGTGATGGCTGCAGTCTGGGCATCATGTAGTTAACTTCTTCTACCTGGTGCGGGTTTCAGTTATCTACAAAACAGCTCAAGGATACGGCTCAGAATATCATGTATAACCTGTGAGGAGGAACTAAAGGTCCTTGACTTTGCTTAACGACCAAACTATTATTATTTTGTCTTGTTTGACTGCTTTCCTTTTTTTTTTTTTTTTTGCATTTTCTCACCTCTCTGATTAAACTTATTTTTTGGCTCAAGTTTTTCTACAGACAAAAGGCAGGCTGAGGACATGGTAGGGGGTGGGGAGGACCGTAGCATCCTGGTTTGTTTCACTGTAGGTTCTTTGGCTATTAGCAGCAGTGTGGGTCTCTAATGATTTTAAATTAGGAAAGGGTATTTAGTGGAAGGATTCTGAATAGTTCACAGATAGAGGAATTGGTTCAGCTTGTAACAGCAGCAATGTATGACACTCCTCTTTTTAGTGCTGCTACTGGATAAATCAATTACAACTATCTTGTGTTCTTGTGTGTCTTCACACAAGTGTGTAAGTGTGTCATTCCCAGTAGAAAAAGACAGATTGGCCTAGCTTTGGGCCCCATGATCACCCATGTGTTCAAGACAGCAGGGAACTACGTGAATGTCAGACTTGTAAAAATCACATAAATGAAGCAGGCAAGATATTGTTCTTCCAAAGGAAGAGTTGCTGGACACACAAAAACACAGATGTCCACAATCATGTTTCTAATATAGACAGGTGAAGAAAAAGAGGCATGTATGGAATTAAAAGATTGTATAAGGAAGCCAAAAGCTGAGTTACAAGTGTGGACAAAAAAATGCCACCTGCCACATCAGTAAACAAAGGATGTGAGGCCATCAAGCCATCAGCCGTGCAGCCACCCCCAATTGTGCACCCTGAGGGGATTCAGGATGAAGAAAAACAGGATACTGACCCCAGATAGCTGAGGTGCATATCAAAGGAATGATTTCAATGAGCTCAGACTCTTGCATCTTCCCATACACAGAAAAGCACTAAATTCATTTACTTGAGATGCCTGGTTTTCTTTAATTAGCAGTAATCTTTTGATGTTCAACTACCTGGCTTTTTTGTTTGCTTGAACTCCTATGTATCCTGGGTCCTCCCTTACCTCTTTGGAGTGGTCCCTCAATGCTATCTGAGAGGCTGTCCTCTGGGCATAAATCCTCAGCAAGTTCGCTGAATAAAACATAATCAAGTTGTGCCTTTTGCTTCAGTTGACATGAGAATGAAATTTGAGAAGCTATAATACTGATCTAATGGGATGTATATACTTAATAAGCAACAAAAATTGTTAAAGAGCATATGATAGTTATTGTATATTCATGGCAGGTGTGAGGCTTCTTTTATATAGAGCAGAGTTTCTCAGTCTCAGTACAATTTATATTTATTATCTGTGCATTGTAAGATGTTGACTCATGGACTCTACTCATTAGATGCCAGTAGCACTCCTAGCTCCATTCGTGACAATCACAGATGTCTCCAGACATTGCCAAATGTCCCCTGGTCCAAAATTGCACTTGGTTTAGAACCACTGACTTAGAGATTTCAGGTCTTTTGGAAAAGACATGATCCAATAAATATGATTTTCAATCACTGTTGGGAAAAGGAAAGCTTGACGATCACAGGAGGCATGGATAAGTTGGCATGGCTGTTGGTAACTTTCTACTGACTCATTGAGATGCAGGTGAATGTAAACATCTTTATCATTTAGGAGATGTCTTGTTTTTTTCCAAAGCATGTATCGTATAAGGGAAGGATATGAAGGATAGCTTTAGCAAGATGGCTAACCATTTCTCACTCTTGCTGACATATCGGGATTAAGGACATCTGAAAATAGAATTCTTTCAGAAGTGTTGGGTAGGAAGTTAAAGGAAGTAAAGGGACTACAGATCCTAGGAGGTATTTTCAACATATTTTTCTATCCATAAGACTTTAGAAGAGAAAAACTGTCTTGAACATTTGGCTACACAGATGGTATTGGCAATCATTTGGATTTCTGGACAGTAGCTTAAGATACTGGAATAATGGCCTCTTGGATAATGTAGCCTGTCTCACTAAAGGGGGAACATTTGTTTGTCTGGAATAGTACTTCTCAAAGGGTAGTCTGCATCAGAATTATTGCCTAGAATACCAATTCCTGGGCCCTACCATAAACCTACTGAGCCCATTGGGAAAAGGGGATTGGAAGTCATTGAATATGCAACTCTAAATTCATTCTACAGGCACTTGTTATGTACTGTGAGCTTTGAGATTTTATGGTCTACTAGATAGTTTATCTGTCAATTAAACAGCACCAAACCAAGGAGAGAGTGAGTGAAAATACATTGAGATAAAGTGAAGAAAGGAAAATATATCAAGTATCTGCTCATTTAAAAAAATGTAATAAACAGGATAAAACCTATATATTAAATTATGAAATGGAGATTATTACCTCAGATAATAAATATTGATCTTATAAGGATTACTGAGACTTGCTGGGTTGAAACTCAAGATTGGAATATGGTGACTTAAGTGTGAGCCTTTTTTTTTTTTTTTTTTTAATGCCGGGATTTGGAGTTCTGTGTATCAAGAGTGTATACACTGTGGAAATCTGCCCATTAGATTTTAGAGTCCATTTTCATGAGGATGGCAGGAGAGAAACAGAGGTGTATCACAGTGGGTGCCCATTATAAGCATGAGGAACCAGCTACAGAAATGAACAACATGGGCTTCCCTGGTGGTGCAGTGGTTGGGAGTCCGCGTGCCGGTGCAGGGGACACGGGTTCATGCCCCAATCCGGGAAGATCCCACATGCCACAGAGTGGCTGTGCCCGTGAGCTATGGCCGCTGAGCCTGTGCATCCGGAGCCTGTGCTCTGCAACGGGAGAGGCCACAACAGTGAGAGGCCCGCAAACTGCAAAAAAGAAAAAAGAAAAAAAAAAAGAAATGAACAACATATCTTGGCCAAGAAAGGACACAAAGCCAATGTGTAACATTTGTCAAAATACTCCGTTGGCTCAAAGAAGAGTTTCTGACAAATTCTTTACTGTCTTTTAGATAATTCATTCTGGAGAAGAAGATAAAGTGTCTCGGGGGACTGATATTTTGGGCCTCAACATATAGGGAAAAGAAAGGGATTGGCCTTTGGGTAGAAGCTGCCATGTTTTTTAGTTGATCTCATAGCCAGAGAAAGGAAGACAGCAGTCTGAATTTTGCTTCAAGAAGTAGATTTCAAGAGGTTCAGAGAAAAAAAGTCATGACACAGCATCATGAAACATCTGGAAGGGAAGTCTACTAGAAAGATTGCAAAGCTCTCCAAAGAAGCAATTCACATTGTACAGTTGCTAGTCGCCTCAGTGAAGAACAACAGGACATAATTTTAAAAATCAGTGGCATTGTTTAGAGTGCTGAAGTGACCAGATTTTTTAAAGTAGTAGTGTGTGGCAGAATAATTTATCAAACTATTAATTTGTTCACTTCTTATTTTTGCATTTCCCATTTCAAAAAAATGGTCAAGCTAATTAATTTCCTCATAAATTTATTTCTAAATTGGGAAGCAGAAGCTATGGTTCTTCTTTGTTCTCATGGTCCATTGTCTCATGTCCAACTAATGACCACCCTCCAGGAAGTTTCCCAGATCACAGAGAGAATGCCTGTGTAGTGCACCTAAAGAGCATGGATAGCAACCATTGTCATTACCCAAATTAGAAAAGATGGCCTATGCTCCAGGGAATCAGGAGGGTCGAATCATGGGTTTTAGGTCAAGGAGCATCTCAGAAGTCATCAGTATGGGCTGATAAAGAAAAAACAAGAGGGACATTCCTAATACTGTGGTGCCCTACATTGGAATCTTTGCACAAACTTTGATAGAAGAATAAAGAACTCCAATAAGAAGTTATATTGATTTCCCAACATGTACTAGCTGTGTGACACTGGGAAACTTAATCAGCCTCTTTGTGTTCAGCTTCTTCTTCTGTAAAATAAGGATAATGTATCTCATAAGGTAGTAGAGAGGATTAAATGAGACAATGTAAATATAGTGGCAACACTGTCAGAGATGTAATAGGGACTGGGTTAATAACTGTATTATTTTTCTTTCCCAAGTTAAAAAATATATACTGAGATTTATGGCTGGGCTAACAAGAGGACTGTTTGGAAGCCTGTGAAAAAGAACTTAGTCCACCTAGGTCCCTTTCTCCACCAGTGAAGCACATTGGAGGTATATTTTCTTGAAAAATTAAAATAGAGAAGCTATGGATTTGGTGACACTCAGCAAAGAGGTGAGGCTCTGAACTTAAAACAGTGATCAAGTTAAAGTCTACATACAGAAGGTAAGCTTTCCCATCCTAGTCCCCTTTGCCCATCTAGCTTCAAAAGTAGCTAAGCTTTTATATCCCTGATGGAAGACTGGAAGATTCTTCTCTAGAGGAAATAAACGTTAACTGACACAGAAAAAAGACCAACATATATTGAAATTTGGGGAAGCAAACATAAAGGCTGGAATACTTTCCAGTTAGTTTAGAGTGATATATATCAGTCAAGAAGCCCTGAATATATACACAGTACTTCCAAAATAAAAGAGAGAAATCAAAACAAAAAATAAACAAGAAAAGTGATGGATACTTAGAAGAGACAGAGACTATGAAAGGAGTAGAAGAAAATTTGTAAGAGATTAAAATTAATACTTGCAGAGATAAGGAAAGACATTGTATCCATGAGAACTGATCAGGCAGCTTTAAAACTGAACAATCAGAAAGTAAGAAGGAGTTCCCAGAAATTAAAATGTAGTATTCAAAGTAAAAGAAAAATGTTTGGAAGATAAAGTTAATAAAATCACCCACAGGAAAGGCGAAGAGTTTAAAAACAGAATCAATTGAACTTAAAAGAGAAAGTTTATCCTGGATTATCCAGGTGGATCCAACATAACCACATGAACCCTTAAAAATGGAGCAAGGTCAGAAGGCAAAGTCAGAGAGACAGGCTCTGCTTGTAATGGAAGAAAACAAATGACCATGTTGTGAATTGCCAGTGTAGAGGACTAGTCTTTAGCAGCCAAGAGTGATATCTAGCTGATAGTCAGGAAAGAAGCAGGGACCTTAGTCCTATAGCTTCAAGGAACTGCATCTGCCAACAATCTGAATGATCTTGGAAGTGGATTCTTCTCCAGGGCCTCCAGATAAATAGCCTGACTTACAGACACCTCAATTCTGTCTTATGTGACCCTAAATGGAGGAGTCATTCAAATTCACCCAGACTTTTGATCTACAGAACTCTGATATAACAAATGGGTATTGTGTTAATTCACTACATTTCTTATATTTTTTTATGGCAGGAAAGAAAACTAAGACATAGGGATAAAAATTCATTAAAAAAGAAAC
The DNA here is from genome assembly GCF_964341445.2 of Mesoplodon mirus. Classification (NCBI taxonomy): domain Eukaryota; kingdom Metazoa; phylum Chordata; class Mammalia; order Artiodactyla; family Ziphiidae; genus Mesoplodon; species Mesoplodon mirus. Next base: position 43,002,677 of record NC_138983.1, on the reverse strand, counting down.
ATCAATAAAATAATCACACCTCTGCAGTCCTATTACTGTACTTAACTCAGTATATTATGATTAATTTTATTTATATGTGTATCCCATCCTAGATTATGAGTTCCTTGAAAGCAGGAACTTTGCTATCTTTCTTTTCCTAATGCTAAGCATAGGGTTTATGCTTTAAAAATGATCATTAATATTTGTTGAGATAATTTATTTTAATGTAAAACTGAGAGTCAATAACAAAAGACTACTGAGCCACTGAATATCTCAAAGAGTTTATAAAACATGGGATTTATAGTCCCACTATATAAACTTTTTAAAAGAGTATTAAGTTATCTAAGTGGGAATAAATTTACTATCTATAGAATAGTAAATAATATCTACCTATTTAAATATTAGATATGTCTCATATCTCTAAATTATACAAGAATCTCTAACATTTTATCATGTAAGAAAAAAGTATTTCTACAAGGTGAATACTTTGTTTTGCATCAAGAAGATTTGGGATACAATCAAATTTTAAAAAGTGGAATAAAAGAAAAAAATCAATTTGCCTTCTCTTTTATCCTGCCCATCTATCTTGGGCAAAATAATCCACTTCTAACCAATTCTAGAGGCTAGAAGTCTGAAATCAAGGTATCAGCAGGGCCATGCTTCCTCTGAAACCTGTACAGGAATCCTTCCTAGCCTGCTCCTAACTTCTGATGATTTGTTGGCAACCTTTGGCTTTCCCTGCCTTGTAGATACATCACTCCAGTCCTTCATCTTGACATGGTGTTCTCCCTGTGTTTGTTAACCACCTTTTCCCTCTGTGAATGTCCATCTCTGTGTCCAAATTTCCCCTTTTTATTAGGACACTAGTCATATTGTATTGGGGCCCACTTTACTTTATCTCGACTACCTGTGTTAAGACCCTATTTCCAAATAAGGTCACATTCTTAGTCACTGGGGGAGAGGTCTTCAGCATACCTTTTTGCAGGGACACAACTTAACCCACAATGCAGTGGGACGATATGGTCCTTGTTAATGTCAATAGGTCATAGCACTAATCTTAGCACCACCTATTCTCTTGATTTCTCTGTTGTGTGAGACGTTTTGTTACCATATGGTTTAAGCCACTTTTAGATACGTAGTCTTGTTACTTTCAGCTGGAATCACCTTAACTGATCCACATACCTTAGTCTTTTAATTTTTCTTATAACACCAAAATATATTACACAGAATAATGGAAGACTTGACTTGTGAGCCCACATCTATCTGGCTCCAAAGCGAAAGCATTTAATCATTCTTCTGTATTGCCTCATTCATTCATTCAAACATGACTCCATCTATCCTTTATAATTCCAACTTAGTACAGTAATTTTTATCCCAGTAGAAACCGAATAAATAGATGCAGAATTGAATTTACTTTAAATGAATCCTTCTTGGGACTTCCCTGGTGGCTCAGTGGTTAAGAATCCACCTGCCAATGCAGGAGACACGGGTTCGAGCCCTGGTCCAGAAAGATCCCACATGCCGCGGAGCAACTGAGCCCATGGGCCACAGATACTGAGCCTGCGCTCTAGAGCCAATGAGCCACAACTACTGAGGCCCGCACGCCTAGAGCCCATTCTCCGCAACAAGAGAAGCCACTGCAGTGAGAAACCTGCACACCACAATGAGGAGTGGCCCCCACTCACCGCAACTAGAGAAAGCCTGGGTGCAGCAACAAAGACCCAACACAGCCATAAATAAATAAATAAATATTTAAATATTTTTAAAATAATTTAAAAATTAAAAAAATTTTTTAAATGAATCCTTCTTCACAGTGAATATTCTCCTCAACCCAGAAAGATAATAGAGCAATGACGAAACTATCAATCTAAGATTTTTGATATTCATGTCTTTTGAGGTGCTTTCTCTCCCCCAATCCAGCTTTCTAGATATGTAGCCTCTCATCCCAAGGGAGGTATTATTGCGATATGAGCAGTACTAGATCCAACTGCAGCTCCCTTTACTATGTACTCACCCCCCACCCAAGACAGGCTAAGTCATCTTTCTCTGGGAGGCAGTTTAAAACCATTTCTTTAACTCAATGCGGTACCAGATTCAAGTTGGAATCTACCCCATATCTTTAGAATTTTGATCTAAAGTCCTTTAGCTTCCTTAACCTTTTCTTCTATGCAGGTCTCCCTCTAATGGATAGAGGAAAAGAACATTTTTGGTATAGCTGTTTTAAATCAGAAGAAAACGTTCCCTGAGGTTATTTGAAGTCAGAAAAATTAAAATATTTAATATAGAACTCGATTTTAGTCCTTTGGGTTCAATCAATGAGAAAGGAGAATGCCTTTCTCTCTCCTCTCCTACATTTAGTATATTGAATACTCTCTTCTACATTTAGTGTATTGAATAAGTCATATCCTTACTAGAAACTTACATTCTAGTGTGGACACAGCTACATTAACAAATAATAATAGTATGTGATGAGTGATATCTCTTAGGTATGTGCAAGTCCTATTGAGGCACAGAGAAGGAACAATTAACTGTGTCAGGGCCTGTAGAAGGGTTCACTCAGTTTTTGAAATCTATGCCATGTCTTGAAGGTTGCAAAATAGTTTGTTAGGCAGAAGAAAACAAAACAAAACAAAGTCGGGCTTCCCTGGTGGCGCAGTGGTTGAGTCCGCCTGTCGATGCAGGGAACACGGTTTCGTGCCCCGGTCTGGGAAGATCCCACATGCTGCAGAGCGGCTGGACCCGTGAGCCATGACCACTGAGCCTGCACGTCCGGAGCCTGTGCTCCGTAACGGGAGAGGCCACGACAGTGAGAGGCCCGCATACCACAAAACAACAAAAAACAAACCAAACAAAGTCTATTCCAGAGTGAGAATGGCATGAGCAAAGTCGTGCGAGAGAGCAGAGTATTTTTCAGCATCTTTCACTGAAGGAGGAGAGCATAGATGGGGGCAAGCAGCAGGAGCTGAGGCTGGAAAGGGATGCTGTGTGGAGACCTTCCTGCCCCCCCTTACATTCTCACTCTGTCCCACAACAGACAGGTGATAGCATGTAAGTGAAGAGCTCCACCTTCACCTTACAGAACTGTCCAGCAGCTTCCTTGCTACCCATTCTTTGTACCAGTTCTATATGTTCTGCTTCAGTTCTTTCTAATTTGGGCTCATGCATTTTCCCCTCAACCCTTCAAATTTGATGCTAGGCATTTTTGCTAGCTTCTATGCACTTCCTTTTGTACATGACTCCTGCTCCCTCTCCCAAGATAAGTACAAATCACAGTCCTTGCAGGCTTTGTCCTTAGCCCTGCCACTGGTGGCACTTCCTGGAGGCCACATCACAAAAGGCTTTGTGCAACATGCTAAGGAGTTTTGATTTTATTTTGAAGCTAATGGTGAACATTTTAAGATTTGTAAGCCAAAGAGTGACATGGGGAGATTTGCATTTGGAGAAATATCTCTCTGGTTATGTAACAGTGAAGAACAAACCTGACTCCATACTGGATCTATTCCTTTAGCTCTAACCCTTGTTCTCTGTTGCCTGTGTTTAGTCATGCTGGCTAAGAATGACTGAAAGAATGTTGCCTGTAGCCTGAAAGGTACATGGTCGCCCATTCTCCAGGCTCTGACCTTTAAAGGTGTAACACTTTTCCTTTCATATAGACATAAAAAGTTGCAGGACAGAGAGTAACATTTGTCTTGTTGGAAATTTACAGTAACATTGTGACCAGACCTCTGGTGGCTAGCTATAAGAACAAAGGATTCCTGCACCAAGAAGTTTTAAACAAACAGCCACCCCTTTCCTCCCCTTTTAGTATAAAAGAAGCCTAGATTCTAACTCAAGTAAGATGGTTCTTTGGAACACTAGTCTGCCATATTCTTGGTCTGCTGGCTTTCCCAATAAAGTCACTATTCCTTGCCCCAGCACCTCATCTCTCAATTTATTGGCCTGTCGTGCAGCGAGCAGTATGAGCTTGGACTCGGTAGCAGTTGCAGTATAGGAACAAATTGGAAGATGGTAAGAATAGAGAGAGGCAGGAAAATCCATGGGGAAGTTTGTAATGGTTGAGAAAATGAATAGTGATGGGTAGCTGATCAAAGGAGACAGGGAGGCGGATTCAAGAGTCAGTCAGTAGGTACAATGTTATGTTATCACCAGCCACCATAATCAACTTAGGTCAATTTTCTCTTTTATTTCTTAAAAGGACCTCCCAATTCCTACATACTTACTCTTGTTTTATCCCTCGAATTCCTCTCCCCAGCTAAAATAATCAAGCAATTATTAATCCACAGAAATAAACTTTTAGGGCTGAGTCTGACATCATCTAAGGCAATTCTCTCAATAACAAAATGGAGGTCACATTGTGAGAGGCCACAAAAAGAGTTGTTCCTCTGTTCTCTAATCCACTTTTCATGCCAGTACACATGGACTTCCACTCCCTATTTTCACTTACGTAAATTCTCAAACAGAAGTACACGTTGCTTCCATATTCTGCATTCTTTCTCCAGGGAGTAGGTAGAGTTGGAGATGTATTGGAAGAGGGACACAAAATCCATCTACAAGCAACAATGACACAACTTACCCACTGAGCCCCATCCCTAAGTCACTGGGCTGTAGAACTCTCTCCTGCACTGTCAGGTTCTGTGCTATAATCCTGCCTGTTTCCAGCCCAGTGATGCCTCCCCTTGGAAAGCTCAAACTTTTGTCTGTTTGGGGATGGCATTAAAGGGAACGTCACCCCACTGCCACCTTTGTGGCATTCCATCGGCATATTCCATTAAAAACAGCCAAGTGAGTGTCTGAGAGACAGTGTGAAAGAGGCAATTTCCCAATTACAAGGAACTTCAGTGGTTTAACAGCCCCAAACCCTGTCATACACTTCTACTGAAGGAAGATACTGCTTTTCAGCTTGTCACAGATTGTGATTCCCTTGGTATAATAGCTTTCTGTACTTCAGTGTTTACCTTTAAAAGCCCACCTGCTACTTCCGTGTCACTGGCAGCTGTGGTTAAATTAAATTAAATTTCTAAGTAAAATAAACACTTCATCTTTGGGGGATCCAGGCCCAAAGAGTTTTGCAAACGTCAAATTACTTTTTCTGGGTTCACTCCAGGAAGCCTTCATTTCTTTTTATCCACTCTCTATAATTAATTCCAGAGTATGAAGACATCTCAAAGTTCTGGAGTGAATCTATATTGTCTACATTCCATTGTCCTTGAGGCACTTTAGCATTTCTATAATCTCTCCCATAGAGAAGATATTCCCCCAGCCTTATTTTTTTCTTCCGGTGGGCTTTCTCCTTTGCACAAAATGAAATGCACCTTCAGAAGAGTCTCAGTAAATAGTATTTCTCTTTCACAGCTGAATACATTTACAGTTTTTACAAAAAAGCAAAAATTGTCAGCTACATCATATTACTAGGCTTTATGATCTGGAAGGGTCTTTCAAGGATCCCTTGTCTGATATTTGGCAAACCAAATCATACTGCAGACTCGGTGGTCACCATCCACCAAGTGGAATATGGAATATGTGTCAGGAAGAAGGGAAATCTGAGCCTCATTCCCACAGAGAAGAATGGTGAGAGGAATAGTCCCAAAAGGGTAAACAATTTGCTGTACTGGTCAGTGGATCAGTGGGATGGAAAACAGACTTAATTTTCAGATGAGGAAAATGGGACACAGAGAGAGTAAAGACTTGCTCAAGGTTGCACAGCTAGCCATTGTCTATTTGTAGATGCAACCCTGAGGCTATTGGTTATGCTTTTTGTACACTACACCATAGCTGCTATTTGGCCCATTATTTAGATCAAGTGAGACCTTGTCAGTAAAGAAAGATGGAACCTTCCTTTCTTTCCTTAAACAAAAACCAAACAAACAGCTATTAGAGTCTGAGAGGTCTCAGTTTGAATTCTTGTTTCTCCACTATGTGACTTGGGGTAATATGCTGTAGCTTTCTAAGCTTCAGTGGTAACATTAACAGTACATATACACCATACCAGGTATACATAAATAGTAAATGATAAGTGCATGCAAACTTTTTTGCTGAAGTGCTCAATAAAAGATGAGTCATTATTATTAAGATTTTAAATAGTATATGTAATTTGCCTGTGACAGTACATCACAAATAGGTACTAAATGTCTGTGAGTCTTTTCCTCATTTTATCTGTCCTATAAGGTGGAAGACTTCCATTGCTTCCACTTCATTCTTAGGATCCTGAACAAACCCTCCTTTTCTACTCTCACCTTGGGACTACTAAAAAAGCAACCTTAACTGCAGACTCTTTGAAATTCCCTTGAGAGTCTCTGGTAATGAGAAGCCCCCGTCATTTCCTACCAATGGACCATGACATTTTCCTAGAATATATCAAATATCATCACTCTAACAAAACATTGCCATTTGCCTACATTGTCTTCTAATAATGTAATCAATTGTCTTTATAATCACATTTGTGTCTCACATAGGAAGATAATATTTAAAATGCTTGGCAGGCATATTTTTCCTGATTTATCATCTTGAACTCATCCATCACCAAGTCTTACTGATCATGCCTTGTGCTCCTTCCCTTCAGTACCATTGTTACAGTGTTTGTTCAGTCACTGTTCATTTTTCCTTTAACCCCAATGGTTCTCCCTGGAAGGCAGGCCTTCACACTGGTACCAGAGTGGTCTTCCTTAAACACAATTATGATCTCATCATTCCTTACTTCAAACTCTTTAGTGATACAAAATGGATAGTCCCACTCTCCACACCCAGTGATTCATTCACTTTAGGGTAAAAATCAAAACCCTGTAAGAAGACAAACCCTTTATAAGCTGGCCCATGGCCACCTCTACAGACAGCTTTGTTTCTTGTCACTTTTTCTGATATCCACATTCCCATCTATCCCCCACACCTCCACAGTGTTTTAAATCACATTTTCTCTGTCTGAAATGCTCTTTTACAACTCTATTTATACCTGTGCTCCCCTCCCTGTCACTTTTGCCTTCTTATTTCACTTCTTTCATTCTTCACATTTTAAAATCATCACTGCGGTAGGCAGAATAATGGGCCTCCAAAGATTTTCAACTACTAATCCCTGAAACCTATTACTACAGGCATACCCTGGAGATGCTGTGGATTCCATTCCAAACCACTGCAGTAAAGTGAATATCCTAAGAAAGTGAGTCATACAAATTTTTTGGTTTCCCAGTGCATATAAAAGTTATGTTTACAGTATACTGTAGTCTATTAAGTGTCTTACAACATTATGTCTAATAAAGGTACATACCTTAATTTAAAAATTCTTTATTGCTAAAAAATGCTAAGCATCACCTGAAAAACGCAGGGTTGCCAGCCTTCATTTTGTAAGAAACACAGTGTCTGCGAAGTGCAATAAAGCAATAAAATGAAGTTAGACTGTATGTGTGATGGTTAATTTTATGCATCAACTAGGCCAGCTATTTGGTCAAATATTATTTTACATATGTAAAGGTATTTTTTTACATGAGATTGACATTTAAATCAGTAGACTTTGATTATCCTCTATAATGTGAGTAGGTCTTAATAGAAAACAAAACTGATGTTCACCAGTGAAGAAAGAAAAAAAAATTATATATATATATATACACACACATATGTGTGTGTGTGTGTGTGTGTGTGTGTGTGTGTGTATCTTACTGGTTCTCTCTCTCTGGAGAATCCTCAATAATATACTATGTTACCTGAGCTGAGAAAGCAAAAGGAACTTGGTGATTAAGTTAAGGATCTTGTGATGGAAAGATTACCCTGGATCATCTAGTATGTCCAGTATAATCACAAGGGAGGAAGGAGTGGCAGAGTTAGAGAGAAGTTGAAGATGCTACCTGGCTGACTTTGAAGATGGAAGAAGGGGTAATCAGCCAAGGTATTCAGGAGGCCCCTAGAATCTGTGAAAGGCAAAGAGACAGATTCTCCCCTAGTCTCCAGGGGGATTCAGCCCTGCCAACACCATGATTTTAATCAAATGAAATCTATTTCAGATTTCTGACATCCAGAACTATAAGATAATAAATTTGTATTGTTTTAAGTCACTGTTTGTGACATTTTGTTATAGCAACAATAGGAAGCTAGCACAGATTTTGGTAACTGGAAGTGGGGTGCTGCTAGGTAAATACCTAAAAATGTGGAAGTACTTTTGGAATTGGGCAGTAGGCAGCAGATGAAAGAATTTTGAGACACATGATAGAAAAAGTCTACATTGCCTTGAACAGACTGTTAGTATAAATGTGGACATTATGACTCTTCTAGTGAGCACTCAGAATAAAGTGAAAATCACAGTAAAGGAAACCTATATTTTCTTAGTGAACACATAAATAATTATAAAGGGACTGTTGGTGGAAATATGAACATTAAAGATATTGCTGATGAAGAATCGGGAGAAACTGAGGATCATGTTTTTGGAAACTGGAGGAAAGAAGAGGCTTGTTATATAGTGGCAGAAAGCTTAGCTGAATTGTATCCTACAGCTATGCAGAAAGCAGAACCTGTAAACAGTGAAATTGGATATTTACCCAGGAAACTTTCCAAGCAAAGGATTGATGGCATGACCTGTTTCCTTCTTGTTGCTTAGTAAAATAAGAGAAGGAAGAGAGATTGAGGGAAGAACTGTTAAGGAAAAAAGAAACAAGGACTTCATGATTTGGAACATTCTCAACCTATCCAGATTGCAACTGATGCAATAATTAGAAGATTCGCTGTTAGGGATATTTAACAAAACCAAACTAAAAGTTTTTTTAATGAATAAAAAGAAAAACTTATATAATGAACACAGAGTAAAATGCAGGGAATAAAACCAAGTATATCACTTGTTACAGCAAATGTGAGATGACTCTTATTGAAATATAGAGCAATGGGGAAAAGTCATCTTTTTCAATAAATGCTTTGGACAATTGAGTATTCATAGGGAAATAAAATTGGATGCTTCCCACATATGAAACAAAAGTGTTTCCTTCGATAGTTTGTAGACCTAAATAAAAATTGAAAAACTATAATGCTGTCTGAAGATCACATGAGAAAATATCACTACCTAGTATTAAGGAAAAATTGCTTAAGCAAAACAAAAAAGAAAAAAAAAACATATGACGAAAGATTGTCATCTTAAGGAAAGTGAAAAAGAAAAAAGTTATGTGCAACACATATACCTGGCAAAGGGCTTGTCTGAGAGTATTTAAAACATCTGAAAAAACAGTACAATTAAGACAGGAAACTCAACAGAATATTAAGCCAAAGACTTGAACTGTTATTTCCTTCTATAAGTAGGAAATCCAAATGGTCAATACACATTAAAAAACCCACAATTGTATCAGTACTCAGAAAGAAAAATTAAACCACACCACTACACCAGAGTGGTAAACAAAAATAGAAAATCTGAGAATACTAAGTGTTATCAAGGATGTCAACCAAAACGTAATCTTATTCACTTATTCACAATAATATCTTATTGGTATTGTAAATTGACCCAATTGCACAAGAAAATGGTTTGGCATTATAATAGTAAAGGTGAAGATGCACATGATCTATGATGCAGTCATTCCACTCATGGTATATATCCTAAAAAAATCCATGCATATGTGCACCAGGATACATGTTTAAGAATATTTAGAGCAGCCTGGTTCACAATGGCCAAAACTAGAAAAAAAAAAAAAAAAGGCCATCAACAGGAGGATGGACAAGTTGTACTGTATTCATAAAAGAAAATTCTATACAGTTAGGAAAATAAACTTGAGCTACATGCAAGAACGTGAATGAATCTTACAAATATACTGCTGGAAAATAAAAGGAGCAATACATGAAATAATGCAGATAACATAATTCAAAACTAGGTATGCCGTTTCCAACTTAAGGGTGGTAACAGTGCCCTGCCTTGGATAGTACACTATTCCTTGAAATTTTAGTATACCCTACTTGCATATTTGCAAATAGTCCCTTGTAAACTCTTCTCAAAATTTATAATTTATATGTGCCATCTCTGCTGGATTCCTCTCTGATTCAACTCTTGAAGTTATGGTGTATTTAGTTTGGAAATACTCTTGTTGCTGACTGTATTTTCCAAAATCAGCCACAAAAATCTTCCCATCATACATGCTCTTCCTAAAATGTGACATTCCTCCCATAGGTAGGTGAGATTTAATGTTCTCTCCTCTTGACACTGGCTGGGTTTGTGACAGCTGAGTGATGCTGTATGACCTCTGAAGCTAGGTCAGAAAACGTGACACAGCTTTTTCCTTATTCTCTTGGGGACTTTCCCTCCTGGAACTCAGTCACCAGGCATGAGAAACCCTAATCAGCCATACAGAGTGGTCACTTTAGGTGTTTGTATGTAGGTATGAGGTCCCAGCTGATAGCAAAATCCACTAACCATGTGAGTAATCATTCAGATGACTCCAGATCTCATTTGCTGAGTCAATCCTAGTCCTTGAGCCTTCTCATCTGAGGCCCTAGACATATAGAGTAGAAACAACCTGTTCCTGCAGTAGCATTTCTGAATTCCTGACCCACAGCATCAATGACTATAATAAGATGGTAGTTGCTCTATGTCATTAGATTTGGGGTTGTTATGCAGCAAAAGAGTAACTAGAAGAGATTTGGGTACCAGAAGTTGCGTACTACTATAACAAAAACCTAAAACACAGATAATTAACTTCGGAACTATGCAGTGAGTGAGAGTCAGAGGGACTCAAAAAAAGAGTTTTAGTGAAGTCAAGAGTTTTGAGGAGGCCATCAGTGACGGCTTGAAGGAAAGTGAGTAACATTTATTCGTAGTTGGAGGAAAGGCGACCCTTGTTACTTAGTAGTGGAGAGTTTGGCAACACTGTCACCTGCATCAATATGGAAAATAAGATACATACCTAATGAACTCTATGATGTAGTCACAGAGGTTTCCAGGAAGAGTATTGAAAGTGCCACCTGTTTTTCTCTCACTGCCATAATAAATGTGAGAGGAAACAGATGAGTTAAAGGGAAAAAAAAAACAGTTAAATCTAAAGGAATCAGGACTTGCTGGGTTCAAAAATATAACTGCATCTCATTCCCAACTTCTCCAGATGTTGAAAAATTCTAAATTTAAGGAATGGGTTCCAGTCAAAGATCAAAATTAGGGTAGGGCTGTGAGGTCTTTGTTAAGACACCAAAAATATGTAAGGTGATGTTTTATAGAACCTTTCAGACAGACAAAAATTCGTCTGAAAGAAGGTCCTTTGAAGATCGTCTCCAATAGGGTTTGTAGACCATCTGTGGTTAAGAATTTTCCCCAAGTTTTTGTTTTTTGACTGCTTTATTATGTGAAACTGATTCATGTTCTTTTAAAGAAAATTTCCTCATTGATAATTGTACATATTCTTTATCTGAACCATAAATTTTAAACAGAACATGAGTAGCATCCTGAGAGAAATAATAAATCCTTAGCACTTTCAATTATTAATGATAAAACTTTTGAGTGTCATTTGTATCTAACCTTTATGTTACTAGCAATTATAAGTCACTCATATTTTTGGTTAAAATAATAAATTAGTTTTTCTTCCCCCAAATACAAATTAATTTGTCTTTATTTTTTACTAACTTCCACATCATCAAAAGATATTCCAGGCTTTTCTAAGTTTTTCACAATATCAGAAAAATGTCTAGACTAGTTCATTATTAATGTCATTTTTTTCTCCTATACATTCAGAGGATTCATCTAAACTCAGAAGTATTATTCACAGCATAATTCAAGGATAATGATGAATTGGTGCTTCACGTAACACACAAAGTGTTTCATAAACAATCTTTGGAGCAGCCTTGCAACTAATCATGATTTAGGCCAAATGGATGGCAGTGTTAAGTATTTCACAGATGCCACCATGATGGGAATCTAATCCGCAAGCAGTCTCTGGCATCCTAAGATGATCAGCATAAAACCATGAAGTCATAATGTTTATTATTAATTAACCTTGCTGCGTACCACAAGTACTACTACATTAATTAACAAGTGATATGAACAAATGTCAATTAAAAACAAAACTAAATAGTGTGGCCATTTCAGTACTGAAATAGTAAAATGAATTTTTGAGAACTTAAAAACCAAGACAGTATAAGGGTGGAAGTATAATAGGTGGCTATTTTAAGAGTACAGGCAAATAAGACAGGAAATACATTCTACATGAGATGGCAGTAAGTGTTATAGAAAGAAAAGGAATCAGGAGTTTTGGGAGACATTGACTTTGGAGTTTCTTTTTCATATGGGGTAGTCAGGGAAGGCTTCCAAAAAACAGTGAGTAACCGTCATTTTTTTTGTTACAGAACTATGAACTCATAATGTATACACTTCCCTACATGTGTTTGTTATACTTCAGAAATGCTTTTAAAAATTTAGTCATCATCAGCAATATTTCATCTGTTTCACTTGTTTTAAAAATTTACTTAAAACATAAAATTCATAACTTTGAAGTGATTTTTATGGTTTATGTTGGTGCTGTGGACTGGAAAGGACATTATCTGAAATATATATATATAACTTTATTATTTATGACAGAAAAATGAGATTATTGAGAACTTTGAAATCTTTGTGCAGTATATGCTAAAGAGAGAGATGGGAGTTTCAGCCAAGATTCTGAAAATTTCCAGATGTTTTAGTTGGCACTGTCTCCAAATAAAAGTATCTCTAGATCACACAATAATTAGGTAAATCATTTCAATCATCTTTTTCAATAAACTTAATATTTATTCCTAGTCAAAACATAAACATCAAGGAGGATTAAATAATATGTCTGAGGATCTAGAAATCGGAAATTGGAAGAATATATATGTAAGCCAAATTGACATCTCCTTTTGCTGTAGCTGGAGAAGTGGTTTAGAAATGGTATCAGCCCTTGGATATTCAATTTGCTGAAAATTATGAAATGGAAGTCATTAAAAATTTGAAAAATAAATTTTAAGTTAAATTTGGCTTTTCTAAATGCTATTTTCACAAATGTGCTTGTTTTTTTCTCTTTACCAAAAAGAGATATATCAGTAATAAACCTCAAAGATTAATTCAATAAACAGTTAAAGTGATTGAATGTATAAATCAACAGAAAGAATCCATGAAGGAGAAGTGAAACTCTAGAAATGAAGAAACATTACATACCATTTGAAACAAAACAAAGTAACAATTCCTAGAGGCTTATGTTGCTTAATATGAAAATGTGCTTATAAGATGAAACATGAAAGGCATAACAAAATTTTGTATTTCTTTTAATTTATTGAGTTCTGAAAGTTGGCTCAATGATACCTGTAAAACTCTGAATTAGTAGTAAAATATAATTTAATAAAATTGAGGCAACTAACTTAAATATGATATTCTAATAAATAATCCTCATCCCTTAACATAATCTAATAAATGATTTTTTTCACTTAGTCAAAAGTGAAGAGATTGAATGTATTAAAATCTCAGGTAGTCTGAAAGGTAGTAAAAAAATTTTTTTTTGAAAATAAGGAAACCATATATAAAAATATTATGTGGAACTCTTTGGCCCAAAACTCAAACTTTCAAATCTAGAAGAAATATATAATTTCCAAACAATATATGTTACAAAAATGACCGCCTCATATGTCACTTAAATCAACCAGTTTCCAAGAAGAGATGTAACTAAGATGCATCATTTTAACAAACAATAGGACTAGATGGATTCATAGCTAAGATCTAACTTTAAAATATACATAATTCCGGAGACCTTCAAGGTGGCAGAAGAGTAGGATGTGGAGATCACCTTCCTCCCCACAAATACACCAGAAACACATCTACATGTGGAATAACTCCTACAGAACACCTACTGAATGCTGGCAGAAGACCTCAGACTTCCCAAAAGGCAAGAAATTCCCCCACATACCTGGGTAGGGCAAAAGAAAAAAGAAAAAAACAGAGACAAAAAAATAGGCATCAGACCTGCACCCCTGGGAGGGAGCTGTGAAGGAGGAAAAGTTTGCACACACTAGGAAGTTGCTTCACTGGCAGAGATTGGGATGTGGAGGGCGGGAAGCTTCAGAGCCACGGAGGAGAGCACAGCAACAGTGATGCAGAGGGCAAAGTGAAGAGATTCCTGAACAGAGGATCACTGCTGACCAGCACTCACCAGCCCGAGAGGCTTGTCTGCTCACCCGTCAGGGCGGGTGGGGGCTGGGAGCTGAGGCTTGGGCTTTGGGGGTCAGATCCCAGGGAGAGGACTGGGGTTGGCTGTGTGAACACAGACTGAAGGGGGCTAGTGCACAAAAGCTAAAGGGGAGGAAGTCTGGGAAAAAGTCTGGACCTGCCTAAGAGGCAAGAGGCCATTGTTTCTGGGTGAACGAGGAGAGGGGATTCAGAGAACCGCCTAAACAAGCTCCAGAGTTGGGCACAAGCCACGGCTATCAGCGTGGACCCCAGAGATGGGCATGAAATGCTAAAGCTGCTGCTGCAGCCACCAAGAAGCCTGTGTGAAAGCACAGGTCACTATCTACAGCTCACCTCCCAGGAGCCTGTGCAGTCCGCCATTACCAAGGTCCAGTGATCCAGGGACAGCTTCCCTGGGAGGACACACAGGGTGCCTCAGGCTGTTGCAATGTCACACTGGCATCTGCCGCTGCAGGCTCACCCTGCATTCTGTACCCCTCCTTCCCCCCAGCCTGAGCGAGCCAGAACCCCATAATCAGTTGCTCCTTTAACCCCATCCTGTCTGAGCGAAGAACAGACACCCTCAGGTGACCTACACGCAGAGCCGGGACCAAATCCAAAGCTGAACTCCAGGAGCTCTGCAAACAAAGGAAAGAAAGGGAAATTTCTCCGAGCAGGCTCAGTAGCGCTTGATTAAATCTCCACAGTCAACTCGATGTCTGCTGCATCTGTGGAATACCTAAATAGACAAGAATCATCCCAAAATTGAGGCGGTGGACTTTGGGAGCAACAATATATATATCTTTTAACTTTTTCTCTTTTTGTGAGTATGAATGCGTATGCTTCTTTGTGTGATTTTGTCTGTATAGCTTTCTTTTACCATTTGTCCTATGGATCTGCCTGTCTGCTTTTATTTTATTATTATTATGTTCTTTTAGTATGGTTTTTAGCACTTTTTATCATTAGTGGATTTCTTTTTTGGTTCGGTTGCTCTCTTCTTTCTTTTTTCTCGTTCTTTTTTTTATTATTTTTAATTTTAAATAATTATTTTTTATTTTTATTTTAATAACTTTATTTTATTTTATTTTTTCTTTCTTTCTTTCTTTTTTTCTCCCTTTTCTTCTGAACCACGTGGCTGACAGGGTTTTGGTGCTCCGGCCAAGTGTCAGACCTGTGCCTCTGAGGTGGGAGAGCTGAATTCAGGACATTGGTCCACCAGAGACCTCCTGCTCCACATAATATCAAATGACAAAAGCTCTGCTAGAGATTTCCATCTCAACAATAAGACCCATCTCCACTCAATGAGCAGCAAGCTACAGTGCTGGACACCCTATGCCAAACAACTAGCAAGACAGGAACACAAACCCACCCATTAGCAGAGAGTCTGCCTACAACCCTACTAAGGTCACAGACACCCCAAAAGACACCAACAGACATGGTCCAGCCCACCAAAAAGACAAGATCCAGCCTCATCCACCAGAACACAGGCACCAGTCCCCTCCACCACGAAACCTACACAACCCACTGAAACAACCTTAACCACTGGGGGTAGACACCAAAAACAATGGGAACTATGAACCTGCAGCCTGTGAAAAGGAGACCCCATACACAGTAAGTTAAGCAAAATGAGAAGACAGAGAAATACACAGCAGATGAAGGAGCAAGGTAAAAACCCAGCAGAACAAACAAATGAAGAGTAAATAGGCAGTGTACCTGAGGAGGAATTCAGAGAAGTGATAGTAATGATGATCCAAAATCTTGGAAATAGAATGAAGAAAATACAAGAAACGTTTAACAAGGACCTAGAAGAACTAAAGAGCAAACAAACAATGATTTACAACACAATAAATGAAATTAAAAATTCTCTAGAAGGAATCAATAGCAGAATAACTGAGGCAGAAGAACAGATAAGTGACCTGGAAGATAAAATAGTGGAAACAACTACCACAGAGCAGAATAAAGAAAAAAGAATGGAGAGAATTGAGGACAGCCTCAGAGACCTCTCAGAAAACATTAAACGCACCAACATTCGAATTATAGGGGTCCCAGAAGAAGAAGAGAAAAAGGAAGGGACTGAGAAAATATTTGAAGAGATTATAGTTGAAAACTTCCCTAATATGGGAAAGGAAATAGTTAATCAAGTCCAGGAAGGACAGAGTGTCCCATACATGATAAATCCAAGGAAAAACACTCCAAGACACATATTAATCAAACTATCAAAAATTAGATACAAAGAAAATATAGTAAAAGCAGCAAGAGAAAAACAACAAATAACATATAAGGGAATCCCCGTAAGGTTAACAGCTGATCTTTCAGCAGAAACTCTGCAAGCCAGAAGGGAGTGGCAGGACATATTTAAAGTGATGAAAGGGAAAAATCTACAACCAAGATTACCCAGCAAGGATCTCATTCGGATTTGATGGAGAAATTAAAACCTTTACAGACAAGTAAAAGCTAAGGGAATTCAGCACCACCAAACCAGCTTTATGACAAATGCTAAAGAAACTTCTCTAGGCAGGAAACACAAGAGAAGTAAAAGACCTACAACAACAAACCCAAAACAATTAAGAAAATGGTAATAGGAACATACATATCGATAATTACCTTAAATGTGAATGGATTAAATGCTCCAACCAAAAGACATAGACGGGCTGAATGGATACAAAAATAAGACCGTATATATGCTGTCTACAAGAGACCCACTTCAGACCTAGGGACACATTAAGATTGAAAGTAAGGGGATTGAAAAGGATATTGCATGCATGATGGAAATCAAAAGAAAGCTGGAGTAGCAAGTCTCATATCAGACAAAATAGACATTAAAATAAAGAATATTAAAAGAGAGAAAGATGGACTCTACATAATGATCAAGGGATCAATCCAAGAAGAAGATATAACAATTGTAAATATTTATGCACCCAATATAGGAGCACCTTAATACATAAGGCAAATGCTAGCAGCCATAAAAGGGGAAATCGACAGTAACACAATCATAGTAGGGGACTTTAACACCCCACTTTCACCAATGGACATATCATCCAAAATGAAAATAAACAAGGAAACACAAGCTTTAAGTGATACATTAAATAAGATGGACTTAATTGATATTTATAGGACTTTCCATCCAAAAACAACAGAATACACTTTCTTCTCAAGTGCTCATGGAACATTCTCCAGGTTACATCATATCTTGGGTCACAAATCAAGCCTTGGTAAATCTAAGAAAATTGAAATTGTATCAAGTATCTTTTCTGACCACAGTGCTCTGAGACTAGATATCAATTACAGGGAAAAATCTGTAAAAAATACAAACACATGGCAGCTAAACCATACAACAATTAATAGCCAAGAAATCACTGAAGAAATCAAAGAGGAAATACAAAAATACCTAAAAACAAATGACATTGAAAACACAATGATCCAAACCTATGGGATGCAGCAAAAGCAGTTCTAAGAGGGAAGTGTATAGCAATACAATCCTACATCAAGAAACAAGAAACATCTCAAATAAACAACCTAACCTTACACCTAAAGCACTTAGAGAAAGAAGAACAAAAATCCCCAAAGTTAGCAGAAGGAAAGAAATCAAAAATCAGATGAGAAATAAATGGAAAACAAATGAAGGAAACAATAGCAAAGATCAATAAAAGTAAAAGCTGGTTGAGAAGATAAACAAAACTGATAAACCATTAGCCAGACTCATCAAGAAAAAAAGGGAGAAGACTCAAATCAATAGAATTAGAAATGAAAAAGGAAAAGTAACAACTGACACTGCTGAAATACAAAGGATCATGAGAGATTATTATAAGCAACTATATGCCAATAAAATGGACAACCTGAAAGAAATGGACATATTCTTAGAAAAGCACAACCTTCTGAGACTAAACCAGGAAGAAATAGAAAATATAAATAGACCAACGAGAAGCACTGAAATACAGACTGTGATTAAAATTCTTCCAACAAACAAAGGTCCAGGACCAGATGGCTTCACAGGTGAATTCTATCAAACATTTAGAGAAGAGGTAACACCTATCCTTCTCAAACTCTTCCAAAATATAGCAAAGGAAAGAACACTCCCAAACTCATTCTACGAGGCCACCATACCCTGAAAGCAATACCACATAAAGATGTCACAAAGAAAGAAAACTACAGGCTAATATCACTGATGAACATAGATGCAAAAATCCTCAACAAAATACTAGCAAACAGAACCCAACAGCACACTCAAAGGATCATATTCCATGATCAAGTGTGGTTTATCCCAAGAATGCAAGGAATCTTCATTATATGCAAATCAATCAATCTGATACACCATATTAATAAATGGAAGGATAAAAACCATATGATCATCTCAATAGATGCAGAAGAAGCTTTCCAGAAAATTGAACACATATTTATGATAAAACCCCTCCAGAATGTAGGCATATAGGGAACTTACCTCAACATAATAAAGGCCATATATGAGAACCCCACAGCCAACATCATTTGCAATGGTGAAAAATTGAAACCATTTCCACTAAGATCAGCAACAAGGCAAGGTTGCCCACTCTCACCACTCTTATTCTACAAAGTTTTGGAAGCTTTAGTTACAGCAATCAGAGAAGAAAAAGAAATAAAAGGAATCCAAATTGGAAAAGAAAAAGTAAAGCTGTCACTATTTGCAGATGACATGATACTATACCCAGAGAAGCCTAACGATGCTATCAGAAATCTACTAGAGCTAATCAATGAATTTGGTAAAGTACCAGGATACAAAATTAATGCACAGAAATCTCTTGTATTCCTATACACTAATGATGAAAAATCTGAATGAGAATTAAGGAAACACTCTCATTTACCATTGCAACAAAAAGAATAAAATACCTAAGAATAAAACTACCTAAGGAGTATTCACAGAATTGTAAGACACTGATGAAAGAAATGAAAGATGATACAAACAGATCAAAAGATATACCATGTTCTCGGATTGGAAGAATCGACATTGTTACAATGACTCTACTACCCAAAGCAGTCTACAGATTCCATGCAATCCCTATCAAACTACAAATGGCATTTTTCACAGAACTAGAACAAAAAATTTCACAATTTGTATGGAAACAGAAAAGACCCTAATAGCCAAAGAAATCTTGAGAAAGAAAAACAGAGCTGGATGAATCAGGCTCCGTGACTTCAGACTATACTAAAAAGCTACAGTAATCAAGACAGTATGGTACTGGCACAAAAACAGAAATATAGATCAATGGAACAGGATAGAAAACCCAGAGATAAACCCAAGCACATATGGTCACCTTATTTTTGATAAAGGAGGCAAGAATATACAATGGAGAATAAACAGCCTCTTCAATACGTTGTGCTGGGAAATCAGGACAGCTACATGTAAAAGAATGAAATTAGAACACTCCCTAACACCATACACAAAAATCAACTCAAAATGGATTTAAGACCTAAATATAAGGCCAGACACCATCAAACTGTTAGAGGAAAACATAGGCAGAACATTCTATGACATAAATCACAGCAAGATCCTTTTTGATCCACCTCCTAGAGAAATGGAAATAAAAACAAAAATTAACAAATTGGACCTAATTAAAGTTAAAAGCTTTTGCACAGCAAAGGAAACCATAAACAAGACAAAAAGACAACCCTCAGAATGGGAGAAAATATTGGCAGTGAAGCAACTGAAAAAGGATTAATCTCCAAAATTTACAAGTAGCTCATGCAGCTCAATATCAAAAAAACAAACAACCCAATCTAAAAATGGGTAGAAGACCTAAATAGATATTTCTCCAAAGAAGATATACAGATGGCCAACAAACACATGAAAGAATTCTCAACATCACTAATCATTAGAGAAGTGCAAATCAAATCTATACTGAGGGATCACTTCACACCAGGAAGAATGGCCATCATCAAAAAATCTGCAAACAATAAATGCTGGAGAGGGTGTGGGGAAAATGGAACTCTCTTGCACTATTGGTGGGAATGTAAATTGATTCAGCCACTGTGGAGAACAGTATGGGGGTTCCTTAAAAAACTGAAAATAGAAGTACCATATGACCGAGGAATCCCACTACTGGGCATAAACCCTGAGAAAACCATAATGCAAAAAATAGTCATGTACCAAAATGTTCATTGCAGCTCTGTTTACAATAGACAGGACATGGAAGCAACCTAAGTGTCCATGGACAGATGAATGGATAAAGAAGATGTGGCACATATATACAATGGAATATTACTCAGCCATAAAAAGAAATGAAATTGAGTTATTTGTAGTGAGATGGATGGACCTACAATCTGTCATACAGAGTGAAGTAAGTCAGAAAGAGTAAAACAAATGCCGTATGCTAACACATATATGTGCAACCTAGAAAAATGGTATAGATGAACTGGTGGTGTGTGAGTTTATCTCTGGGCTTTGTATCTTGTTCCATTTATCTGTATTTCTGTTTTTGTGCCAAAACCATATTGTCTTGATTACTGTAGCTTTGTAGTATAGTCTGAAGTTTGGGAGCCTGATTCCTCCAGCTCCGTTTTTTCCCTCAAGACTTCTTTGGCTATTTGGGGTCTTTTGTGTCTCCATACCAATTTTTAGAAGTTTTTTTTCTAGTTCTGTAAAAAATGCCATTGGTAATTAGATAGGGATAGCATTGAATCTGTAGATTGCTTGGGGAAGTATAGTCATTTTCACAATATTGATTCTTCCAATCCAAGAACATGGTATATGTCTCCATCTGTTTGTATCATATTTAATTCCTTTCATCAGTGTCTTAGAGTTTTCTGCATACAGCTCTTTTGTCTCCCTAGGTAGGTTTATTCCTAGGTATTTTATTCTTTTTGTCGTAATGGTAAATAGGAGTGTTTCCTTAATTTCTGTTTCAGATATTTCATCATTAGTGTGTAGGAATGCAAGAGATTTCTGTGCATTAATTTTGTATCCTGCTACTTTACCAACTTCATTGATGAGCTCTAGTAGTTTTCTGGTGGCATCTTTAGGATTCTCTATGTATAGTATCATGTCATCTGCAAACACTGACAGTTTTACTGCTTCTTTTCCAATTTGGATTCCTTTTATTTCTTTTTCTTCTCTGCTTGCCGTGGCTAGGACTTCCAAAACTATGTTGAATAATAGTGGTGAGAGTGGACATCCTTGTCTTGTTCCTGACCTTAGAGGAAATGCTTTCAGTTTTTCACCATTGAGAATGATGTTTGCTGTGGGTTTTCGTATATAGCCTTTATTATGTTGAGGTAGGTTCCCTCTATGCCCACTTTCTGGAGAGTTTTTATCATAAATAGGTGTTGAATTTTGTCAAAAGATTTTTCTGTATCTATTGAGATGATCATATGGTTTTTATTCTTCAATGTGTTAATATGGTGTATCACATTGATTGATTTGTGTATATTGAAGAATCCTTGCATCCCTGATAAATTCTGCTTGATAATGGTATATGATCCTTTTAATGTGTTGTTGGATTCTGTTTGCTAGTATTTTGTTGAGGATTTTTGCATCTATATTCATCAGTGATATTGGTCTGTAATTTTCTTTTTTTGTAATATCTTTGTCTGGTTCTGGTATCAGGGTGACAGTGACCTCATAGAATGAGTTTGGGAGTGTTCCTTCCTCTGCAATTTTTTGGAAGAGTTTGAGAAGGATAGGTGTTACCTCTTCTCTAAATGTTTGATAGAATTCACCTGTGAAGCTATCTGGTCCTAGACTTTTGTTTGTTGGAAGATTTTTAATCACAGTTTCAATTTCATTACTTGTGATTGGTCTGTTCATATTTTCTATTTCTTCCTGGTTCAGTCTTGGAATGTTATACCTTTCTAAGAATTTGTCCATTTCTTCCAGGTTGTCCATTTTTTGGCATAGAGTTGCTTGTAGTAGTCTCTTAGGATGCTTTGTATTTCTTCAGTGTCTGTTTCAACTTCTCCTTTTTCATTTCTAATTTTATTGATTTGAGTCCTCTCCCTCTTTTTCTTGATGAGTCTGGCTAATGGTTTATCAATTTTGTTTATCTTCTCAAAGAACCAGCTTTTCATTTTATTGATCTTTGCTATTGTTTTCTTTGTTTATATTTCATTTATCTCTGTTCTCATCTTTATGATTTCTTTCCTTCTGCTAACTTTGGGTTTTGTCTGTTCTTCTTTCTCTAGTTCCTTTAGGTGTAAGTTTAGATTGTTTGAGATTTTTCTTGTTTCTTGAGGAAGGCTTGAATAGCTATAAACTTCCCTCTTAGAACTGCTTTTGCTGCATCCCATAGGTTTTGGATAATCGTGTTTTCATTGTCATTTGTCTCTAAGTATGTTTCATTTTCTCTTTGATTTCTTCAGTGATCTCTTGGTTACTTAGTAATGTATTGTTTAGCCTCCATGTGTTTGTGTTTTTTCCACTGTAATTGGTTCCTAATCTCATAGCATTGTGGTCAGAAAACATGCTTGATATGATTTCAATTTTCTCAAATTTACCGAGGCTTGATTTGTGACCCAAGATGTGATCTATCCTGGAGAATGTACAGTGCACACTTGAGAAGAAAGTGTAATCTGCTGTTTTTGGTCAGATTGTCCTATAAATATCAATTAAATCTATCTGGTCTATTATGTTCTTTAAAGCCTGTGTTTCCTTATTAATTTTCTGTTTGAATGATCTGTCCATTGGTGTAAGTGAGGTGTTATTGTGTTACTGTGGATATCCTCTTTTATAGCTGTTAGTAGCTGCCTATGTATTGTGGTGCTCCTATGTTGGGTGCATATATATTTATAATTGTTATATCTTCTTCTTGCATTGATCCCTGGACCATTATGTAGTGTTCTTCCTTGTCTCTTGTAACATTCTTTATTTAAAGTCTATTTTATCTGATATGAGAATTGCTACTCCAGCTTTCTTTTGATTTCCATTTGCATGGAATATCTTTCTCCATCCCCTCACTTTCAGGCTGTATGTGTCCCTAGGTCTGATGTGGGTCTCTTGTAGACAGCATATATATGGGTCTTGTTTTTGTATCCATTCTGTGAGCCTGTGTCTTTTGGTGGAGCATTTAATCCATTCACGTTTAAGGTAATTATCAGTATATATGTTCCTATGACCATTTTCTTAATTGTTTTACACTTGTTTTTGCAGGTCCTTTTCTTCTCTTGTGTTTTCCACTTAGAGAAATTCCTTTAGCATTTGTTGTAGACCTGGTTTGGTGGTGCTGAATTCTCTTGGCTTTTGCTTGCCTGTAAAACTTTTGATTTCTCCATCGAGTCTGAATGAGATCTTTGCCGGGTTGAGTAATCCTGGTTATAGGTTCTTCCCTTTCATCACTTTAAATATGTCATGCCACTCCCTTCTGGCTTGTATAGTTTCTGCTGAGAAATCAGCTGTTAACCTTGTGGGAGTTCCCTTGTATGTTATTTGTCATTTTTCCCTGCTGCTTTCAATAATTTTTCATTGTCTTTAATTTTTGCCTATTTGATTACTATGTGCCTTGGCTTGTTTATCCTTGGGTTTTTCCTGCCTGGGACTCTCTGCACTCCCTGGACTTCAGTAGCTATTTCCTTTCCCATGTTAGGGAAGTTTTCGACTATAATCTCTTCAAATATTTTTTCGGGTGCGTTCTCTCTCTCTTCTCCTTCTGGGACCCCTATAATGCGAATGTTGTTGCGCTTAATGTTGTCCCAGAGGACTCTTAGGCTGTCTTCATTTCTTTTCATTCTTTTGTCTTTATTCTTTATTCTGTTCCCATTCCACAGCAGTGAATTCCACCATTCTGTCTTCCAGGTCACTTATCTATTTTCTGCCTCAGTTATTCTGCTATTGATTCCTTCTAGTGTATTTTTCATTTCAGTCATTGTATTGTTCATCTCTGTTTGTTCTTTAATTCTTCTAGGTCTTTGTTAAACATTTCTTGCATCTTGTTGATCTTTGTTTCCATTCCTTTTCTGAGGTCTTGGATCATCTTCACTATCATTATTCTGAATTCCTTTTCTTGAAGGTTGCCTAGCTCCACTTCATTTAGTTGTTTTTCTGGGGTTTTATCTTGTTCCTTCATGTGGGACATATTCCTCTGCCTTTTCATTTTTTCTACTTCCTTTGATTGTGGTTTTTATGCTGCAGGCTGCAGGATTGTAGTACTTCTTGCTTGTGCTGTCTGCCCTCTGGTGGGTGAGGCTATCTAAGAGGCTTGTGCAGGCTTCCTGATGGGAGGGACTGGTGGTGGGTAGAGCTGTGTGTTGCTCTGGTGGGCAGAGCTCAGTAAAACTTTAATCCTCTTGTCTGCTGATGGGTGGGGCTGTCTTCCCTCCTTGTTGGTTGTTTTGCCTGAAGTGAACTAAGAGTGGGGCCTACAGGTGCTCTTTGTTGGGGCTAATGGTGGACTCCAGGAGGGCTCACGCCATTGAATACTTCCCAGAACTGCTGCTACCAGTGTCCTTGTCCCCACGGTGAGCCACAGCCACACGCTGCCTCTGCAGGAGACCCTCCAACACTAGCAGGTAGCTCTGTTCAGTCTCCTATGTGGTCACTGCTCCTTCCCCTGGGTCCCGATGAGTACACTACTTTGTGTGTGCCTTCCAAGAGCGGAGTCTCTCTTTCCCCTAGTCCTGTTGACATCCTGTAATCAAATTCCACTAGCCTTCATAGTCTGATTCTCTAGGAATCCTCCTCTCATTGCCAGACCCCCACGTTGGGAATCCTGACATGGGGCTCAGAACCTTCACTCCAGTGTGTGGACTTCTGTGGTATAAGTGTTCTCCAGTTTGTGAGTCACCCACCCAGCAGTTATCACATTTGATTTTATTGTGATTGCACCCCTCCTACTATCTCACTGTGGCTTCTCCTTTGTCTTTGGATGTGGAG
Organism: Mesoplodon mirus; assembly: GCF_964341445.2. NCBI lineage: Eukaryota > Metazoa > Chordata > Mammalia > Artiodactyla > Ziphiidae > Mesoplodon > Mesoplodon mirus. Next base: position 42,977,751 of record NC_138983.1, on the reverse strand, counting down.
TATCTTTTTTTGGTGAGTTCCAGTGTCTTCCTGTTGATGATTGTTCAGCAGTTAGCTGTGATTCCAGTGCTCTCACAAGAGGGAGTGAGAACACATCCTTCTACTCCACTATTTTGTACCAATCTCGGCAGGCAGATTCTTATCCACTGCGCCACAAGGGAAGTTCCTGGAAATTAACTTTTAATTGATTTATCAAGTTCATTTAATCATCACAGTGCAGTTTTGTTTATTTTTTCTCTGATGATAGTGCAGTATAATTCTCTGATGTGTCTATGGTTTGATTGCATTGAGGCCCATTAAGTAGAGAATTTGTTGTTGTTTTATGCAGTCCAGTCAGAAAATCATCATTTGGAAATTACAGGCTAGTCGAGTGTCATAAACACAGTATCATTCATGTTTCTTGGAGGGTATAACAGACCATTTTAAGTGGTGTGTCAAATGGATCCTTGTTATTCAGGACCAATGTTAAAATTATATTCCTACCATGCACATCTCAGACACCTCTAATATATATTTATTGGATGTATGCATGCATTCTATCTCTTTACACATAGAATTTTCTACCAATCACATCCCAAGCTGAAAATCACTCCTAATGATACATGAAACTTATGACTCCAAAATCTACACCTCTCCTTGGTTTACTGAGTCCCATAATCTGTTTCAAGTCTCTAGCTGCATATTTCATGTGAATATCCTTTGCATACCTTAAAATTCACCTACCATGAATCAGACATAATTCATGGTCTCCCTCTACAAACCTGGTTTCCCTTGTTCCTAGCTTTCTTTCTTTCTCAGTAACCTTAACTAGAAATGTTGGAGTCATCTTTACTTTCTTTATCTCATTGCATCAAAAATTTCCCCTAAATGCCAAACCTACTCTATTTCTGAAATGTCTCTTTCATTCTTCACTTCTTTATATGATTTCTGCCAAACACGTATAGTGCTTGCTATACACAAACATTACCACATTTAATCCTCATGAGACTCTCATGAAGGTAGACGATAACATTATCCTTGTTTTTCAAAAGAAGCTCTTAAGGACTGACTGCACTGTGGGACACCTCTGCTGCCTGCCCATCCCAGCACTGCTAATACCATCAGGTTCTGCAATCTCCCAACTGGTCTTTCTGCATCTAGTAACTCTTTTCTTCTGAACCACTTGAAAAAGATGAGGGACTGGGGGCAAGAGAAATTCTTTTGACCTTATTATTTTATCTTCCTCCCACTTAAAATCCTCAAAACTTTCATCACCTTTCCCTCTCTTTCCCACTCTCACAATTCCCCCAATTTACAAATTTCCTCCATAAGATGATCCCCGCCTCCTCATTGTTACTTTCCTCTAAGTAGCCTTTACGTCAGTTTTACCAGTATGCTCTATCCTGCCTCAGTGCCCATATTTGTGCTGTTGCCTGCTTTTCAAATGCCTTTATCCACATCCTGCCACATGCTCAGTCCTACCAGTTCTTGAAAGTCATGGTATATTTTAAAGCTCTCCATGGGAATCTCTTGATTCCCAAATGAAGTTATCCTCCCGCCTTCTCTTTCTGTCTCTTACTCTCTGTCTCTCTCATTCTGGGAGGTGAGGGAAGATGGGGCACATAAAAGTGGAAAGCGATATTCAAGGCATGATGTGCCAGAAGTGTGGAATATCATCATTAGGTACGTCATTTACTTCAAGTTCCTTATTTTATGGGTAAAGACCTTAAAATGGTATGAGAGAAAGGGACTTGTTATGAATTGATAGAAACTGTGGACTCTGATTTCAGCATATTTAATCAGTACTATTAATAAGCCTCATCTATACATATAATGAAATGCTAAGCATACACTAAACATGATAATAAAAACTTGGAAAGATATCCATGGACACTTGCAAAGGTCAATAAAATGTGTTACATGTGTTTAATTCCATTTATATAGGATTATGTGTATATATGTGCATTTGTGTGAGAGCATGTGCATGAGAGAGACAGAGAAGGTACGTGTGTGCAGAGGAATGTTCATCAAAATGCTAACAATGTTTAGGTTTAGATGATGACATTTTTCTGTATAACCTTGGTATCACTTAAAATATTTACAGCAAGAATGCATTATTGTTTATGATCAGTAAAAACACAAAAGGGCCAAAATGATATTTAGAGAAGAAAAGGAAATGACTTCCTCTAAAAGTTTGCTTGGAAGATACAACAAAGATTTTCCTAGAGAATCCCTATCATTTTGTTTCCTTTTTAAAGTTTCCATTTTATGATATTTTCAGGAAGAACTGTTCAACCAGGTACTATAGACAGAACTGAATAGTTTCTTTGCTCCTTTAAAATTCAACTTTAGCTAAATTAATGAAGTTGCTTTAGTACCTTTACTCACAATTAAAAAAGAAAGAGTGGGCTTCCCTGGTGGCACAGTGGTTAAGAATCCGCCTGCCAATGCAGGGGACATGGGTTTGAGCCCTGGTCCAGGAAGATCCCACATGCCGCAGAGCAGCAAAGCTGGGGAGCCACAACTACTGAGCCTGTGCTGTAGAGCCTGTGAGCCACAACTACTGAAGCCCGAATGCCTAGAGCCTGTGCTGTGCAACAAGAGGAGCCACCACAATGAGAAGCCAGTGCACCATAATGAAGAGTAGCCTCCACTCGCCACAACTAGAGAAAGCCCACCCACAGTAACTAAGACCCAAAGCAGCCAAAATAGATAAATAAATAAATTAATTAATTAAAAAAGAAAAAGAGTGCTATTTACAATAAAACATCTTTTATTCCTGAGGTATTCTGTGACTGTATTAGTCAGAGGGTTTGAAAATCTCCTCCATGTTTCTTTTAAATAGTTATGTGACATTTTTACAAGCAATTTAAAAATGCTGGCAACAAGACATTAATGGACTGCAGGGTCACATGTAAATGAGGCCCATTTAAAGGTCACTCTCTAATTAGGGGGTTTATCTGAGACCAGGCATACTGTAACTTTCAACAGCATTCCTGATGCCTCACTGTCCATATTTCACTGAATCTCTGACTGCTCCTCATTACAGTGAAATAAGGATTCTATTCAAACAAAACGTTTTAACATTTTGAGAGCACCAGATTTTTATTTCATAAACACGTTCTTTGATCATTTGTCCTGGTTCCCTCAGACAGTACACATACTTCTGCCCAGGCTTAGCCTCTGTCCCACCCACCTTGCACAGCCCTGCCAATCTTCTTACCATAACTCCACGTAATTTTAATTTGGACAGCATCTGTTATTTCATGTTGCTGTAGTCATGCCACGTGGTACAGAGAGCATGGGCCTTGGAACCAGACAGACCTGGACTTGGGCCTTTGTCCTACTCATTGCCAAGTGGCCTTGGATAAGATGCTTAACTTCTTTGAGCCTCAATTTCTTCATGTGAAAATGGGAGAAATGCTAAATCCTGATTGTTGTGAGAATTAAGTGAATCAGTGAATGTTTTTATAAAGTTCTTAACAGTGACTGGCATACTGTAGATTCTCTATAAGGTGTAGCTATTAAGAATCTAATTAAAACCACTGTGGCTTCTCTCCTAAGTGTTGATGCCACCGTATTCCTCTGTAGTCCTTTCTATAGTAAATGAATCATTTGGATTTTAAAAGCAGTTTATTTTACAGAGGACCTCTGCACGCAAATATTACTACAATAAATCTTTGAGGTATATATGCAAGATATCCCCATTTAACAGATAATAATATAGAGGCTCAAAATGTTAAGCCTTAGGTAGGAAGAGGGGAAGTTCGTAATAAAATTCAGGTGTTCAGAAATGAAGACAAATTTTCTTTATAGCACATCCATAGTGCCTCCCTGCTTTCAACTGGTAATTTATACTGATGACCACAAGTGTTGCATGAGGTTGACCAGACAAGCACAATTACCCAGTTATAGTTGAAATATTGGGTTGGCCAAAAAGTGCCTTCAGTTTTTAAGTAAAAATAAAAGACACATTTTTCATTTTCACCAAGAACTTTATTGAACAACATGTTCACTCTTTTGTTCCACTACCTTCTGCCATTTTTCAGGCAACTTCATAATTCCATCTTCCCAAAACTTTTTATCTTTTTGAGCAAAGAACTGTTGCAGGTGCGCTTTACAGTCTTCAAGGGAATTGAAATTTTTCCCATTAAGAGCATTTTGTAAAGACCGAAATAAATGGAAATCTGAAGGTGTGATTTCTAGTGAATACAGCGGATGAATCAAAACTTTCCAGCCATGCTGTAACAGTTTTTACCTGGTCATCAAAGAAACATGTAGTCTTGCATTATCCTGATGGAAGATTATGAGTTTTCTGTTGACAAATTCTGGACGATTTTCGTCGAGTGCTGCTTACAATTGGTCTAATTGGGCGAAGTACTTGTTGGAATTTATCGTTTGATTTTCCCAAAGGAGTTCATAATAGAGGACTCCCTTCCAGTCCCACCATATACACAACATCACCTTCTTTGGATGAAGACCAGCCTTTGGTGTGGTTGGTGGTGGTTCATTTCACTTGCCTCACAATCTCTTCCATTCTAAAGTATCCACTTTTCATCGCCCATCACAATTTGTTTAAAAATGGAAGTTTTTCATTACGTTTAAGTAGAGAATCACATGTAGAAATACGGGCAAGAAGGCTTTTTTTGCTTAACTTATGTGGAACCCAAACATCAAAGTGATGAACATAACCCAGCTGGTGCAAACGATTTTCAACGGTTGATTTGGATATTTTGAGTATGTCGGCTATCTCCCACATGGTATAATGTTGATTGTTCTCAATTAATATCTCGATTTGATTGCTATCAACTTCAACTGGTCTACACAACTGTAGAGCATCGTCCAGCAAGAAATCTCCAGCATGAAACTTTGCAAACCACTTTTGACACGTTTGATCAGTCACAGCACCTTCTCCATACACTGCACACATCTTTTTTTTGCGTTTCACTTATGTTTTTACCTTTCTTGAAATATGTTGCTTTTTTCCTTCCATCTTCAATATTAAAATGGCTACACAAAAATTCACTAATTTTGATGTCTTTTTTTAATACACGCTGATAATGACAGCTGTCACATACAATCTAACAAAATTGTTTTGAATGAAGTTAAAGGCAACTAAGTGCTACTAGAGCCATCTTATGGAAAAAAACGAATGAACATTTTGGCTAACTCAATATATATAAACTTGAGTCTCTACTATATGTCAAGCATACTACTTGGAATTTGCACAAACATCATAATTTGTAATCTGGTTTGCAACTCTCTGGGATAGAAATCATCTCCACTTTATAGATAAGGTCAGTTGACTTGCTCATGGGCACACCATCACTAAGTGTTAGTTGGATGCAAAAATATTTGAAAAATATTGGGTCCAATGGTCCATACATCCTAACAATCTCTAAACTTTTAGGCTTCTTTTCCCTTAAGATAATGTTCATGTGAGATTCTTCTAACTTTTTTCTTTTAATTTCAATATTTTTATTCACATGAAAAAATTGGAAATATTGTAAGTGTACTATATAGAAAACTGATCAAGAAATTAATTTTGTTGCAGTGGTAAATGGGATTGTTTCCTTAATTTCTCCTTCAATCTTTCATTGTTAGTGTATAGGAATGCAAGAGATTTCTGTGTAGCCTGCCACTTTACCAGAATCATTGATTAGCTCTAGTCATTTTCTGGTGGCACCTTTAGTATTTTCTATATATAGTATCATGTCATCTGCAAACAGTGACAGTTTTACTTCTTTTTTTAAATTTGGATTCCTTTTGTTTCTTTTTCTTCTCTGATTGCCATGGCTAGGAATTCCAAAACTATGTTGAATAATAGTGGTGAGAGTGGACATCTTTGTCTTGTTCCTGATCTTAGAGGAAATGCTTTCAGTTTTTCACCATTAAGAATGATGTTTGCTGTAGGTTTGACGTAGATGGCCTTTATTATGTTGAGGTAGGTTCCCTCTATGTCCACTTTCTGGAGAGTTTTTATCATAAGTTGGTGTTGAATTTTGTCAAAAGCTTTTTCTGCATCTACTGAGATGATCATATGGTTCTTATTCTTTAATTTGTTAATATGGTTTATCACATCGGTTGATTTGCATATATTGAAGAATCCTTGCATCCCTGAGATAAATCTCACTTGATTGTGGTGTATGATCCTTTTAATGTGTTGTTGGATTATGTATGCTAGTATTTTGTTGAGGATTTTTGCATCTATGTTCATCAGTGATATTGGTATGTAATTTTCTTTTTTTGTGACATCTTTGTCTGGTGTTGGTGTCATGGTGGTGGTGGCTTAGTAGAATGAGTTTGGCGGTGTTCCTCCCTCAAATTTTTTGGAAGAGTTTAAGAAGGATAAGTGTTAGCTCTTCTCTAAATGTTTGATAGAATTTGCCTGTGAAGCCATCTGGTCCTGGACTTTTGTTTGTTGGAAGATTTTTAATCAGTTTCAATTTCATTACTTATGATTGGTCTGTTTATATTTTCTACTTCTTCCTGGTGAAAATGACTATACTACTGAAAGCAATCTACAGATTCAGTGCAATCCCTATCAAATTACCAATGGCATCTTACACAGAATTAGAACAAAATATTTTACAATTTGTATGGAAAGACATAAGACCCCAACTAGCCAAAACAATCTTGAGAAAAATAAAAGGGAGATGGAGGCATCAGGTTCCCTGACTTCAGACTATACTACAGAGCTACAGTAATCAAGACAGTATGGTACTGGAACAAAAACAGAAATATAGATCAATGGAACAGGATAGGGAGCCCAGAGATAAACCCACACAGCTTTTGGTCACCTAATCTATGACAAAGGAGGCAAGAATATACAATGGAGAAAAGACAGCCTCCTCAATAAGTGGTGCTGCAAAAACTGGACAGCTACATGTGAAAGAATGAAATTAGAACACTCCCTAACACCATACACAAAAATAAACTCAAAATGGATTAAAGACCTAAATATAAGACTGGACACTATAAAACTCTTAGAGGAAAACATAGGCAGAACATTCTATGACATAAGTCACAGCAAGATCTTTTTTGAGCCACCTCCTAGAGTAATGAAAATTAAACAAAAATAAACAAATGGGATGTAATTAAACTTAAAACCTTTTGCACAGCAAAGGAAACCATAAATATGATGAAAACACAATGTGCAGAATGAGAGAAAATATTTGTAAATGAAGCAATGAACAAAGGATTAATCTCTGAAATATACAGATAGCACATGCAGCTCAATATCAAAAATACAGGCAACCCAATCAGAAAATGGGCGGAAGACCTAAATAGACATTTCTCCAAAGAAGACATACAGATTGCCAACAAACACATGAAAAGATGCTCAACACCACAATTATTAGAGAAATGCAAATCAAAAGTACAATGAGTTATCACCTCACACTGGTCAGAATGGCCATCATCAAAAAAATCTAGAAACAATAAATGCTGGAGAGGGTGTGGAGAAAAGGGAATGCTCCTGCACTGTTGGTGGGAATGTAAACTGATACAGCCACTGTGGAGAACAGTATGGAGGTTCCTTTAAAAGCTAAAAATAGAATCACCTTATGACCCAGAAATCCCACTACTGGGCATATACAGTGAGAAAACCATAATTGAAAAGGCACATGTACTCCAATGTTCATTGCAGCACTATTTACAATAGCCAGGTCATGGAAACAACCTAAATGTCCATTGACAGATGAATGGGTAAAGAAGATGTGGTACATATATACAATGGAATATTACTCAGCCATTAAAAGGAATGAAATTGGGTCATTTGTAGAGATATCGATGGACCTAGAGTCTATCATACAGAGTGAAGTAAGTCAAAAACAAATATCATATATTAATGCATATATGTGAAATCTAGAAAAATAGTACAGATGAACCTATTTCCAGGGCAGGAATAGAGACGCAGATGTAGAGAATGGACATGTGAACATGGGGGGATGGGGAGGGTGGGATGAACTGGGAGATTAGGTTTTATATAAATACACTACCATGTGTAAAATAGATAGCTAGTGGGAACATGCGGTATAGCACAGGGAGCTCAGCTCGGTGCCCTGTGATGACCTAGATGGGCAGGATGGAGGGGGATGGGAGAGAGGTCCAAGGGGGAGGGTACATATGTATACCTATAGCTGATTCACTTCGTTGTACAGCAGAAACTAGCACCACATTGTAAAGCAATTATACTATGATTAAAAAAGAAATTAATTTGGGTTAATGGAATTATTAATGTAATTTCTTATCAAGAATTTATTGATACTTGTATAATTCTCATTTAAATGTTTGTACTCATTAACACAGAATCGAAGTGCTCTGAGGGACATAATAGGGAGGGCAAAGTAACAAGATTATAATAGTGGGACAAAAATATTTACTATTTCTCTAGCACAGAGGAAGCTTTTGATTAATGATATTTGAACAAGCAAATGAATATTTAAACATTATGATTTTATTAATCAATTTCTAACTATCTAGTCCACTAACTGAAAATGTGTGTGTGTATGTGTGTGTGTATACAATGAAACATTCAGCCTTATAAAAGAAAGAAACCCTGCAACAACATTTGCAGCAACATGGATGAACCTGGAGGACATTATGCTAAGTGAAATAAGCAGACACAGAAAATTAAATACTGCACGACCTCACTTATATGTGGAGTCTAAAAGAGTTGAACTCCTAAAAGGAGAAAGTAGAATGATGGTTGCCAGGGGTAGGGGTGTGAGAGATATCAGGTGATGTTGATCCAAGGGCACAAAGGTTTAGTTTGAATAAGAGATGTATAAGTTCTGGATATCTAATGTACAGCATGATGACTATAGTTAATACCATCTTGCATACTTGAAATATGCCAAGAGATTTAATCTTAAGTGTTCTCACCACACACACACAAAATCATAACTATGTGGGGTGGTGGATATGTTAACTAGCTTGATTTTGGTAATCATTTCACAATGTTTTACATATATCAAAACACCACCGTGTATACCTTAAATATATACAGTTCTTATGTGTCAAGTATACCTCAATAAAGCTGGACTAAAAAGCAGTATAATTTAAAAATTAGGAAATCTAATTATGTATTAAATATTGCACATTTGATATATAGGATTCTTCTAACCTTTGGAAGTAAAGCATTTTCATCATTTCTAAGAGTAGAAAACTAAGCAAATCAAGAGAGTGCTAAACCAAAGAGCAATAAGAATGACCTACAAATGTTCCAATCATATGAATGAATATCACAGATACATTGTTAATTGACAGAAGCCAGACACAAATAGTATAAAGTGTATTATTCAATTTATATAAGTTACAGAAAGAGGAAATCTAGAATATGAGAAGTCAAGAGAGTGTTCATATTTAAGGGAGGGAGAGACTAAAAGGAAGCATGAAGTAGGCTTCTAGGGTGATGGTTACACATCTGTGTGTTCAGCCTACACTTCTGATATGTACTGTCTTATGTATTTATTATAAATACCTAAATATATCAGTACATAAATAATAAAAAAATTTCTAGAAGCCCATGTTCTTGAAACCACAAAGCTGACACTCATTGGCTAATAATTTGTTTAAATATGGTCAGATGTGTTTTAGTTTGGGGCCTCCCTTGGGTTGGCTTTTGAAACAGCACAACCCTAGGAATCAAGTAAGGATGGACTCATTTGGGTCCTTGTGGGTACTGGTCAAAAAGAGAGGACTCTGAAACACCTATAGGGAGTATGAGCATAAAGGCACCTTCAGAGGCTCTTTGTTCAGGGAGCTGTCAGTGGGCAAGGGAATTCAGTGGTGAAGAGGATAGTGAGGATGCAGTCAGTGACTACCAGCAGGGCCAGGTTAGAGAGTGAATTGGGCTGATCCCAGACACAGGCTAATAAAAGTCAAAGAACTAGCATCAAAGAGAATGAGGGCTCAAGCTTTGGACAAATTGATTTTGAATCTTAGCTGTGATATCAGGAAAAATTACTCTAGCTCAATGAGCCTCATTTACATCTTTTCTAAAATGGGAATACTAGCATGGTGGTGTTGGGGGGATTACATGAGATAATTATATAAAGTACACAGCATAGTGTCTGGCAGGTAGTTAATGATCATTCTCCCCCTTTTCCCCCATCTCCACACTTTGGGTTTTGAAATAAAGATTTCATGTAAATATTTGGAATCAGACGCAAGTGTTTTCCAGGCAGCAGGAAGAACATGATGAGGAAGTGGAGAGAAGTGGTAAGACACAGCCTATGTTGGGAAGACAGATGAAGAGTAAAGATTTGGGTTGGGCTGTGGAGGGCATCAAGTTGTAAAGTTCAGACTTTGTGTTTTTGGCCTTGATGAGCTGCTAGCAGAGTTGCAGTTAATGGATGCACTCAAGATGGATTAAGATTGGGAAACACCTGAAGATGGAGAGACCGCAATGGATAGAGATACTTATCTCACTCTAAGAATGAGGTTGAATCTGAGTAAGGATTTACTGTAAAGTGAAACATATAATCATTCCCCAAGCTGCCCTGACCATATGGACTCAAAAGCTCACTTGAGAGACATGTTTCAAAAATTCGACATCAGCAGGATTGAATTGTCCCTATTTCAACCAGATTTATTTGGTGCCATCCACAGCCTAGCTGTCATGGTTTCCCAGTTCTGTTTGGGTTAAAATTATTCTGTTCAAAAACTGAAATTCTACTGACAGTGAACTTTGGGGGATCACAACACATGGCACTTGTTGTCCCCAGACACTGCCTCTGAGACAGAGTTTCTGGGTTAGGCTCTCTATGAAGATGCTTGACTTACTTTCTGGTGGAAAACAAGAGTTTTGTAATAGAGATCAGAAGGAACATGGCATGGCAGTCTTCTACTTTGGCCAAAGAAAGAGGCTTAAGAATTGGAAATATTTGGGAGCAAGAAAGGTAGTATTTTGGCAGTTAGTAATACACTTTTAATTTTATTTTTTCTAGTAAGTTGGCTTAAATGAACTTTTCTGCTCTAATCTGGATATACGTCCTTGGTGCTATATTCTTGGAGCACACCTTACCCTGTGGGTGAGTAACAAACAAATGTTTCCTTTGAGGTGGGGTGAAATAAGGCTGGCATTCATCCTAGGTAACTGGGCATTGTCCCCCATCACTCTCACCTGCTCAGCCACAGACATTAACTCAGTGTGATGGCCTCTGCTGAAATAAGCCAATGAAAGAACTGTGTATTCTAGAGGAAACAGCCAGCTGTTCCACACCACATAGGAACACTTTTCAACTTGGGGACAGCCATCCTCTTCACAAGGACTTCTAAGTGCAGTCTTGTCATTCACGAAAGATGTGAAGAAGCCTGATGTTAGATTTGTTTCTTTTCTCTGCATCCACTGGAAATCAGGTGCCAGAAACGAGTTAGGAAAAAATAGAAAGGAACAAGAAAAGAAACACCCTGACCATGTCATTAACAGAGTTATAATCGGGGCTTTAAGTGTTTACTATTTTCTGTTAGTATTACATCACATTTAGGAAGATGCCCAAACACACCCTTTCTCCCAATTCCTCAGTCTCTAACCTGTCTATCACCTCTAGTTATGGCAGGAAGACCTCAGAAGATCATTGATTTATCTTCTCCTGTCTTCTTCCTTTAGAATATCATTCATGTCAGTCTTTTCCTCTCTCTGTGCTCTGGACCAGGTTCTCAATAATTCATACTTAGTCCGTGTCCATATTCTTCTGGCTGGTTTCTCTACCTCCTGTGTGTACATCTCAGCTCAAATCATCTTCTTTAAATGCCAATTTCATCCTGACATTTCTTAAGTTAGGCATCTTTAATAGGTTTCTGTTTGCTAAAAGTCCATTGCTTGGCTTTCAAGCCTCTCTATATTACTTGGCCTCATCTCAAATTTGTATCTTCTACTTTCTCTAACATATCTCTCCAATTTATGCAGATTCTCCATCGATCCATTCATAAAGAATGTATGGAGCACCCTTTCACATCTGCACATCCCAGCACAGGATCTGCCTCATAAGAGAAGTTCAATGAATACCTGTTGCATAAATGAATCTACGAATCAAGGAAACCTCCCCTTTCCCACTCTTTCCTACATAGAATGGCCTTTTCATATCTCTTTCCAAACACAGCAGTCCTTCCAGGTCTAGGGCATGTCCAAGCTCCCCTAGGAAGCCCTCTCTTACCACTCTCTTCATTTGGATGCATTTTCTCCAAATTTTTATGGCATCGGCTGTCTTTACTGCACCATAATGTGTTTCATAGTCATCAATTTCTCTTTTAATTCTGTTTTATTGTTTTAGATACTCTGATCTTTCAAAAGAAAGCTCAAGTTTTGTGAAGAAAAATGATCTGCCTTGTGCTATCTTTCCACCTTTACATAAAGGCACAATTAGTCAGGGCTAGAGAATGGTGTTGGATAGTTTAGTGTGTTTACCAAGCCACAACCTTTTCTACTAGAATATCCTTTGCCCACAGTTCTGGCTGAGCGAACACTGGGCGCACCTTGAATATCCACTTGGGAAACATCTGATTAGTCCAGGGTGAAAGCCTGGATCAAAGTTTGGCCATCCAAACTACTGCAAAAAGATAAGCTGTAGTTTAAATTTGGTTCATCCTTATTGATGAACTAAATTAGTTAAACACAGAAAAGAAAGGCAAATTGTGCCCACAATCACATTAGCGGTGAGCCTTCTGGTCAACACTCTTGCCCTTTCCTCGGAACTCCAGCCCAGCTTCCAGGTGCCCAGTGGTCCCACAGGGCCTATACATCATTCTTTGAGCCCCACTGTATCCTGACAACACCCTTGCCCTCTTCTCTTAATTTGGTATCTCTCCTATAAATAAAAAGCATCTTGATTAATCTTTTTCAAGAGAGCACGTTCCTTTGGGAAGTGGTAGAGATTCTCCTCACCTCCCTGACTCCCTGCCATGGTCCTGTGGCTCTTTGCTCCTTGACTCAGTCACTGTTAGCATTTTTCTCACACTCTCCTTTTCTTTTGCCCTGGGACCTTACTCTGTAACTAGAACTGAGTGAGACGGAGATCCCAAAACAGCAATAAATTATGCAAATTTTAGCCATGAAACTGAATGAACCCAAAATTTCTGATGGAGGCATCAAAATATTTGTCACAAAAGCCAAACACAATGTTTCCCGAAAGACTTCCATGGAATAATTTGAGCCAAAATTGAAAACATTTCTTTCCTACTACTACCAAAATAAGACAACACCAGCGTATGAAAAACTTGTATAAACAAAGATCCAAATGCTCAATCACATTTCATTTGTTTGATCCTCTGACCATAACACTGTTTTCTGGTATTAAAATGCGGTGCTTAAGAGTAATAACAGTCTCTCATGTCTGAGTCGTACTTTATAGATTACTAAGTGTTTTCACATCCATGATAGGAGCTGTTGAAACATGGCCTCAAAAGCTATATTCCATTGCTTATAGCTGTATAACTGAGCAAGTTTTTCTTTTCTCTGTTTCTCAGTTTCTCCATTTTTAAAATGGGAATAAATCAGCCCCTATCTCATAGGATTAATGAGAGAGTTAAGTCAATAATATGTAAAGGACTTAAAATAGTGCTTATGTATGTTAAGTACTTTAATCGCCTTGGCTATACTAGGAGGAGGAGTTATTCTATTTGGTCCTCACAATCACCCTGTGAGGTAGGCTGGGCAAGGATGATTATGGATACTTTATTTTTGAGGAAATGAAGGCCCAGAGAGAATAAAGAACTTGTTGTTAATGGCTTTTGTATAAAACAGATCTAAAATCAGGCCTTTTAAATTTCAAGTCCAAGGATGTTTGATAATAGAAAATTTTGGAACTCTCTATACAATTTACAGTGATTGTCAAGGAATAAAATTCCTCTTACACATGGAGATGGTCCCTCAAGCAGCTGTGTTAGTAGCCCTCCCAGCCCCCAATGACTAAACCACAGTTGGGCATGTAATCATAGTTCAGTCAGAATTCTTTTGCTAGGAATTTGGAGTCTAGAAAGAGAGAGTAAAAATAAGAATAAAATTGAGAGAGAAAGAGCCAGAGACCCACCGTGGCTAAAACTCGGCCATGTAAACTTGGGAACTACGGGCAGCCATGTTCCTGCAGCATCACCATACTACACCAGGTGGCTATAAAAGATGAGTACCACTTTTTTTGTCAGCAGTTTCCCATCTCTATTTTCAGCCCTTCCTGAGAGCTGGCAATATTCCTTTGGGGAAGAGGAGTATTCTGTGAGACAAAGATTAGCTGTGGCAAAGAAATGTTGACTAGTGATTAAGAGCACAGTCTCTGGCCTGGGCTGTTTGGATTCAGATCTTACCTCTACGACTTACTGGCTATGTGACCTTGGTTAAAAGCTCTGGTGTCACTTTCCTCATCTGTAAAATGGGGATGAAGATCGTCCCAGCTCATCAATACTATTTTGGGAAGGAAATGAGATAACTAAAATGCTTTCAGAATAGTGCCTGGCACTGTGAATGCTCAGTAACTGTTAGGTGTTACTCTACTTATAATAAATTCCCCTTTGGAGCTTATGCCAGGTCAAAATGGCCAGCCACTGAAGTGGCTTTGAACATCATCATCTTCCAAACAATCCAACTTGAAAATCAGAATCATCTGCTTTCTCTTTTTCTTTAATTTTCCAAATCTAATCAGTCACTAAGTCCTACTGATTCTAACATTGTGATGCTTTGCTACTGTCCTCCTCCATATAGCCTCATTTCATCACAAGGCTTGTTAGACTGAAGATCTGTGTCTATCTATCTTTTACACTGGTTCCAGAGCAGGTAACTGTAGGCACAGAACAGCATTGTAGAATGGGGCTGATCTGCCATATCTGAGTAACAGGTGACCATTGCGCTCTCCTATTCCCCAGAATCTCCAGGTAGAGAAGAGTGTCCAAGCTTATTAATCTAGAGTCTGAAGTCCTTTATGATCAGGCCCCTATGCAGCATTCAGTTCTCATTTTCCAATGCATACTTGACATCACTTACACTCTATCTTCACTGGACTGATTATTTACTTTCCTTAAATCTGTGTCTTGATAGATCTTCTGTATCTGGATAACTTGTTCACTCTGGAATCTTTTCTGCCTGTAATAATCCTATTCATTCCCTAAGGCTGAATCACAAACTTTATTTTCCAAGAAGCCTTTCAGAATGTCCCATGCTGACTGATGATCCTTCTGCTGTGCATCCACCTCTCATAAACCCTCATCATGTCCTTTCTTAATTCTGTTGGTACAGTGGTTACTTCCATACACCTCTCTCCACCATTAAGCTATACTGTAAGCTTAATGAGACAGCTAAGCCATCCTCTCCTTCAGGAAGCCTTCCTTGACCCCCCTTCTAGGTTATCTCCCCTCATCCACTCTCCCATAGTACCCTGTGCATAGTTATAGCACGGGCTTTTTTTGTGTGTTCTGGACAACATCTGTTCACATGTTCACTTCTCTAAATTATAAGCTCCCTAAGGGCAGGAACTGTATTTTCACCTTAGTAAACCTATACTTAGCTTAATACCTGGCACATAGTTACCTCTCTCTGTTTGCTGATGTAACTGAACTTGAGGGGAAAGATCCTCTCTAGGTCTACTTTGCTGCTCCCTCTCCAGCTACAAAGAACATTTGTAAGGTCCTTAGAGTAGTGGTTCCCAAAGTCTCCCAGTAAGAAGTATCAGTGTCACCTGATACATTACTGATTAGAGTTTTAAATTCTCAAGCCTCATGCCAGACCTATTGAAACAGGAACTCTCTGGAGAAGATATAACAATTAATGTTTTGACAAGTCCTCCAGGTGATTCTGATGCCCACTCAAGTTTGAGAGCTACTGCTATAGTGTTTATAACAGCTGCCACAAACACTATTTCCATATATGACTTTGCCTGAGTCTAGCCCCAATATCAGGTTAAGCTAACTTACCTGGGAGGGCAGAGTACAGAAAGTAAGTGTCAGGGGTTATTTTTATACAGGTAGTGGTTTCCAGAAGACAATCTATATCAACACAAACCAAAGAGGGGAGAGTCAAAGTAGAATCCACAAGTACAACTTAGGTCAAAGGCTAGGAAAAATTAATCATTGAATTTAAAAAAATTATATGGATGCAAAATCAGAAGACTGAGAAGCAAACACAGGGGAAAAAAATGAGGAAAAGGAGCGGGTAAGTAGTCAATCACCTAGAATCTACATAACTCTCAGGAAAAATTCTTTTTATATTTACCCTAGTTGATCACAACTGACTGTGGGTAGATCCATGAGGTGTGCAAACTTTGTATGGTTATGACTGTTTTCTACTTTATATGTAATGAAACTGAGGTTCAGAGTGAATGCTAGAGGAAGGACCAAAATCGCTGAGAGAGAGTGTTAAGCAGATCTGTAGGCCAAGTTTCACTATAGACACAGATTCTTTCCTCTCTGCTCACTGCCTCGTTTGCCAATAAATAAATTTGGACTCAAATTGAACGACCTCCAAAAAAAAGAGCGTCCTTGTCCTTAGAGAGAGCTACTTTCTCGGAAGGCTAGACTGTTGGAAGTCTGCATTACATTCCTCAGCATGGGGTTGATCATGTGTCATCCTACCGTTTCCTATTTTTTTATCCATTTATGGCCTCATTTTCTTAACTTGCTGCAAGCTAAGTGTAATAGTACTCATCTGAATGTAAAATGTCATAAAAGTTCTTTCAATTAGGAAGTGACCTTTATTGCAGATAACATCAAAATAATGGTTTGACAAATATTTATTGTGTGCCAACTATGTGGGAGAGTCTAAAATTTCAGTGATAAAGTGACAGACAAATCAACACACAAACAACAAACTTTGGCAGTGTTATAGAATGAAAGTAAGAGGATAGTAGTGTTCATGTGGTAGATTTTTAATTCCATTCTACTCTAAGTTCTTTGTCTTGAGGCAATAAGAAAATAACTATATAATCCCATTCCCATGCCAGTCAAGACCTGAGGAACTGATATCAGAAAAATTCAAACCCATGAGCTATAAAGGAAGTCAGCTACAGGCTCTGGGAAAGGCTTATCTGCTAGTAAGAGGGTGATCTAGGAAGACACATTCTCTTTCTTTCTCTGGGCATTGGCATATTTGGATGTCACACCTAGCACTGCTGAAGCCATCTTACTACTTATCCAAGGATGAAATTCTCAGAGAGGAAGATGGCATCTCAGAGAACCAGAGTCACAATCCTGGTACCAAGGTTCATTCTGGATATTTTGTTAGTTAAGATCATGCATTTCTTTCTAGTGTAAGCCATGTGGAGTTGACATGTGCTAGTATTTGCATCTGGCAGTATCCTAATGGACAAAGGGATAGAGAGCTATGGCAGGGGGGTGAGGATATTGTATGGAAAGATGTTTAAGGATCTCATAGGTTTGATTAGTGTCTCACACCCATTCCTCAAGCCTTGACTGGCCTGGGAATGGGATTACAGTCATTTCAATGATTGCCTCAAGACCAAGCATTTAGGGTAGAATGGGGTTAAACTCAGATCAACAAAAAGGCCAGTTGGGAGAGGTAAAAAGTGTGGAAGGCTGAGACCTAAGGTGACATTTCTCATATGCCGGATTCAGTAACATCTAAAGTGACAATCATTCAGAGAGAAGAAAACAGTCCCTAACACTTGTCATTCTTTTGCTCGCTTTTATATGCTCACTGGCAGGCTGCAAAACTTGCAGACATTAGATGGGTAGACTTCATCTCTCAGGTAATGTGAACCAACATGCTGCTGAAAGGCTACCACTGAGGAACTTGATATTTTTCTAATCCCAAAACAAATCACAGAAGAAGGTTGAAAAGAGATAAATACTGGACAGTTTTAACCATGTTATTTTCTACCGGATAAAAAGAGAAGGCCTTGTGCATGTGTCATCTTCAGGTCAAATGCTAGTTCTCTGAAAAGAAGTCACATCCCAGACATGATGAACAAAATAGTGATTTGAAGTGAAAATGCTTTCCCACAAGGCATTAAGCATGTCATGTTTGAATGATTATCCCTACCCCTTTTCAAGAGTATGGGTCTCATTCCATTATTTAAGGTCAACAGACAGCTGGGAAACTGTCCTTGTTATGTCTTGGAGAGGAACTATTTTCTTTACCCTTTAGTTTGTGTCATGTAAACGTTATTCCTGAAATTTCCATTCTCATCACAGTCCTATGAGGAAGGTGGCATCATTATTTCCATTTTGTAGTTGATGAAACTGAGTATTAGGGAGGTGAAGTCACCGGTCCAAGATTCCACTTTAACTAACTGTCTAACACATGGTACTACTACTAAGTGGAAGAGCAAGGATTAGGATGTAGATTTGTCTGACTCCAAGTATGTCTCGTAGAGGTCCACCAAATCTTGCCCATTTTTGACATCTATAGTCTACTTATATCTACTATTTAAGCATATGTAGAGACCACATAATTATCAACTAAATTGGGATATTTTTGAGAGTGAAAGTGGATGCTGTCAAAGGTATGTTGAGACAATAGGCATAAAATGGGACTGTCCCAAGGAAAAACAGGATGTGTCATCTTAGTTTTGTCTCCTTGAGGAAACAGCATAGACTCAGGAATGAAATAGTCTTGTGATTCAATTCTTTTCTTTTTTTTGGTATTTGATTGATTGATTGATTGATAATTCGGGTATAGCTGCATTACAAAGTTGTGCTAGCTCCTGCTGCAGTGAAGTGAACCAGCCATATGTATACACATATCCCTTTCTTTTTGGATTTCCTTCCTATTTAGGTGACCACAGAACACCGAATAGAGTTCCCTATGCTATAAAGCATGTCCTCATTTGTTATCTGTTTTACAACTAGTGGTGCATGTATGTTAATCCCAATCTCCCAGATCATCTCACCCCCTTCTCCCACGCCCCCTAGTGTCCACACAGTTGTGCTCTACATCTGTATTTATATTTCTGCTTTGCAAATAGGTTCATCTGTACCATTTTTCTAGACTCTGCATGTATGCGTTAATATACAATATTTGTTTTTCTCTTTCTGACTTACTTCACTCTGTATGACAGTTTCTAGGTCCATCTACATCTCTACAAATGACCCAATTTTGTTCCTTTATATGGCTGAGTAATATTCCATTGTGTATATGTACCACTTCTTCTTTACCCATTCATCTGTCAATGGACACTTAGGTTGCTTCCATGTCCTGGCTATTGTAAATAGTGCTGCAATGAACATTGGGGTGCATGTGTCTTTTTGAATTATAGTTTTCTCAAGGTATATGTCCAGCAGTGGGATTGCTGGGTAATATGGTAGTTCTATTTTCAGTTTTCTAAGGAACCTCCATACTATTCTCCATAGTGGCTGTATCAATTTACATTCCCACCAACAGTGCAGGAGGGTACCCTTTTCTACACATCCTCTCCAGCATTTATTGCTTGTAAATTTTTTGATGATGGCCATTCTGACTGGTGTGATGTGATACCTCATTGTAGTTGTCATTTGCATTTCTCTAAATATTAATGATGTTGAGCATTCTTTCAGGTGTTTGTTGGCTATCTGTATATCTTCTGTAGAGAAATGTCTATTCAGGTCTTCTGCCCATTTTTGGATTGGGTTGTTTGTTTTTTTGATATTGAGTTGCATGAGCTGCTTGTATATTTTGGAGATTGATCCTTTGTTGGTTGCTTCATTTGCAAATATTTTCTCCCATTATGAGTGTTGTCTTTTGGTCTTGTTTATGGTTTCCTTTGCTGTGCAAAAGCTTTGAAGTTTCATTAGGTCCCATTTGTTTATCTTTGTTTTTATTTCCATTTCTCTAGGAGGTGGGTCAAAAAGGATCTTGGTGTGATTTATGTCATAGAGTGTTCTGCCTATGTTTTCCTCTAAGAGTTTTATAGTGTCTGGCCTTACATTTAGGTCTTTAATCCATTTTGAGTTGATTTTTGTGTATGGTGTTAGGGAGTGTTCTAATTTCATTCTTTTACATGTAGTTGTCCAGTTTTCCCAGCACTACTTATTGAAGAGGCTATCTTTGCTCCATTGTATGTTCTGGCTTTCTTTGTCAAAGATTAGGTGATCATAGGTGTGTGGGTTTATTGCTGGGTTTTCTATGCTGTTCCATTGATCTATATTTCTGTTTTTGTGCCAGTACCATACTATCTTGATTACTGTAGCTTTGTAGTATAGTCTGAAGTCCAGGAGCCTGATTCCTCCAGCTCCATTTTTCTTTCTCAAGATTGCTTTGGCTATTCGGGGTCTTTTGTGTTTCCATACAAACTGTGAAATTTTTTGTTGTAGTTCTGTGAAAAATGCCATTAGCAATTTGATAGAGATTGCATTGAACCTGTAAATTGCTTTGGGTAGTATAGTCATTTTCACAATATTGATTCTTCCAATCCAAGAACATGGTATAACTCTCCATCTGTTTGTGTCGTCTTTGGTTTCTTTCATCAGTGTCTTACAGTTTTCTGCATACATGTCTTTTGCCTCCTTAGGTTTATTCTTAGGTATTTTATTCTTCTAGTTGCAGTGGTAAATGGGATTGTTTCTTTAATTTCTCTTTCTGATCTTTTGTTGTTAGTGTATAGGAATGCAAGAGATTTCTGCATATTAATTTTGTATCCTTCAACTTTACTAAATTTATTGATGAGCTCTAGTAGTTTTCTGCTAGCATCTTTAGGATTTTCTATATATCATATCATATCATATCATGTCATCTGCAAACAGTAACAGTTTTACATCTTTTTTTAAAATTTGGATTCTTTTATTTCTTTTTCTTCTCTGATGGCTAGGATTTCCAAAACTATGTTTAAATAATAGTGATGAGAGTGGGCACTCTTGTCTTGTTCCTGATTTTAGAGGAAATGTTTTCAGTTTTTCACCATTGATAATGATGTTTCCTGTGGGTTTGTCATATATGGCCTTTCCTGTGTTGAGGTAGGTTCCCTTTATGCCCACCTTCTGGAGAGTTTTGATCATAAATGGGTGTTGAATTTTGTCAAATTTTTTTCTGCATCTATTGAGATGATCATACGGTTTTTCTCCTTCAATCTGTTAATATGATGTATCACACTGATTGATTTGCATATATTGAAGAATCCTTGCATCCCTGGGATAAATCCCATTTGATCATGGTGTATGATCTTTTTAATGTGTTGTTGGATTTGGTTTGCTAGTATTTTTTTGAGGATTTTAGCATCTATGTTTATCAGTGATATTAGCCTGTAATTTTCTTTTTTTGTGATATCTTTGGTTTGGGTATCAGGGTGATGGTGGCCTTGTAGAATGAGTTTGGTTTGGGAGTGTTCCTCCCCCTGTAATTTTTTGGAAAAGTTTGAGAAAGATAGATGTTACGTCTTCTCTAAATGTTTGATAGAATTTGCCTATGAAGTGAAAAGTCCTGGACTCTTGTTTGTTGGAAGATTTTTTTTTTTTTTTTTGCAGTACGTGGGCCTCCCACTGCTGTGGCCTCTCCCATTGCGGAGCACAGGCTCCGGACATGCAGGCTCAGTGGCCATGGCTCATGGGCCCAGCCGCTCCGTGGCATGTGGGATCTTCCCAGACCAGGTCACGAACCCGCGTCCCCTGCATCAACAGGCGGACTCTCAACCACTGCGCCACCAGGGAAGCCCCTGTTGTAAGATTTTTAATCATGAGTTCAATTTCATTACTTGTGATTTTTCTGTTCATATTCTCTATTTCTTCCTGGTTCAGTCTTGAAAGGTTGTATCTTTGTAAGAATTTGTCCATTTCTTCCAGGTTGTTCATTTTATTGGCATAGAGTTGCTTGTAGTAGTCTCTTAAGATCCTTTGTATTTCTGTGGTGTCAGTTGTAACTTCCTTTCTCATTTCTAATTCTGTTGATTTGAGTCCTCTCTCTTTTCTTCTTTAAGAGTGGCTAAAGCTTTGTCAATTTTCTTTATCTTCTCAAAGAACCAGCTTTTAGTTTTACTGATCTTTGCTATTGTTTTCTTCATTTCAATTTCATTTATTTCTGCTCTTATCTTTATGATTTACTTCCTTCTGCTAAGTTTTGTTTTGTTTGTTTGTTTTTCTTTCTCTAGTTGCTTTATTTGAGATTCTATTTGTTTCTTGAGGTAAGGTTGTATTGCTATAAAATTCCCTCTTAGAACTGCTTTTGTTGCATTCCATAGATTTTGGGTTGTTGTGTTTTGTTGTCATTTGTTTCTAGGTATTTTTTTAATTTCCCCTTTGATTTCTTCAGTGATCTCTTGGTTATTTAGTAGAATATTTTTTAGCCTCCATGTGTTTGTGTTTTTTACAGTTTTTTTTTTTCCTGTAATTGATTTCTAACCTCATAGCATTGTGGTCAGAAAAGATGCTTGATACAATTTCAATTTTCTTAAATTTACTGAGGCTTGATTTGTGACCCAAGATGTGATCTATTGAAGAATGTTCCATGTGCACTTGAGAAGAAAGCGTACTCTGTTGCTTTCAGATGGAATGTTCTATAAATATCAGTTAAGTCTTTCTGGTCTAATGTGTCATTTAAGGCGTTTTTTTCTTATTAACTGTCTGTCTGGATGATCTGTCCATTTGTGTAAGTGGGGTGTAAGTCCCCATAACTATTGTGTTACTGTTGATTTGTCATTTTATTGCTGTTAGCATTTGCCTTATGTATTGGGATGTTCCTGTGTTGGGTGCATAAACATTTACAATCATTATATCTTCTTCTTGGATTGATCCCTTGATCATTATGTAGTGTCCTTCCTTGTCTCTTGGAACAGTCTTTATTTTAAAGTCTATTTTGTCTGATATGAGTATTGCTACTCCAACTTTCTTTTGATTTTCATTTGCATGGAATATCTTTTTCCATCCCCTCACTTTCAGTATGTATGTGTCCTAAGTCTGAAGTGGGTCTCTTGTAGACAGCATATATATGGGTCTTGCTTTTGTATCCATTCAGCCAGTCTGTGTCCTTTGGTTGGAGCATTTAATCCATTTACATTAAAGTGATTATCAATATGTATGTTCCTATTACTATTTCCTTAATTGTTTAGGGTTTCTTTTTTTTAGGTCTTTTTCTTCTCTTGTGTTTCCCACCTAGAGAAGTCCCTTTAGCATTTGTTGTAAAGCCAGTCTTGTGGTGCTGGATTCTCTTAGCTTCTGCTAGTCTGTAAAGTTTTTGATTTCTCTGTTGAATCTTGATGATGAATGATGATATCCTTGCTGGGTAGAACAATCTTGGATTTAGGTTTTTCCCTTTCATCACTTTAAATATATCCTGCCACTTCCTTCGGACCTGCAGAGTTTCTGCTGAAAAATCAGCTCATTACCTTATGGGAATTCCCTTGTATATTATTTGTTTTGTTTTCCTTCTGCTTTTAATATTTTGTCTTTGTATTTAATTTTTGTTAGTTTGTTTAATATGTGTCTTGGCATGTTTCTCCTTGGGGTTATCCTGTATGGGACTCTCTGTGCTTCCTGGACTTGTGTGGCTGTTTCCTTTCCCATGTTAAGGAAATTTTCGACTATAATCTCTTCAAATATTTTCTCAGACACTTTCTTTCTCTTCTTCTTCTGGGACTGCTATAAGTTGAATGTTGGTACATTTAATATTGCTCCAGAAGTCTCTGAGACTGTCTTCATTTCTTTTCATTCTTTCTTCTTTATTCTGCTCCATGACAGTTACTTCCAACATTCTATCCTCCAGCTCACTTATCTGTTCTTCTGCAGTTATTCTGCTATTGATTCCTTCTAGAGTATTTTTCATTTCAGCTATTGTGTTGTTCATCACTATTTGTTTGTTCTTTAGTTCTTCTAGGTCCTTGTTAAACATTTCTTGTATTTTCTTGATCCATGCCTCCATTCTATTTCTGAGATCTTGGGTCATCTTTACTATCATTAATCTGAGTTGTTTTTCAGGTAGATTGTCTATTTCCTCTTCACTTATTTGATCTGGTGGGTTTTTACCTTTCTCCCTCATGTGCAACATATTTCTCTGTCATCTCATTTTGTTTAACTTACTGTGCTTAAGATCTCCTTTCTGCAGGCTGCAGGTTTGTTGTTCCTCTTGCTTCTGGTGTCTGGCCCTGGTGGGTGAGGTTTGTCCGGGGCTTGTGTAGGCTTCCTGGTGGTAGGGACTTGTGTCTGTGCTCTTGTATGTGGAGCTGATTCTTGTCCCTCTGATGGGCAGGGTCGCATCAAGTGGTGTGTTTTGGGGTGTCTGTGAACTTAGTAAAACTTTAGGCAGCCTGTCTGCTGATGGGTGCAGTTTTGTTCCTGTGTTGCTAGTTGTTTGTAGTGAGGCTTCCAGCACTGGAGCCTGCAGGCAGTTGGGTGGAGCTGGGTCTTGGTGTCAAGATGGAGAGTTCTGAGAGAGCTCTTGCCAATTAATATTTCCTGGTACCAGGGATTCTCTGGTGGTACAGTATCCTGGACGTGGTGCTCCCATCCCAGAGGCTCAGGCCCAACACTTGGCTGGGGAACCAAGACCCCACAACCCACACAGCATGGGGAAAAAAATGGGAGGAATTAAACAAACAAAGAAAACCCAAGACAAAGAGCAAAGACAAAAGCAAACAAAGAGCAACAACACAATTAAAAAAAGGAAAAGAAAACAAGCAGACAAGCAAAACCCAAGACAAATAGTAAAAGCAAAACCAAAAAACCAAAACCAAAACAAAGAAACACACACAGAAAAAGAAAAGAAACAAAAACAGAGAAAACAAAAAAACAACAGAACCAAAGCAACACAAGAACAGAAAAACAAAAACAAACAATAAAAACAAAGCTAACAAAAACAAAAAACCCAAACCAAAGCAGGAAGCAATTTTTAAAAAGCAGAAACTACCCTGGTAGCACAGTTGTTTGGAATCCGCCTGCCAATACAGGGGACATGGGTTCGACCCTGGTCTGGGAAGATCACACATGCCACAGAGCAACTAGGCCCCTTGCACCACAACTACTGAGCCTGTGCTCTAGAGCCTGTGCTCCACAACAAGAGAAGCCACCGCAATGAGAAGCCTGTGCACCACAACAAAGAGTAGCCACTACTTGCCGCAACTAGAGAAAGCCTGCGTGCAGCAGCGAACGAAGACCCAATGCATCCAAAAATAAATCTGAAAAATAAAATAAAATACATACCGGGTTTCAAAATTTAGTATTAAAAAATGTAAAAAAAAATAAAAATAAAAATAAGAAAATAAAAAAGGAAAGAAAACATAAAATGAACACACAAAAATGACCAAAAAGAAAAAAAAAAGAAAAAAGATACAAACAATACAAGTGAAAAAAAAACTAAAGCCAGGAAAAAACCCAACACAATGAAAAAGTATAGTAAAAATAGAAAAATTAAAAATATATTTTAAAAGATAAAAACAAAATGAAGCAGAAAAATAAAAACAGGGAAAAAAACACAAAACAGTGAAAAAGTAATGTAAAAATAGAAAATATATTAAAAATTAAAAAGTAAAAGAAAAAATTAAAAAATTAAAAAAAATAAAAAACAACAGAACAAAATGAAACAAAAAGATAAGAGTAATAATAATATTTTCCTGTGGCCTCAGTTGTCAGTGTCCTTGTCCCCCCAGTGAGCCACAGCCAACCCCCACCTCCCCAGGAGGCCCTCCAATACCTCTAGGTAGGTCTCTGGACTTGCTGTGGGCACTGTGGGAGCAGATCAGACTCTGACCTGGCCCAACTCCCATGTGTACTTGCCCCCAAAGTCCACAGCTTTTAAGGCTAGACTGGTCTCAGTTGTGGGAACACTCATGGTCCATTCAGATATTCCACAGGTGCAGGGTTTACCAGTCTGATTGCAGGGATTTAATCTGTGTCTTTAGCAGCTGCAAGGAGAGATTTCCATTCCTCTTCCTTAGTCGCACCGTCCCTTGGGCTCAGCTTTGTTTTTTCCCCACCTCTGCATGTGGGCCATCCTCAGGTGTCTGTTCCCCACCCAGGTGAGAGGGGACAAAAGCAGAGGCTGACTGGGGTGCATGTACTCTTTCAGGCCAGGGAGGGATAAGATGGGCACAACTGGGATGTACACGAAGTGCCTGTGGCTGCAGAGGCCAGCAGGAAGTTGCAACAGACTGGGGTGTGCCATGTGTTCTCCCAGGGAAGTTAGCCCCGGATCGTGGGACCCTTGGATCTCGAGACCCTCAGCAGTGGTGGGCTATGCAGGCTCCTGGGAAGGTGTAGGCAGTGACCTGAGCTTGCTCACAGGACCTTCTGTGGCAGCGGTGGCAGCAATAGTGGTCCACGCCCAACTCTGGGGTCTAAGATAGCAGCTGCAGCTCATGCTCACCCCTGGAGTTCATGTAGGCAGTGCCCTGCTGCCTGTGACTGAACAAAGAAGCTCCTATGGTGAGCTCGCCCCTCTCTTTGTGTAGCGCTTAACAATGGTCCCTTTCCTCTCTTGTGGGCTCAGGATCTTCCCAGACTCCCTCAGTTCTGGTTCACTACACCCTAGCCTCCTTAGACTGTCTTCACACAGCCAACCCCAGTCCTCTTACCAGGGTCTGACCTCCAAAGCCCGAGCCTCAGCACCCAGCCCCTGTCCACCCTAGCGGGCAAGCATCTAATGCTGGTGAGTGCTGATCAGCACTCTGTGTTTGTTACTCTCTGCTTTGCCCTCCGCACACCTGCCACTGCCTTCTCCTCTGAGGCTCCAAATCTCACCCCACCCTGTCCCCACCAGTGAGGGGACTTCCCTGTGTGCAGAAATTTTCCTCCTTCACAGCTCCCTCCCAGAAGTGCAGGTTCCATCCCAGTTTCTCTCTCTCTCTCTTTTTTTTTTTCTTTTGCCCTATCCAGTTATGTGGAGACTTTTTTTTGCCCTTTTGGAAGTCAGAGGTCTTCTGCTAGCGTTCAGTAGATGTTCTGTGAGAATTGTTCCACATGTAGATGTATTTTTGATGTATCTGTGGGGAGAAGGTGAGCTCCATGTCCTACTCCTCCACCATCTTGATCTCAGTTCACTTTAAGAGCTCAGATTCCTCATCTCTAAAGTGATTATTATCAAATCCTTAAATGAGATATTTGTAGATTACTCAACATCATCAAAACCCAGCATTATACCTAATGCTCAAAGAATCTAAGACCTTTTCTACTGTCCCCCTTTCCCATCATATATTATTTTCTCAGTCGTGTATTTGCATAAGTATCCATATCCCTATTTAAATGCCCTCAGGATGTGAGGTACAAATATTATAAAATTAGATTTCCCACTCCCAGCACAGGCAGGTTCAGGAAACCTCATTGGCACTTTATGACTTGATTACTGGGGAAATAAATGGCATGTGGAGTTTGACAATAACTCTCTTTCTATTTTTGAAAAATGAATTATATCTAGCCTTTCTTGTAGACAAATAGATTCCTTTCTATTTCTTTTTCTATACATTTCTGGCTATTCACATGGGACACTCTTCTATCTTGTTACATCATTAGTGTCATATTTAACGGTATCCCATCAATTTCATCACAGTGCTAAGGTCAGTAAAAAAAATAAAATAAAATAAAAGGAGAGTAATACTCAGTAATCCTTAAACCCCCCCAAATGTTCCTTTACACAGTTTTCCAATGGGCTGCATCAGAATCACCTGGGTTCTCTAACAAATACAGACTTTTGAGTTCCATGCCTAGAGATCCTGGTTCCATATTTGTAGGAGTTAGCACACGTGGACACGGTTTCTTTTTTCTTTCTTTTTTAAACCCACCAGCTAATTCTGACTAACAGACAGTGTTGCAAGTCACTTTTTCAGAACCTTCTTATGGCTCTTTTAAATCAGCCATCCCAATAGCTCATCAACAAAGAATCATATATTATGTATATGGTAGGCAGTAGGTGTAGAGGGAGGATACAGCTGTGAATAAGACAGATCCTGATTTCATGGCAACTAAAGACAGTAGGTCCGGGCTTCCCTGGTGGCGCAGTGGTTGAGAGTCCGCCTGCCGATTCAGGGGACATGGGTTCATGCCCCAGTCCAGGAAGATCCCACATGCTGTGGAGTGGCTAGGCCCGTGAGCCATGGCCGCTGGGCCTGCGCATCCAGAGCCTGTGCTCCGCAACAGGAGAGGCCACAACAGTGAGAGGCCTGCATACCACAAAAAAAAAAAAAAAAAAAAGAAAAGACAGTAGGTCCTTTAAAGCCTTAATTTCAAAACAGCTCCAATCCTGGGAGAAATTAGCTGTAGGATAGACCCTGTGATTCATAAGGGATGAATTCAGATATTTTCACAAATTTCCAAAGCCTTGAAGAGAGAACAGCAAAGCCACAGTGAGGAAGGCTCATTCATTAGCTAAATAACAGAGACCTTCAAGCGTGTCAGGGAATAGTTGAAATCAAGACTATTAAATTTTTGAATGTAAAGTTTCTATTACACTCACAACAAAATAAGAGTTTGTCATTGCCTCATTTCTCTAGTATCTGTTCTCTGAGTACCATGCAGTTTCGTTGAAGACAAGGACATCTCTACAGTTGCAGTTTTCCCATTAGTTTGTGTAATAATTTGATTAATTTATCTGTATCACTGCACTAGATGATACACAAGGGTGGCAACTGACATGTTTTCTGTTCACCATCACATCTGTAGTGCCTAGCACCATACTTCATACATAGTAGATAATCAAAAACAATTAGTTGAATGGATGAGTGAATGAATGGGTGAGACTCTTGTGCTAGCCATCATACTAAAACATTCACATTCTAAAGGATTTATCCTGTAGATAAATCCTTTCCCAAGGGGGCTACCTGGAAATGTTCCAGGTAGCCCCCTTGGGAAACTTCATGCTTCTCATGATAAATCTAGCATTACCATCATTTCTGGAAGTCTACAGAGATTGTTGTGCATTTTGTTAGATAAATATCTTCAGTAGAAGTAAATATTTATAATTTAAGAGTGCTTTTTATTTAAAGAAAGGGTCCAAGTTCATACTTGATAAAATATTTGAAAAAATGAAAATATTTATAATAGAAAATTTAGTCTGAGTTCTTGGGTAAATAGTCATTCATTGCCAAAATTCTTTTTACAGATGCTGTATATTTTATTTTCCCATCCTCAATGGGACCTGTTTAATTATCTTTTGCCTAACATTAAGATTTATCATTTAAATATGTTTGCTTAATGTGTTAGAAATTATTATTTACCATTGTAATGTGCAATTCTTTTATTTCTCATAAAATTCAACTCTTTCTCATTTGTCATTTGTATTTCTTTTAATTTTTTAAAATAATCAAATATATTGATTTTCCCCCCTATGTGATCTCTTCCTTGCTTCTAACCTTAGAAAGTCCTTTTTTATCTCAAGCTTAATCATTTTTTTCTTTTTAAAAATTTCAATTAATTATATTTACATTTAACACTTTAATTGTACTTAAATATAGAATGGTGTTTGGTGGTTTCATAATTCTCTAGTTTCAGTTTTTACTTGCTCTATTTTTATGTGGTATGTACACGTGTGTGTGTGTGTGTGTGTGTGTTGTGTGTGCATTTCTTCTTTCTTTAACCTTGTAATATGAAGTTGCTGCTTTGGAGAAAGAGCCTTTCTCTTTCATTTTTCATCTCTTTCCTCTGGCAGGAGAGCTGTTTATTTCTATTATCTTTCATCCTCTTTCCAATGGATCTTAAGGTTCTAATACCACTTCTACAGTGTGAGAGTGACTTAGAAAGGAAAGCGAGGAAAAGAACAAGTTTGGCTTGTTTGACTCTCATGTATGAGTGTTTATCAAAGACAAAGAGATCATTTTCTCCTGTGGAGCTGCCTGACTTGGAGAAAACATTGGTTATAGATTGGCAAGTATTCCCTGCTAGACTGTAGGAAAGGTCTTTGGTTTTGGTTATAGAGATGAAATGAAGGGATAATTTAACTAAATCACTTAATTTTTAGATATAGAGAAAGCCAAGCTTAAAGGCAAAAAAGATAATATATCTGACAATACCTAGCATAATGCCTGGCACATAAACAGTGTCAATAGATATTAGTTTTTTTCTTCTATACCAGACAAAAAAGCAAAATATCTTTTTTTTTTTGGAGTTCCTATAGCATAGATTCAAGAAAAATGGCCTTAGAAACATATTGTCAGGTGAATAATTTCTGTTCAGTACTCACTAGCTGTGTAATGTCAGGTAAATTACATAACCTCTCTGTATCTGGTTTCCTAAATCTAAACTGAGAATCCAATTCTGTAGCACTTTGGATTATGTTTGGCAGCATAAAAAGAAAATCCAAAATTACAGTGGTTTATTTATTTCTTTTGTAAAAGAATTACAGAGGGAAATCATCCAGGGAATGTATAGTGTCTTCTAGTATCAGGAACTCAGGTTATTTCTGTTCTGAATCCTTAGCAAGTGGCTTCCATCCTTAAAGTCATCTTACAGTCCAAGACAGCTGCTAGAGTTCCAGTCATTTTGTGTACATTCTATGCATCAAGAACCTGAAATCAAATTTGGGCTCTCTTTCTAAGTACAAAGGAGAGAATTGCTAAGGTGTAGGAATCTGGTGGTATATGCCACATAACTCTTTTGTAAGGTTGGTGGAATAATTAAATATCTGGGACATAGGAGTCGAGTATATAAGTGGTACTTACTAGTGACCAATATTACAAAGCAAGTTGGTCACAGAGTCAAGACCTGTATTTAGATTCCCAGATCTTTCCTATTATTCATTTCTCATGTATTAATTATATATTAATGAGTAAAGCACGTTAGGGTACTTAGGGGTTTCCACCAGTTACTAATGTACTTTTTTTATATACAGCAGGTTCTTATTAGTTATCTATTTTATACAAATTAGCGTATATATGTCAATCCCAATCTCCCAATTCATCCCCCCCTTTCCCCTCTTGGTGTCCATACGTTTGTTCTCTACATCTGTGTCTCTATTTCTCCCTTGCAAACCAGTTCATCTATACTGCTTTTTTAGATTCCACATATATGCATTAATATACAATATTTGTTTTTCTCTTTCTGACTTACTTCACTCTGTATGACAGTCTCTAGATCCATCCACATCTCTACAAATGACCCAATTTCGTTCCTTTTTATGGCTGAGTAATATTCCATTGTATATATGTACCACATCCTCTTTATCCATTCGTCTGTTGATGGGCATTTAGGTTGCTTCTGTTACCAGGCTATTGTAAATAGTGCTGCAATGAACATTGGGGTGCATGTGTCTTTTTGAATTGCGGTTTTCTCTGGGTATATGCTCAGCAGTAGGATTGCTGGGTCATATGGTAATTCTATTTTTAGTTTTTTAAGGAACCTCCATACTGTTCTCCATAGTGGCTGTATTAATTTACATTCCCACCAACAGTGCGAGAGGTCTCCCTTTTCTCCACACCCTCTCCAGCATTTGTTGTTGGTAGATTTTCTGATGATGCCTATTCTAACCCGTGTGAGTTGATACCTCATTGTAGTTTTGATTTGCATTTCTCTAATAATTAGTGATGTCAAGCAGCTTTTCATGCGCCAATGTATGGGTTTTTAATGGGGTGAATCTCTGCCTGGTCCTCTTTTTCAAGGTCTGGAGGTTTGCAGATTCAGAAACCTAATTTTGTCTCTTAGAACAGACAATAAACAATCCCACATAGACTAACGTATAGTTACTAGGTTGTCAATTTATTAATGTACAATGAGAAATATAACTTCCAAAGGAAAGAACACCATAATCTTTGGTCCACATGTTTATTCCCTGTGGTGACCTAAGCCTAAACCAAAATTTCCCCCACCTGCAAGACAAAGAAAATAAAATCAGCTTCAGTTGGAAAATTGCATCCTCTACCTAGGTCATCTTCTCTCTCGTGCCATGCTGAGTCACACTGATGACTTTCTACATCTACTTTTTCCTTTTATTTATTTTTCTTCTATCATTTATAGTCTTCCCTTTCCCTTAAAAATCTATTAAAATTCACCCCTAAATTAGTTATTGCCAAACTTTGCTGATCATTTGATGCTGAATATTATACCTGGCTCAGGACCTTAATCTTAACCTTCATTAATCTTAACCTTAATTTATACTTAATCTGAATTTCTAGGGACTTCTAGAGAAGTAGCTCAGGAATCCAGGTATTTAAAATTTACCTCAGATGATTCTGCTGTACATTTATCCCTGACCTGCTTTTGGGAATTGCTGGTCTAGTCTACAGTCTTCAACATCCTAATCGAGTCAGTAAATTGAAGAGAGACTTTTGTGGGGGAGAAGAGAGCAAAGATCTTTTTGAGAGGATATTTTACCCTGCAAGAAAGTGTGGTCTTCTCTCATCATCCTTTAATCCCCACTATGAAATTCTGAAGGAGCTTTTCCCTACTCGCCTTGAGAATTAATGTTATAATGAGCTACTGTTACTAATTTTGTCTTCAAGGAAGTGACAATCTGTCAGTACTTAGCAGACTTACTCAGTAGTTTAAGATGGGGAAAATTATTTATAAACTAACTGAGAAGGAGAAATTTTGGTGGGGCAGAGGAAGGAACAACCGCTCTTGACTGGATAGATTAGGTAAGGACTCAGGAAGGCAGTGTTATATAAGGTCAGCCTTGGCTAGTGGGTGGGATTTTGACAAGTGACGAACGAGAAATAGCAGTCCAGGCCAAGCGAACACCACACACCTAGACACAGAGGCCTGACATTGTAGCGTGGTCTCTTTGGGGCTTGGACCAGAGGTCAACTCTTCCTTCCCTTGACTTGACTGTAAAGTGATTCCCCTGAGCTTTGGAGGACTCCATGTGGGTGCCAGATGTCACCTATGTTGAAAGGTTGGTTTCTAGGACTTTGAGAACCTCGTGCAAAGCCACATCTTGCCAACTAGCAAAGAAATAATAACAGATAGGAAACTGGCTTGAGATCTGTCCCAGCCCCATGGAAGGTTAAAGCTGGAGGTGAATGGTTTCATTGCCTCTTAGTTAGTCTTCAGAGACCACAAATTGTGTTGACTTATATGTTCTGATTCATTAGCAAGATAGCCTTAAAGGAATAAAAAGACCTTGAAGCCTATTGTAGGTATTTCAGGTTCTATTCCGAGTAATATGGGAAGATCCCAGAAGGTTTTGAGCAATAGAGTGTCGTGACTTGTATGGAAAGGAATTGCTCTGGCTAGTGTGCTGAAAGAATTGGGGTGGGGGGAGGGAAGGAAGGGGAGGAAGAGAGGCAAAGGTGGAAGCAGAGACCTGTCGGAATGCTAGTGCTGAAATTCAGACGAGGTTATGGGAGTAGATTGGTGTGGAGTGTTCTGATTCTGTATGTATTTTGAAGGTAGATCAAATGACAGTTATGCCGGTATGAAACAGTTAAGAAGGAAGCAATGAAAGAGAGGAGTCAAGGGTACAGTTTTTGGCTGAGCAATTAGAAGAATGGAGTTGACAGCAGATTAAGCAGAAACATTTTAGCATTTTAATGCCTACTATAACAGCTAACGGCTAATCATGTTATAGTTCTTTATAATGACAAGGGCATTTGTATATATTATTATATTATTTTATCATCCAAGCAACCTTGAGTTAGGCTTGGCGCTATTATTTTTCCTATTTTACAGAAAATAAAACATGGCTCAGGGAAATTAAATTACTTGGCCTAAGATCTCACAGCTAGTTGGTGATGAGGTTCGAAATTTAACCCAGGTCTGTTGGACCCCAATCCAGGTCACAGTCTGCCTGTTTGCTTTTCAATTTGCTGTGTATCCAGTGTTTACTCAGACTAAAAGTACTTCTGCTTGCACACTCTTTTCTCATACTCCAACCTGCGGAACCAAAGCAGGTGACAGCTAATGCCATTCTGGGGACATGCAGACATAAGGGGAAAGGTGAGAGAGAGAAAGGCTTAACTGAGTGACTCTGCTTCTCTAAGAAATTGACACAGTTAGCTATGTACATCTGTGACCTGAAAGTGCAACTTCTTTTGCAAATTGCTGTGATATAGCAAGAGTTCAGTTAGAAAGAGGAGGGAATGGGTGTCACAGAGGTAGCCCTTATATCCAGACTGAAAGTTAGAAGACCTAGTTCAAGTTTTAGCATTTTAGCATATTAGCTGTCTGATCACGTTCCTGTCAAAAAGCTGATACAAGTCTTATTTAGAATGGGATTGTATATTATTAAAATTAATAATAATAACAACTCATGAATGACATTGATCGCAAACATTATTTTGCTTTAGCTGCCAGTAATCCTGCAAAGGAGGATATCTTACTGGTGAGAATTCTGAGACTGTTAGTAAACAATGTTAGTAAACAGAGCTGAGGACCTGTTAAGTCCATTGCTCTTTGTAGAAAGCTTGTCATACTTAGTCCTCTGAAAAACTTGGCCAACCTTCTAGTTCTTTCATTTGCAAGAATTTTGGCTACAATTCATGAACTCTTGATCTATTGAAAACTCTAAAATAAAAATGTTAGCTAAAACCTTGCTAAGCTTTATCCTTTCTCTTTTCTTCCTCTCTTCCCATTCTTTGTCCAGACCCAATTTGTCACTTCAGTCAGGGCCAGACACCTGGCAAGGTGAGTTTATATTGAGTTCTTTGCCTGGTTCAGATAGTTGCATGTTCCTCAGCACTCTGAATGTCCCTCCTGATGCTCTGCATGTCCTTCCTAAGCAGCAGTGTTGGCAAAACTGCCTTAAATTAATCACAGTAGTCTTGGGAGGGCAAGATGGGGTATAACTGAATAATCTTGAAAGAGGGCCATTTTCCCTTAGTGTACAGATGCTATCCCATGTAGCCTTGCCATCTGTTGGCAGAACAAATTTTTAGCCTATTGTCCACAAATGGATGATGTTAGCAGGGGCTACAATCCCTTGGCCAGGGCATCTGAGCCAGAAGTGTGGCAGATGCATCTCTGGAGTACGCTGAGGGAAATATTGCTATACACCATGTCTCACCCCTTTGATGCTAGTGTTTTCCAAGTTAGCAATTGCATAAGCATATGATATTCTCTAGTTAAGAAAGTGAGAAGTCATCTGGGACCATCCTAAATTATTCTTTCTAAGAAAGAAGCTAGAAGAAGAAAGATTTTCAAATCTGATTCCAATATTCTAAAATCATTTGAATCTGAGTGCCTTTATGACCTTGGCCTGCCAGCTGCTCTGTTCTGCTTCTCCAGAATCCCATCCACTTGTGATTTTCAAGCCACCTGTCACCATGGTAAGCAGGAGAGAGGCTGCAGTGAGAGGGCAAATTAGATGTGAATGTCTTTGTGGGCTTCTCTGTCATTGGAAGTTAATACAATTACATACTGAATAAGTAGAGGATCCAAAGCAAAGGGAATCAGCATGCTGGAGCAGAAAGCCTCTGGAAAGGGAGCTAGGAAGTGGGTTCCAGTCTAATTCACAAGGGCATTTGTATGGATTAAATGCCATTAAGTATGTTCCATGTCCAGTTACAGTCACATAGCAGATGCTCAATCTTTCCCTTTCTTGGTCTTCGTTCATGAATTAATTGTGGCGTTGGACACATCAGCAACACTCTGCAACCACATTTCTAGTGGAAGAATTGCTTATAATGGAAAGAGCACACATTTAGACACTATGTTGCCCAGCACTATGCTGGGTGTTTAACATAAATTATTTCATTTCATCCTTATACCAACACTTGTGTTTAGGTTATCATCATGAGACAAATGAGACATCCAAGGCTCTGAGAATTTTAATAATTTGCCCAAAGTCATGGAAACTTTAAATTGACAGAGTTGGGTCTGTGGGCTCCAATATCAAGGCCAATGAGAAAAGTGGAAAT
Source organism: Mesoplodon mirus (assembly GCF_964341445.2). NCBI lineage: Eukaryota > Metazoa > Chordata > Mammalia > Artiodactyla > Ziphiidae > Mesoplodon > Mesoplodon mirus. Next base: position 42,942,154 of record NC_138983.1, on the reverse strand, counting down.
AATGCTTCTCAAATTCTTCCTCATGGAAGAAGAACATGAACACTTGAAATTGTTTCAAGTCTTCTGTTTTATCTCTAAAATTCATATGGATTTAGTTGCATTCTATCCTACAGTTTATATGTAATTGTTTTATTATAAAATGAATGCCTTATAGTTGTGTTTATTTTCTGGTTCTATGTATTCCCTTTACGTGTTAGTTCCTAGAGAGCACGCACATCCAGAGATGTGGTAATAATAAACTTTAGCAGGTGGTCTCTATAGTCCCTTCTAATTTTAATGAATTAGAGGTTTAACTAATTGCACTGGTTATCAGGCAGTTAGGATTATATAGATGAACAGTTATCAGTGTTACTTGGAAATGTAATGCCATCTTACTGTAAGGACAATTGGTTCAGGTATTGTTAATGGGCAGTCTACCTAGGCTGTTGTAAAGGACCAGCTATTAGAGTTGACTGACTACCCTCTCCTGAGTAAGTGTATCTCATACAGTCAACTGCCATAGTTCTAGGCAGCCCATCTGAGATGCGTGGGCAGTTTTAAATAGGGGGAATGTGGCATCGCCCAGATCCCAAAGACCACAGCACCTTTCAGCTGACCCTCTCTTACAGCTGAAGGTCTTACCCATTCAGTAAACCCTTTCTCTTCTTACCCCCTCAGTCCTAGGGGTCATGGCCACTTCCTACTGTTACCAGTCCCTGCCAATCCCTAGTTAGTTGCCTAGCCCTGCTCATACCTTTGTAAATATTTCCTTTAGTAACACCTTTTCAATTACCTTTTTGCATTGGTCACCTGTTATTTGCTGAGATCCTAACTTTTTCTCTTTCCTGAGCTCTACCTATGTTGTACACTACTTACTGGACATGTTGACTGTTGTTTCACAGATCTGAACTCCCAAACAGAACTCATCACAAACCTGTTCTTCCTGATATGTTGCCTGACTCAGTAATAGATGCTACTTTCTATTAATTACCACCCCAGACACCCAGGTGTCATCCTTGTCCTCTCCATCTCACTTCATCCAGCCAGTCACTAATTTGTATCAATTCTCCTTCATAAGATTTCCTAAATTTACCACTTCTTCACCATCTGCACTGTTCCTGTTCTCATTATTTGTCAAGTAGATTGCCTCCCTATGGATCCACCTGTCTCTAGCTCTCCTTCCCTATTTATTTTCCATTGCTTTCTCTTCTCAGAATCATATATTACAAAAAAAGAAACCAAAAACTTGTCCATACCAACTACTCTATAAAACCTTCAATGACTTATTATCACCTAAAAGTCTAAACTCCTTAACAAAGCATAAGCCCATCTTTCTTTGTCTCCCTCCCTCCCTCCCTCCCTTCCTTCTGTCCTTCCCCCTTCCTTCCCTCCTTCCCTTCCTTTCTTTATTTCTTCCTTTCTTTCTTTCTTTTTCTTTTTTTTTTTACCTTCTTAGCCATTTTCCCGATCCTTCCTCATGCACTCTATATTGAGTACTACGAAGTCCCTTCATGTTTATCATAGATGGTTGAACTTCACACTCATGCACTTGTATGTGCTATTTCCTTTGCCAAGAATATCCTCTGCATAACAGTTCTTCAAGTCCTACCTCCAGCATTACCTTCTCCAGGGAACTTTCCCAGATAACCACAACCTCTGTAACTTGTTTGGGAGTGTCTTAAGGGTTCCAGTGGCCCCTATGCTTCAGGTGATGGCATATCCTAGGGCAAGGTGCACTGTTCTGTTGGATGAAATACCATCACTTTCACAGTGTTATGTAATCTCACAACATCGCTTAGAATTAAAAAATCATAATTTTTTGGTGGTAAATGATTAAGAAGTAGCTTTAAGTTAGATAATTTAATCTTGATCTTTATGTATTATATAATAATTTTATACAAATAGTAGGATTTGCTCTTATCTTCTATTTGCTTATTATCTTCAGTAATTAATATATGTTTTACAGCTCCAGTCTAGACTTCCTTGAGTTCTAAACTCTGATACCCAACTATCTTCCTTAAAAGACATCTCAGACTCAACATATCTTCATCCTTGCTCCAAAATCTGCTCTAACTGCATGCAGCCTTTTCTAACTCAGTTAAGGGCACCTCCATCCTGCCCAAAAAACCTTCACCATTCTCTACTCTTCTTTCTTTAAAGTCCCACATCCAGTCCATCAGCAAATCTTGATGAGTCTATCTTATACACATAGAAAATTATGACCACTTCTCATGACCTCCACTGCCACCACCATGGTCTATAAGTCACTATCATTTTGTCTGTTTATTGCAAGAGCTTCTTATCAGCCTCCCTGCCTCTAACTTTGCCTCCTAACAATTTATTCCAGGGCTTCCAGACTGCTCCTCTGAAAATAAACCAGATGTTTTTCTTTTGCTCAAAACCTTCAGCATAAAAGCCAACTTCCTTATATTATCTTCCAAGGCTCTGTATGAGTTGACTCTGTGCTTACTGAAATCAGCTCCTACTATCCTACTCAAGACTCATTCTCTTTCAGCCATACTATACTTGTTGCAGTTCCTAACATTTCTAGACTTACTCCTTCTTCAGGATCTTTGCATTTACTCTTTCCTCTGCCTGGCGTATTCTTTCATGATATGTTCATGATTTGTTTCTGCACCTTCTTCAAGTCTGTGCTCAGATATCACTTAGAAGTAAAATCTTTCCTGATAAACATATTTAAAATTACTCCCCTTTCCTGAATTTATGTCTCCTTTATCCACCATATTTTTCTCTATAGCACTTATCATTTTATAATATATACTAGAGTTTCCTTTTTGATTTTTGTGTTTTTTGTCTCTTCCACCAACACACACATATTCATACACATAATAAAAAATAAGGTCCATGTAAACATAATTTTGGTTTTGTTCATTGCTAGACGCCCAGAATCTAGAAAAGTGCCCTGGCACATAGCAGACACCCATTAAGTATTTGTTGTTTGAATAAATCGTACATAAAGGCAAATTTCAATTCGTTTCACTTATCAAAAAGCTTCTTGGGCCTCCCTGGTGGCGCAGTGGTTGAGAGTCCGCCTGCCGATGCAGGGGATACGGGTTCGTGCCCCGGTCCGGGAGGATCCCATATGCCGCGGAGCGGCTGGGCCCGTGAGCCATGGCCGCTGAGCCTGCGCATCCGGAGCCTGTGCTCCGCAACGGGAGAGGCCACAACAGTGAGAGGCCCGCATACCGCAAAAAAAAAAAAATTAAAAAAAAAATTAAAAAAAAAAAAAAAAAGCTTCTTAAAATTTACTGTAGGGCTTCCCTGGTGGAACAGTGGCTGAGAGTCTGCCTGCCGATGCAGGGGACACGGGTTCGTGCCCCAGTCCGGGAAGATCCCACATGCCGCGGAGCGGCTGGGCCCGTGAGCCATGGCCACTGAGCCTGCGCATCCGGAGCCTGTGCTCCGCAACGGGAGAGGCCACAACAGTGAGAGGCCCGCATACCACACACACACACACACACACACAAAATTTACTGTAAATAATATTTGCAAGAAAAATCATGTTTTGGCGATAAAATAAGACGGGGTTATTTCATGTGTAGTTTAGATATTGCATGTAATTTAGAGGTAGGTTGAAATGACACTACATATTATGGCAAAAACAACTTGCTTTCATGATCTGATGTTAGGAAGTATATTTGGAGTTTAAAAAATCAAATTCCTTATATTTATAATGTTCATGATTTGTTTCTAAATTAAGCCAGACACGTTTATGTTTAAACCAATGTTAAGCTGAAAAATAGTCAAAAGCAACTCAATACCTAATAGTGTTTAGTAGCCTGAATGAAGGTGTAATGAAGCCATACATCTCATTCTTACCTGTGAATCCCCTCCTAGCCTTTCTCAGTATCCGTGGCATTTTTGTGACTTCCCAACACTAGAGTAAGTTTTTCTGCCAAAATGAGTGAGGCTCTTGGTGCCCTCTGGACTTTCTCCACCTCCCAACATGGGAGAATTGTGAAACTTTCCACAAGAAAATTGCACCCCTGGTCCTCGCATCCTTCTCCTCATGTCTGTTAACCTGGGTTTGACTCAGGCCCATGAGATGTTCTGTAAGGCCCCTGATAGGCTTACTCTATCTCCTGTCCAGCCCATTTTAGTTAGACTACATCACTGTGAGGTCACCAGCCCTTTCATTTGAATTCTGTAACTCTCCCCCAGCCTACATTTGGGTGGAATCTAGACAGTACTGCTGCTCTCTGCATTGGTTGTTTTCTGTGAAAATGGCAGTAAACAGGTCCAGTTTTGAACTGGCCCTGAGGAAATGGGTTCAGAGTTTGTATGGGCAAGAGGGAGGGAGGAGAGCCATTTGGAGAACTGAGAATGAACTTTTTACTTTTTTTGGTTTCAATGTTTTCTTTATGTTACTAATAAATGCAGTGAAAACAAAACAAAACAATCTTTCTGAACAACTGACGGGATGGTGGAAGTGGAGCAGAAGAAGGAGTGGACCTTCCTCAGGTTGACCTACATGGTAGGGACCTTGACCAGCTGCTGGACATGTCCTATCAGCAGCCAATGGTGGCTGCTGAATAGAACCTGCAGGGGAGGTAGCACTTTCTGCCTACGGGCCTGCACAAGGCCCCCACGGAGAAGCCAGATGTGGTGAAGGTGCACCTGCAGGGCATGATCATTCTGTGCGAGGCAGTGGGTGGCACGGTAGGTGTCCATAGCGTGACATTCAACAAGCTGGAAATCAAGCCTGAGATGTTCCACTGCTACCTGAGCAAGTACTCCATCACCTACAGGCCCATGGACCACAGTTGGCTTGGCATCAGGGTCACCCACTCCTTCCCTTTCATCCCCTTCAAGTAAAGTCACAGACTTCCCTAAAGACAAACAATAAAAAAGATACTTTCTAGGAGGGTCTTGGGCAACATGGTTTTGAATATTTAATTCTTTTTTAGTTATTCACAATGGCCAAGATGTGGAAACAGCCTACATGTCCATCAGTGGATGAATGGAAAAAGAAAATGTGGTGCATAAATACAGTGGAACATTATTCAGCCTAAAAAGTAAGGAAATCCTGCCATATGCAACAAACTGGATAAACCTTGAAGACATTATGCTTAGTGAAATAAGCCTGTCACAGAACGACAAATACTGCATGTTTCCACTCATATAAGGTATCTCAAATAGTCTAACTCATAGAAGCAGAGAGTAGAATAGTGATTGCCAGGGACAGGAGTTAGGGGGGAATGGGGAGTTGCTATTCAATGATTATAAAGTTTCAGTTATACAACATGAATAAGTTCTAGAGGTCTGCTGTACAAAGTTGTTGCCTATAGTTAACAATCTTGTATTGTACACTTAAAATTTTTTTAAGAGGGTAGATCTGATGATAAGTGTTATCACCACAGTAAAAAAAAAAAGAGACAGAGAGATTAAAATGGATGATTATACCGCATGAAGGCCCTAGAATAACTTTGAAAATCTTGGAAAGATTGATCTGAGACAACTGTTTCAGCTTATAGAAGAAAAAAGAAGATCTAGAGAAGGGCGTTTATCTGAGTGGAGGAGGCTGCAGAACTGAAGGAGGCGCTTGACTAAAGTCATACACAACGTAGTTTATGTATTTCTAAAGTTCTTTCTTTTTTTTCCTTCGCAGTTTTAAATATCTTGATTCAAATGCCATGCCTTTGTTACATTCTCTGTATTTTTTGTTGTTACTGAGTATTATTTTTTTACTTTTATTAATTACGAAGCATAGGTGATTTACTAATTCACTTTTTCATTTCGTCTAATTTGATTGTAAATGTCACTATCAAGTTCTTTCTTACATTTAGTTCTGATATTTGCTACAGCAAACAATTGCATGCACGTGTGTGATCATGAGAGATTAGGTTCCTTCTGAGTTCTGAATGGTTGAATTTATTTGTGTTTTTAGAGAATGATGCATATATGCTCAGGAATAAAAGTAGAATAACCAATTTTACATAGATGCGTGGTTACATGTATTTTCTATAGTATTCTATTACATCTAAATATCTAGCACTGCCAGTACTGCTACTAAAGCAGCTATAGCATCGAAGGAACATACTCCATGTGCACAACACTGTGTACATAATGTACATTATCTTGTTTAAGCCTCCCGAAGAGCTCTAGTTATTAAACTAATGCTACTTCCCTGAACACTCCATGCACTATCTTGTGTAATTGGATGGGCTGTTCCCTGTGCCTGAATGTTTTCCTCTCTTGTATCCATCTGGTCAGCATCTACTGACCATTTAAAATTCTGTTCTTTGGAAATCTTTTAGGGAAGTGTCCCAAGATATTGTTCTCACATACGTTCTTCCTCTTTACTTCCTCTTTTTTTTTTTTTTTTTTTTTTTTTGTGGTACGTGGGCCTCTCACTGTTGTGGCCTCTCCCGTTGTGGAGCACAGGCTCCGGATGCGCAGGCTCAGTGGCCATGGCTCACGGGCCCAGCCACTCCGCGGCATGTGGGATCTTCCCGGACCGGGGCACGAACCCGTGTCCCCTGCATCGGCAGGCGGACTCTCAACGACTGCGCCACCAGGGAACCCCTTTACTTCCTCTTTGTCAAGCACACTTTACAGTATTTTTCACAATTAAAAAATTATTCTTTATATCTTTAACTTTTCCTACTAGTTTAGCAGATTTTATGATGCTCTTGAACAAGCCATGACAAGAAATTGCTTGCCCAAAGTCTTGTAGCTCATCTAGTTATTTTTGCTTGTTCATATCATTACATTTAACATTTTATTTTTAATCTTAATATTTTATTTTTTGATTGTTTTAGATTTTATAGGCTGATGAATCTGCTGATAGTAGATTTGTTTCTTCAAAATATTAATATCTACTCTCTTTTTCTTGACTTAGAGTTTTCTCTAGGACATCAAATACCATATTAAATAGTAATGATTTAGAGTGGGCCTGTGTCCTGGTTTGCTCAGGACAGTGAAAGTATAAGTAGTTGTCCCAAGTAAATCCACTGTCTCAATACAACTGATGCTTGTACTTTATTTAACTCACAGAAAATGTGTTGTTTGAGACAAAAATTTCATTGTCACTTAAGAATTGTGCATGTATGGAATACATCTTTCATTCCTGATGTAATGGGAACTCTTCTGGTATTTTTCTATTAGTATCATGTTGGCAATAGGTTTTTAATAGAATTTTTTCACCTTAAGAAATTTTCCTTTTATTTTTAGTTGTTAATTTGTTTTATTTTATTTTAATCAGGAATTGGTGTTAACTTTTATCAAATGTTTCTCTTATCTATTGTATAGATTTCATTTTTCTTTTAATATGTTAATGTAGTAAACTACATTTTTTATTTCCTAATATTGAACAACACAAAATCCTATGGTAGACTATATTTAGTCATGAAGTATTATTAGTTTATTACACTTCACAGTTTGATGTGTGAATTGTTTATCTGGGATTTAAAAATCGATGTTTATGGGAATAGCTTATAACTCTATTTATGTCCCTCCTTATCTGATTTGTGTACCAAAGTTATAAAAGCCTCATAAAATGAGCTATAGATATTTCCATGTATTTCCATGTTCTATACCATGATGAAATTCTCCTAAAATATTTAGGCATATGCCACTTAGAGTTAAATATTTTTAAATTCCCTTTCATGATATTCTATCATTATTGGTTTATCTGCATTTTCAACTTGTATTTGTTTTAATTTGATGATTTATATTTTCCTAGAATATCATGTCATCTATATTTTCAAATTTATTAGTTCAAAGTTTTACCTAGTGCTTTCTTTTATATATCTTGTATATATGTAGCTATGACTCTTTTCTCACAGTATTAATTGTGGTTTCTCTTTTACTTGATTAAGCTTGACAAACGTTTGTCAGTGCGCTGGTCTTTTCAAATTAAAAGACTTTGGTTTTAATGATCACTTTAAATTTTTCAGTAGATTTTTTTTCTTGTATTAATTTCAACTTAATCAATGTTATTTATATTTTCTTTGTTTTTTATTGTTTATTTTTCAACATCTTCAACTGAAATTTTAGTTAATTTATTTTTAGTCTACATTTAGAGTAAAACATTTTCTTTACAGTACTGTACGCAGGTTTTTGTCTAAGTTCATTTCTATGTAGGATATAATTTTAGTTAAGTTTTCCTCTTCAGTCCAAAAATGCTCTTAGATGAGAGATCTCCAGGATTTCTTTTGGATATCATTTTTTTTTTAATTTCAGAATTTTATGACTTTTAGTCAGTGAATGTAGCCTGTATGATTTTTGCCTTTTGAAATGTGTTAAGGTCTCTTTCGTGGTCAAATTCAAGGTTAATGTTTATGAATATTTCATGGATGATGAAAAGAATGTCTATTCTCTGTTTAATACAAACAAAGCTCTAAATAAATTTGATTATTCATGGTTTTGTTACTCGCTTCCTCTATTATTTTTTTGGCTTCTTGATGTATTTGTGATTTAAATATATTGAAGAGGTCTGTTGTGATTGTGGAATTTGTGTGTGTGTGTGTTTCTATTAATCTTTACTTTGTATGCTTTAAAGCCATATTTTAAAGCACATATTGGTTCATGACTGTTCTATCTTCTGAGTAGATGTTTATTAATTTAAAATATTCCTTTTGGTCCTTTTAATAAATTAATTTTGAATTACTTCTTGCCAGACGTTAATATTCCTATACCCACCTTTGTTTATTTTGCATTTGCCTCTCTCAGTGTATTGCATATACCAGGGCTGGGTTAACTGATGGTGCTGGTTCAGCAAATAACATCACTCAGTAACACAACTACATTCTTCTTTTTTAGGGCCTTTCAGCTTCCTTTAATTTATTCAGGCTTTTTATCTGTTTATTAGCCTAGTCATTATTACTTGCATTTTTCTTGGGTTCCTGACCCCAACTTTGTCAGTCCAAAATGGTTGTATCTCAGGTTTCTCTTATATTTTAAAAATTGAATTTGGGGCTTTTTGTTACCATGCAAAGAGCAAGAAAGCCTTCTTGCTCTCATATGGACAGAATAAAACTAGTCAGGATATTCCCCTGATTTTGTTGCTGATTTGTTCTGTATTATTAGAGTGGGTATTTGTATTCCCGGAATAAGACCTTTTCTCTCTGCATACATGTAGAGTGTTTCATGCCTCCTTGAAGAATGGGCTAATGCACTAGGGCTAATGATGTTATTTGAGCTCTTTAGAGAGAGAAAGCATATGACAGAGAGTACCACAACATACAGGGAGGTAAAAAGTAGAAATCATTATTTTGAACATGCAGGAGTAGAAATGCATTAGTATGGTACATGTGTTAGATGTAGCCGTGTAATTTTGATTACTTAGGTAAATTAGAAAACACGTGAAAAAAGTTTCTAAAATAACTTCTGGATGATACTCCAATAACCTTCTACTGCTCTTGGAATATAGTTCACTGGCTACTTAACATCTACTAATGCTACTATTTCACATATTGTTTCATCTGAGGCTGTTGGGAGTTAAGGAAACCATCCAACATGTTGATTGAAAAAAAGAAAAAGAAAATCCTCAGCTTGACCCCTGGGAGTAAAGTGAATGTGCTGGTAGAGCTCTGAGAAATCAGAAAATAGGAGGAAAATGGATAATAAAATGTAGCAAGGCTTTCCATGATTCAGTAGAATGGCTCTGAAATGATTGATGGTATCAATCCATGTTTTCTTCTCCAAAATCCTTAGGAGATCATCATGGAAATAGCAATTAATTTTCAAGACTAAGGGAAAAAGTGTCTACAAATTATAAACTTTATATCATAGCATTTCCAAAACTCATACTATGAAGTTCTACTCTGAGGAGACTACTTATAAAAAAAAAAAACAAACTTCCAGGGTTAATGCATATTAACATATTTAAAGAAGAGTGGCAAGTTCTGAGATGAAGGCAGACATCCAACTTGGAGTTATTATGATTTCCAAACTTTTAAAAATCTAAAACTTTTATTTTGTGAAACACTTATTACTGTTCAGCAGTTCAGAAAAGGCAATTTACTATATTAAATTGCAATTTTCATGGACATATCAGTCATATAATTTATTATATAACATTTATCCTGTTATAGAAACATGCTAGTTATATAAGGCTTTGTTTTATGTCAATGAGTAAAAATACAAGTTATATATAAATAAGCCAAATGTGTCTGATATATATACCACATAACTAGCCTATTTGTATAAATGTTCATACAAAAAAACCTGGATGTCATGACAAAACCAAATGTGTTGGGTCTGCAGTAAAAGCTAATTTAAAATATTTATTCGTGTGGAGGTTAAACTAAGTTTTCCTGTAATACTGTTTGTTTAGGTGTCTAAACCTGGCCAGAGAAGCTGAGTCTAAAGGTTTTTTCTTAGAATTTATCTACTGAAATTATTCTTGAAAAATAATGTAGTAACTGATTCTGAATTTCAAAATACTTTGAGAAAAAAGTGTAATTACTATGCTTTTGTTTAAGGAGATTATTTCATTAATATAATTCTGTCTATTTACCTACCTACCTAGCTAGCTACCATAAAAAAGTAAATGTTTATTTTTAAAAACTGATCATTTGTGTACAGTATAACCAAAAAACTGGCCAGCATTCAGCATATGCTATAACAGAAGAAAAGCATTCTTTTTGTGGTGTTTAAGATCAATTTACTAACTCATCCAAATGGACAGTTCCAAGGTTGTATATGAGTTCAAACCTCAGTAGGCTCTTCCCCCAATGATGTATGCTTTAAGTTGGACAAGAATTTGTTACAGCTCCACAAGTAATATTGGACATAACATATGTAAACTGCCTGCTGGATATTAACTGTATAATAAATACTATGTTGCCACTAACAGCTATCACCTATTAAGCATTTACCACATACCAGGAATGCTGGAAATGAAATAAACTTCACAGCTTATTGTAACTCACGTCAGCATTTAAATAAAGAGGAACTGAGTTATAGAGAAGTCAAGGTAATTTATTCCAAGATCATATGTGACAGGGCAATAGAGCCTGACTTTTATTTCTACTTAATGCTATTTCTATTGCATCAGCTGGTTTCATCTGGCCTCCATTGGTTCTATGGAGTCTTGCAAAACTCTTTTGATCTTTAGTAGATAATGTATGTAGTCTAGATATCTTACCTCAACCTCAAGTTTATATAAACATATGCCCATTTGGATTACTTCAGAATAGAAGACACTGAATTAGAGAATCCGACCAAAAAATGGCTTTCTTTTTTAAGTTCAAACATAGTTTGTATCAACTTATATAAGAATATATGTATATATATATTAAATGTGTACAAATAATACAATGTAGGGAAGCAGAGAGAGGCTATATTTTAAAATTTACATTTTCTCTTTCATACATCATTCATATAGTCTACATCATGCTTTTAGGTTTTAGCTAAGTTGTGTTCAGGGGGTGTAAATTTGCTTAAGAATCTATGAAAGTAAAAAGTGATTTGACAAGTAATTTTTTTTCTGGCAAAATTATATAGACATGCCCACACATACACACACAAACATACATACATACATACACATATAAACATATACAGATGGACTCAAAGTAAAATATCTATATTGATGTGTGTGTTTGTATACATATACAGACACAGATATATATACATACACACACATACACACATATATATATACACACATGTGCATAATCTATATTATTTTTGTGATGTTACATCTATCAAAACAGATAATTGTGGAACTGTACCTATAATTTGTATTGGTATTGTATTGGTATTTCCAGACACAAAAAGAACGTATATTCCTTGTTTTAATGCTTCCTTGTTTTAATATAACGATTTATTTATGTCTTAAAAGGTATTTGTAGGTGCCTCTGGGGACAGAATCTCTGGTTGGTTTGTGGTTGGTTTATATTTTCATTTTAATCTATTGTCCACAGGCTGCTTTGTAAACCCCATAACTCGAATGTGTAGGTCATTCAGAATTTAAGATGAATTAATAGTATGGCTCTTTGGGTCATAGAAAACGCTATTAAGACAACAATCTAAACATTTAAGGGGAAGAATCTTAAAGTCATACCATAGTTTCTTTTTTTAATATATTTCAAAAAGTAACTGACTTCACAAACACCAGCTCTAACATGATTTAGACAACTGAGAAACAGGCAAGTGTATTTTAAAATACTAAAATAAAATACATTTATACAAGTACAAAGCAAAACAATGCTGATAAAAATGTTAAACTTTATGAAAAAAATCATTTGCAATTCACATCAAAATAATTTAACATTCTCTATCGTTTTAATAGCACAAGCTGCAACAATAGAAAAAAAGACAGATATGCGCACATCATTTTAAAACCAAATCAGTTAAAGTGCAGAAAAAAGTAAGTACAAGCACTTGTAGCCCACACATATCTTTTAGGATTGGCACCATCTCTCTAAAACATCTATATTCTATATAGATTTCTAATTACAACACCACCAGCAGCTGCCATTGAATTCTAGAAATACACACAATATACATAGTATATTTGTTCACATTGGGAAGATCAGTGAAATTCAGCCAACTATTTTATACATGCCTCATTCTTCAACAGATAGTAGAGCATCTGCCAGGCCTCAGACCCTCTTTAAAGTGAATTCCGATTTATCTTTATGCTTTTCACTGATCTGTATTTTTTCACAGTATAAAATTGTAAAGGGTAACTATAGAGATTCTGACAGCTTGAGGGTTATTAATAAGCTGTGGCTAAATGTGAACTCAGGTAATAACTTTGAAGTCTCCAAAACATGTACATTTCACTGGGAGACTAGCACAGGAAATGTTTTTTCCTTAAAAAGTGTTTAATTCCTGGTTTGGAAGTCACAGAACTGCAGCAGAGCCATTATACAATTCATGGACAGTCAGAAATAGGTCCTAGTCTGCCTGATCACATGCTGGTAACAGCAGGAACTTGGGAAAGACTGTTACCAACAAGGATTAGCACATTGGGGGGTTTCTTTTTTTTTCTTTGCTTCAATTAAATCTCATACCGTTTTCCTTTCCACACTCCCTTTATGTTCCCCACCCCTACCCCAGAGAGTTCTGGTTCTTCCCAATGCAGATACAGTCTTCTCAGGCTGCCACCACTCTTTCCCACAACAGAAGAAGGGTGGACTTCTTAGATAGTCTGTATAATTTGATCAAACCAGGTCTTCTTTTTTTCATTCTGGGACCAAACTGTCCTTTAGGGTCACTTTTCTGAAACTTAGCATTCCACTGTACTTTCCCCTTCCTTTTAGTCATGCTGGTCCTGACTGAATTATCACTGGGCACCAGGAACAGACTGTTTTCAAGGAAATTCAATGAAAATAGGTACTCAAATGAATTGTGAAGTTCATATCCTAGCCCTAGAATGAATATTCAGTTCTCTTTGTATTGTAGATTTATTACTTGGAACCTGGTATTAGAATTGGCAAAGAGACAGAGTTAGCATCATTCCAAAATAAAAGATCCCAAGAATGCATTACTAATAATATTATATATTATACAATGTATTGAATGAAGTGGCAAAGGGTTATATAAATACACAGAAAAATACATCTTGTTCTCCTCTAATTGGATAAATTATTTTTCTTATTACAGTTGACTATTATTTCATATGGAATTATCAGATGGAAATTTATTTGCATTAAATTTTAATTTCTAATGGATTTTATCACAAGGTAGTGTACTTTTAAAAGAAATATATTACTAAAAAATTAGAAAGGAATTTGATCATGGAGAAAGTTTTAAAAATGTTCTTCTATTGGTCAACACAGTGAAACTTGTACTTAAGAATACAATGGAAACCAACGTGTTTTATGAAACAAAATTTTAAAACTCAGAGCATACTTAGAAAGGTTTCGATACTTAAGAAATCAAGACAGTAATCCCCAGGTGAATGCCACCCTTTTGATGAGAATCCAGGGATATTAATACTCAAAATATTTACATTTGTTTTTTAAGTAGAGGCAGACATTTGCCTTCAATGAAACCACAAAACTTAGCTAGATTCACTGTTTCAAGAGTCATTATAATATTTGGGATCGAGGGGCTCTGATGATGCTATTTTTAAATTGTCACTGGAGGTCTGATTTAAAAAATTTTATATTTTAGTAAATTAATGTTAGCTTTTAATGTTTTCTATCGGGAGATTTGATTTAATATAATTTAATATAAGAACAGTTATCAGGAAAGTAAAGTGGAGCAGTATATTTATTATAACTTTTAAAAGTGGGGAATGATAAATTACGTTAATGGATATATTTCCATTTCTCAATTCCTTTTTTTAAGTAGATGTGAGATAAAAAATACTTACCAAAATAAGGATATTGAGCTAAAGGAAAAAGGTTTTTGTTTATCTTTCTCTCTGCTAAAAATATACTTCTGCCTCATAGCAAATCTTTTTCATAAGGCTATCTTTAGTATAAGGCTGGGTCAACTGAACTTTAAATTTCTAGGACACCTCCTCCTTTTATTACTATCCTTATTTAAAAATCAAAAACATTTGGCACCTGAGGATAGCTGTAATGGGAGGAAGAAAGAGATGACAGTGGATGCAGGTCTTGAGCTATGAATTCTACCTGTATGAGCCTATCAAAGCACAGGTATTTCTATTATAACTTTAAATCTCTTTTCTGCAGTTTTTAAAAAGTGACAGTATGAAGTGCACAAAATTATATTAATAATTATTTTAAAAAGGAAAATATTAATAATTGCTTTGCCTCTTTTTGGAATGGCTAAGAAAGATTGTGTGGTTTATATTCGTTAAGGTTCCTCTGTTTTAGTTTTCTGTATTGCTTTGAAAAATCTGCATTTGTCATAGTTCATAGCTGCCCTGTTTAAGCAGCCAAGAAAAGTTAAAATCACTGCTCACTGGCATAGCTAAATCTCTGCTACGCCGACTTGACACAGTTTAAAATTTCCAGTGTATTAAGATTGTGTTAATTTTTTGAACAGTCCCTCCAATCGTGACAATGTCTTCAGTGGGTCTATGGACCGTTCTTCCAGTGGTGGGACTTGAAAAGAACAGAGGAGCTCTTTGTGCATCAGGTTTTCAAAAGAAAGGAATGAAGAAGCCCAAATGCGTACTTTAAATATTTTAGCTGGCAATGCATTCATAATGAGGAGTGGCCACATTTCATGAAAGAGATAGCCAAGCTGGAGCTCAAGAATTATTATTATTATAAAGAGAATTTCCAGCTACACAACGCACCCCAGTGAGGGAATTACAAAACAGTATTCCAGAAAATATTTTTTGCTACTCCAGTATTGATTGGCAACATGGTGAAATAGTCAAGAAATCTTCCACTGGTTTTCTTAGTTAATGGAGGTGAATTGAAATAACTAGGTGGAATCCAAGATGCAGGCTTTTGGAAGAGGATGTCACAACCAAATTGGAGAGGAAAGTCTGGTAAAAGCCCTACATACATCAGCGCAGCCCTCTTCATACTGTTGTGTGTTGTGTATGGGACACACTCACATCAAGGCCTCAGTAAATACTGGGCCCAAGTACTGCTTTCCAAGGTCTTTAAAGGAAAGAAAAAACAAAAAAAAAAAACCAAAAAAAAAAACAAAAAAAGAGGAAGAGAAAAGTTGACGTTTTGGTCCCAGATTTTGAGTTTGTTAGAAAATGTACATTCATGTTTGGTGAATCAAAGAATCTTCTGGGAAAAGAATTAAAGTAAACAAACAAAACTTTTTTTTTTTACAGTTGCTTATTAACTATGCTGTTTCCCCTCCATTACGCTGTTTCACACTCATTGCTTCCCTAGAGCAAAGCACTTAGTATGTAACTGTTTCAACAGACTCCTTGTCAGCCCTCAAAAACAGAAGCAGTGTTTCTTAAAAGCCCATGTTTTCTAAGGCCACTAGAAGAAGATCTGCCAAAAGATTTGTAGTTGGTGTCTTCGTCGGTTGATGTTAAATAGCACTATTAATCTCTTGTTTCCATTACAGGTGTACTTGGCGTCTTCCACCTCGGGTCTTAATCAGGCAACTGTGTCTGTGGGAACACCGGAGGTCTCGGCTCCGTTTGGGAGCCCAGCGTGCTTTCCAAGGACATTCACAAGGATGAGGAGCTCTGAGTGTAATCTCTTATGATAAGTGTGTCGTATTTGGGAGACGATGGGATACAGAGGGCCGACTCGGACACTGGTGAGTTGGGAGTGGTACTCCCCGAGTCCACCGAGTCTCTGAAGGGGGACGGCGGGGTGAGAGCCACCAACTCCTCCAGGTCCGGCTTGCCGGCAGCAGCCTCAGGCCCGGCCGCCGGGGGCTCCCGGGCAGCGCCCCCAGCCGGCGGGGCCGCGGCCGCGGGCTGCGCGCCGCCGGTGATCTCAATGGCGGGCAGCGGCTGGATCTCGGCGAACGTGGTCATGGTGGTGGGCAGCTGGATCTCTTTGGGGATCAGGTAGGACGAGCAGAGCGGGGCGCCCGCGCCGGGGCCGGGAGCGGAGGTGGACAGCATCATGGAGTTGAGCTCGCTGATGTTGGCCGTGAAGCGGGTCACCACGCTGCTGATCTGCTCCATGAGCGAGCCCTGAGACGAGCTGCTGCGCGCCGCAGGCTCCGAGTGCAGCGACGGCAAGTCGTCGTCCGTGCGGCCGACCGAGCCCGCGCGCTGGCTCAGCGTGCTGATGGGCGACGGCGAGCGCGGCCGCGCAGGCGCGGGGAAGTGCTCCTCGGCCTCCACCACGTCGTACAAAGCCTTGGGGCCGGCGTCCGAGGGCTCAGGGCCGCCGCCGCTCGCGCCTGCGCCGCCCGCGCTCCCGCCGCCGCCCGCGCCGCCCGCGCACAGGCCGCGGCTCTCCGTGCTCTTGGGGAAGGGCTTGATGACGGCCGTTTGGTTGGGGTTCTCTTTCTTGTTGATGTGGATGGACAGCCGCTGCCACAGGTGCTGCCCCCGGCTACTCTTCTCGTTCTGCGCCCACGTGACAGATTTTCCGTTGGAGCTGCGGAGAGAAGGGAGACAAGAGGTGACTCCGCGAGGCCCCGGACGGGAGGGCTTCTCCGGGGGTGGGCGGCCGTGGGACTCGGACTGGGGAGGACTTTCCTTGTTTTCTCAGGAAATAGGGCATCAAAGGACACCAGGGAAAGAGATCTTGGACGTGGCTTTTGCTTGCTTGAGTGAAAGGCTGCTTTCTTGTATCTGGTCTAACGTTCATCATGACCACGGAAGTGTGTCAAAGGGGATATTAGTGTGGATAAAGGGCTGTGTATGGGGATTCTGCGGTAGTTCTGAGACCACCCGTGAGTGCGACAGCTGGTTAGGCTGCAAACCTAGAAGCGAGGGCTTGCAGTATTGTGGTTGTGTGCAGACGTGCCGGGGACAGGGCACGGGCTTCCCAAAGTTGGCAGCCCCTGAAAGGAGACAGAGCTAGGACCTCAGCTCAACCCAGTGATCAGAGGGCAGGGAAGGGGTAGGAGTCAGGGGTTACCAGGAAGTAGATAGTGGTTCCAATTCAGTTTTTATTCTGCACGCCCATGGTTGGTGCATTTAACTAGGGATTTCTGTAAGAACTCCTGACTTTGAACATGTTTGTACTTAGTCTGGCTTATCTGGTGGAAGATACAAATTCAGTGAATACATACACTAATTTGAAATTAATTAGAACTTTTCTACTTGGTAGAAATTTCCACACGCATTTATTTTAAGGCCTAAAACTTGAATAACAATTCTGTGAGGGAGCATGCAGTATTATTGCCTTTGGCACCTAGTGTATAGTTTCGAATTAGGGTCTCAATGAGTGTTGTCTGACTGACATGGTTTCTTAGGACCTTTCTCCCTCTTCTTTTTCCCAAGTAGTCCTTTTTCGTCTCCACTCTGGGAACTGAAATCTGCTCTGGTGAAGAAAGCCTCTAATGAGGCTGATGCCTCAGCCTCAGAGCCTGACTCTCTGCCTTCCTTACCTGGAACTACAAACTATCGAGAGCCTCACCTATGGTCAGGTGATGTGCTCTGACCTTCAGGGATCTTATATGGAGAGATCCTGGTGTGATTTCCCGCAAAGGAATACAAGATCTCTGTAACTAGGGGGTCTGCTACATCCAGACAGCTCTGTTCTAGGTGCTGTAACCAAGAGATAGCCTTGGGCAGTCTCTGAACAGAGGCTTTGACCACCCAATTTTATCATCTCAGCTGGTGGCTATTAAACTTAATTGTGCATAGGACTCACCTGGGGTATTTGTCAAATACCCAGGTGAACCCCAGGAGATTCTGATTTTCCAGATTGGGTTCCACGGACCTATGCATTTTACAGGCACTCAGCCCCCTGTTCCCTAAAGTGATTCTGCAGCAGGTGTTTCACAAACTGAGAAGTTCTAACAAGAAGGGTTCCCATTGCTCCCTTGGCCTCCTTGCTGGAGGGCTGACCTGCCTTTATCAGACAAGGGACTGAATTGTGTTTGGAGCCCACCTGCCTTGGGACTGCCAACTGCAACTTCAAAATACTCTTTTTCTTGAGACGTCCACTCCCTTGATAAGGGACCACTGTTTCTGCAGCCCCTATAACAACATGCTTCCTGCCTCCTTCCCACACTGCTCCCCATGTCTTCATCTGTCCCTTTCCACTTTGTGGTCTTCCTTTCTCTGCTCCTTGCACTGAAATCTCGTTCCATTTAATATACCCAGTGTATTGCAACCTGGTGTCCTTCAAAATTCTTGAATGTGAAATGTCCTCCACCCTCACTCCTTTTCCTGCAGATAATGAGCAAATTATTTACAGGTTTGGAGGTTGCTGTGCATTCCCAGCACAGCAGAAGGGACCCTGCCAACCTGTTAACTTACTTCCCAGAGAGTTTCAGGGTTTGTTTTTATGTTTTTGCATTAACCTGACCTGCCACCCTTTATGTTTTCAGTGCATTACTTTTCTTTTTCCCAAGTGTCCACTAACTTCTGGAATATGGCACAGAAGAAATGGGCCAGATGATTTATGGGATTTGATTGGGAGGATGGTTGCCAACAGCCCCATTTCTCTCCTATTGGCAAGATAAGAAACAGACATGTCCGGAGGGACAATTAGTTTTTCAGGTAGCTGAGGCCACTTTTGACACAAAGCATGGGCTAGAAACTAGAAATATAACTGGATTCATTCTACCAAGCTCTAGGAAAGTTTTTGCTCCCAGCACAGAGAGGTTTCGATGGAACATAACTTTAACAGTGACGGTCATTGGAATCACATGTAGCTGGGCTCCAAAACATGATAGCAGATTGAAAAACCTTTGGGTTTTCAATGTGGGAGAAGGAAACTGACCAAACCAAGCAATCTGTACAAAGTACTGCCATCTTTCCTGGCCATGTCTTTGCTCACAGTGTCACAGGGTCTATGGCCACTTGGGAGAGAGAGCACCAGACAATCTGAATAACAATGGAAATGGACACAGGACACACCAGAGACATGGAGTCCAAATCTGAGCACTTCATTTCATTTCTTGGGTCATGGAATATTTTTTTCTCCACAGCAAATGGAGATTCTTAAGAAAAAACTGACCTACAACAGACGTTAGTCTGTTCATCAGTAGAATGTAGTTTCTGTGAAGACAGGGACCTTATCTACCTTGTTCACTGGCACACAGCAAGATCTTAATAAGCATTTGATGGATGAATAGGATTCTTAAGGCAACAGGGCTGATGTGTGGTGTATGGCAAGTGCAATGGACGAAGGATCCTAAAATCTGTATTCTAATTCTGGATCTGCCATTCTGGATGCTTGGAAAATAATAATCTCCTTAAGCCTCAGTAAAAAAAAGCAGATGGTATATCATTTGGTGAAGATTGTTGTGAGGAGATTAAATGAGACAATGAAAGTGAAAGGTTCTGGTAAGGAGAAGGTATCTAAGATGTTATTTTTTTGCATTCTGTGTGAATACTAAGTTTCAAGAAACAAAAGTAATATATTACAGTTGGCCCTCTGCGGTTTCCCATCTGTGGATGCAACTCAAAGCAGTCAGGCCTAATGTTGGTTGAATCTGCGGATGCGAAACCTGAAGATACTGAGGACCGACTGTATTCATTGTACTATGCCGTTTATGTAAGGGATTTGAGCAGCTTGGGCTTTGGTCTCTGCTGGGGCTCCTGGAATTAATACCCAGGGGATACAAAGGGCCGACTGTACCCAATGCTGTTTTGAGCTCTGGTTGAGGAACAGAGAATTCAGTGCAAAGTAAATATTTATGGTAAGGCCATAACATACTTCTGGTTGTTCCTTCTTACCCTGACCGATTGTACCCAGCTTTGGAGTTACAGAGGGTTTTATCTGCGGCGTCTTTTCTCACCCTATGCTGTCACCTTGGGTGATCACCTCTCCTCCACTAAAAGTAACATTATTCCACTTCCAAAGTTTACTTCTTCCTGCTCTTTCATTGAGCTGCCTCCTCTGCCTTTTCCTTCTTTTTTCACCTAAGTACTTCCTATCTTTTTTTTTTTTTTTTTGACTTTACCTTAATTGCTTTTTCTTGAAGGAAGCTTTCCTGACCCTGCTCCTGACTGGGTTAGATTCCCATTGTCCCTGCCATAGGCACTGAATAACTCTTTGTTGTATGTCCATCTCATCTGCTAGATGGAGTGTTTTGAAGGCAGAGATAGAAGGTTCTTCATTTCCTGTTATATCCACAATACCCAGTGCATTGCCTGCTCAATAATATTTTTTGGCTAATAATTGAGTGGATAAATGCATTCCATTTTAAAAAATTCATACTAATTACTTTTGTTAGAATTAAGTTTTAAAAATAATTCAATATTAATGAAATTCTTTTGTCTTGAGGATCCATCTACTTCTTATATAACTCAGTGTAATCATTAGTACTCAGTGTGTACTGAAAAGGATGTATGCAAAGGTATTTCATAAACTAAGTACAAGACAAATCTTGATATCTATCATGCAAATCACAAAGGAAGTGTTGATTTCTTTTTTGTAGTTTGTATATATCTGTTTTAGTGAAACTTCTCAGTGATGACAGTTTGTTGAGGCAGTACCAGTAGGGGACCCAGAATGTGGCTCCAAGATCTGGCCTTGACTGATGTTGGGCAAATCACTTAATACCTTTGAACCTCTTTTGCTTATTGGTAAAAAATAGAAGTGAACCACCCTTCCTCACCTTACGTGATTTCTGGGAGGAACCAAAAGAGTGATATACATTAGGGTGCTTTATAAAGCATAGAACCTCTGCAAGGGGTTATCACCATCAGACTTTCCATTCAATGGAGGTAAAATGTTGTTTATTAGTATTTAGGCTGATAATTTTTTTTTTTTAACATCAGGATTATACATTTGTCCTAGGGCCTGAGGTAAGAAAAAGGAACATACTTTTCCTTACCTGTCTACAGCACTTCACCTTCTCCAGCTAATATTTTGGGCATTAGAAAAGGAGGAGGAGGAAAGATTGGAGGGAGAGACAGAACCAATGGTCTGCTACATCTGGGAAGGAGGACAAACAGGCCAAACAAAAGAGAAGAAAACAACACAAAAACCTTGGTCTTTGCAGGCACCAATTAGCCCTTTTGCCATATATAATACTATGTAGTCTAATGTTCTCATTTTTATGACGATTTTCTCTTTATTTCTGGAAAAACAAAAACAACAAAATTCAGCCTTTCAGTAAGAAAGAGTGTTATTAGAGGGTTAGGTTTTTTTGTTTATATTTTGGGTTTGCCAAAATGACACCTTCTACCTTTATTCTTAGAAGTTTGTTCTCCCTCTTCTCTCCCAAGTGGGACACTTAACTAACTTATTCATTTCAAGCAGGCTCCAAATGTCAGCTCAATCACCTCTCCCAACTTCTCTACTCATCTGCCAAAACCTGCAGGCATTAGAACATACTGCCATAGCACACCATCGTTAGGAAGCAAATGTTAATAAAGAGAGAGTTTGACTGTCAAAAAAGTCCAGGAATTTAGAATTTTTGTGTTCATTTTAAACGGCTGTTGAATGATCTGTGTGATTTTTTTCCCTCAGGACTCGTTTAAGGTTTTATTAATGGCATATAAGCAATTAAAAAATTCTCAGAATATTTCACTGAGTTAAAAAAAAAACTAGGCCCTTATCCTCCTTTTGTTACATTACATTGTTTATACTTTCCTAAGTTGCATAGTTTCAGGGCGTAAGAAAAATCAAATGTATCCTCTGAAAATCAAAAAATTATTTTTATGAAAAAATCATCTTCATTACTAAACCTCTCTTTTTTTTGTGATTTTGAGTTAAGGGGTAGCCAGGAGAGAGGTATAGTAAGGTTATGAGCTTCCTAATACAAAAATGTATTTAAAAAATACAAAAACCTTGTAACATCATTAGCAAATATGTCTTTGGAATGACATCAGACAATATTAGGTCAATAAAATAATTTTATGGAGGAAGAATATTATAAGCAGAAAATTTGCAATTGCAGTTCCATTTTCTGTACATTTTCTTAAACTTTTAATTTTTAAAATTATTTTAACATCTTTATTGGAGTATAATTGTTTTACAGGGGTGTGCTAGTTTCTGCTTTACCTTAAACTTTTATAAATCAATCTATTTTGCTTTCAGTAATTTGTTTTGAACTACAAAATATGGAAGTATAGTTTTAAAAAATACTGAGGAATCTGATATTGTTTATATTCAGACATTCTAAATTAGGTGGGAGAATTTCTTTCTGAGCCTTGCCTAAAACCTGACATCTTGATTTTGACAGTTACACTGAAAAACACACCGTAATATATAAGAAAATGGCAGAATCATCTATATAAATTTACCTAGTTATAGCATAAATGGGTGTAAACAGCTATTTTGCTGTCAAAAACAATTTAAATGGCCAGGATGATGTATGCATTAGAGATGCACATATAGAGAAAAACACTTGGGTAAGTGGAAATGAAGTCAAGGACTAAATTACCTGATAGTGACATAATAATCAAAGCAATACCACCTGTTTTCATAGTGCTTTATAAAGCACTTTTAGGAACACTGATTATCAGAGGTTGATAGGATCAAAGTATTTATCCTCCTTCCAAAAATGAGAAAACCGAGACTCAGAATAGGTGATTTACCCAGGGTACACAGAAAATGACAAAGCGGGGACTAATACCATGTCATGATTTTCAATTCCATTTTCCATGACAGTACACTGTCCATATTTGTTTTTTGAAGTGAGCTCTCCTTATTCCATGGCAGAAAGCCTCACACGTTACCTGTGATGGTATGTGTGTTTAAGTAGATAAGTTAGTAGTAATTTGATTTATATTCTCTCTTACTCACCATGTATTGCTTTACTTCTTAATCTTGACACTGCAATATATTTTGCAGTCTCAAGAAAACACCCTGCATCTCTCTTTGGTTGCTAACTCAAATAGCACAGGTTGATTGAGCACCTATATTTGTCAAGGATGATGATTGGATGCCTTGATGATGAAGGCACTTGAAGCTTACAGCCATATACATTAATATTATAAGGCAGTTTCAGCCTTTTTTTTTCATGTTGTGATTCAACAGAAGACAGTTTTCCTGTGTATAGCACACTTATTTTCTCTCTGACTTATTTTGGAATACCAGTAAATGAGAGTGGTGTAATTTCAGGGATAATCTTAAATCTGTACTATTTTGAAAATTTTGGTATTTCAACTAATATTGGTAGTAAGTGATTTGTGGTACCTTTGCCAATGATTTTGATTCATCGGTGCTTTTTGATATTGTGGCTGAGAGTTACTTATGTAAGAGACTTCCCTCAAAGAGGATATAATTGATTTCAAGAGAAAATACTTACAGAAGAAGGCTAACAATATGAATTACAGTATTCTGATAGAGGTTGTTTTATTTTTTTTTAACCTAGAACCTTGAAATGAGGAAGCAGATGGCCAGGAGGAAGGATGCTAAACATGAGGTGAGTGAGGGATGGTGGAGCATGGGAACAAGCAGTCAGTTCATTGAGTTCTTAGAGGGGACAGATCACAAGGGATTCAAAACTTCACAAGAAGAAATCATTTCTAGTGGGAGGGGCTTGGCCAGGGAATGTTGCCTGCCTACAGGAGACAGATTGCACTTAGGCCTTGAATAATTAGTAGGTTATGGCAAAATCCAAAAAGAGAGTGCTAAGAATTGCTCTCCAGGAAGGATAGCAGTGACAGAAGTCCAGGAATCCACAAAGAATTTTCCAGGAAATAACCAGTAGTCCAGTTTGACTGTGTGGGTATAGAGTAAGAAGTTAAGGCATCAGAAGGTAGAGTTTAGACTTTTTTGTCTGCTGTAAAAATTCTTCCCGGCCACCCCTGACCTACAAGAATCTTCTTTCTTCTATTGGATTGGCCAAAAAGTTCGTTCAGGTTTTCTGTAACATCTTACAGAAAAACCTGAACGCACTTTTTGGCCAACCCAGTACTTTCTTTTGCTATTTTAATAACTCATTAGTAATCAGCCTTGGACTTCTTATTAGTGTCTGGAATAAATGGGTGGTCTGATATGTTAGACCAGAAAGATGGTCTGATTATTAGATGCATATGTAATCTACATGCTTGATCAATCAATAAATGAATATATCAAGAAGTACCCATCACTTTTCTGTGCTGTTCTTCAACTGTAAGAATTCTCTGTTGTTATTTAATATTTTATGGATTTGATCTTCTTTCTCGAGCTCAACAAAAACAATTGAACTCAGGAACCATATATGCCATAATCTCCTTTAAACCTTCACCACAGCTTCATCCATTGACCTTATTCCTTGTCTGGCCCCAGTCCTGGTCCTACTTCAGGAAGACGTTCAAGCCTAATTAATATTTAAGTTAAATAGTCCTTCAGGAAATGAGGAACCAAGAAGATTTGACACAAGCATAGTGGTACCCAGAGTAGATTTAAGAGCTTGTTTTAATAGTGCAGGGATACAGTGTAAGATGCTAACAGTTGTGGCCAAAATGAGGATGGAAAGGAACATACTGATATGAAAACCATTGTGTGGAAAAAAAGACGTTTGTCCTTGCGCTTTGGGTTTTTCTTGTTGGTATTAGAGGAATTCAGAGAAAGCGTTGCTCACAGGGGAAAGAAGTTTCAAGGAAGGATTTGCAAATAAAGTGGAGCTTACCGAGGCCTTAAAGCCTGGGGAATGTTAAAATAACATGGATAAACAAGATCCAGTTAATATACATCTCGCATATACGGCAAAGAAACTAATTCCATGTGTTTAACCCTGTGAAACCCTTCCAACAACCCCGTGGCGGACTTTCACCTCTCTTTTAAGTAGCTGGAGCGGGAGTAGTGGCTTCATGCTTCTAAGATAATTCCCTCAGAGGACATCTCTTGGTAGGCATTTAGTCCCTAATAAAATCCTAGCGGGAGGAGAACCTTTCAGCCCTATTTTAACTTACCTTTGGTCTAACAGCAGCTGAGGCCTTTTCAGAATGTTCCATGTCCAATCAGGGTGGGTTACTAAAGTGCCTGATGGTCTAGGATTGCTGCTACTTCCCCCAAGTTCTTATAAAGAGGAAGCATCTAACGAAGGGCATGCAGGAGTGTGTGCCAAGCAGAGGCAGTTTGTTGGATCATCACAGAGTTTTCTTTCTCAAATTAAACTATTTCTTTCGATCCATAATTCAGTAAGCCAGACTCAAAACTAAACTCCTCATACTGAGATATAAGTTCTAGGTTTAATTGAGGTGCTTCAACGGAGATTAGAAGATTTTTTTTTCCAAAACAAGAAATGATTTTTTTTCCCCAGCAATCACTATAATGCCCAGATTGCAAGTGAGTAAAGAAAGAACAAAAGAAGACACAGCTGGGCTTCCCTGGTGGCGCAGTGGTTGAGAATCTGCCTGCCAGTGCAGGAGACACGGGTTCGAGCCCTGGTCTGGGAAGATCCCACATGCCACGGAGCAACTGGGCCCGTGAGCCACAACTACTGAGCCTGCGCGTCTGGAGCCTGTGCTCCACAACAAGAGAGGCCACGATAGTGAGAGGCCCGCGCACCGCGATGAAGAGTGGCTCCCGCTTGCCCCAACTAGAGAAAGCCCTCGCACAGAAATGAAGACCCCACACAGCCAAAAAAATAAAAATATACATTAAAAAAAAAAAAGACACAGTTGTTTCGTGCCTGTGGGCTGAAGCTTCCAGGAAGACCTTGTGGAAGAATCCAGCTTGATTTAAACCTTGAATAAAACATGGGATTGGGATTGATGGCAAAGGAGAGTCTTGGAATGATAGTAGCTCCCGTTTGAATAGAACTTTCTACTTCACAAGGTGTTTTCACCTGTATTATTATATTTGACCTTCACAACAGCTGTTTGACATAGCACTTCTAATGACATATTTATAGGTCTGTTCCTGCACAAAACTTGGAACACTCCAAGGGCAGCAACTACATGCATCTCCTGTGCTTAGTATGGTACCTGATGCAGAGTAGGTGTGCTGGGAGTGTCAAGGAAATGAAGTAAATTCTTTCACCTTGAGTGCTTGGTATAGACAGGTATTATTAATCTCTATTATAGATGCAAAAACTGAGGTTTATGGAACTTAACTAAGTTGTCTAACTCAAAAGGCAGAACAGTGCCTCAAATATGACCCTAAATCCAGATCACTGCCACCACGCAATATTGTCTCTGTGTTGAGGGCCAAGATACACACTGAACCAAAAGGCTGACAAGACATACCTTTGTAGAGCAGCAAGGGAAATGGCAACACCCCAGTTTGTGTCCATAAAATGACCTGATAATAAATTCCAAAGCTCTGTGTCAACATTCACCTGAACATTGCAGAGATGACTCCTGAGGGACTGTAGGATAAGAGAATGTCCCCAGAATTTTACAGTGGTTGCTGAAAAAATGATTTCTGTTTAGACAAAATATTCCTTTTGACCTTAGTTAAAGCACCTCAGCTAATGCATGTAACTTAAATCTGATGTATGAAGAGTACTCTGGTTTCGAGGCTTGAATCCTGGTTGGACATCTACCACTAACATGCTTATTATGTATACAAAGCTCCTCATTTAAGAAAGCAATTTTTTGGATTATTTTTTTTTATTGCATAAAATGGGCCATGCTACAGATGTGAGGCACTAAGTCAATTCCAGTTCCATTCCCTTTGGGTTGCTTCACGTGCTTCATGATGTATCTTTTCATTCCTTTCCTCCCTCTCTCCTTCCTTCCTTCCTTGTATTATGGTAAGGACACTTAAAATGAGACCTACCCTCTTAAATTTTTTAGTGTACATTACAGTATTATCACTTCACACCTGTTAGGATAACTATTAATCAGAAAAACTCACAAAGGATAACAAGTGTTGGTGAGGATGTGGAGAAATTGGAACCCTTGTGCAAAATGCAAAATGTTGCAACATCTGTGGAAAACAGTATGGAAATTCCTTAAAAAATTGAAAACAGACTGCCACCTGATCCAGCAATCCCACTGCTGGGTATATATCCAAAAAATTGAAATCAGGATCTCAAAAGAGTAGTATTAGCACCCCTGTGTTCATTGCAGCATTATTCATAGTAGCCTAACAACCTAAATGTCCATTGGTGGATAAATGGATAAAGAAAATGTGTCATTTTTCCAAAGAAGACATACAGATGGCCATCAGGTACATGAAAAGGTGCTCAACATCACTAATCATCAGGGAAATGTGCATCCAAACCCCAATGAGATATCACATCATACCTGTTAGAATGGCTCATGGCTCTTATCAAAAAGAGAAGAAATAACAAGCGTTTGCAAGGATGTGGAGAAAAGGGGACCCTTGCACACTTTGGTGGGAATATAAATTGGTGCAGCCACTGTGGAAGATAGTTTGGAGGTTCCTCAAAAAGTTAAAAATCACACTGCCATATGAACCCAGCAATTCCAAGGCTGGGTATTTATCCAAAGAAATGAAATCAATATCTTGAAAAGATATCTGTACCCTAATGTTCGTTGCAGCATTATTTACAATAGCCAAGATATGGAAGCAACCTGAGTCCATTGATGGACAAATGGATAAAGAAAATGTGCATAAAGAAAATATTATTCAGCCTTGAAATAGAAGGAAATCCTGCTATTTGTGACAACGTGAATGAAACTTGAGGGCATGATATTAAATAAGGCAGATAAAGACAAATACTGTATGATCTCATATATACCATGGAAAGGAAAAATATCTTGCTTATAATGTTCTTGTGAGAACTTAATGTATAACATTTGTGAAGGGACTACCCCAGTATCTGATGCATAGTAATTACAGTAATGGAAGCAATTGTTATTATTAGTCTTACTTGTTTTAGAACACCTCTAAATATAAGTTATAACATTAATTTGAAGTTGACTTTGGGGAGGAGTGAAGAGAAAACTACTGCAGCCATCCTAACCTATGGCTCAGCACCCAGCTGGCCTCTGCTGTGCTGCAAAGGCAGGCTCTTTCTCTTCCCTGGACTCTGAATTTTTATCATTATACAGTGTCCTTCTTTATCTTTCTTTATGGCCTTTGTTTTAAGGTCTATTTTGTCTGATACGAGTGTTGGGACCCTGCTTTTTTGTCATTTCTGTTTGCATGAAATGTCTTTTTTCCATCCCTTTGCTTTCAATCTGTGTGTGTCCTTTGCCCTGAAGTGGGTCTCTTGTAGGCAGCATATTGTAGGCTCTTGTATTTTTATCCGATCTGCCACTCTGTCTTTAGACTGAGCATTTTATGGACTCTGAATTGTATATAACTGTGTGCCTAGCTGTTTCTGAACACTCGATTCAGGTTCATTATTATTTAGTTTCTATTCCTCTTAATTCTGTTTGCACTGGCATAGGTTATTGTTTATGGTATTAAATGAGGAGTTAATATGATAAATAATTGTTCTATGGGAGAGGGGTTCCATATTGCACTGCAGTGATCTGTTTTCCTGACTCTGGTTCCTAATAGACAATTGATTTTCAAGGGCTTTAGTCTTGACTTGGTCATCCGTTTATCTCCAGAGTCTTGTCAGTGCTTGCCTCATAGTGGGTGCTTAGTAAATGATCATTACATGGAGGAAGAAATAATTGAAGGAATGAGAGGCAAAAAAATCCTAACACAGATATCACATTTTGGGGTTACTTTCAAATCTGAGTTCCTTACTCATTTAATAATGACTATTATTACATTGCTGTTACTAGATTCCCTAAGGTGTTATTGAACAATTATACCCACTAAAATTAGATGCTGCATCTACTAGGTGAAAGTCAGTTACTCAACTGACTACGGGTTGATCTTTCACATAATTGATAATCATGACGTAGCAACAGTAAAAATAACCCCCACCACCCTCCTTCCTTCAAGCACTGAATGGGGGCTTTAGATCTGTATCGTTTGATTAAGGGGGCCCTTTCTCAAAGAGAGACTGGGAGACTCAATATCTGTGCCTCTCCTTCATGGGGTATAACATGAGCACATCAGAATGCAGATTCCAAGGAGCACTGAGGTGGAATCCCCCTGCTGAGACAGGCAATAGTAACATTCATTGTTGAGGATTTAGCCAATCCCAAGAGCAGACTATCTCTGTATGAACTCCCACGTAACAGTGCTTAGAGAATTTCTGGTTCTTAGAGCACCTCCCTGTTTAGGACTCTCTTTCACTTCTCCTGCAATCAGGAAGACTGCTCTGAAACACACTTAGACTGTCCACTGTGAAAATATGAAAAGGTGACAAGTTATGCTATAGTCAGATGGAAAGAAAAAGAATGTTCACATAAAGGGAAAATGGCGACATGGTATTTCAGGAAGCTAGAGTGTTATGGATACCTACAGTGTTCCTTTTCCTTTCCAAGTGGGGGGGCGAGGGGGGAGATGTGAGGGGGTGTCTCTACGGCCCTGCCAGTGTTGCAGATAAGGTCATGCTGTTCTGCTGTGCTATGACTGCATGCCTTGTAAAACTCCTTCTCTCCTGCCAGGCAACGTGGCTCTGCAAGAATCTCCCCAGGCATGACTTCATAGGGTCTGGTCCATTCTATAGTTTCATCATAGAAAACATAGGCAAATGAGATGCCGGGCAACACGCCTGGTTTTCTGTGGTTGTTGGAGCTTTCCTCAGCCCCTCCCTGGGACTGGTTGTTTGGTAATGGCTGCAGAATCAGCCCAGATGTTTGCAGAGTAAATAGGATGCTTGACTGTGACTCTGGGAAGCAACTGGGGGGAGGAGTGGGAATGGATAAGAAAGAGGGCCTTATCAGCTGGTACTAAAAGTATCTATGAAAGTCTCATACAATTATTCTTTTTCCAGCCCTTCTATTCTAGTCCAGAGCAAGCAAATTGGGATTAACTACTCTAACCCCTTATTTAGAAATAGTATACATTGCAGTTGTCTCCTCTCTGATATCTTAATATCTTTCTCTTAATATTCATTTTAAACTTATTTCTTTTGGATAAGTATTTTGTGTGTGTATTCGTATAAACAAATAGAAGGACGCTTCCCATATATGCTTTCTCTCTCTTTGTCAATTTTTACTTGATGTTAAAGAAATGGAAAGAAAAAGGAGGAAGGGAAGATCATTTGTTTCTACTTAACTATGCTTATCTGTGAGGCTGAGGTGTTTGCTCCATCACTCTCTTAACTACAGCATACACTGTTCCCCTCTGCCTAGCAGGACATATCAGTGTAATACGCCTTGCCATTACCTTGGCTATATTCAAACAAATGCTAAATGGTATCTTACTGTTGTAGGGAAATTTAGACCATTACAGTGTAGACACATTGAGTGGCTACCTTTGTAGATCTGGACCTGACCCAAGGAAGCTGGGGTCCCCTTACTGTCTCCTGTCTCCCTCCTCCCCCCGCCACTGCCCCCATTCTCAAACAAGACAGCCTTGAGCAAATCTAATCGCTAGGCTGATCAGATCTGAGAGTTCCAAGCACTGACTAAACTCTCTCAAGAATACCGCATGATGGAATTGAGACCTTATGTTTGCCATGAATAGCTTCACGTCATCTCCTACACAAGTGGATTATTTCAGAATATCGGTTTATGGACCGACTAAATCTGAATGACTTTGGAAACTTGTTACACTACAGATTCCTAGGTTGTGCTGCCCAAGATTTTGCCTTAGGATGTTTGACAGGCAGCCAAGTTTGCTACGTTTGGGAACTCCAGTCCGAGACAGTGCCTCAAATTACAAGTCACTTTGGACAGAGCCCCTGCGCTCATTTGATGCAGTCATTTTCACCTTGTCCTGTCAACTCTGATGCTGTCTGAATGATTTTCAAGCAGAGGAGTTGTGCCGCTTAGTCATATCTGAATGGAAGGAAACTAGGAGCCCCAGTAGCAGTCTGTTGAGTTACCCGCCACAGAATGATCCACTGAGGCTTATCTTCCAGACACACTGAGATCCAAAGAAAGCTGTATAAAGGGATTGTGGGCATAAGACTATCAGATAGATACACCAGTGTGCACACATATGTGCCTACACGTGTACACATGCTCTCACTGCCTTGTTTCTGGGAGCTGTGAACAAAGTCAGCCAAGCTGTTGACCAGGGCTGCTGTGAATGGTGGCTCAGGCTGTACACTGCACAGTTCAGGGCATCATTTTCACAGGCTGTGATGTGAACGGCCCCCAGAAGTTGTGCAGTGTCCTTGTAGAAGGTTAGACATTATTTTGAAAACCAGAAGGCACCCACTACTGCGGAATCAAACAACTTTTGGAGGTGAAAGTTCACGGGATTAGATTCTCTTCTTGCTCTGCAGCGGGATCTCAAGCTCTGTTCTCAGCACATGGGCACACATATGTACACACTGTACCTTCTGCACTTCCCCTTTCCTTTAATCCAGGCTGATTTGCGAGAGCTTCCCTCTCACACTTCGGTACCACAGATGGATTGGGAAAAGCCACAACAAATTAGAGGTGGGGAGTTAGTTCATGGGGGACAACTTCCCAACTCAGGGCTCCTTCAGCCTTCTGGAACTGTTTAATGCCAATCTTGGCCGTCTTTATCTCCAGATCCCTTTTCTTGAAACCCAGTCCCATGCAATAAAGCACGTTTATTTCATGCAAACAAAGCTCAGTCGATGCTTATAGTTCCAGCTACCCCAGTTTCCTGGGCACAGCTTGGTTGGGATGGCCTGGTATGACGGAACATGCACAGCGCAGCGACAGGGTGTGTTCACCACCAAACAGAGAAGGAAGGGAGCTGCAAAGCTACGGTAGCTAGAGGAGGACTAGCTTTCCTGATTTCGGTTCACGAAAAGCCTCTGGCCTCTACAGTTCACTCGTTTGGCCTGGCATTTGCCCTTGGCTGTGAGATGACATTTCATTCAAAGTAAGTCAGATTAATTCCCAGGCTTGTGGGATCAGGGCTGGAGTCTCCCCTCCATTGCAGTCCTTCCTTCAAAACCAGTCCTAGGCTTTTGCATTTGTTTTTGTTAAGCAACTGGATAGTCCTGAAATGTGTATCTCCTCCAATCTCTTCCACTTTGCAAACTCCACAGAAGCATGTAACCAGTAATATAAAACCCACAGGGACACTGACTGTGAGCTAAGGCTTCAGACATGCAAAGCGCACAACCCTGGGGAACAGCAGCATCCGGGACAGGAGGCTCCCATCACTTCACACGAGGGTGGCGTGGGTTTTTGCAAATCAAACGCACGTAGAAACCCAGTGGTGGCCCAGGTTGGACACACTGCATGGGAGGCAACGGTTGAGTGAGGACCCAGACCAGGGAGCCACCTGTTCCTGTAGCTTGCGTACATTTAGTTCACACCACCTCAGGCCACTCACAGTTTGCTTACCTGCTCATTGTTGCTCTCCCACCATTCCCCATACTCCCTTTGGGGGTGAAACACTCTATTTCCGACTTGTGCTGGGCCAGTCTCCTGTCTTTGTACCTGGTGAGCATGAACAAGGACAGGAGCAAACAGAAAGATGTGATTGTGTGCTTCACTGGCCGGGCTGAGGAAGAGCTGGGGCTGCAGAGGGTGGCCCCTCGCCCGAACAGGGCTCCTGCTTTCACTGCGGTGGCTGACCTGTGTTGCTATAGATGGTTGTGATGGTATATCGATAACACTGGGGGGTACTTTTGTTACTCCTTGGTTGAGCCACATGTGATCTACCCTTTTACATTGCCTGTTGATCATATTTAATAGTCAGTGGTAAAAAGGATGTAATTCATAGCATCTAAGAAAAAGATGAATATCAGTAAATTAGAATTTAGTGTTTACCATATGCCAGACCTGGTGCTGGAATTTGACCCAAATGTAGTCCTGGCAACAACTTGTGGCAGAGCCTCTGCTATTATTATATCCATTTTACTGAAGCAGAAACCTAAGATTATAAGGATTAAGTAGATTGATCAAGGATTTTGGACACAGGAATCTAAGTTCAGAACCTACACTTTTAGCCATTATAATGTGTTTGCCTTCTAGTTTAAAGAGTCATTCTTATCATTAATGAACCTTCAATGAGTGGTACTATGTCTGAGCGTGATACTAGAGACTGGTGATGCCAAAAGAGAAAAGAGACGTTCCTTGGCTGTGAGAGGTTTACATAACCGTTAAGCTGAAGTGTGACAGTCAGTATAGGGCTGCTTGCATTGTGGTGAGTGGCTTAAACAGCTTTTATATCAGAGTTAGCAATTCACCACACCTGGAAGGTACTAGAAATTTCATCTAAAATAAGTTATGAGATTTCCAACATTTATCTGCTACATGGTGCATCAAGATGAACCCTTGTATTTGTGTGACAGTTTTTAGAGCCAACATGCTTTCACAGAAATAATCTCTTCTTTTAATTCATCAGTTTAAGCCTGTGGGGTAATTAAAGAGGCATTGTTATCCGCATTTGCCAAATGAGGAAACTGAGACTTACTTAACTGACTTGACTAAAATCACAAGCCTAGTGAGTAGAGAGTAATAGTAGAGCTTGCAAGCGTCCAAGGCTCTTAAAGTTTATTATCTTTATTACATTTTCCCTTCTAAATCTGGAGCCTGATCTGGTGCCACTTCATCTACATTCCTGGTATTCAGCAGGTAGTGATAAAGTGACTATCAGAAGACCTGTTTACCCTTGATATAGTCACTTTTAAAAAAAGTTTTCTTTTTCTGCTGTCTCAAAATTCATGTTAACTAAAACAAAAGGCAACAAAATTAAAATCATTATTTGTCCTGGGATAAAGGGCTTCCTCATAACTTTTTTCTCTTCTTAGATGTGAAAAGTGTTTAGTATTTGAGTGAAAGTGAAATGGCTCATTAAATCAAGCAAAATGGATTACCTTCTTCAGTAGACATTAGTTGAGCATCTATTAAATTCTAGGCAATGGGCTTTGTCCTAGGGATAGAGAGATAAATAATCCTCAGGTCCTGCTTCATAGAGCTCACAGTCTCATGGGAGAAGGAAGGGGAGAAGACAGTATGTACACAATAACTTTAGGTCTAAGCCATAAAGAAGAGAGGAAAAGAACTTAAAGGACTTTCTTTGAGAAGGTAAAGCATTGGACCAAACCAGATTGCGCAGCTTTTATTTCACCAAAGAAAACACCTTGGAAGAGGATCCCTTGTGAAGTACCAATCATCGAAGGACCTTCCACATTTCAATAGAAAATATTTTGTATTTATTTGTGAATTGGGTTGTATAGCCAGAATGCTGCTCTAGAGCTTAAATTAAGAGTATTAATATTAGTAGAATAATAGAAGTGTTCATGGTTCCTTACAAAGGGTTCCTTAAAAGTTTTTTTTTTTTCTTTTTTGCGGTACGCGGGCCCCCCACTGTTGTGGCCTCTCCCGTCGTGGAGCACAGGCTCCGGATGCGCAGGCTCAGCGGCCATGGCTCATGGGCCCAGCTGCTCCGCGGCATATGGGATCCTCCCGGACCGGGGCATGAACCCGTATCCCCTGCATGGGCAGGCAGACTCTCAACCACTGCGCCACCAGGGAGGCCCTTAAAAGTATTTTTGAATATCTTCTGTTAGGCTAATTTCCAGTTAATTTAAATTTTTTCATAGCTTATTTAGGACATCTACACTCTTCATGCCCCAAAGCTCTTCTTTCTGTCTCTATCTATGTCGCTCTGTCTGTCTCTCTCTCTCTCATGTACACACACACATATACACACACACTCTGCCAAGTGCCCCTGCTTATGAAACATCTTATTCTCTCATAACCCACTCTCTTTTGGTAAAAGATTTTACAAAACAAAATAAAAAATACAAATCCCAACTTATTCCAATAAAGCAGGAGATACATTAGACTTATTTAGAACTTGCAAATAGTTCTTGTATTCAAGGTGAAAATGTCATTTACAGATTGGGAAGCTTATCTTTGCTTTTGGATGGGACCCTTCTTCCTGTCTATAACTATAATTACAGCTTAACTATGTTTACCAGATACTTAAATAAACCACATTTTCATTCATTCACTTCTTCATTATTCCATTCACCATAATGTACTGTTTAAAGTAGCTAATAATGCTTTTATAGTCTTTGCTGCAGGTGTATAATTCTTTCCATTTGGGCTTATTTCAGAACTATAGAACTGTCAATTAAAATAGTTAAAGCTTTTCAGAATTTATAGCTAATAAAATATCAGTGAAAATTACTTCCCTTATATAATAAATTCATATATCTTTTAGGCACTTACTAAAGCAGAGATATACACACAGTTATGAACACATGTACACACATCCTTTTGAGGTACTGTTTTATGTGCTTTACAAATATTAGCTCAGTTTTCAAATAAAATGCTTTGTGATTATATTCAAGGTCATAATAGGAATAATAATGATAGCAGAATATTGAATGTTCCAGGTTCTTTTTGGTATATTATCTTTAATTCTTAAAACGACCCTACAAAGTAGGTGCTATTTTCCTTACTCCAAAGAGGCAGGCATTGAGGATCAGGGTCCGTAAGCCCAAGCTTACAAGGTTTATGAATGGGGAACCCAGTATTAGAAAATGACTCCAAAACTCAACTTATTTCCATTCATCTTCCATATAAGTAACAATGTCAGTAATTTTCAAAACAAAACTATGAAGACTTATTATTTACCTTTTCTCTTCTAGGCCCCATTTTGCAAATAAGTAGTAGAGTTAATAAGGATGGCCAGTGGAGGAGCTAGTGTAGGACTTTATATTGTGTTCCCTCATTTGGGTTCCTATAGATGCACTACATATGTTTAATTTACAGCATTCAAACCATTTACTGAATACTCCATGTGCAAGGCACTGTGATAAGGAGAACATGGATAACTCTGTGCCATTGATAAGTTCATAGCCTGGAGTGGGAGGGTGAAATGTAAGCAGATAATTTTTAAACAACGTGAGAAGTTTTATTATAGAAACAAATGCAAGAAGGACTCCTAACCCATACTAGAATGGCAGGAAAAACTTCAGTGAGATATGATCCCAGGGTAAATCTTGAAAGATGAGTAGGAATGCAGTATGAAAAGATGGGTAGGCAGGCAGAAGAAAAATCAAGAGCAAACAGCATGGTGTGCACGGGGAAGCAGTGCTTGATATTTTTTACTGTAATCTAGGGTAAATAACACAAGGTAAAATGCACGGTGTGGATGGAGAGGCTAAGAAAAAAATGTGGTCAGAGTTGACATTTAGATAAAATACTATGGACTTGAGGGAATGGAACTAGAGATAGAACAACTCATTCTATTGTAATAGTTCATGTGAGAGATGTTGAGATAATTCCTTGGGGTAGTGATAATAGGAGGAAAATTAGAGAACAGTTTCAAAAATATTTAGGAGGTAGAATGAGTAGGATTATCGATGAGTTTAAGAGAGAGAAGTGTAGAATGCTACCTCAGTTACTGCCTTGGGTGGTGCACTTAACTAAGTTAAGAAAATATAGGAGAAGGAGTATATTTGGAGGAAGAAATAAAAAGCTTCATTTTGGAATATTGGGTTTGAGATGCTGGTGGAACATACAATTGGACAAATTCAGTAGGCACATGGGTTTAAGAATCCAGAAGTTAGGGGACTGTTACATACTTGGGAGCCATTAGCATACAGATGACTGCAAATACCGCGAGAACGGTTGAAAGTGCCCACAGAGAGCAGGTGAACTATGGGGTGGTGGAGGGAAGGGTTACAGACTTGCTCATTCTACCTGTTCACAAACTCCTCTAACACTGTTAATGGAAGCATTCCCTCTAAATGTTTTCTGAGTACCTGCTATATGCTAGATACTGAATTCAGGGTTCTTCAGTCTACTATTTTTTTCCCTTTACAGTCTCCAGACTTGTACATCTGTGCTCAATATAGCTTTGACACTTTGGTTTCTGGGCCATAATCTTAGCGTGAAAATCTGTCACAATAGGTTTAAGAGAGTTAAGAATGATTTGTTCTGAAATTAGCTTTGGTTGCCGTCTATGAAGATTTTTTTTTTTTGATTCCTTTTGTACCTCCTTTGTCCAGGAAGCTCTAGCTCCTCTTTACTCAGTTCTATAAGAGCCCTTGTTCATTT